>NC_090278.1:75417103-76125853 GCF_040414725.1 Anabrus simplex
AAGATGAGGTGGAACAATATGGAATAAAATTTAATGCCAATACAAGCAAGATAGTAATCACAACTAGAAAGAAGGAGAGACCTAAAAGAGAGAGAGTGCTTGGAGGGGAACAGATTAGGAAGGTAGAGAGTTTGAAGTACTTGGGAAGTATCATAGAGAAAAGCGGAAGAAATGATAAGGAAGTAATCTAGCATGGAAGACAAGCAGGAGCGTTCCTGAAAAGTGCCAGAAGCCTGGTTTGGAGCAAGGATGTCCCTCAGAGAAGGAAAAGAGTGATATACAGGACGTACTACGTATACCTGATGATAAAACATGACGACTTTGCCTCACACCACTCCTCTCCAGCGGCAGCCCGGTGTCTATAGGATTTACTATGTCTACTTCATTCCACACGAAGAAAGGGTACAGACTGAATAGAGTGTGGAAGATAGTGATTTGGTAACCTCTCCACACTAAGCAAGGATCACTTAGAACTTGTTAACTCAGCAGGGTACAGGGTGTGATTGACAGCTCGCTTTCAGGAACTCAAGCTGACGTATGCAGCAGAAACGTGGGGAATGAGGCAGAAAGCTGTGAAATGAAATTTCTGAGAAACTAGATAGGAGTGACAAGAATGAGAAATGAGGAGGTTAGAGATATAGTGAAAGAGCCACTAAGAACAGGATAGAAGCATTTAGGTTTACAGTAGAACCCCTAATGTTTTTACAGGAACCTGATTTCTTTAACCTTAATACCTTAAATCGAGGTTTCAGTAGGAAGCACACCTTTTCCAGAGATCTTTGCCTGTATTAACATAAACTGTACCATCATATATTATTTACACAGTGACAGCAATAAAACAAGGAGATAGCTAACCTACACACTGTACTGTAGTTAAGGTTTGTGTTTCATTATGACAAATTTTTTTCGGTGAATGCAAAACGTTATACATGATTTTCCATAAAAGTAGGGAAAGCTACCAAACTCGCACAAAAACATATTTAATCAGTATAAAACAGCGATTGGTTTTTTAAACATTTTTGCAGAAGTTTTCCAAGCAGCAACTTACTCATTATCACGTATTTTCTAATCCCAATAGTCTGAACACGCATATTCTATTTCATTCTTAAGAAATGCAATAGCATAAATCGAGAGGATTGTGGCAAACATTTCCATTTTCTTATTTCAAACACCATCACCTAACCTAGGTTTACCACTCACGTATTATGAAAATATATCGTCGGCGTTCTGACAGAAGTTACTAAGTGCAAAAACATAGTTTTGAGATAAATGGGTTTTAAGAAATCAGTGATATATGATTCTATATTACTGCGAGGCCATCGCACCTTTTGGGCTAGTTCTTTTTTGCAATGCCTTCTACTATGTTACATATTAAGTGATGAAGTCCACTTATAGTACTCACTTTTGCCCGGACATCAATCTTCAAAAATGGACTTCACATTAGAGAGTGGGCTACCCGTACCCCCAAAATGGTTCATTCTATTAAAACAATGACCACACTATTGTGTAGAACGAGTTTTCTTTACCCCAGTAGTGCATTTAACTCAAATTCGTAAAAAATGGACTTAAGTCACTTCTGCCTGAACGCAGACGAAATTTCAAGCTCCCTGTAGAATAATAGTAACATTTTCACTATAAATTTACACGAGAACAGCCTTTCTGAAATTGAACAAGAAGCGAAAGTACATAACCTAACCTCTGAAATTAGTTATGCACACCGCTGTATCTTGAGAAGTAGTAGTATCACATTCCTATTTTATTTCAGTACATAGTATTAAAATTAAGCAATCGTTTACTTCAGCTTTTATTTTTAAGGAGTTAACAACTGCTGGCATTGCACTTATTGCAAAAACATATTATCCCAATGTTTGTTTACACGAGTCGGAAACTCGGAGAGTCATATACCGTATTTGGTACAGTGTATGAATATTGATAACGGACATAAATTAACACGCCCAAATTTGCCCGTAATAATGGATGAATCAGTAAAAGGGTTTTCATTGTAACCAAAGGATGTTGCACAGATAAATATAGGAATTTTTGGAGGTTATAATAACATTGTCATTAAAAATGGGGGTTCTCTTCTGCTATATTGGCCGCGGTCGGATCTGCATCTAAGTCCGACATCTCACTTTAGCCCTAAGTGCCCGAGCTCTAATTTCCTCTTCTGCCTTGATTGAATCATCCTTAGCAAGCTTATGACATCTTTTTCATAGGTTCTTAATGTCCCATAACCAAAACGAATAGAAGTAAACATTTGAGAATTTTTACATTTCCTTAACGCTAAATGCAGGTTTTGCCCTATTGTGAATTATGTTAAATCGAATATAAAATAGCATTGCTCTTATGGAATAATTTTCAGGACTGGAAATTTCTTCGGTTAAATGCGGGTTTATGTTAAAACGAGGTCACGCAAAATCGGGGTTATACTGTAGATGGTATGGACACATGAAGAGAATGACAGAGGAAAGGATACCCAGGAGAATGCACGAAATGGAGATAACAGGAAAATGACCAAGAGGATGACCACGGCACAGTATGTCAGTATCCATCTTCCTGATGGCTGTCTCCTCTCATGTAGTCCCCACTTAGATAGCCAAATGGGGGACTACTTTATGTCCAGAATATTTTACTGGGAGGAAGGTATCATGAGTACATCTTTCACACAGAGAGAACTGCGTGTCCTCGGGAGTTAGTTACAGCTGTAGTTTTCCATTGCTTTCAGCCGTATAGCAGTATCAACCCAACTAAGCCATGTTATGTATTATTACAAGACCATATCAGTCACTTATCTAGACTGCTGCCTTTACAACTTCCCCACGATTTCCACGAACCATTTGTTAGTCTGGTCTATTGACAGATACCCATCCAATATGGTTGCACCTGCGGCTCGGCTATTTGCTTCACTGGGATGCAAAAGCCTCCCCACCAAGGCGAGGTCATATGGTTCGCAGGGGAGGGACCAAGACACAGGTGGATAAAAGGAGTGGAACAGTGTGTGCAGAGAAGAGGAGATGGAGAGGCTTATGTTCCAAGCAGACCCCACCAAGTGCTGGAAACTGCATATGACTATGATGATACTCAAAGTACTTACCTTTGCAAGATCCAATTCAACATTGGAGATAGCTTTACGAGACTTATTTTCCACTGCAACAGTCACAGGCATCTCTTGCCCTGGTACAAAGCCGGCGGTGGGCACTTTGACGGTCAAGTTCACAGGTCCAGAACGGCAGCACCAAAACCCGAAGTACTTGTTCTCGCTCAACTCCACGGGTTCCTGAAAAACACAATGTAAACACATAGAATTGGCTACAAAAAGACAGTTTACGGTTCTTTGATGTAGTAACTATTTAAGGTTTAAGAGTTAAAAAATGCAGATGCATTTGAGACAAATTTAGGCTCTCTGGACAGGTGTGTTAACTGATACTGCTAAGATGGTCCATGCCAAGGGAACCACACTGTCTTGCCTACCAACCATACTAACCCTTTTTCTATTTTCCTAGCAGTGACAGTTCATGCATGAAGGGCTTTTAGGCACTGTTCCACCACCTTTTCAAAAACATTTAATCTTACATCGCTTTGTAATTGATTACATAAAGAGATGGACAAATGTAGCAAAGTCGAACTTAAGTGGTGTGCTATTCAGTTATACAATGCTATCTTTATTATTTTGGCTGTAAACGTTTTGCTTTTCTATTTTCAAGGAAATGGCAAAGGCTTTCAGACCGTGGCTGCTGTCCAGCAAGCACGATGTTTTTTCTCTTTAATCTTGAAGCGCTCGGACAGTGGCAGGAGAGCCCTCAGTAGGTCCCTAGACTTGGCAAATGTGTGGGGTGCGGGAGTAGCCTGGAAGGACAATATGGCTTTACAGGGGAAGGAAGAGTGCAGGCTGGTGCAAGCACTAAACAGCAGAACCCCCAGCAACATTGTCAACCACTTTACAATATACCTAGGCTTCTTCCCCCACATCTTACATTAACTGTTGTTAAAGATTAATCCTAAAATAGTTTACAAAACAATGAATTCCATTATACTGACTTTAAACAGTTCAGTTCTATAAAGAAGCAACAATAAAGATTCAAAATGTAGCCATAATATGATGGCATTATTTGCAGGATGATCAAATTATTAAATATGTTTTCATACTTTGAAATTTGAGCAAGGAGAGAGAAATTTGGGAGTGCACAGTTCATTTGTTTTTATGAATGTCGTTATTATCACTTGTGATTTTGATCAGTGAAACACTGCAGTAGCATAGCAATCGTGATTACATTAGTTGTTAGCCTGTTAATGTGTGTGCATAAATACCATTGGAGTGTAGTTAATCAATTACTTAGTTAATTAATTAATTAATGTCGTAGTGTAAGCAGATTTCTATTCAGCCAGTATCATCGGATTATTATTTATTATTATTATTATTATTCACCTAAAAGTATCGTGATGCTGGTCAGTGAAAAGTGGACTGATCAAGAGGGGGAAGAGATGGCGGCACAACCCCGCCAGAGTAAAATGTCGCGAACCGCTACTGTTTCTTACCCTCTTTCTTATATTGCCTGACTTCTCCTCATCCAGCACTTTCAGCACCAAGACAGAAGTCTTAAGTACTTCTCTCTTGGGCTGAAGCTAAAAAGCAGAGCTTATCATGTTGACCATCCGTGATAATCATATACCCCAGATATTTAAATTTCATCATTCAGGGCAGGTCCTCACAATCAACTTGATATTTTCCATGCATTTTTATTTTTAAATCCAAATTTGGCCAACTATGGACAGCACAGAACATAAGGCTATCTGGTCAATATCATCATCGTCATCATCATCATCATCATCATCATCATCATCATCATCATCTTCTTCTTCTTCTTCTTCTTCTTCTTCTTCTTCTTCTTCTTCTTCTTCTTCTTCTTCTTCTTTCACTTCTCTGCTTCTTGGATATTATGACTTGATGTTGTCAATCCAACTTCTGAACTCCTTTCTTTTGTTGATCACATCTGCTAAGTCCAATTTCCTCTGCATCTCTCTTGACCTCTTCAACTCACATCATTGTAACATTCAATCCTACAATGTACTTAAAGAAGATCTTCATCAATCGGTTCTCATCCACTTTCACCAGATTTACATAGAATTTCAACTTTTGTTTTCGCATTGAGACTGATATTCACAGTGTGTCTGTAGAGAACCTCATTCTTTCTTTTCTGACATATTGCATCAGTGCTCCTAGAATTTCTCTCAAGATTTCCCTTTCTTCTTTTTTTTTTTCTTTTCTTTTTTAATTTCCTGCATTCCCCTTTCTTATCACTGTTAGGCACTCTGAGCCATACTCATTTTACTACTGTATTGTAGAGCCTCATTTTCCATGCAAATTTAATGAAATATAAGAGGCAGCCGAATGAAAATCGAACACCCACTACAACATGACCATGGAATGTTTTTATTCAAAAGTAATTATCAAAAGCGTTAATACATTTATGCTACTGGGAGATGAGACAATCAATTCCAGTTTTGTAGAAATAGGTAGGTCGCTGACCGATCCACAACCGCACCCACTCTTGCACTTCCTCGTCTGAATGAAACCAACATCCACAAATATCTTTCTTCCGGTCACCAAAAATTTGAAAATCACAAGGTGAAGGATCCAGGCTGTATGGAGGATGTTGAAGTGTTTCCCAACCAAATCGCTGAAGCGTAGCCAGATTGGAAGTATGGGGGGGCGAACATTATCATACAACAGGATGACTCTGTCCGACAGCATTCCAGAGCATTTTGACTTTATGGCGCATCGCAGTTTCTGCAAAGTGTATTCATAGTGCTGTGCGTTGATTGTGGTTCCACGCTCAATGAAGTCGACAAGCAGAGGGCCCCTGCAGTCAAAGAAGAAGGTCATCAAGACTTTACTGGAACTTGGACGGGCAGCTTTGGATTTGTTTGGCGGGGGGAGAATTGCAATGTTTCCATTGTTGGCATTGCTGTATGCTATCAGGCTCGAAATGGTGGCACCACGTTTCGTCCCCTGAGACGATATAGGACAGAAACGCACACTCTTTCTCGTATTGCTGTAGATGGCTCAAGACATGACACCATTCTGACAAAAATTTTGTCCCTCCTCAGTTGATGCGGAACCAACTGCACGCAAATTTTGTGGAAATGCAAGTGATCTTTAATAATGGCGTGCACGGAGCCATGGCATTGCTGACCTGAGCCACTCGTGCACACTCATCGTGGACATGTGTTGTTCGCCATACAAAGCAGACATGCAACAGTGAGTTTCACGTACTTCAGCACCTTCAGCCACCAGAAAACGATCAATAGTTCTCTGCTCTTCTTTGCTTGCCTCCATTTCTACACCTGGACGAACAGACTAGACCAGCCCGTGCACCAACAAAGACATAATCCAACAACTGCGTGCACCTGTGAGTTGTCACTATGCAGTTCTCCACAGCGATGGCAGTATCGATATGTAATAACAGCGTTGCCACCTTTCACGCAGAATGTGCGTTATGGCATACGTTCAGTTATCATTTGACCGCCCCTTTTATTTATTACTGCAATGGAGAATGTCAAACTTCCTGCAAAGTAATGAGAGTTTACTGTAATTACTATCAATTTGAATTTCTTACACATAAATTGACAAAAATCATGAGTGTATCTTGTGGATTAATAACTATCTTCAGTTTTTCTACAAATATAGTTAAAAGTGCACCATCATTTTAGCAAGGATCATCAAAATCAATATTAAATATATGGCAAGGTATGCATACCAGGAAGAAAGGTGTCTCCGACTGAAAACTGTGACGCAGCATGCTGTCATCATCCTTCCCATGTTAGTACTTGTTGGAGGTTAGCCATGGAAGGACTGCACAACATGAACAAAACACACAAGAACAAACAAATATTAGAACATCAACAGGAGGTTGCTATTAATTCAAGAAATAAAATTGAAAACAGCACAATTAATTAAATAAATAAGAAAAATACAGGGCAAGTAAGCACAAAAGTCCACCTCAAATATCTCAAGATCAGTTAAAGATATTGACATTCTGTTTCCATGTGCTTAACACAACGGGTGTCTATACAAACACCGATGCTATTCCTTTAGCGCCACGATAAGGAAATCTCCACTATTAATAAAAATCAGCTGGTGTCTGTTTGTTTGTTCCAGATAGGCTCGAAAACTACTCTTGACCATAATGGCCAGTATTGGGTCCGTATTGACTTAATCACAATAAATAGAGAGTTGGGTAATCCGCCCAGTCAGTACTAGGGAAGATGCAACAGTAGCTGAGTGGTGGTGATGGTGGTGGTGGTGATTATTGTTTTAAGAGGAAGTACAACTAGGCAACCATCCTCTATATAACACTAATCAGAGGGGAAAGTGGAAGGGATCCTATACTTCGAAAAAGGAAGATATTGGACAAAGAAAGGCAAGGGCCACGAAGGGCGTGAAAATGAAAGACTCCCTAGCCCTCGCAAACCTAATAGTGTTGGGTTCGGAAAAGAACAAGAGTTGACCAAGAGAGGTCAGAGAGGATAGATGAAAGTGAGGAGCCGGGCACAAGTAAGTGGAAGCAATGCCAGGACTCAGCTGAGAGCCCCGTGGTCGCCAACCCACGCTCCAAAGATCAGAGCCCTTGGGGCCTCTTTTAGTCGCCTCTTACGACAGGCAGAGGATACCGTGGGTGTTATTCTACCGCCCCCACCCACAGGGGGACAACAGTAGCTGACACTTTATTAACTTTTTTTTTTTTTACATAATCCAGGGAAAATAAAAAAATTGCTAAACAGGTCACACATTATCTTTATGTACCATCAGATAGAGCTCTTTGTGCTCAACAAGTTGAATAAAAAAGAAAATATCATGCAATCAATAATTATCCCTTAATTTTTTTTTTTTTTAATGTGTGTCCTCATACCTATAGCTGACACTATATGTTATAACAATATAAATTACCCATTAATCAACTAATCATTGTTTATACGTTAAAGCCTAGACATTGCAGATATCCTGTACTTTATAAGCAGGATACTGCCCCTCTAGCCTTGTACACAAGAGTAGTTTTAGGTACTGGTACCCCATATTTTGAAGCTGCCATATTTACTGGCATTCCTTGTTTCACCTCATCCAATACAGCAGCCATAGATGACTGTGGGTGCTTTAGAAATTTACTTTGTTGAGGATCCATTTTATACCACCACCTGAAAGATACATGTGACAAAAATTTTAAAATATAACGTCGTGTATCAGCTTTGAGTCACGGTTTATATCAGCAGCTTACACACGACACATGGGGTCAGGTTCCCGTATTGAAGAATCACATAAAAAGAAATATTATATCTAGCTAGTCCAACCTTTGTCTTGTCAACCTCATCAGAGAAGTTATTGAGATGAAATGACGTCAAATCGAAATGTCTGCACACGTTAGCTGAGGCCATATTAATATTATTATTATTATTATTATTATTATTATTATTATTATTATTATTATTATTATTATTATATGAGATAGGAGCAGACATCTTGATTCTTAGCGAACAATATCAAGACAGAGATCAACCAGGCTGGTTTTCAGACAATCTAGGGACAGCTGCGATATGGGTGCCAGACCTTGGAAAATATTCAGTTATAAATCAAGGATGCGGGGATGGGTTTGTCTGGGTCCAAGTTGAGAAGGTAATTTTTGTCAGCTGTTATTTTACCCCGAATGAGGCTATTTCTGACTTCCAGACAAAACTAGATGGGCTTGAAGATACTCTGCAAGGGATGAACACTACTAACCTAGTTGTTGCTGGTGATTTTAATGCTAAAGCAGTTGAATGGAACATGCCTCAAACAGATTCTAGAGGGAGACGTACAATGGAGATGGCCACCAGATTGGGATTAATGGTTATCAATGTTTGTAATGTGACAACCTTTCGACGACCAGGATGTCAGGGAACTATACCAGACGTAACCTTTGCTTCTGAAAACATTGCGTCTAGGATAACTGAATGGCGAGTAATTGAAGAATATACTAGAAGCGATCACCAGTATATCACTTTTCGTGTACTTCAAGGGACTCCGCATCTAAGGATTACCACGCGCAAGCCAGAAAGATGGAACATAGCTACTATGGATAGAGAAAAATTTCATGAAGTGATACTAAATGGAATGGACACTCTGCCGGATACATGTCACGGAGGCAATAGAAGCATAATTGCTAATAAATGCGTGGAACACACCATGAGACTCCTTCAGCAAGCATGTGACGCATCAATGACCAGAATCAAACAACGGAGAGGCAAGCGTCCAGCATATTGGTGGAATGAAGAAATTGCTGAGTTGAGGAAACAATGCCTGCGACTCAGACGAAGGACACAAAGAGCACGACATAACGATGAAGCTCTCTCAGTAGAGTATAAGACTATGAAGAAAAGACTGTGAAATACAATTAAAAAGAGTAAAGCCGACAAGTGGTGGGAAATGTCTAAGGAAGTGGATGAAAATCCATGGGGATTAGGGTATAAAATCGTTATGAAGAAATTTGGGATGCTGTCAAGCCCTATCATGGATCCACGCACAATGGAAGAAATAGTACACACACTATTCCCTGATCATGCAGAGAGGATTGATGATGAGGCCGAGAAAGAACTAGTTAATGTGCCACCTTTTACAACTGAAGAACTGATAACAGCAATTAATTCCCTTAGAAATAAGAAAGCCCCTGGACCAGATGGTATTCCAGCAGAAGTACTAAAGGTGGCAGTTGAATTATGTCCTCAACTGCTGTTGAGAATGTATAACCATTGTTTCAAAGCGGGAATTTTTAGCTTTCGTTGGAAGATAGCTAGACTGGTTCTGATCAGTAAAGGGAAAACTGGGGGTTACAGACCTCTATGTATGCTGGACACTGCTGGGAAAGGTTTAGAGAAACTATTACAACCGAGAATACTAGCAGCAGTCCGATTAGCTGGCGACCTATCTGACCAACAACATGGATTTCGCAGAGGCCACTCAACTCTAGATGCCGTGAAAGAAGTGGTGAAGACAGCAGAACGAGCTCAAATGGGTAATCATTACTCTAGAAAGCTGACGCTTCTTGTGGCTCTAGATGTTAAAAATGCTTTCAACTCGGCAAGATGGAGTGATATTTTGGAAGCTCTAAAAGAAACTTTCAAGCTACCAGAATATCTCATGTATATACTGCGAGACTATTTGAAAGACCGTACATTGTTATACGACACGGAAGATGGTCAGAGAAGAAAACGGCTCACAGCTGGTGCAGCGCAAGGCTCAATTCTCGGACCACACCTTTGGAATATCATGTATGATGGTTTGTTACGGCTGGAGATGCCAGAAGATGTAAAACTTGTGGGTTATGCTGATGATGTGGCTGCTGTGATAGTAACTCGTAACCTAGAGCTGGCTCAATTTAAATTGAATCAGGTGATGCGACGTGTCAAAGAATGGATGATAAATCACAAGTTGGAACTCGCAGATCATAAAACGGAAATTATCCTCCTGACGAGGAAAAGGATTAATACTGTTGTACCGATGCAGATCGGGCAGATAGCCATCGAAACAACTAGGAGCACAAAATATCTTGGTGTAACGCTTGATACTAAGCTTACATATTGGGACCACATCCAATGGGTAACAGATAAGGTGGCAAAAACCATGACTGCACTTAGTAGACTCATGGGAAATATCAAAGGGCCGAAATCTAGTAAAAGGCGGCTTCTCATGTCGACTGTTCAATCGATACTGCTATACGGTTCGGAAATTTGGGCTGAATCGTTTAAAATTGCGAAATATCGGAAAAGAATTGCGGCTGTACAACGGAGAGCAGCTTTACGAATTGCTTGCGCATATCGTACAGTATCAGAACCTGCGATTCTAGTAGTAGCAGCAGTAGCTCCTATTGACTTGTTGGCCTTCGAAAGACAAGAAATTTGGCTCACACAAGAAGAGCTAGGAAGGAAAAGGGCAAAGGCTTTGGCTCTTAGTCGCAGAATGCAACGATGGCAAACAAAATGGGAAGATGATTTTAGAGGAAAATGGACTAAAAGATTGATACCTTCTCTGGGCGTATGGGTTGGCCGAAACCATGGTGAGGTGAACTACTATCTCACACAGTTCTTGACAGGTCATGGATACTTCCGAAAATTTCTTCATAGACTAGGGCTAGCAACTAGTCCGGCGTGCATATACTGCGGTGATATCGATGACGTATTACATACTTTCTTTGTGTGTGTTCATTGGCTGCCGCAAAGAAGATGCTTAGAAGTTATGCAGGGAGAAATGACGCCAGAAGGGATCGTGTCAGTAATGCTACGAAGTCAAGAATCTTGGGATCAGGTGGCAGTTTACGTAGAAAATATTCTGCGTCAGAAGAAGAAGGACCTGGATGATTATGACAGACAGTAAAGCAGAAGAAGGAAGATGAAGCACAAGATGCATTAAGCACGACATCCGTCCTGAAGTAATGCGAGAGCGGTTTCCGGGGCGGAGATAAACGTCGTGGGAAAAGGGAGTGTGGTTTTTAGTGGGTAAGAATCTCCACACACTTGTTGAGTGCGGACCCTCACAAGCGTCTTATGAAAGATTTTCCACACTCCCTCGCAAAAAAAAAAAAAAAAAATATTATTATTATTATTATTATTATTATTATTATTATTATTATTATTATTATTATTATTATTATTATTATTATTATTATTATTATTATTATTATTATTATTATTATTATTATTATTATTATTATTATTATTATTATTATTATTATTATTATTATTATTATTATATAGGATCAATCCTGCGGTGATCCGCCATCTTCATCGTCCAAGTTTCCACTGCACAGGTCGCGATAAGGAAGATCAGAGTTCGAATGAGGGTAAACTTTGTGTTGGAAGTGATGGAGGTGTCCTTCCAGATGCGAGTAAGTTTTGCTGTTAAATTTCTCACAATCGCAATGCGCTTACGGATCTCAGGTTCAAGTCTCAGGTATTTGTAACAAGAGATCCCAGATACTCAAAGCGACCGACAACCTCATAATCAACAATTCTTGTTATGGCAGGTCTGTTGTTATTAACACAATCTACAATCATCACTTTGAGCTTTTTATTGTTGATTTCAAGACCATATTCTTTGCTTCCCTTGTCTAACCTCCTCATGGTGGTTTCTAGTTCATGATCATCTGTTGCAATTATCTCAGTGTCATCTGCATATCTCAGATTGCTAAATTTCCTGCAACCAATTGTGATGCCGTCACTCCAATCATTGGGATTCTCCCTCATAATGTACTCACTGTATATTACATAGGAGGGGGGGGGGGGGGATAATGCAACCTTGTCGCACTTCACAGGAGGGGAATTTTACCTAGTACTTAATAAATATTGGGAAGGAACAAACAAGCATCAAACCAAGTCATAGACAGATAGGAGGAACAAGGAAAGGAACACACAATATGACTAACATAAAGGCAGGTCAATGTGTGAAGAGGAAGTGACAGAAAGATTTTAACTTGATTTTTTAGTTGTCTATTCCTTTCCACTACATACAGGTTTTCACTGATGGTGGACGGGAAAGGTCTGGGAAGGTAACAACCGCAGCCATAGTTAACACGCTCCCTGTGGCAGTGAATTTTTATAACTTAATTTTACGTCGTATCAGCCCACCAGTGACCCGATGCTGCCTTTTGTTATTACCGGTTCGGGTCACCGCTGACCTGATGAATTTGACTTTGGTTAGTCCCTGCTATGAAATACAAAACAATGATGGTGCACTTGTGTACATTATTGTTGAGGAGACATTCTGATGTATTTACCTCTGTGACAGTTTTTCAATTCAAGAAGTGCGTGGCCCAGAAATGACCTGGAAATAAATGTTAGTTTCTCGTTCATTGATCTGGTTTTACAGGAATATGATAGGCGTATGTTAATTATTTTCATATTATGCTTAGTACCGGTAAGAAAATAATATCACAAAAGATGAGGCTGTATGTAGGCTCATCATCAGATACTGGAGAGAAATCACCATCACTGTTATCACTTTGTTTCATATCATGAGCAATTCGTCCGGGATCCAGTGCCATCCTAAACCTCTTTCTTTTCCGTGCCACCGGTGAGTCAGATGTGGAGGCTCCATGCCTAAAAAAGGACGAGAATTTGCTTGTAAATATTATCTACAGAAAAATGAAATGAAATGGCGTATGGCTTTTAATGCCGGGAGTGTCCAAGGACAAGTTCGGCTCGCCAGATGCAGGTCTTTTGATCTGACGCCCGTAGGTGACCTGTGCGTCATGATGAGGAAAAATGAAATGGCGTATGGCTTTTAGTGCCGGGAGTGTCCAAGGACAAGTTTGGCTCGCCAGATGCAGGTCTTTTGATCTGACGCCCGTAGGTGACCTGTGCGTCATGATGAGGATGAAATGATGATGAAGATGACACATACACCCAGCCCCCGTGTAAGCGAAATTAACCAATTATGGTTAAAATTCCCGACCCTGCCAGGAATTGAACCCGGGACCCCTGTGACAAAAGGCCAGCATGCTAACCATTTAGCCATGGAACTGGACGTCATGATGAGGATGAAATTATGATGAAGACGACACACACACCCAGCCCCCGTGCCAGCAAAATTAACCAATTATGGTTAAAATTCCCAACCCTGCCGGGAATCGAACCCGGGACCCCTGTGACCAAAGGCCAGCACACTAACCATTTAGCTATGGAGATCTACGGAAAAAACAAACACATCAATAACTACCCCAATAAATAAAAGTCTGAAAACTTATATCCGCTTACCTGAGAGCAATGTAGAAAGCAATAGGTTACATGAGATGTCAGAAGGGTGGTACTCATTGTATTAAACAACAATCTGCCATCTGAAGGCAGCAACATTGTAGGCTTCATTCACCGTAACCGTGCAAGCAATTTCCAGTAAGAAATATAGGTTAGACAACAAATCGAACACAGGGTGACCCAAAGTGATATGAATGGAAAACGCACAAAATTCCTTCGGGTCACCGGTGGGCCGACAGAAACTAGCAGTATGCCTCGATCCTTTACTTCAATAGTGTGGTGACCCGAACCGCAAGGAATGTGTTAAGGTAAATTCCCAGTGTTTAAACGGGAAGTTTTTGTTGTTGTTGTTGTTGTGATGATGGTCGTCATCCTCCAGTTTCTCAAATTATGAGGCATGGTTTTTAAGTAAGTACCATTTTGATACAGAAAAAAGTCATTCAATTTTTTAAACAATTCTACTTTTTTACTATCTTAAACTACTTCTCAACATATGTTCCAAGCATGTTAAGGCACTTATCATATCGTGAAACCAACTTCTGAATTCCATCCCCATAGAAACCTGTCACTTGATGTGCCAGCTACTGCAGCACAGTAGTTTTTAGGTCATCGTCGTCATGGCACTGACCTCCTAAATGCTTTTTCAAGTGCAGGAGCCAGTGGTATTCAATAGGTGCTAGGTCAGGACTATAAGGAGGAAGATTAAATTTTTCCCAACCAAATGAAGCGATCAGGTCTCGGGTTTGATTAACCGTGTGAGTATGCGCAATGTCATGAAGCAAAAGAATCCCCCTTGCGAGCATGCCACACCGGTTCTTTTGGATTGCATGACGAAGTTTACGTAAGGTCTCACAGTAAGTCTCGGCATTTTGTGTGTCACCCCGGTGCAAAAAAACCACAAACAACACACCCTGCCTGTCCGAAAACACATTGTACATGAGTTTGCACTTCGCTTTCTTGGGTGATGTTGAGTGTCTCCACTCAGTGGATTGCTATTTTGATTCCAGCATAAAATAATCCACTCATGTTTTGTTGCCAGTGACATTTCAGCTTAGGAACGCCTCACCTTCATTACTCTACCGCTCAAGGAAAGTCAAAGTGTTGTATACAAAGAAGCAGATTTGTACAACACAAAATGTTTATTGCTGAAGCTTTTTACTCTGTACAAAATAAAAGTTTCTCTAACTTGCTTTTTTGCTTAATGTACATTAAATTTGTAATGTGAATAAGCTTGAGGATGTCTTGGAAAATATGCACAATAAGTTTCCCGTTGCCAGAACACAATGCAATGCCTAAGTTGATCATGTGAAAAGTTCTAGCAAAAGGCTATATAAGTTATCAATCTTAATGTGAATGATGTCAGTAAAGATAATGTATCCAATGATAGAGCCACAGGATGAGGCTGGAGAGCTTATCCTGAGGTGAAACCTCCGGCTAGCGTTAATCCACCAATTCGGTACACAATTTCAAGAGGCGTGACCTCCGTGCCCAACTTACGGTGTAGGCTTAGTCGTTGGACAGCTCCTAACAGCCTGCCTGTTTCTTCCATATGCTCACCTATATATATACCGCAGACGGGCTAACGTCACAGTTTCTTCGGCGTGCTGACTTCTAACAGGTGAGGTGGGACAACACATAGCACTACCTACGCGTTTGGTTTTGCGGACCTCAGTCAGCAACCTCGGTACCCAGTGTGAGCACAAGTTAAGATAATCTAAGCATCCTGACACAATTTATTAAAGAACACTCCTTGAAATTTCAGGCAACTTGCAACTTAATGACGAAATCATAAAGCATCTCTAACCTTTGCGTGAACATTTTGCACCAAGTCTTCAGTAATGGCAGGACTACACTTCTCGCCATGGACATCAGCATGGCCTTCTTTAAATGCTCTAACCTATTTTCATACCAGTCCTTCACTCATAGCGTGTTCTCCATACGCTTTACTAACCTGCCAATGAATTTCAACAGCTTTCACGTGTTTTGTATTTAGAAAACGAATCACAGCACGTACTTCACACTCAGCGGAATCGTTAATTGTCACAGGCATTTCAATATGCACAAACAAACGTAAATATGGGCATGTGCTTCTATAATGGCATTTGCAGCTAGGCTACAGGTGTACGTACTGAGCGTGCATGCTCTGAATGACGACCGAAGCGCTGCAGCGGCCATATTTAAAAAGGGTACTTACTTAAGAAACATACTTCGTATAATGGATTTGTCATTGGAGACAAGAGCTAAACAGTCAATGAGAAATCCTTGGAGCTTTATTGGGTACAGAGTGCACTGCTGACCATAGCTGTTGTAAATTTTTTAAATTCAAATTGAAGCATGGTTCTAGTGCTAGATGGAAATTTCTCAGGTAGAAAAAAGTTTGCCTTACCTGAAGCTGTGGCTCTTCATTTAAATCAAGGGGGTTGATGACAGTAAAAGCTGCCTTGACATCGTGGTTGTACTTCCACGGTCGTTCCAGTGTGATCCAGACAACATAGCGGACATGGCCCATCTGGCCCTCGAAAGAGGTAGGAAGGACATCAGGCAAGACCGTGCTGAAAGGATAACTGTGGTCACCAGCCTGCAATACCACTTCGGCACCTGCAAACAAACAGCTAGGTCATTAGCATAAATGCGCCATTAATTGCATACAGTAGTAGCCTATATTGTCCGTGTTTATATTGAGTATGACAGTCCGTACAACAGCCTTTTCTTTAAAAATGACATAAAGGAAGCATTTGAAATTCCAAATTTGAAGGATAATTGAAGAATCAAACTGGGGAGATAAAATGAAATGTATATTCACTCAAGAAAGGAATGAGCACATGGTATTGTACGTTCCTTGCATTTAAAATATTATCAGGCTTAATTTGAATTATTATCGAAACATAATCCACCTCCCATGAAAATACAAACCTGCGGGTACCCATAACAGTTTAACCCTCCCCAACTTTCATGTTCATAAAGAACAGGCAGTAAAGGAAATCATAGAGGAATTTGGGAAGGAAATCACAATCCAAGGAGAGGAAATCAAAACTCTTGAGATTTGCTGATGATATTGTTATTCTATCTGAGCCAGCAGAAGATCAGGAGAAACTGCTTAATGTTATGGACAGTATCTTGGGGAAGGAATACAACATGAAAATAAATAAGACCAAAATAAAAGTACGTAATGGAGTGCAGCTGAATGAAATCAGGTGATTCAGGAAATATTAGATTAAGAAATGATGTCTTAAAAGGAGGTAGATGAATACTGTTACTGGGGTAGTAAAACAATTAAGGACAACAGAAATAAGGAGGATATAAAATGCAGACTACCACAAGCAAAGAAGACCTCTTAAGAAAATAAATCTGTTCACTTCAAACATTGATATAGGAATTAGAAAGATGTTTTTGAAGATCGTCTGGAGCATGGCATTTGTATGGAAGTGAAACATGGACGATAACTTGCTCAGAAAGAAAGAGAATATAAGCTTTTGAAATGTGGTGTTACAGAAGAATGCTGTAGGTGAGATGGGTTTATCGAATCACAAGAGATACTGAAAAGAATTGGTGAGAGGAGATCGATTTGGCTAAATTTGACAAGAAGAAGCAATAGAATGATAGGACACATAGTTCAGATAGTTTTTGAGGGAAGTGTAGGCAGTAAGAATGGTAGGGGTAGAATATGACAAACAGGTTAGAGTGGATGGAGTAGTTACGTAGAAATGAAAATGTTAGCACAAAATAGGGTGGTATGGAGTGCTGCAGCAAACCAGTCTATGATGACTCAAAAAACCCAAAACAAACATACACTGATGATAAAATGATATACCAAGTGTATGCGTAAGTCTATTCCGGTTTCACTAAGAGATGGTACCAGCGAACAGTACGCAGCGTATGAATTTGACACATACGTCGGTTTGTTCATCTGACATTCACCTACCAACACACACAAGTTGAGTCCGCCAAACGCTAGCGTCTGTGTTGTAACGTTCAGCGATCATGTCAACGTTTGTGCTTGAAAACGAACATTTGCGGCACGCATTGCTTTACTTATTTAATCGAAAGAAAAGGGCTGGGGAAAGTCATCGTTTACTGATATGAACATATGGTGAACACGCTCCATTGATTGAAACATGTGAGACATGATTTCGAAAATTTAAGCGGCAAGAAGACCAGGCTTTGTTTCTGATGGGACCAGAGCGGTACTGTGTATTATGAACTCTTGAAGGCCAGCGAAAGCATTAATGCACAACGCTATTAGCAACAAATTATTCATTTAAATCACGCATTGATCGAAAGAGGACCGGAATGGGCCAGAAGATATGGCAAAGTGATTTTGTTACATGATAATGCGCCATCTCATACAGCAAAACCAGTGAAAGACACCTTGAAATCGCTTGGATGGGACATCCTTCCACACCCGCCGTACTCCCCCGACCTGGCACCATCTGACTACCACCTCTTCGCATCAATGGGGCATGCGCTCACAGAGCAGCACTTCAGCAATTTCGAGGAAGTTGAAAAATGGCTCGACGAAAGGTTTACTGCAAAAGACAAGCAGTTTTTCTGGCATGGTACTCATAACTTACCTGAAAGATGGGTGAAGTATGTAGAAGCCGATGGCCAATATTTTGGATTTTTTTAAAAAAAAATTCCCTTGAAAATGACTGGTTTTCTTCACTGCAAAAACCAGCAAAAACTTAAGCATACACCTGGTAAGTACAGGAAAGGAACAAACAAGTATTAAATGATGTCAGAGAGAGAGAGAAATGAGAATGGCAGGTCAGTGAGGGGAGGGGGAGCAGCAGAAATAGGCGACAAGGACAAATTCCACATCTTTAAGTAGACCTCTTCTCATCAATAATAGTTCTACGTGCAACTCTTCTCAGCCCCTGACGAGCTTGTTTCTGCTTTTCTGGAGAGCGGGCATCAGCACTCACTGAGGAGCTATCTTAACAGATGTTCAATCTTGATGTGGGATAAGTGTAGGATAAGAAGAGAGCTGGATAAATAAGGATGGTTAAGCTAAATATGATACAGCCAGTACAAGATTACAAACACAGGGCAAACACAAAAACAGATAACATAGTCTTATATCAAATATAAGGACCAGTCACATGAAAACCGAACACCTGCTACAACGTGACCATGGAATGGTTTTATTCAAAAAGTAATTAGCAAAAGCGTTAATAAATTTATCCCACTGGGAGAAGAGACGATGAATTCCAGTTTTATAGAAAGAGGTAGGTCGCCGACGGATCCACAACCGCACCCACTCTTGCACTTCCTCGTCCAAATGAAACAGACGTCCACAAATGTCTTTCTTCCTCCATGATTCGTCGGTTTTCCTGGACAAGGCCATCAATCCGCCGAATCACATTAGGAGTAATGGCCCCATACTGGGCAGTGATGTGGGCCCTTCTCGGAATATCCTATGCTATAATTTGCATATGCCACTCGTGCACACTCGTCATGGAGATTCAGTGTTCGCCATACATAGATATTCGATGATGAGTTTTGCGTACTCCAGCAGAGAAAAACAACCACACTTCTCTGCTCTTCTTAGCTTGCCTCCATTTCTACAATGGGACGAACACACTAGACCAGTCCGTGTAACAAGGACAAAACCCTACAACTGCGTGCACCTGTGAGTTATCACTACGCAGTTCTCCTACCAAAGCGATGGCAGTATCGATATGTAACAACAGGGTTGCCAATGTGTTTTATGGTGGGTGATCAGTTTTCATTTGACCGCCCACTTCTATAATCTTTATCTTATGTATCCTTCCTTCCCCGATATTTATCCGTCTTTCTTCTTATCCTACACTTGTCCCACATGAAGACTGAAGATCTGTCAAGATGCTCCTCAATGAGTGTTGATGTCCACCCTCCTGATGAAGCTGGGAAGCAGAAACAAACTCATCAGGGGCTGAGAAGAATTGGAACTGATGACGAGAGGTCCTGTCTATTAGAGATTGTTCTTGTCCCTTTGCGTTTTTCTGTTCGTCCTCGTCTCCTCTTTCTGTTGCTGCCTCTAGACATACAAGAGTAGTCCAGAAACTAATGCATAACACTTCTTTTCTCTTCAACAATTATTCATTGAACATAATGAAACTTATACACAAGAAAGAGTGATGTTTCTTCTACACTCCCTATTTTTCCACATAACTTCCTTTATGTTCTATGGCCTTCCTCCAGCGAGACTCAAAGGTGTGTATGCCTTGCCGGTACCACTCCTTGTTCTGTTTGAGAAGCCATTTATTCACTGCGCAAATCACCAGGCGAGTTGGTCATGCTGTCAGTGGTGCGCAGCCGTGAGCTCGCATCCGGGAGATAATGGGTTCGAATCCCACTGTCGGCAGCCCTGAAGATGGTTTTCCGTGGTTTCCCATTTTCACACCAGGCAAATGCTGGCGCTGTACCTTAATTAAGACCATGGCCGCTTCCTTCCCATTCCAGGCCTTTCCTGTCCCATCATCGTCATAAGACCTATCTGTGTTGGTGCGACGTAAAAGTAAATAGAAAAAAAATCACCTCTTCATCATCTTCAAAATGTCTCCCACGAATAGCATTCTTCAAGGGCTGAAATAAGCAAAAGTCTGAGGGAGCTAGGTCAAGGCTATAGGGTGGATGGGGTAACACTGTCCAACCCTGTTTCGTGATGTGTTCCAACATCCTCAAACTTGTGTGAGGGCGTGCATTATCATGTTGAAACAAACAATTACCTGAGTTGTTATGGCATTCAAGTCGCTGGAAGTGCTTCTTGAGTTTGGTTAATGTGTTCACATATGCCTCAGAATTCATGGTGGTGCCTCTCAGCATCACATCAATGAGTATGACACTATCACAGTCCCAAAATAAGTTGATTATGACCTTACCAGCAGAAGCAGTTGCATTGAATTTTTTCTTCTGTGGAGAGTCAGGATGGCGCCATTCCATCAACTGCCATTTTTTTTTTTTTTTTTTTAGCTCAAAATGGTGAGTCAAGGTTTCATTACCTATTACAATCTGGGACAAGAAGACTTTTTCCTCAGCTTCAAAACGTTGCAGCAACTCAGAAGAAATTATTTTTCTGAGAGTTTTGGGTTCCTCTGTAAGACGGCGCAGAACCAATCGTGAATACTTTTTTTGCGTAATCGAGAGTACTGATGTTACACCCACACTTCCTTTACTGATTGACAGCTCCTGTGCCAACTGCCGAGTTGTTCTACATCAGTCCTTGCAAATGAGCACATCAGCACGCTGCATCTTGTCAGGTGTGACAGCCTCACCTTGTATGCCCAGCGACTAATCGTACTTCTATTGACTGCTGAAGCTCCATAAACTGCACATAAACATTTTTGCATGTTTCCAACCGTTTCTTGCTGTGCAGTGAGAAATTCAATGATGACACGCTGCTTGTAACGTACATCGCTTACAGACACCATGTTGAACCATTGCTGCAAGTACGCTATCTGTCACAATAAACAGAAACTTTGCATGCACACTCTGAAATCTTCAAGGAATTCATATCTAAAGTTTTGCATTCATACCATTGTTGGGGACTGAGAAAAAAAAATTGTGGTGCATTATTTTCTGGGCCACCTTCGTATTTATAGGTTCAGTTGTTTGCGAGAAAGGTGAACCTGAAAGTAACTCATATACAGGTAATACCAAGCGTTCATTCTTTTCTCAAGCAACTGATGGTACATTGTGAAACTCAACCAGACTACCACATTTGGATGTCCCAGTTTTTCATCCTCAAAATCTGTTTACCCTGTCCTGAAAGTGGAGGACCTCAAATCATACAAGGCATGGAGGACTCTGAAGGAAGAAAAATAGTACGAAACAGAGGGCACAGAAAGACGTAATTCATGTCTCGTACTGTTTAATAGGAGTTCTTATCTTCAAGTAGCCTACATCACCCCCATACGAATAAATGTACAATATAACTTACCTAATCCACCCAGCACGTAGTAGCGGCTCTCAAAATAGACCTCGTGCCCACGGTAGTATTGGTTCACCGGACGTAACCTTCCGCTGCCATCTCGCATTGGACGAGTCTCGGTCCATCTTACCTCAGCCTCGCCCTTGAACTTCACCTGTATACCTACAACACAAAAAGTGGAATATAAGACATTTTTTGCCCACGACAAGTTACAACCACAAACTTAAAAAATGAAGGTATCGGCCAAAGGAAGGCAAGGGCCACGAAGGGCGTGAAAATAAAAGACTCCCTAGGCCTCGAGTGCTCCAATACCATCAGGGTCAGAAAAGAACAAGAGTTGACCAAGGGAGGTCAGATAGGAAGGCGCTCATTCCACAGTTCGGTGTGTCCCTTTTCCCTCCATTTGCAAACACAGTATCATATCAAAGTGGCTTCCTTAATCATTCTGCTCGGCTGTGGAATGAACTCCCACCACAGATGAAAGAACTATCTACAGAGAAATTTTAACAAGGATGTATATATAATGAAACCTTCTGTGCATAATAAGATTTTTCTACTGTGTGGATTTTCAGAGAGAGAGAGAGAGAGAGAGAGAGAGAGAGAGAGTGTGTGTCGAATTACTTGAATGCTGACCATGTCTTGTGAGTAGTATGTAAATATGCCTGTAAATACGGTAACTGTATATAAGCACACTATGTAGAATGTAATTGTATATTTAAATTTTGTAATTTTAAGTGGTGATGGGGGCACTTTCGTGTATGTGGGGCTATGCCCTTTCTCCATTCACCATCCATAAATTGTACCTACAATTGGTGGAAAATAATAATAATAATAATAATAATAATAATAATAATAATAATAATAATAATAATAATAATAATAATAATAATAATAATAATAATAATAATAATAGTCTTTAGTATCTCTTAGTTTGTAGTCAAATATTAAATTATTTTTAATTGTGTAATCATGCCGTACTTCTATTTAATTGATATACATGTGTAATATTCTGCCTTTATGGTATAGTATTGATCAAAATTTCGAAAAACTATTATTACCACATAGCGGGTAGTTTATGTTGTCTGTAAATTCCCCCCCCCCACTTCTAATTCCCAATCGCCGCTACTGTCTATCAGGATGTTTCGGAACAAAACCCCTGAAATGATGAAATTGTGATAACTTCCTGAAAGTCAGGCACCGGTAATCTAATATTATGTATCGGTACGTCATAGCAGATAGATAGGCCTAGTATTTCTATGAGACGAAAGAAGCGGCCCTTGCGAACATTTAAACATCAATGCTGCTGAAATATTTCTCTTAATTTAGCACAAAGTTTTCGTGAATTACGTATTTCGTTTTAGCATACGGTACGGTACTGTAAGAAATACGTTGTAGAAAGTACGTCTCTTGATCTATTTTTATCTGATCTTTGGTTGGTGTCTTCTGAAATTACTAGTTTTAAAGAATTTTTATATACGAACGTGTTGCAAAGAGCGGATGAGACAGCTCAATAAAGAGAACTCTAGTGGCGGTAGTCGGAGGTATCTCGAGGCCGAGTCTAATCGTGACCACCGATCGGTGGTCACGGTCTAATGCGTTGTATTTCCCAGCCTTCAATATCTCGTAGGCAACGGTAGTGGTACTCAATCAGTCAAGCAGTTTAAGAATATATCCGGAACAAACTAACAGATAGACACCATCCCATGTTATACGCCTATTAGAATTGAAGCTTCCACGGTGTATATATAGAGTTATTTTGTTCTTCTTCCGGGTTGAACCGTGTTGTTATGTGTACATTCCGTACATTATGCTGACGTTTCGAATGCATCGCAGTATTCTTTGTCAAGGCAACTGAAATACCCGTACTCGATCCAAAAGAGTCGGTCTTGCTCGATCAGAGGTATGCAGTCTCTCAGGCAGCATTCAAACTAGTCTTGTTTTTAGTGAAAATGAAAACCTACAACCTGTTTTCCAGTCATTGGCCGGCTCAGGAATGTAATGAATGAAGCAGATATAGGCTGTTAGTACGATGGGGTCGCCACTCCCAAAGTGATTTATTAATGAATGATAGATGCTATGAAATGAGAATGGAGAGTGTTGCTGGAATGAAGGAAAACCGGAGTACCCGGAGAAAAACCTGTCCCGCCTCCGCTTTGTCCAGCACAAATCTCACATGGAGTGACCGGGATTTGATCCACGGTATCCAGCGGTGAGAGGCCGACGCGCTGCCGTCTGAGCCACGGAGGCTCTTGTTTTTAGTAAGGGATGTTAATTTCACAACAAAAATAATCAACTGGACACTAGCACGATTCAAATCCACAACCTTCCGATTTTGCGTCGGATGATCTAGCACTACTTTACTCTTGCTGAAACCATGATACTGTCATTAACTGACGATGGCGTACGCAATTTTAAGACTTGTGTGGTGATAAGCATTGTTTGTGTATACTGTAACGAAACTACCGCCTCGGCAACAGCCCTAAATGCAGATCGCTGATGATTGATGGATTGATTTTCTTCTTTCATGTACATATTATCCTTTCTCTGAAGGAAAGATCAGTTTCCTCTGCTTCTCCTGTTGTCATTTATACTGTTTATAATGTTTCCAACGTGTCAGTTAATTTGCATTAACTTCAATAAAATTTAAAACTTCAAATGTCATCATGATATTGTTTTTATTGGTTGATAAGGTTATGCACTTAGGTTTGTGTTTCTTCCACAGAATACAAAGCATTCAAAAGCTCCTCATTCCAAACTGTACGCATATCATCACAGTACCGGTATGCGACATTGTGGTCCTGTTCCCAGAGACAAAGTTTGTTCTTGTTTTTGTTTTGTTTTTTCAGCTTGTAGGTTTCCAAATGGAGCGAGCTGGCCGTGCGGTTATGGTCGCGTAACTGTGAACTTGCGTTCGGGAGATGGTAGGTTCGAATCCCTCTGCCCTTAGCCCTCAAGATGGTGTTCCGTAGTTAAGGCTGATTAAGGTTGTACCTTCATTAAGGCCACGGTCATTTCCTTCCCGCTCCTAGCCCTTTCCTATCCCATCCTCACCATAAAACTATATATATCCTATATCGTTGCGACGTAAAGTATACACGTAGAGTCTCGTTAATCCGAACTAATTGGGACCGGAGACTGTTCGGATTACGAAATTTTCGGATTAACCGGAAAATATTTTCTAATGATAATGTTAATGTTTTTACGTCCCGCTAACTACTTTTATGGTTACCGGAGACGCCTAGGTGCCGGGATTTTCTCCCGCAGGAGTTCTTTCACATGTCAGTAAATCTACTTACACGAGGCTTACGTATTTGAGCACCTTCTAATAATACCGGACTGAGGCAGGATCGAACCTGCAAAGTTGGGATCAGAAGGCCAGCGCCTCAACCGCCTGAGGATAATAGTTTCTACAATACAGTACAGTACAGTACAGTACAGTACATACTGTAATTTGAAATGCCTATTCTTTAGCAGTTACATCATTAAAATACTGTATAAAATTAGTGTAGGGTAGTCAACGAGCTAGATGTTATTCTAGCTCGTTGAGGGTAGTTAAGAACCCGTAGAGGAGAAAACGACAATAAAATGACAGTAAGGAGTGAATGGAAGCTGACTGTCATCAATTACAAACAGACCAACTAATTGTAGCTATGGTGGAGAAAGAATCTGGAGTTGATGAAAAACAGAGTGACGACGAAGAAGACCGCAATGAACAACTAGTGTCACATTCAGATGCCACGGCCGTCTTAGAACTTGCCGTACGCTACGTCGAGCAACACTCCTCAGCTACGCCCACTGATGTGATGTTTATGAGACGCTGGTTTAACACTGCATCTTCGAGTAGGTTCCAATCACCACGGCAAAAGAAACTAACAGACTTTGTATTGTTGGGAGATCAGAAGAATGCACACACCCGGTGAGGCACGGGGCGAAGGGGTTTCCACCAGCAGAGACAGTGACGTAGTGGTTACCATAGCAACTTCGCTACTGCCCAGGCGACTTTATATTGTCTTCTACTGGCAGCTCTTCGCTCTTGTCAGTTGTAATCCAGCAAATTGCAAAGTGTGAGTCAATGTTTTCGTGTAGCAGATAAGAGCAGATAAGAGCCTATCTGTCTGGGCAGAACAGGAAGTTCGTGATTGCAGGCCACATTCCACATTCTTGCATTCTTCTCATCTCTACACAGTAAAGATAAACGACCAGTGATTGTTGTTATGATGTGTAATTATTTTATATTAAGTTATTCTAGTAAAATATGACAAAAAATGCAAGTAAATAGTCATTCTATGATATGTTCTTTCATTTCAATACGGAGAATTTAAAAAAAATGAATGTTTCAGTTCGGATTAACAGGACTTTCGGATTAACGGGGTTCGGATTAACGGGACTCTAGTGTATTTTTAAAAAATTAAATGAAACCAAATAGGCCTCTTTCGCTAAAGAAATTTAATGACAATACTTGTATTTATCAATTCATGGTGAATTATACGAAACTCTGAAAATACAAAGTAATTTATGAACCAGTAGTAAAACGTATTGCGCAGTCATGCCATATTCATTTTGAGAGACAACCTGTAGATTATTACATGCTATTTAATATGTTAAAATACTGAGAAACGTGTGGGGAGGCGGGATATCCTAAATAACAAAACGAAAGTTTTCATACCAGGAGGTACTTTGCAAGCTACGATTTTCATAGGTACCTCTCACCACGGCGAACTTGATGCGTCGCTCTCGCTAGCGCAGCGGCCGTGTAATCGCTTAGCTGCCAGACCACTATGAGCGATACGATCATCTTTGTTTCCAAGCTCTGACATGGACCGTGCACTTCCGTTATATATTGGTGTTATCAAATACGTAGCTGCCTCTGTGGATCTCTGGTGATACATTTGGTGCGTACCCGACAAAATTAATTAAATCTCAGCCATAGACAAGTGGAAACGTTACCCCCTGCACCGCGGGGCTGGGCGGACCAAGACAATAGTAAAACAGTGAACAGTTTATCATATGACAGTACATACATATTTGCTAATAATAATAATAATAATAATAATGTCCGCCTCTGTGGTGTAGTGGTTAGCGTGATTAGCTGCCACCCCCGGAGGTCCGGGTTCGATTCCCGGCTCTGCCACGAAATTTGAAAAGTGGTACGAGGGCTGGAACGGGGTCCACTCAGCCTCGGGAGGTCAACTGAGTAGAGGTGGGTTCGATTCCCACCTCAGCCATCCTGGAAGTGGTTTTCCGTGGTTTCCCACTTCTCCTCCAGGCGAATGCCGGGATGGTACCTAACTTAAGGCCACGGCCGCTTCCTTCCCTCTTCCTTGCCTATCCCTTCCAATCTTCCCATCCCTCCACAAGGCCCCTGTTCAGCATAGCAGGTGAGGCCGCCTGGGCGAGGTACTGGTCATTCTCCCCAGTTGTATCCCCCGACCATGAGCCTGAAGCTCCGGGACACTGCCCTTGAGGCGGTAGAGGTGGGATCCCTCGCTGAAGGAAAAAGCCGAACCTGGAGGGTAAACAGATGATGATGATGATGATGATTATGAATTATTGGACCTCTATGTTTTCTTTTATGTATAAATGATATGAGTAAAGAAGTGAAATCGGAGATAAGGCAATTTGCAGATGATGTTATTCTGTATACTGTAATAAATAAGTTACGAGATTGTGAGCAACACCAAAATAACCTCGATAATGTTGTGAAATGGACAGTAGGCAATGGTATGATGATAAACGGGATTTAAAGTCAGGTTGTGAGTTTCACTAATAGGAAAAGTCCTCTCAGTTTTAATTACTGTCTTGATGGAATGAAAATTCCTCATGGGGATCCCTGTAAGTACCTAGGAGTTAATATACGGAAAGACCTTCATTAGGTTAATCATATAAATGGGATTGTAAATGAAGGGTAAAGATCTCTGCACATGGTTATGACGGTGTTCAGGGGTTGTAGTAAGGATGTAAAGGAGAGCGCATATCAGTCTCTGGTAAGACCCCCAACTAGAGTATGCTTCCAGTGTATGGGACCCTCGCCAGGATTACTTGATTCAAGAACCGGAAAAAAATCCAACGAAAAGACAGCTCGATATGTTCTGGGTTATTTCCGGCAAAAGAGTACCGTTACAAAAATGTTGCAAATTTTGGGCTGAGAAGACTTGGGAAAAAAGAGACGAGGAATGACATTAGTAGATGAATAAGTTTGAGTGGAGTCTTTAAAAGTAGGAAAAATCACAATATGAAAATAAAGATGGAATTATAGAGGACAAATTGGAGCAAATATTCATTTATAGGACGGGAAGTTAGGGATTGGAACAACTTTCCAGGGAGGTGTTCAATAAATATCCAATTTCTTTGAAACCATATAAGAAAAGGCTACGAAAACAACAGATAGAGAATCTGCCACCTGGGCGACTGTCCTAAATGCAGATCAGTATTGATTGATTGATTGATTGATTGATTGACCCGCGCATCCAGATCTATTCAGCACTAACATCACTAAAAGTTTCGTGGATAAAGCTTAAGATGTAACAGTGACCCTCTTCCTGACATACGGTACATGAAATAAATCACGATATTCATGCTTTCATTTTCACACCTTTCGTGGGTTTTTGTTGTTGGTTTTTTTCATAATGGCGTATCCTGTGTCATGACTCATAACGGTGCATTCACGTGCATCAGTAGGCTACTTTTTTTTTTTTTTTGCTAGGGGATTTACGTCGCACCGACACAGATAGGTCTTATGGCGACGATGGGATAGGAAAGGCCTAGGAGTTAGAAGGAAGCGACCGTGGCCTTAATTAAGGTACAGCCCCAGCATTTGCCTGGTGTGAAAATGGGAAACCACGGAAAACCATTTTCAGGGCTGCCGATAGTGGGATTCGAACCTACTATCTCCCGGATGCAAGCTCACAGCCGCGCGCCTCTACGCGCACGGCCAACTCGCCCGGTCAGTAGGCTACTAGTTAATTACATTTGTTCTGTAAATCAATATGTGGCTGAGAGGCGTGACCAGTCTTAAGGGAAATAATGGATAGCAAGAGCACTGTCACATTCGCGGTATTCGTACAGCAGCGACGCTATATTGATATCCATGTGTAACCTCGTGATACGGTGTTGCGGGAGGGGCACCTAATTCCGTCGGGCCTACAGGACCTTACCGTATAAATCCGGCCATGTGTAATTTAAATTTCAATCGCTACTGATCTGCATTTAGGACAGTCGCCCAGGTGGCAGATTCCATATCTGTTGTTTTCCTAGCGTTTTCTTGAATGATTTCAAAGAAATTGGAAATTTATTGAACATCTCCTTTGGTAAGTTATTCCAGTCCCAAACTCCCCTTCCTATAAACGAATATTCCCCCAATTTGTCCTCTTGAATTCCAATTTTATCTTCATATTGTGACCTTTCCTACTTTTAAAGACATCACTCAAACTTATTCGTCTATTAATGTCATTCCACGCCATCTCTCCGCTGACAGCTCGGAACATACCACTTAGTCGAGCAACTCGTCTTCTTTCTCCCAAGTCTTCCCCGCAAAAACTTTGCAACATTTTTGTAACGCTACTCTTTTGTCGGAAATCACCCAAAACAAATCGAGCTGCTTTTCTTTGGATTTTTTCCAGTTCTTGAATCAAGTAATTCTGGTGAGGGTCCCATACACTGGAACCATATTCTAGTTGGGGATCATACCACAGACTTATTCCCTCTCCTTTAGATACTTACTACAACCCCTAAATACCCTCATAACTATGTGCAGAGATCTGTAATTTATTTGCAATCATATTTATGTGATTACCCCAATAAAGATCATTCCTTATATTAACACCTAGGTATTTACAATGATCCCCAAAAGGAACTTTCATCCCATCAACACAGTAATTAAAACTGAGAGGACTTTTCGTATTTATGAAACTCACAACCTGACTAGAAGACAAAATTGGGCTAATATTCGTTTATAGGATGAGGAGTTAGGGATTGGAACAACTTACCAGGGAGATGTTCAATAAATTTCCAATTTCTTTGCATTTAAGAAGAGACTAGGTAAACAACGGATGGGTAATCTGCTAGCTGGGCGACTGCCCTAAATGTATATCATTTGTGACATTGATGACTGAGAGTGTGTTATCGTTTTTAACCTTACATATTCAACGATGAAATAGAGCAACGAACTGGCCAACCCTGCTATAAACTAAATGTTAATGGAGACAAGAAGCAGGTCTAGCCAGCAACATTATACCTACACAAACACATTCAACTTCTATATTTAGCTCCCCACCTCTCAGGAAGCTATCAATTCGGATGTTGGCACTAAAATAGACAACAGAAAAGAAAAATACGTGGGTTATATCTTTAACACCCTCACGTAGCACTTGGCAGCTATTCGGAGAGCAACAAACAGCGATAGTACAGTAATTTCCTCACGATCCATTAAGTATGTTGTGCTGGACCGGAATTACATCTGGAGAAGGTAACGCCTGTCACACACCAGAGTGCCAGAAATTACTTCACCTACTTTTATAGCCAAGCAGGTCATGCCAAGCTTCTCGAGAGAAGTGTAGAGAGAGCCTGGGTCAGAACAGCGATTCACGGCTATCAAGTGTGAGACTCATGCCGGGGTGTTTTTCACACAGTTACCGAAGGCAAATGTTTCAATAGAGGCTTACACCCGCCTCATATGACACCGTATATGAGACAGTAGCAATCACGGGCCCTATATGAGTCCGATATTGCGCTCACTTAACTTGTGCCAGACTCCACTCTTTCACTCGTCTTATTATTTATTTACTTGTGTACAGTCGAACCTGCCCTATCAATCAATCAATCAATCAATCAATCAATCAATCAATCAATCAATCAATCAATCAATCAATCAATCAATCAATCAATCAATCAATCAATCAATCAATGACTACTGATCTGCATTTAGGGCAGTCGCCCAGGTGGCAGACATATATCTGTTGTTTTCCTAGACTTTTCTTAAATGATTGCTAAGGAATTGGAAATTTATTGAACATCTCCCTTGGTAAGTTATTTCAATCCCTAACTGCCCTTCCTATAACTTGTCCTTTTGAATTCCAACTTTATGTTCATAGGCTGCTGTGAATTTTCCTACTTTTAAAGACACCACTCAAACTTATTCGTCTACTAATGTCATTCCACGCCATCTCTCCACTGACAGCTCGGAACATACCACTTAGTCGAGCAGCTCGTCTCCTTTCTCCCAAGTCTTCCCAGCAAAGACTTTTGCAACATTTTTGTAACGCTACTTTGTTGTAGAAAATCACCCAGAGCAAATCGAGCTACTTTTCTTTGGATTTTTTCCAGTTCTTGAATCAAGTAATCCTGGTGATTGGTCCCATACACTGGAACCAAACTGTAGTTGGGGTCTTACCAGAGACTTATATGTCCTCTCCTTTACATCATTACTACAACGCGAACACCTTTATTCACCGATGTGGATGTTCTTTGCCGTTAAAATGCTCGATTAAATTGTACAACCGTGTTTCAGCGGACACCTCTCGTAACGGACATTTTTTTCACGGAACCGATGGTGTCCGCAGAAGAGAGGTTTGACATTTATTTAGCCCGCCTGGTGGTCATGATCGTTAAGGCGTTGAAGTCTAATAATAATAATATTATTTGCTTTACGTCCCACTAACTACTTTTTAAGGTCTTCGGAGACGCCGAGGTACCGGAATTTAGTCCCTCAGGAGTTATTTTACGTGCCAGTAAATCTACCGACACGGGGCTGCCGTATTTGAGCACCTTCAAATACCACCGGACAGCCAGGATCGAACCTGCCAAGTTGGGGTTAGAAGGCCAGCGCCTTAACCGTCTGAGCCACTCAGCCCGGCCCGCTGAAGTCTAAACGCTCTGACACCGTGGTTAGCCGGTTCGAGTTCCGTTGGTCGAAAACTTTTTTCACCATCCGAATGTTGAACGGTAGGGTAAGGAAGGTGCTGGTATACAATTTCTTATCACTAGATTGCATTCGAAAAGCTTGGATTCAATTCCAAACCTCTTTACAGTACTCATATGGAGTGAGGTCATATGACGCTGTTAATGGGGGATTCGTTCGTCGGATGGAGACGTAAAGCCTTGGGCAGAAACCTTGGTGCTATTCGACACCCTCTCCCTTCCTTCTATTATATATTGCGCCATCCACTTCATCTCATTATCTTCTATGATGAGGCTGACATTAGAAAAGGCACCGATCTTAAAAAGTCGCTACGACGATCCATCTCACTTCATACCCACCCCGTAGAGAAACGGGACAAGAGTTGGATATTTATTTATTTATTTATTTATTTATTTATTTTATTTATTTAATTTATTTATTTATTTATTTATTTATTTATTTATTTATTTATTTATTTATTTATTTATTTAGCAGTGGACCTTTCTTTTACTTTACCACGCAAAGTACGGATAATAAGTCAGAGATACTATTTTATTATAAAATTAAAGACGAAAACCTTTTGGTAGCAGAGCGCGGTTAAAATATCGAAGATAATTACCTAAATATAATATTTCTAGAACATATAATGAAGAGAGAAAGCAAAAGAAAAGAAATCTGAGGCATGAAAGTAAAAGTTAAGATAAAGATAAAACATCCTAACGAAAGACAAGTAAAATACGAACAAAAAACATAAGCGAATGCATAAACAGAACACACAAAACATAATAACGTATTATTGTACTTCTCTATAGGTTAACAACCGGCACTTCAAAAAGTGAGAGGGATGGGAAGCGGTGTTGTCAGTTTTCTTTCTGGAGTGCAGTGTTTATTTGTTTCAAGTTTGTTGCTCACTTCGTATTTATTTTATGGTTTGATAAATTGAGTTGCACGTTGTGAGTTCCTTAGTACCCAAATCACTTACACAGAACCAGTCAAATATGTAATAACGATACGACAAGATATGGCAACCCAGCGCGACACTCCACGCGGAGCTGACAAGAAACTTTCATCCGGCATGCTCAGGTTTTTATGTCCCATTAACTACTTTCACGGTTTTCGGGGACGCCGAGGTGCTGGGATTTTGTCACGGAGGAGTTGTTTAACGTGCCAGTAAATCTACCGATCTGAGGCTGACGTATTTCAGCCGAGATCGAACCCGACAACTTGAGCTCACAAGGCCAGCGCTATACCGCCTGAGCTACTCAGCGCACCTTATAATTCTTATCTGAGGTTAAGGGTGTGGGAGATTATGGCAGAAAATTTTGAAAAAATGTACTTAAAATATCTTTACAGGAAAAGCCTGTGTTCTGAGAACATATTTCTAAAATTTCATGCCTGAAACTAATGTTTAATGGGGTAATTAGTCTAAATTTCGAGGTTTTGCAGGAGCCATGCACACTGTTCTGTGGAACGTTATTTTCCATCTTCGGTTTCTAAAAGAAATTTGACAGGTATTAGTACTATAAGCTGATTCAAGATGACGGGAACGTTTATTTTAACAGGTGTTTTTCGAAACGTGCAATAGAAAACAGTGGCCGATTATTGGTGAATAGTAATCCGTTTGGTTTTGTATGTTTGGTAAACAATTCCCGCGAAAATAATTTGCATTTCACTAAGATCGTAGACAATATGAAGATAAAATTGGAAATCAAGAGGACACATAGGGGCAAATATTCGTTTACAGGAAGAGGAGTTAGGGATTGGAATAATTTACCAAGGGAGATGTTCAATGAATTTCCATTTTCTTGGCAATGATTTAAGAAAAGACTAGGTAAACAGCAAATAGGGAATCTGCCACCTGGGCGACTGTCCTAAATGCAGATCAACGGTGATTGATTGATTGATTGATTGGATTGATTGATTTATTGATTGATTGATCAATACAGTTAAACAAAACTATAGAGTTCGGTATATTAGATCCGTCGTTGCTAAGAGAAGCAATTAGGTCAGCTTGCCAGTGCAAAATTTCTGGGGAGGGAAGTTTGACTATCCGACTTAACTGTATTCATTTTCTTCGTGATTCTCTTCATGTCTCTTGTTGGCCCCGCTTTTTTCTTTTTGTTTCATTTCTTAGCTTCATAATTTTCATAGGATAGGACAGGTAGGCCTAGTCTATATTTTTGATTAAAAATATGTCTTATGGTTGTTACCTAGAAACCATGCACGTTTGATGTGATGGATGGCCATGACAAAGATCTATAGAAAATGTTCTTTTATCAAAGAGGCCTCATCTTATCACACTCTAGGGAACTGTTTATTTCATTCGAAGTAGTTTCATAGGCCTTGAATCACTTTGCCCTTCCGATGCACTTGAATCCTACACTTGTCTACTCCAAATTCCATACAGTCGTGTTCGAAAACTATTCTTTAGATGCAAATAAATTGTGTGTATGTTTAGTCCTCAGCCCGAAGGCTGGTTGGATCCTCAACAGCTCTGCCATCAGCTGTCATAGATGGCCTAGGCATCACTGAAGAGGCGTACTAGGGAAATGAGGAGTGAGGTAGTTTCCCGTTGCTTTCCTCACGCAAATAAATTAATCGTTATCAATTTGAGTTTCATTTATTAAGACGTACTTATGATAATTTGATTTTCCCAAAGGGATCTTTTAATGAAACTGGGCACCTTTCCGCAATACGTAAAGTACATTTGATGTTGATATGTCTACTTTTTTCGTAACTGGAGTCTAATGAAGATGCAAAAAATGGAGAATAGTAACACTGGTTAAAATGCATCTAATGTTATATTTACAATTGGCTTTACGTCGCACCGACACAGATAAGTTTTATGGCGACGATGGTATAGGAAAGGGCTAGGAATGGGAAGGAAGCGGCCTGAGCCTTAATTAAGGTACATTTGTTTGGTGTGAAAATGGGGAAACCATCTTGAGGGGTGCCGACACTGAGGTTCGAACCCACTATCTCATGAATGTAAGCTCTCAGCTGCACCATTCTAACCGCACGGCCAGCTCGTACACAAGTTTTCTGAGTGGTGGTGGTGGTGGTGGTGGTGGTGGTGATTATTGTTTTAAGAGTAAGTACAACTATTCATTCTAAAATGTGTGTCAGTTTTGTACTTCCCATTGACTGGGTATATAAAAATGCTTACTTAAGCTGCATTGCTCTTTTTTTTTTTTAGTTTCTGTTTCGAAATGCAATCATTAACTTCATTTTTTTCAGTGGGAATATATATATTTGGAATTGCGCACAAATGTGCAAGTACAAATTATGGAATTCAGTCTTTACCGTAATCGACTATCGATCTCACTGTCTTGCAGTAAAGACTTATGAGATGAGTAGAGCCCGGATTATATGTAATTACATTTCTGTTCCCATGTATGTAGTTACAAGAAAAGCTAAAATGTCGGCAAATCACACTAAAAAAGGACCATTATTCCAAGAGTTTAAAGTTACATATTTTTACATATTTCGATGCACAATAAATATTTTGATAAGTGTTACATATTTTAAATATTTTGAAGGATATTGCGCATCCGAAAGAAAACACTATTCTTTTTTCATTAATTTTACATCGATTTAAGTTTTTTAATCAAACACTTGAAAACAGTTTAAAAAGTCTGTACGCCTCCAACATCCGAAAATAATTAATTAATAACTTAAAATATTCCGTCAAAGAACACATCCCTTAAGAAGTGACAGTACACTGTGAAAGGTGGGTCAATGATACGCCCCTGCTACTGCGGAGAAAGACACAAAGTAAAAGTATGACGGACGTATTGGGTGCAACTCCCTGAAAATGGGAACGTACCTTCCAGTATCATTCTTTATTTGAAATACGCGCCAGTGACTTAATGTGAAGTGAAAGGTCTTTTTCTATACATATAAGAACATCCTAACAGACAGAAGGCATTCGACCGGGTGAGTTGGCCGCGCGGTTCGGGGCGCGCACCTGCGAGCTTGCATCCGGGATATAGTGGGTTCGAACCCCACTGTCGGCAGCCCTGAAGATGGTTTTCCGTGGTTTCCCATTTCCACACCAAGCAAATGCTGGGGTTGTACCTCAATTAAGGTCACGGCCGCTTCCTTACCATTCTTAGGTCTTTCCTATCCCATCGTCGCAGTAAGACCTATCTGTGTCCGTGCAACGTAAAGCAATAGGAAAAAAAGAAGACATTCGATGACCGCAGTTGGAAACAATGAGTTATTAATTGCGACCCCAAATGAAAATTAGAGGTTGAATAACGTCTGCACTTCTAACTTTTTGCGGGTTTCTTTCCTTTTCTGTGTACAAGAATATGTCAAATAAAGCTTACATATTAAGTTACATATTTTTTAAATTATTATATATTTAACTACATATTTATGTACATATTTCTTATTTTTATTCTACATATACTCCGGGCTCTAGATATGTGATAATTGTCACAGCATTTTCCACGTAATACACACACACGCGCGCGCGCGCGCGCGCTCACTCATGAAATTTCTTATTAGTACACAATTTATGATATAATTTCGTGTGGCTATTTCTAGCCGGGTGCAGCCCTTGTAAGGCAGGCCCTCCGATGAGGGTGGGCAGCATCTGCCATGTGTAGGTAACTGCGTGTTATTGTGGTAGAGGATAGTGTTATGTGAGGTGTGTGTGTGTTGCAGGGATGTTGGGGACAGCACAAACACCCAGCTCCCGAGCCACTGGAATTAACCAATGAAGGTTAAAATCTCCAACCCGGCCGGGAATCGAACCCGAGGCCCTCTGAACCATAGAGCACTGCGCTGACCATTCAGCCAAGGATCCGGACACAATTTATGACGAAAGCTATGAATTGTGAGTCTTGTTAAAACAGATCTTAATGGTTGGTTTTCGTTCGTCCATCTCCTGTCAATCATTGCGTCGGAAGCGCACAAGTCTTGAGATATTTCTGCACGTTTTTCTTTTTTTCTTCTCTTGATCACTTTAGTTGCAAGATTAGTGGAAGGTAGTGGTATATTCAGCCGTAGATATTCCAGATAGAATTGTTCTCTTACCTATTCATAATCTAGACGAGAAGATGCTGTTCTTGAGACTCCCAACAATCTTTACAGGTATGCTGCTTTTATTTTTTACCAGTGCAGTAAAATCATTTAAAGATAGTTTTTCCCAAATCAATTCTATACCGTATGTTAGTACTGGGAAGATTTTTACGTGGAATAGCGTGAAGGCTGTTTGCAAAGACAATCTGGTAATGTTCTTAATAGTGTATATCCCTCTGATAGCAGTTGTAGCTCTCTCCTTTATACGGAGCCGAAATGAATTATGAAGTCTGTAGAGTAATGCCAAGATACTTATATGAATGTACAGTCTCAATCTCCTTTTTTTCCTAGGGTCACTTTGTCTTCTGCTGAGGCTTTTCCCCTTTTTCGGAAGATCATGTTCAATGTTTTGGTGAAATTGATGGTGAAGTCATCAGCCCAGAGATATAAAGCATTTAATGTTTTGTGTAGTTCATACCTGTTTGATAGGCCCAGAACCATATCATCTGCATACATATATAAGCATACTGATTTTGTTGCCTCTAAAATCTTTGTAATATCTGCAGTTGCGATACTGAATAATAAAGGACTCGTGGTCTCCTTGTAAAACCCCATTTGTCTGGGTAATCACTCGTGATAGTTACTCCATCCTTTATTTCCAAATTATTGAATGTCAAAACGTTTTTAACAGCTGATGTGATTTCATTTCCTCCTTTGTAATGGCATTCAGATTTTCTAAAAGTTTCATTCCTTTGATTAGATCGAATGCTTTGGTGTAGTCAATGAAAACAGTGTGAAACTTTCCTTTCGGTTATCTTAGAGCTTGATCAATGTCATTTAGAAGATGGCCTGTGGCTTCTAGTGTTGTTCTTCCTTCCCTGAAACCAAACGAATTAGTGGCTCTATTATCTTCGTGAGTCTCTCAGTGAGTAATGTTGAGTAGATTTTAAAAATTATAGTGCTTTCCAAAGCTATTCCACAATACGAATTCGAATCCTTTGTATCACCTTTTCACTTATAAAGCCAGATGCAAGTCTTTTGATTTGACGCCCGTAGGCGACTCGGGCGTCGTGATGAGGATGAAATGATGATGAAGACGACACATACACCTAGTCCCCGTGTCAGCGAAATTAACCAGTAATGGTTAAAATTCTCGACCCTACTGGGAATCGAACCCGGGACCCCTGTTACCATTATCGTTATTATTATTATTACCATCAATTAACTAATTGTTTACCGGGCGAGTTGGCCGTGCGCGTACAGGCGCGCGGCTGTGAGCTTGCATCCGGGAGATAGTAGGTTCGAATCCCACTATCGGCAGCCCTGAAGATGGTTTTCCGTAGTTTCCCATTTTCACACCAGGCAAATGCTGGGGCTGTACCTTAATTAAGGCCACGGCCGCTTCCTTCCAACTCCTAGGCCTTTCCTATCCCATCGTCGCCATAAGACCTATCCGTGTCGGTGCGACGTAAAGCCCCTAGCAAAAAAAAAAAAACTAATTGCTTTGGAACTAAGAAGGATTTTGATGACTACGTACAATATCCTCTTAAATTCTTTTTTACAAGTTGTTTTATGTCGCAGCGACACAAATAGGTCTTACGACGACGATGGGATGGAAAGCGGCCGTGGCCTTAATTAAGGTACAGCCCCAGCTTTGCCTGGTTTGAAAATGGGAAGCCACGGAAAAAAAAACATCTTCAGGGCTGCCGAAGGTGGGATTTGAACCCAGTATCTCCCGAATGTAAGCTCGCAGATGCGCGACCCTAACCGCACGGTCAACTCACTCAGTAACAGACACCGCATCACACCCCAAGGTTCAGTATGGTTATAGAAAGTGTATTAGTGTATGATGCGAAGAAATGCTTTGAAAAACATCGGGAACAGGTCTCCTTACATTTATAACAGACCACGTGCACTAAGGGCAACGACCGAATCTAAACAAACATATACAGTTCACGAGTAAAACATTACATGTCAGATTTAACTAATCTGTAATCCACAAGATAAAATGGTGAACAAACTGAGTATAATGTCAGTAGTCAACAATAAAGCTGCATCTGTGTAATTATAAGACATACAGGATGAAGTCGTACTCCACCGACAAACTTTCGGAGGTTGTTGAGGGATACCTTCTAAGTATATTGGTATAAGGGACCGCGGTCTGCGGTGGCTTGTTACAGAGAAATAATGCAATTATGATTTATTCGCTTTGTTAACCCAATCATCATTGTTTCTGAGAAAATATCTTCACAGCAGAGGAAAGGGCTGGAACATGCAATAACCAAAACGTACAATACGAAACACAGAGTAATGCAAAGCCTGGAATATGCAATAACCAAAACGTACAACACGAAACGCAGAGGAGGTAATGCAAAACATGTAATATGCAACAACAAAAAACGTACAACACAAAACAGAGAGTAATGGCCTGTAATATGCAGTAACCAAAACACAGAGTAATGCAAAGCCTGTAATATTATATGTGACAAGCTTTAACGGTTTCATTTTAGATAAAGCTCGTATTGACTATCAAATCAAGAAGTGAATATTTAAGAATAACTTAAATACTGTATTTAAGCGGACCACCTATTCAATACATATATAATTGATTAAATCTAGTTCACGTTTCTTCCCCTAAGGGACATCATCAGCTAGAATAAATCACACAATATATCGGATATAAAATTACATTACTAGATTGGTAAGACAAATTAAAAACATTTGTATACACAAGGACATTTAAAATAAATTTTGTTAAAGTTTCAAGTCATATACTCAATAACACTGATGTGAATTGTTCAATAAAATTCTGGATGACAAAGTTCATGGAAACTAATAGTGGTATTCGTAAAATCGTAAGATGAACATTGATGCGAATAAAAGCCTTTGATTTAAAACATTTCTTGATAAAAGACACATCTTTGATAGACATTCCTTTAAATTGCATTTATGAATGAACGCTTCAGTCATTTATATATGTATTGAATAGGCGGAACGTTTAAATATAATTTTTAAGTTTTTCTTAAATATTCGATTCTTGAAGCCTGTATATGCAATAATCAAAACATACAGCATAAAACACAGAGTAACGTAAAGCCTGTAATATACAATAACAAAAACACAAAACACAGTACTGCAACAACCCTCAAACGAAACACGTACACTTTTGTCACAGTGTGTTAAATCTGCTCTGTCAGTGTATGTAACAAATGCAGAACTGTTCCCTTAAAGGTATTGTTCAAAATGTCGACCACGATGATCACGGAATCGTTGACTTCCGGCATGTTAAAAAAAATCATGCGGGAAAAAATGTAGACAATGTTGTCAAGAACTAGCATTTATTATTGACAGTGCATTACAGGTACAAAGCTAACTTGGGCAACAAATCAAACGAAATGCCAATATTCTGTAATGATCCACCGGAGACCACGGGTCCCTGATACCAATATACTAAGAAGGTATGCCTGAATAACGTCCAAAAATTTGTCGGTGAAATTCGGCTTCAGCCTGTATAAGTAACAAACAAAAATTAGCGCTACAAACCTCGAATTTTCTTGTTGCTGTCTAGATTGACGAATAACTTTCCAGACACTGTCTGTCCACCGTAATACGTAGCTTCTGGATTGTCAAATAGTATTTTAAACTTTTTCAGTCCCATGTTGAACGACACTCCAAGGTAGCACTCGCGACACGACCGAACACTGCGCGGCGACTCGAAAGATACACCCGGCCAGCCGGCGAGCACTCAGATGGAATATTTATATTCGATCAGCTGTTGAGCATTAACAGCTGAGTAACACAGGCGGTGCTCTCGCAGTCGATTCGATTAGTCGGAAGAATCTAAGTCTAATGCTCTCGATAGCCTACGTTCGATCACGACCAACGGACCAAATAATTCGACTGGAATATCGAGCTTGCGACTTTTATCCATCAACTTGCACCGTAACTCGATTTGTCACTGTGACCAACAGCATGTTAAAGAATGTCTCTCTTGGAACATGAAAACCTTCTTCTCGCGTATTTTGCCTTAGCAGTTACATTTATTATTATTATTATTATTATTATTATTATTATTATTATTATTATTATTATTATTATTATTATTATTATTATATCCGCCTCTGTGGTGTAGTGGTTAGTGCGATTAGCTGTCAGCCCCGGAGGCCCGGGTTCGATTCTCGGCTCTGCCACGAAATTTGAAAAGTGCTACGGGGGGCTGGAATGGGGCCCACTCAGCTTCGGGAGGACAACTGAGTGGAGGGGGGGTTCGATTCTCACCTCAGCCATCCTCAAAGTGGTTTCCCACTCCTCCTCCAGGAAAATGACGGGATCAATCAATACTGATCTGCATTTACGGCAGTCACCCAGGTGGCAGATTCCCTATCTGTTGTTTTCCTAGCCTTTTATTAAATGATTTCAATGAGATTGGAAATTTATTGAACATCTCCCTTGGTAACTTACTCCAATCCTTAACTCCCCTTCCCATAAATGAATATTTTCCCCAATTTGTCCTCTTGAATTCCAACTTTACGTTCATATTAGATGGTACCTAACTGAAGGCCACGGCCACTTTCTTCCCTCTTCCTTGCCTACCCCTTCCGATCTTCCCATCCCTCCACAAGGCCCATATTCAGCATAACAGGCGATGTACTGGTCCCCCTCCCCAGTTGTATCTACCGACCCAAAGTTTCATGCTCCAGGATACGGCCCTTGAGGCGGTAGAGGTGGAATCGCTCGCCGAGTCCGAGGGAGAAACCAACCCTGCAGGGTAAACTGATTAAATAATAGTAATAATAATAATAATAATAATAATAATAATAATAATAATAATAATAATAATAATAATAAGCGTGTCAGACGTGCAGTTAGGATTACTTAGCTGTGCTCTTTAATTCAGGAGATGGTGGTAATGGTGGTGGTGATTATTGTTTCAAGGGGAAGTGCAACTGAGCAACCCAGAGGAGTGCGACAGACTTCGGCAAGCGTCACAGTTTCACAAGTAGGCAACCATCCTCTCTTAACACTAATCACAGGGAGAAATATGGAAGGGACCCGGCACTTCGAAAATGGAGGTGTCGGCCAAAGAAAGACAAATTACGTCACCTTAAGGGTAACATGAGTGTTATCAAAGTAAGGTTATTACTCTAATGAGAAATTCAGTAGAATTTCAGTGAAATATACCTATATGCGCTGAGGAAATAAAAAGTAAAATAAGACGGGCTCAATGCTAGAGAAAGAAGACGGTTAGGACCGAATGAATATAAGGGCAAGAACAAGATAATATAGTCTCAAGTAACATGTATATATATTCTTTTCGAACCAGCAGAAAAATATAGCAATTTATGATCACACAACAAACATTTAACAATAAGATTTCTAACGATAACATGAAGGAGGACTGTACAAGTAAAATTATCTAGTACTATCGGGTCGGAAAAGAGCAAGAGCTGACCAAAACAGGTCGTGCAGGATAGATGAAAGCGAGGAGCCTGGCACAAGTAAGTAGAAGCAATGCGAGGACTCAAGCGAATGGCCCCTTGGTCGCCAACCCATGCTCCAAAGTTAAGAGTTCCTGAGGTCCCTTACGACAGGCGGGGAATACCGTGGGTGTTATTTTACCACCCCCACCCAAAGGGCATTCACACCGTCGGCAACCATTAACATGGTTTTCCGTCATTTTGCATTTTCACACCACGCAAATGCTGGGGATGTACCCTAATTAAGACCAACCCTAACCCTTTCCTATCCTTGAGCCCCCAAAAACCTTTGATGCTCTAGTGCGAAGTTAAACCACTAGCAAAATAAGGAGGCTCAATTACTGGGCAAACATCAAAACCACCGGGCGAGTTGGCCGTACGGTTAGGGGGCGGAGCTGTGAGCTTGCGTCCGGAAGATAGTGGGTTCGAGCCCCACTGTCGGCAACCCTGAAGATGGTTTTCCGTGGTTTCCCATTTTCACACACGGCAAATGCTGGGGTTATACCTTCATTAAGGCCACGGTCGCTTCCTTCCCACTCCTAGGCCCTTCCTATTCCATCGGCGCCATAAAACCTATCCGCGTCGGTGCGACGTAAAACAAATTGAAAAAAAACACATCAAAACCCACCCCACACGCAACAGTTGAATGTCGTAGTCCTTAGTCGGCCTATACGAAACTAGTTGAAATAATAATAATACTCGATTGACAGAATCACTCTTATTCAAGTCCTAAAAGACAGACTCACTAAAATTAACCTCCTCAGCATCGAATGTGAAAGGGCAAGATTTACTGATCACAGTGAAATCATCAATACTTTTTTGCATCCCAGAAAGCAATGGCCCGCTTTTATTAGACTTTGATGTGAGTACTGTAAAGTCTTAAACATGTAAAAACAAGAGATCGGAGTTGATGTTGTATTTACAAAATATTTATTTTAAAAAATAAAATCTATGAATTAATTCTGTAATATTGCAGGTAGTCTTTTGCACATAGGCTACTGTACTGTGTTACAAATGATATCGTCTGTGTTAAAGTATTGTGTTTATTTTCTGCAGTTCAATTTATGTGTGTGTGATTGATAGGTTTCATGTCATTTCTTTGAGGGGGCCCAACTAAGTCATATGCGTAAAAAAGTGGAATCAGAAATAAGGCTTTTTGCGGATGATGTTATTCTGTAATTTATAGAGTAATAAACAAGCTACAAGATTGAGAGCAACTGCAAAAAGACCTCGACAATGTTGCGAGATGGACAACAGGCAATGATATGATGATAAACGGTGTTAAAAGCCAGGTTGTGAGTTTCAAAAATAGGAAAAGTCCTCTCAGTTTTAATTACTGCGTTGATGGGGTGATAGTTACTTATTGGGGATCAATGTAAACCTAGGTGGTAATATAAGGAATTATCTTCATTGGGGTAATCACATAAATATAATTCTTAACAAAGGGTATAGATCTCTGTACATGGTTACGAGAGTGTTTAGGGGTTGTAGTAAGGATGTAAATGAGAGGAAATATAAGTCTCTGGTAAGACCCCAACTAGAGTATCTTTCAGTGTGTGGGACCCTCACCAGGATTATTTGATTCCAGAACTGGAAAAATCCAAAGAAAAGCAGTTCGATTTGTTCTGGGTGATTTCTGACAAAAGAGTAGCGTTACGAAGTGTTGCAAACTTTTAGCTGGGAAGACTTGGGAGAATGGAGACGAGCTGCTCGACTAAGTGGTATGTTCCGAGCTGTCAGCGGAGAGATGGCGTGGGAGGACATCAGTAGACGAATAAGTTTGAGTGGCGGTTTTAAAAGTAGGAAAGATCACAATATGAAGATAAAGTTTGAATTCAAGAGGATAGATTGGGGCAAATATCCGTTTATAGGAAGGGGAGTTAGGAAATGGAATAATTTACCAAGTGATATGTTCAATAATTTTCCAAATTCTTTGCAATATTTTTTTTAAAAAGGCTAGGAAAGTAATCGATAGGGAATCTGCCACCTGGGCGACTGTCCTAAATGCATATCAATGTTGATTGACTGATTGATTGAATGATTGATTGGTTGATCGATCTATAATTTCTGAAGGCGTTACTCCTCCGATACTACTGAAGTAAAATGCAGAAGATATACTGACACTACAGTATGCTCTAGCGTCTTCATGTGGACAACCACCCATGCAATTACTTTCATGAAATCGGTTTCATAAAATTAGTAGCAAAACCTAGCGTCGTCGTGTAAACTAGTCTTTAAGGTTATTTTCTTCCACACAATTTTCAACAACAGTTCTGTGCCTGAGAGCTGAACCAACGTAAGTGCGTTTTTAGTCATTTTATGAAACTTAGAGTCATATAAACGTAAGTCCACCGTCATTTTACTTTTTATGATAATAAAATAATAATTAACCATTTTAAGTGTAAGTTATATAAATAATGTTTTCAGAGATCAACATTACACAACATAAATATCAAGAACGATGATGAACATTTATTGCCTAAATCACAATGCGCCAAAAATGCTTTACAACTGAAGTTTTTCCTCCCTCCTATAAAATGACTAAAATGTGATTTACGTTGGCTTAGCTCTCAGTTACAGAATGCACAAATCTGCCGACAGTGGGGTTCGAACCTACCATCTCCCGAATGCAAGCTGACAGCTACGTGACCCAATTATTATTATTATTATTATTATTACATATGAGAATAAGCGCATTAAGACTACGCCTTCCTCCGTGCCCATATTTCTCTCATTCTTTTACTGTGGGCTTCCTTTCTGTCTTCATACCAGGTCGTTCCAGTCTTATCCTTTGGTCTTTCCTTCTGGTCAACTTGCCATTTGTGAATTTTGGATCTGAAGATTACCCTATTTTGGACATCTACTGGGGTAATTCCTGCCTGTTTCAAATCGGTTTTGATTTCGCCAATCCATTTCATTTTGTTTCTTTTAGGTTTACTTCTGTTTTCATAGAATTCGATTATTTGTCTGGTAACTTGGTCTAGATGCATTCTTTTAATATGTTCATAGAATCTTAGCCTACGTTTTCTAATGTCACTGTGGATATTTGTGTATTGTTTGATTTCCCGTCAGTCTCTACGTTGGTATTGGCCATTAGTGACTTTTGGGCCTAGATTTTTTCTTATGATTTTGCGTTCCTTTCTCTCAATGTTTTCAATGCCTGCTTACGTCTTCAAAATTAAGCGTCTCTGATCCACAAAGTCATTCTGGTATAATGACTGCACTGTAACGTCTTAGTGCTATTAAAACAATGTGCGTGTTCTGACAGCTCTCAGCGTGGTAGTTGGAGGTGGCAGTTACTATGGCAACCAGTACACGCCTCCCATTTCAGCCAATCCCAGCTCGGCATGCACTCTCCCTTTTCCTACCCCCACTGTCTGAAAGCTTCATGAGGCGGTCGGTCCGAGTTCCACGTTGCCAATATAGTATACCGTAGCACATGTGGCTGGGCTAACAATGTCTACTTTGAGAGATATCATTGTCTGTATAGTGTGTTTTTTAAATCAACTAAATATTATAGTGCTATTGTGTTCGTGTTAATAAGTGTATCGTTATCAAGGCTGGCATTCTAGTGTAGTGTAAATTATAGTATTGTGTAGTATAGTGTAATTTAACACCGTCTCATTTACTGAACTCAAAATGTTGCAACCCGTTCAGAGCGCCGCTAAACAACGAGGGCGACCTAGAATTCATTCACCTAGAAAAAAGGCAAGCGTAATTGGGAGGCATGGCTTCGCTATTCGTGGTCAAGCTCGCGATATGGTATGTGCCTTACGGGAATATTTTGAGACTGAAGGGAAAAATGGAGGCTCACTGACAGACGTTAACAAAGTTGTAGAAAGAACAGCAGCAGCTTTAAAATTTCTCAAGCTACAGTAATTAGAATAGGGAAAGAAAAAGAAAAGAAAGAAAAGGAGCCTTGGGAAGAAGGGGAAAGAGAGGGAGTGGATGTAATTGGACCATCACATGACAGGTTATCAACACCGGGCAAAACCCGACTCATTAAAGCCTATGAGGAAGGCGAATGAGGAGTTTGTCTTACGATATTTGAGCTGATAAAATTACTGCTGAGCCATCGTGGAATAATAGCAACGATATTTAACGTTTTTCTAACTCTTTCATGATCGCCGTTAATGGATATTATTTTCCGCAGAGCCTAGCGCAGAACGAGAGCTGTTGACTGTGATGTAGTAACTCCTGCCGGATCATGTGGCAACACAGCGCTCCCACTCCTTTGTTCGGCGCCACGTGCTGCGAACTGTCAGAACACGCACATTGTTTTAATAGCACTTATAGTTTTGTGTACTTGAAGATATATTTTCTTGTTATAAATATTTAAGGTTAGTCGATATGACGTTTCCATGTTTTGGCATATAATTTCATTGGCTTTTGTTTCGAGTCCATTTCCCTGAATTGTTTCACCAAGATACTTAAATTGTGATAATCGTTTAATTTTGCCATCTTTTGTCTCCATGAATTTTGGTGCATGTTTGCTGCAGGTCATGAATTCTGTCTTTTCAAAAGATATCTGAAGGCCGACTTTACCCGCAATTTCTTTAAAGAGTTCAATATGATCTGGGGCTATTCAATGTCTCGGGTTAATATTGCTAGGTCGTCCGCAAATGCTAGGCAATCTATTACTAGCTTTTCCTCTGCCTCCCTCGGACTCAGCGAGGGATCCCACCTCTACCGCCTCAAGAGCAGTGTCCTGGAGCGTGAGACAATGGGTCGGAGGATACAACTGGGAAGAATGACCAGTACCTCGCCCAGGCGGCCTCACCTGCTATGCTGAACAGGGGCCTTGCTGGGGGATGGCAAGATTGGAAGGGACAGACAAGGTTCGGCCGTGGCCTTAAGTTAGGTACCATCCCGGCTTTTCCTGGAGGAGAAGTGGGAAACCACGGTAAACCACTTCCAGGATGGCTGAGGTGGGAATCGAACCCACCTCTACTCATTTGACCTCCCGAGGCTGAGTGGACCCCGTTCCAGCCCTCGTACCACTTTTCAAATTTCGTGGCAGAGCCGGGAATCGAACCCGGACCTCCGGGAGTGGCAACTAATCACACTAACCACTACACCACAGAGTCATTATTATTATTATTATTATTATTATTATTATTATTATTATTATTATTATTATTATTATTAAACACGAGAGAAAGTTAATATATGCACAGATCTGAGAGGTAAAAATGAAATGGCGTATGCCTTTTAGTGTCGGGATGTCAAAGGACAAGTTTCATTTGACACCCGTAGGCGACCTGCGCGTCGTGATGAGAATGGAATAATGATGAAGACGACACGTACACCCAACACCCCCGTGCCAGCGAAATTAACCAATTATGGTAAAAATTCTCCACTCTACCGGGAATCGAACCCGGGACCCCTGTGACCATTTACCCATCGAGCCGGACACCTGAGAACTAAACCAACGTAAGTCACATTTTTAGTCACTTTACAGGAGAGAGGAAAAACGTCAGTTGCGAATTTTTGCTGCATTTGTGACTTAGGCAACAAATGTCCATCATTGTTCTTGATGTATGTTTTGTAATTTTGATCACTAAATACATGCATTAATATAATTTACACTTAAAATGGTTGACTTACGTTGGTTTAACTCTAAGGTACAGAGTTATTGCTGCGAAAACACCATCATTTACATTCAACTGACTATGTATGTAGCATCGAAGAACAGCCACTGCTCTTAATGCCTGGTCTCGTGGAACTCATGCATCGCCCAACTGCATACGGCCAACGCACCAGGGGTGGACACAGAAGCCGCTAGGTAAACACGTGCCAAGGTCGGGTGCAGGAATAAGATTCAGATTAAGTGTATTAATGGTAGGCTACGGTTTAAGCGTAAGGCAAGGGAAAGTGTCCCTAAGTTTGCCAGGTAAAATAAATCATCCATCTATCTATCTGTATCTGCATAATAAGTTACTATGAAACGAATGTTTTCATATAATTATTGGAAGAGTTTATTCAAAAAATATTTTACAGAATATCACATTACATTAATGAATCCGTCACTCATTCTGACATGGCGCGGTCCATGCTCTGAACCAAGCTTCGATGTTCAGCTCCCGTGTATAGGAATCGTCACGTATGGTCATACACTACAAAGGAAATATCACGCCCCTTTTATTTTTTTTTAATGGCTCATCACTGCTGCTAACTTGACTATTTACATGTTGAGATCACGAGACATAACCATCTACAAACTAAACCTCAACGCAAGCACTTCCTTTCACATAGCTGTACTTTGATTACGTACTAACGCAAGTAAAAGCTCAAACAAGGTATTCATAATGAAGTCGGTTTTCAATCTCGGTGAGGACTTCAGGAAATAAACAATGTATCTCACCCTCACTCAATTTAATGTTAGATCTATATGCACTGAGTGGCCAAAAGTCATGGGAAGACAATGAATGTGATGTTAACAACAAGTTGCTTCTCCGCGAGCCCTCAAAACGGCAGAAATACGGCGAAGCATCAACTCTACAAGGTGTTGGAATCGTTCTGGAGGGAAGTGGACCCACGCATCTTGCACTGCTACCCACAATTGGTCTTTTGTGGTTGGTGCGGGGTTCATGGAGTGTACATCAGCACCGACACCATCCCATAAATGCTCGATTGGATTAAGATCGGGTGATTTGGAGGGCCAATCCATGGTCGTAACTTCATTGGAGTGCTCCTCCAACCACCTGCGTGCCACCACAGAGCGGTGGCATAGCGCATTGTCCTGCTGAAACATGGCATCAAGGCCAGAAAGGGATGCAGATGGTCTGAAAGTATGTCCACATACCGTGCACCTGTCAGCGCTCTCTGCAGACGGACAATGGAACCTAGTTACGACCATGAGAACGACGCCGAGAGCAGAACCGAGCCACTTCCCGCCTGGACACAACCTTGTTACCACGCAGGATCCATAGCTTCATGGGGCATACGCCACACTCTCACGCACCCATCAGCTCGATACAATTGGAACCGGGATTCATCGGAACATACCACACGCCGCTACTGTTCCATGGTCTACTGTCGATCTTCGCGGGCCCATGCACGTCGTTGAGCTCTGTGTCAAGGTGTTGGCAAAGAGACACGAGTTGGTCGTCGACTGGCGAAGTCTATGCGATGCACTGCTCCTTTACAATTCCGGTAGAAATGGGTTTCTGACTCCCATCATTCAACTGGGCGGTGATCTGTCCGACAGTAGCCCGTCGAGCGCCCAGTACGGTTCTGCGGAGGCGACGTGATGTCCGTTCGTTAAACACCTAACACCTGCGGTCTTCCCTGGCGGCGGTTTACCCGGGTGGTAACAATCTCTCTACGATATTGAAGATCCACCCTCGAGACTGTGGACCTCGGAAACCCGAATTCGCTTGTAATCTCCGCAATGCTATGACCCATGCTCCGTGCGCCGATGATCATCCCACGTTCAAAGTCGATTAACTTGCGACATCTTGCCATCTTCACGCCACTGATGTCTGTGACAGACTGCTCAGCTACGCCGCAGCTAGCCGCAACGCTCAGGGATCATACGCGGCACATTTTCTAATGGGACAACCCTTCCCGTGATTTTTGGCCACTCAGGATATATACTGATTGAATTCTATACGTACGAATTGGACGAAGGAAGACTGTATCAATAAAATGCTGCGTTCGTCATTTAACACCAGCTACAATGCCTTATTAAATGTATTATTTCAACGTGCCACCATTCCTATTACCTGGTATTACCCGAACAGGAAAAGAAAACGTTCTGTACTTACACCCGCAAATGTAACAGTAGTGAATTTCACAATACGGTAGTGGCCGTACGTATCGGTACGTATAATTTCGCAAGTCACAAAAAAATCACGACTACAAAGTGCCAAACTGCAAGATTCACAGTAAATGTAAGACGTCGTATCGGCAAGTAGGGTACCTAAACTGTATGATTAGGCAACAGTAAGAAAATAACTATTAATCACTACCTCCACTATTAACAGGTGAGAAACAGTAGCGTATACACTTACATGGCAGGGATTATACGTCGGCTATGTTTGTATACTCATGTTCATAAAGACCAGAACACCTTAAACGACTAGAGATAGGAAGTTCATATTCACAGGACAAGTGCATTAGCATGTTCTGAAGAATTGTTAGCATCTGAACCATATCGAAATCAGGTTCAAGGTCAACAGCGATACCTCGGCGTACCACCACCGACTGGTAAAATATGCCTGCGGCTCTCGTTGTCGCTATAAATCGAAGGTAATGGATCAGTGTAATCTGAGCAGACGTGCAGGATGCCTCGCAGACATATGCGAGAACCATACCGTCAAATGAATGAGTTTGAAAGAGGGCGCATTATTGGCATGAGAGAATGTGATGCATCCATGCGGGAAATTTATGCTCGTAATGGACGAAGTGCGTCGACAGTGCAACGGGTGTGTACAGAATGGTTCACAGAAGGCCGTTGAACACGACGAGATGGGTCTGGTCGCACCACCCAGTCCATCCCCCGAGAAAGTCGACACCTCATCCGAATGGCATTTCAGGTCAGATCTGCTCCTCCTCGGCCCTGGCTCAACAGTGGAACAGTGTAACACATCGTAAACTATCAGGAGTGACAGTCCATCGCCATTTATTACGGTCTGGGTTACCGGCGCGTCGTCCACTTCTCCGCCTACATTTGTCAAATGCGCATAAACATGCTAGACTGCAATGGTGTATGGAACGACGACCTGGGGACAGGAATGGCAGCAGATAGTGTTTTCGACGAATTCAGGCTGTGCTTGTTTGAAAATGATGGCCGCATTTTGGTTCGCCGCATACAGGAAGAGAGGCATCACATTGACTGCATTCGCACAAGACATACAGCGCCACCTCAATGCCTTATGGTGTGGGGTGCTATTGGGTACAACCGCGAATCACAGTTGGTGCGTGTCCAGGGCACTGTGACCAGTTTGACCTACGTGAATGACATCCTGCGACCCGTAGCCATACCCTTTCTGCAAGACACTCCAGACGCCGTATTTCAGCCGGACAATGCGTGACCACATGTTGCTGCACAACCACGTGCCTGTTTCTTGTCACAGGATGTCAGACTGTTGATCTGGCCCGCCCGATCACCGGACTTGTCGCCAATCGAAAATGTCTGGGATATGGTGAAAGGACAGGTGCGGCGTTGTGAACCAATGCCATCCACCAAAGATGAACTGTGGGACCAGGTTAATGCAGCAAGGATGGCTGTACCCCAGGACGCCATTCGCGCCTTATACGCGTCGATGCCATCACGCATGGAACAAGTTATCAGTACCCATGGAGGACCCAGTGCCCACTAGGCAACAGGACACAGGCTGAACCTAGGTGACTGAAATGCTAATCGTTTCCTGCAGAACATACTAATGAACACGTCCTCTGAGTATGAACGTCCTATCTCTAGTCTTTCAAGGTGTTATGTTTTTTTTATGAACATGAGTGTACATACATCGTCCGGCCCACACACAGGTCAGCTTAAGCATCCCTGGCCTAGAGATACTATAATTACCTCCATAATTCTGATTAGCTATGAAGAGGAACTATCTGCATGAGACACCAGCATTAAGTGAGAGCAAGCAAGAAATAAAGTGATGTTTATTACTCTAACAGTATACAACATGTACTCGTATGTGTTTGCGTTCACGATGGCACTTATCATTCTGAGCGTTGAATGCGGTAAGTGGGGCAGTGCGTTGGAGCGGCTCTAGGATTCAACATGATCACGGTTGCATCAATATTTAGGACAAAAACAGAACAATGTTTGGACACACTACTGCTTTTAAATATTTCGATTTAGTTTTATTAACGTGTCAAATATTTTGTATGGCTTCTTAGCTGAATGGTCAGTGTGCTCAGGGGGTCCAGGGTTCAATTCACGGTCTGCTTGTGTTCATCTTAATGCACGTTTTCATTTATATACAACCAGTGATGGGAGAAGTACAAGAAAAAACCGCTTCGGCTCAATTACAGCTACACATGAAAATCCTTTACAATCTGCCTGGTGAGAAAATGGAAAACCACAGAAAACCTTCTTCAGGCTGCCGACAGTGGAGTTTGAACCCACTATCTACCGGATGCAAGGTGATAGCAACGTGACCCAAACCACACAACTACTTGCTTTTTAACTGAGAAATATTTTACTCACAATTTCAAATCACATTTTCAACAAGTAATCGGAAAAAACAATATTTCATAAACGGCAGTCGTAAGGAAAGCACTGGCATATTTTTTTTTCCACGTGAAGCTCTAATGATATCAAACTTTGCAAGGAATAGGTATTAGTTCATGTTGGTGTATTTAAAAGCACTGACACATTAAATGACTATCACTACGTGAGACTAAACATGATACCGTGCAACTTTCAAAAATGGTTTTCCCCATAATGTCCTTTCTAGTTCGCGACTTTTAGTCTGTCTACCCCTTTAGTCCCCGTTCTTCATACGGCGTCGGAGATGAAGTCATATGATATTTATGGCAAATTTTACGGCCTTATGCCCTTCCTGTCGCCAACCTCAGTTCAAGAGGTAGGTTAGTGAAGATGAAATGAATGACGGCGAATGAAGTTGGGTGGGGAGGAGGAAGGAATCAGTTGTAGCCTATGAATAGGAACTGTCCCAAGAATTTGCCGGGAAATGAAAAAAGGGAACTACAGAAAACCGTACTCTGGATAGCTGACGGCGGGATGGTTATAGACTTTTAGCTTTCAAATAATTTGCCAATTACGTTAACAAAAACGATGGTTCCTAAAATTCTCATATTTTAGGGGCAGGGTCGAAGAAGGTGAAGCAACTCCGTATGTCAACAGCAAGCTCATGTTTCAGGCGCAAAGTTAAATACCTGGCGCCCGTACATAGAGAAAAATATTTCCTGTCTCACTGCCTATAAAGATAAGTTTACCTCAATGTTCAGTACTAGGACCCATTCTTTTTCTCATTTATAAATGATATGGGATTATTAAAATTGTATGGACGATTTTCTCTATTTGCTGTCGACACTAACGAACGGATAACCCGGAAATCATGTTGACATCCTTTGTTATTTTACTTCAGTATTGGCTTGTTATCAAGGTAAATCATACATTTTATCATAGTGTATTTATGAGGACAGTAGACAGAATATCTATCAAACTATTTATAATAAGAAATGTTCGAGATGACCGCCGTTAGCATTGATTCATGCATCAACATCAGGGATACAGCAGCGCACCTGAAATATCGTTAAACTTGCTCAAAGAGGATTCGCAAGGGACAAAAAAAAAAACCGAATTAGATACGTTCCCGCATTACACAAAACATCGGGTTTTTGCCTTAAAACAGTAATTTTTAATATTATTTAGAGCTTACGTGTATCTGCATACGCATGACGCTAGGCTATCCAGATTATTATTATTATTATTATTATTATTATTATTATTATTATTATTATTATTATTATTATTATTATTATTATTATTATTATTAACAACAAATACATCGCAATTGGGAAATATCCCGGTGGCAATGGTCACTTACAGTAGTGTATTTTTAAAGTAAAGTTAAAACATAATTATCCAACAACAACAACAAGAGTACAACAAGCAATTCCATGGAAAGAAAATATTACAAGATATACTACTCGTTTAACATTATAAATCCAGCATCATCATAAACAAATTCACACACGACTTAAGTATTTCCGGAGCTTAACAGTACGGCTTACAGTACTATGTGCTGAGCCCTGTGCGGATATACAAAATAATATCTGCATCCGTACTTCCTTCATCCGCACCCGCATCCGCATCCGCGAATGGTTTTCCGTAGCGTCATGCACGCGGAGCTGGCTATCCGCTCGGATGCGGGATGCTATATACACTGACTGACAGAGCAAATGCAACACCAAGGAGGAGTGGTTCGAAAGGGATGAAAGTTGGGGAAAAAACAGAGTCGGCACGGAAGAATAATTGATGTTTATTTCAAACCGATATGCAGGTTACACAATGCGCACGGCATCGACTCAGTAGGATGTAGGACCACCGCGAGCGGCGATGCACGCAGAAACACGTCGAGGTACAGAGTCAATAAGAGTGCGGATGGTGTCCTGAGGGATGGTTCTCCATTCTCTGCCAACCATTTGCCACAGTTGGTCGTCCGTACGAGGCTGGGGCAGAGTTTGCAAACGGCGTCCAATGAGATCCCACACGTGTTCGACTGGTGAGAGATCCGGAGAGTACGCTGGCCACGGAAGCATCTGTACACCCCGTAGAGCCGGTTGGGAGATGCGAGCAGTGTGTGGGCGGGCATTATCCTGCTGAAACAGAGCATTGGGCAGCCCCTGAAGGTACGGGAGTGCCACCGGCCGCAGCACATGTTGCATGTAGCGGTGGGCATTTAACGTGCCTTGAATACGCACTAGAGGTGACGTGGAATCATACGCAATAGCGCCCCAAACCATGATGCCGCGTTGTCTAGCGGTAGGGCGCTCCACAGTTACTGCCGGATTTGACCTTTCTCCACGCCGACGCCACACTCGTCTGCGGTGACTATCACTGACAGAACAGAAGCGTGACTCACCGGAGAACACGACGTTCCGCCATTCCCTCATCCAAGTCGCTCTAGCCCGGCACCATGCCAGGCGTGCACGTCTATGCTGTGGAGTCAATGGTAGTCTTCTGAGCGGACGCCGGGAGTGCAGGCCTCCTTCAACCAATCGACGGGAAATTGTTCTGGTCGATATTGGAACAGCCAGGGTGTCTTGCACATGCTGAAGAATGGCGGTTGACGTGGCGTGCAGGGCTGCCACCGCTTGGCGGCGGATGCGCCGATCCTCGCGTGCTGACGTCACTCGGGCTGCGCCTGGACCCCTCGCACGTGCCACATGTCCCTGCGCCAACCATCTTCGCCACAGGCGCTGCACCGTGGACACATCCCTATGGGTATCGGCTGCGATTTGACGAAGCGACCAACCTGCCCTTCTCAGCCCGATCACCATACCCCTTGTAAAGTCGTCTGTCTGCTGGAAATGCCTCCGTTGACGGCGGCCTGGCATTCTTAGCTATACACGTGTCCTGTGGCACACGACAACACGTTCTACAATGACTGTCGGCTGAGAAATCACGGTACGAAGTGGGCCATTCACCAACGCCGTGTCCCATTTATCGTTCGCTACGTGCGCAGCACAGCGGCGCATTTCACATCATGAGCATACCTCAGTGACGTCAGTCTACCCTGCAATTGGCATAAAGTTCTGACCACTCCTTCTCGGTGTTGCATTTGCTCTGTCAGTCAGTGTATATGTAGAAAAATGCCCTTCACTGTCTCTGTATCAATACGACTTGTCGATTTTCATAATCGGCAGTTATAACAGCACACAGATACCGTACCACGTAATACTGTGTTCACAGACTTAAACACTTGTAAAGATATATACATCTGAGTAACACACGCTAGTCGATCCTGAACATAAATTATGGAAAGTCTGAGATAGCTTTCACCAACATATAACGCCAAGTCGCCACAAGTACTACAATACTTAATGCGTAAACACTCCACAATTTGTCGATCAGCCACTTTCCACGAACGAAACAAGACTACGTTCCACGAATGTTTGAAGTCCAGTTCATTGTAGCCGTGTCACTCCAGTACCGTGTATCAGCACTACTTCCTTCCCGTACAGTCTGTCCGCACTACTTCCTTCTCGTACAGCGTCAGCACTGCTTCTTGTCCGCACCGAGTGTCTTTTGTAGTTCCCTTCCGCTGTGATGTCGCCGTATATAAAGACCTCAGATCTCACACGATTCGCCGAGATTGATCCTTGCCAGCCAATCATGAGTGATCCTCTTGTCAAGACCATGCCCTGAACTTCTTCTTGGTCCCAAGACATAAACAAACGCTGGGAGGTTTTACATGAGTCATAGAACTTTCCTAGTACCACAACAAGCTCATCTCAACAAACACTGGGATGCCCGCATGAGTCATACAAATTACCAGAGTTCAACATAGCAATGTTTTCCCAGGGCGTGTTACAAAACAAATTACTCATACTACATTATATGGATACCTTCCAGCATACAAATATAAATGACAAAATATACAAATAAAATACTGATAATAATAATAATAATAAATCGAATACTGACAATAATATATCTCACCTCTACATATAGTGCGAGGGTGTGATATATGTACTATCACAGAGTAGAGTAGGTGAGATAAGCTTTCAATGTGACAGTTAAAGACGAGCCGAGTTAAGGACTCCGACTCAGCAGGAGAATAGAGCTGCAGCAGGTCACGTGTAAATTTAGCTATCCGCTCACATGTGGGCTGTTGCATAATGGAGTGGTGAGGGATTAATATTGACAGCTAAAGGGGTCTTTGAGGTCTCGGTTTCCGGCCTCATGAGACATGGCTGGTCGTGGCATCCCAGGGAAGGGTGGCATCAGTTCCTCACCAGGGTGGGATGCCGTGACCAGTCAGATTTAGAACAGAATTAGTATAGGTTTAATGTAGTTAAGTAGTGAGTGTAGTTAGATGTAGAGGCAGCGTCCTGCAAGTGGAGCTGGCTATCCGCCCATGTGTGAGATGCTGCATAGCAGATTTATTACGAAATTAGCTACAGATTTAGTGGAGTGAAGTAGTTAGTCCCGTCACGAACTAGTTTTTTTTCTTTCTTTATTACCTTATACCGACGGTGTATACTATGGTGGGGTATTGACTTGTTCCTTCCTTTCATTAACTGCGGGCAGGAGACAGTTAGGCTCAGGTCAGATCTACGGCTTTATGGTCTCAAGGCTCTTTATAAAACCATTCTGCCATACCACTGTCAAAGGTCGCGTAATTACAAACAAAATTACGAGTAATACCTGAATGAAAATCAATAAACGTCATTACTTAGAAATTATCAGCAAAATTATCTGCACTGCCACACAATTTGTATGCGCCAAGACTAACTTCGCGGATATCCGCGGATTTATCCGTCCAGGGCTCTAACTATAGATTGAGCTTACTACTAGCTTAACATTACAAGTGATAATGAAGTAAAGTTAAATGACCCTATAATAACGTAGCACTGTAGTATACTGGTTTGTTAATTTTGTATATTTCTGGTTGGTTTCGGCCTACTAGGTACCACGGGGCTCGTCTTAACTCTTAGCTAAGGTTTTCTGCTTTTTCTTGACCCATTGGGCTTTCATTTTCTCCCTGTGTGCCTGCTTCCTTCCATCCGTCCACTTAGGTCTGGTGATCCCTGAACACTGTTTGCTTGTGTGCTTGTGAGGGACAGAGGAAAGACTCCCTGTAAGATGGCCTGTTGGTACTGAGATCGGTTCTCCGTGGTCTCTAATGGGATCTGTAGTTCCTCTAGGTCTGATTTTACTGAGGTGATCCACTTGGTCTTGGAAGCCTTTCCCCTACTTGTCACTGTGAGGATTCTGTTGGTGAGCCTCCAGGGTTCCAGGCGGCTCATGTGCCCGTAGGTCAGTCGCCTTTTCCTCATACACGTGACTATGCCTTCCTGATGTTCGTTGAGCTCGTTGTTGTGCCTGAACCCTGTAGGTGCCATCCTCCTTTCTTATGAGTCCTAGCACCCTCCTCAAGATCTTCCTCTCTTTAATATTCTAGTTTCCTGAGTGGGCCCTTTCGATTCATCAAGGAGCCCTTAGAGGCGTAGAGTACAGAGGGTCTTCCTCCTGAGTTGTAGTGCTTCAGCTTTAGGTTCTTGGAGAGGTACTTGAAGGTGTAGATACTTTTACAGGAATTAAAGGCCCTCTCTGACTTGGTGCACCTGGTGGCTATGGTCAAAGTTTTGCTCTCGCTTGCTGAGATCCGTTCTCCTAAGTACTTGACTGCAGGAACTTTACTCATGGTGTAGTTTCCTAGTGGGAATGTACATTGCTGTATGTTAGTGATAAACTCCGTCTTCTGCAGGTTAACCCTCAGGCCGGTTTTTGCTGCAATACTGTAGAGGCTCTGTAGTTGGTGAGTAGTGATCTTGTTTTGATCTTCATCTTCTTGCTCGCCCCCTTCTTCTTCCGTCTCCCACTCTTTCTCTGCCTTTCTCACTGCTAGAAGGGCTGTAGCTGATTCGAAATGTGGTTCACTTCGAATGGAGCTCTCTGCCTCGCGGGGAACGTTTCTTGCTTGACACAAGTTTCATAATGCAGATGCGTTTTCAAGCACTTCATTCGTTCCACAATCCGTATTTTCACTCTCTCGCTCTCTCTCTCTCTCTCTCTCTCTCTCTCTCTCCAAACAAGTGCAACAGTTTGTCCAAACAATGACACTGATCATACCAGCACCAGAAGTGCACAAATATTGTACGTAGGACTACATCCGTTCCTAATATCAAATACACTAAAAGACAATGCAGGACACTTCCGTATTCTCAAGTACTAAACTGAGAGACATGTTGACAGTGGCGCACCTGGCGGCCCGACCTTAAACATCAGGCGGCAAGACTGACGCTACAAAAGTTGCGTGTTAACATTTATAGAAATAATGAAACTAAATAATGAGTTTTGCTTTGTTCTACTACGAAAGTTGAATGTTAATACTGACAGAAATAATGTAACTCAATAATGATTTTCGTTTTGTCCGAATCCTTGGCTAAATGGTCGGCGTAGAGTCTTTCAGTTCAGAAAGTCACGGATTCGATCCCCGGCTGGATCGGGAATGTTAATAGGGTCTAATTATTTTTTCTGCCTAGGAGACTGTGTGTTTTTGTTTGTTCCAACACGCTTCTCTTCATATTTAGACAACACACTACACTTCAAACCACCACAGAAACATGCAATAGCGATTACTGGAACTCGGACTTTTTGCTGCTAAAATGACGCTTTAGCTCCTTAAAACAGAGTCTCAAATAGCTTCTAAAATATTTTTAGGCGGCTACAATTTTACATATTTTAATAGGCATCAATTATAAAGCATGTTTATTTGCTTAATTAGGGGTAAATATAAAACAGGTTTCACTCATCTCTTTGCTGCAACATCACAGAATATCATTTTACCATCCGATGTGAAATGGGGAAACTCCTGTAACCACTTTTTAATTAGAGATGACTTGGAACCTGACACTTTCGTCATAATTCATAGTGCACTACTACACTCCGTTTCAAGGCCGCCCCGCTAGGTGCGCTGGCAATCCAAGTCTTGCGATATCTCGCGGTGGCACGTACTATCCGCGAAACGTTTAGCGACACTTCGTTTTACGAGGGGGGGGGGGGGCAAGGAGGGAGCTTCAACGGTAGTACTGCCAACTAAATGGACCTGAAATCTTAATAGAATCGATGGTACTCTATTATCGACAGAAAATTTCCAAACCTTTATTATCTAAAGCCCACAACTGGATCACACACACACACACACACACACACACACACACTTTTCCTTTATTATTCATATTAATATAAATTATAATAAAATCATTATACTGATCTGCCTATTTTTTACCAGGGGTGCCTGGAGATTCGTCAGTGTGAAAAGGAGAAAATGTTCTACTTCTCTTAATCGTCGAAACAGGTTTTCCCGTAACGCAGAAGCTTGTTCAATCGACCTACCGAGGGGGAAGAGCAACTGTTTATTTAATTTTTTCTATATCACAGCAATCTGCTATTTATACTATTATTTTTTTGCCCTCACTGTGTTTAGACCGCGATGATAGTTTCCGAGTAGGATTCCTAAGGTGTTCCCGTGATGTACTCAGATTTTTCTCAGCCATTGCAAGTGGTTTAAAAAATTCAGTTTTTTGTTGTCTGGATTCCTTTACTTCACGTTATTAATAACAACAGTATCCGAAGTTTTGCGATTACACTGCCAGATGTCTCATGGTGATGCATAATCGATTTATTTTTAGTGTTATAGGTTGCCAATACGTAACTCGAAGATAACCGAGGTTTAACGATTCAGCATCAGGGAGCCGAAGTGTCACTAAAAGTCTCACGGATAGTATTCTCCATTGTGTATTTGCTAAATTTTCCGCACTGTACAGGTAGATTTTAAAGAATTCTTTCATTTTCGTTTCCGTTTTCGCGTTGAGAAGATTCCGCACTATACAAAAGTAAGAACATTATAATGGGACCGAAAAAAATATTCCGTACTGGACAAGTTTCCACTTTATTTAAGGTGTAACACTGGATCGTGCTCTCACCTACAAACAACACTGCATGAACATCAAGCAGAAAGTGTCCTTCGCAAGTTGTCTGGAACCAATTGGGGTACACATCCAAAGACGTTGAGAACTACAGCCCTGGCTCTGTGTTACTCCGCTGCAGAGTACGCTTGCCCTGTTTGGTACAGATCAAGTCATGCTAAACAAGTTAACATTTCTCTAAATGAAACATGTCGACTCATTACTGGCTGCTTGAGACCAACTCCACGAGATAGAATCTACTGTTTGGCTGGAATCGCCCCACCAGATATAAGAAGAGAAGTTGCATCCATGAATGAGAGAACTAAAGCACTTACCTCATGTGCACACCCATTGAATGGATATGAACCTGCCCACCGAAGATTGAGGTCTAGGAGGAGTTTCCTGAATACAACCGAAGATTTAAACGAATCTGCTCAATCCACAAGGTTGAGATTATGGAGAACTAGAAATCCTCAACTTGCTGATTGGATGCTACCAATTGAAGATCTCCCCCCAGGACACGAGGAACATTGGTCTACGTGGAAATCGTTGAACAGGCTTCGCACTGGGGTTGGTAGATCAAGAACCAATATGGTAAAGTGGGGCTTTCCTGGCACATACAGGCAATGCGAATGTGGTGAAGACCGAACCACAGCCCATTTCATGAACTGTAGTAAGTGTCCTTTAAGTTGCACAATATAGGACTTGATGGCTGCAACACCTAATGCCCGTGATTTGGCAAAATTCTGGGCAGACACTATTTGATATGTATGTCATCAAGTACCATTATGCTATGCAAAATGTATGCTTCTGATACGAATAAATAAATAAGCACATTTTAATGTAACAAATTATAAGAATTCTTTTCATGCTTTTTTTTGCCTATTTTACACAATGCTATCTATATGTGCCTATTTTGGCTATTTTTAATGCCAGAATGCCTGCCTATTTAACTGTTTTTACTGCATATTGCAGCTCGAACACAAACATGCCCATCTAATGGATTTAGATCAGTGGATACAAATGAATGCTACTGCTATGTGAGAGGAATTCCGCAACTATGCAGAAGGCAGTCGTCAAAGGGAGCCAGATTCATCTCCATGAGTCAGAAGGCGCCAAGATACTTTCGAAGCAGATTTACAGGTACTTATATTATATCGGTAAGTTCGGGCATAGCAGTCAAGTTTTGTTCGCAAACTGAATGTTCAATAGGAGTTATTTTTATCATTGTAAAGAGTTCTGTACACACTGACTCTATTTTAAAGAAATCTACCCTACCAAAGAAAAGCAGCTCGATTTGTTCTGGGTGATTTCCGACAAAAGAGTAGCGTTACAAAAATGTTGCGAACTTTTGGGTGGGAAGGCTTGCGAGAAAGGAGACGAGCTGCTCGACTAAGCGGTATGTGTCGAGCTGTCAGTGGAGAGATGGCGTGGGATGACATTAGGAGACGAATAAGTTTAAGTGGTGTCTTTAAAAGTACGAAAGATCACAATATGAAGATAAAGTTGGAATTCAAGAGGACAAACCGGGGCAAATATTTTATAGAAAGGGGAGTTAGGGATTGGAATAACTTACCAAGGGACATGTTCAATATATTTAGAATTATTTCGCAATCATTTAAGAAAAGGCTAGGAAAACAACAGATAGGGAAACTGTCGCCTGGGCGACTGTCCTAAATGCAGATAATTGATTGATTTCCATACACCGTTATTTTGTAGCATGCCCTCAAATTAAGCAAAAAAATCACCATCCGCAAACAATTTTAAACATTTCTTCGTCTGCCCACAATTTCTCACCTACTAAAATCAAGTGCTATCACAGAAAAACAAGATTGAAGTATATTTAGGTAAGGAACAACATTCAGGAAAAGTGAAAAGACCACAATTTGTCTTTGCTAATCCAGTGCACATTCTGATTCTGTCAAAAGACTTCTTGCTGTAATTTAAGCTCAGTGGCGTGGGTTCGATTACCTGTCAGCAAATCGAAAAATTTACGAAACGAAATTTCCACTTCCGGAGCGCACACGGCCCTCAAGTTTACTCAGTCTGTAACAAAACTGAGATGGAGGTGGTGGTGATTATTGTTTTAAGAGGAAGTATAACTATGCAACCATCCTGTATATAACACTAATCAGAAAGAAAAATAATGGAACGGATTCGACACTTCGGAAAATGAAGGTATCGACCAAAGAAAGACAAGGGAAACGAAGGGCGTGAAAATGAAAGACTCCCTAGGCCTCGAGTGCTCTAATATCGTCGGGACGGAAAACAACAAGAGTTGACCAAGGACGGTCGAATAGGAAGGATGAAAGTGATCAGAAGCGGTGATTAGGGGGGCGAGATGGGGAGGACAGTCGCCCCTTCACTTCGTGGAGAAAACATTACGTTTGTATTCCATTTTATCCACCTGGAACTAGGAATTATTAAAACAATCAATTTGTACAAGCCCTGTTCTCTTATCAGCAAATTATGTCCTTTATTTTCTTTGCATGTGCTGTTAGGAAGCGTAGCAGAGGTGTTTTTTTTTTGTCAAGATCATGGACACTGAGGTATGATCAAATACAGTAGAGACAATATGCGACACTCAGCGAGATATCGAGCGACAGCTATCAGAGCTCTCTCTAGCGGACTGACCTGAGAACTACTGATTCTGTCATAAGAGCACGTGTATTTGTGTGTGAAGTTTTTTGGTGTTATTTATGCGTTTTCAGTGAGTTGACGTAATTAAATAGTAGCGTGTGTCATTCCTTGATATCTCCTCTCAACATGAGGGGAAAGGTATGTGCTGTGTTTGGCTGCGGTAACAATGAAGTAGAGAGGAATGCGCGGTCTTTCTTCCGTTTCCCTCGTGACAAGAAAATGTAAGTAATATTGTGTTTGCATATGTATTCTTCCTGTGAAAAAGAGATTTTTATAGTAATTCATAATCTTCTGACCTGCTCGACCCATATTTTAACTGGCTTAAAATATAATACGCATATTTTATTGTATAGTGCAGCAGTTAACCTTCAATACCGATGTGTTGTCGTAGATGCGATCTGTGGGTTTGATTTAATTCAGGAAAATACATATGCATATGAGTGTGGCTGGCTGTGTTCCAAGTTACCCCATTTGGAATGCCGTAATGCGTTGTCAAGCACTGAAGAAAATATGGGTGATTTAACAAATGTACATATTTTGTTGAAACAATATGGTGTCGCAAATTTGTTTTACCCTAATGTAATGGCATTATGGCAATTATTGCTTATAGAGAAAGTTTGAATGTTTTTGAGGCTAAATTCATAGATTTTCTTTCTGTTAGTAGGCTTCAAGTTAAAAGGAAAATTGTCCAGCTCTTAAATGTAATTAAAAGTAATAAACTTCATTGTTAGGTTCCGTATTGAGTTGAGACTATGCTTAAAGTAAATACAAAATTTTAATATTCCACCTTCTCAATACTAAAAAATCATGTGATGTTTTTACAAAAACATTACAATGACATTAAAATGGTACTAGTTTCGGTCCACTGTGGACCATCATCAGCCTAGCCAAATTACAACAGTAAAAGACATAGTGATAAAAAATAGTATGGAGAAATGAGAGGATCTAAAAGGATGGGATGGTGGTGGAATGACAGATAAAAGTGAAAAAACCGTATTTGCAAATAATGATAAAAGTAGCAGAAGTGTTCACAATGACAAGTAAAATCTTGTGAAGTCACGTAAAAACCCTTGATGAGATAGTCAGGTTGGCAGTTGCTCCTCTGTTGCACGATTGACATATATAACTACGTATATGCTTCTAGAAAGTTGTAGATGTGAGTTCCACTTTTGCGTAGAGGGAAGAATTGTCCAATGAGACTAGCACCAGATTAAAATTGACAAAGTTGAACCTGTTCTATGGTGGAATTAAAGGCTTTCTGTGTTGAACAGAAGTCTCAGTTCAATCGGGACCCCAATGAACCTGGGGAGAGAAGATAGTATTAACGCGGTAATCGGATAGAGAAGAAGCGAGGCACCGGAAAATATAAACGATGACTCACCTTGCGCTGCGTGGAACAAACTTGCTGGATTGAATGCAACTTACGGAGTGAGCGTAGCGCGGAGTAGATCAGCAGAAAAGGGGTAGGTGAATACGGAGGAGAGGAATGACGTAAGTAGTGGAGGGTGGGAGGGATGGGAAGGTTCAAGGCGGGGTGGACGGGAGAGGAAGTGAAGGTGTTTGTACTGTCGGGGGACCCTTGATTGACTTAAAGAAAGAATTTTGAACGACCGATTTGTTTTTTCTGTAATAAGTAATGAAAAGGTCAAATAAAATATTGGGTTTCTCAGTTATTTCGTTAAGGTTATAGTTGGCATTAAAGTATTGATCTAAATGAATGTAAAAGTTCTCTATTATATTGAGTAGAGGTCCTTTCTTAGCTATTTTGAGAATGTCCATGTCTGTTTCAATATTCGTGAATTTGTGGTTATAGTCGACCATATGTTGGCCGATGGCTGAAAATTTGTTGTATCTGACTGCATTGAAATGTTCTAAATATCTAATGTTGAAGCTCCGGCCGGTTTGCCCCACATAAGAAATATTAGAGCATGTATTACATTTAATCCTGTAGACGCCTGATTTTGTGTACCTATTTATTTTATTAACACGTGATGTGTTATGTAAGATTTGTGTGTTGTTGTTGTTGTTGGTTTTAAAGGCTATTTTCATACCTTTTTTCTTTAAAACGTTGGTGATCTTGTGAATTCCATTGACGTAAGTAAAGATGGAAAAAGAGTCATGTTTAGGTGGTTCTTTTTTAAGTGTGGTTTTGGGGCGAAATTTATGTTTGTTAATGATGTTTTCTATGAAATGGCTATTGAATCCATTGAATCTGGCGATGTAGCGGATAGTATTCAATTCGGTATGAAGATCATTTTTATTCATAGGAACGTTGAATGCTCTATGTACAAGACTGTTATATGTTGCTTTTTTGTGGGGGAGGGGGTGAGCTGAATCTTGTCGGATTGTGACGGCCGATTGGGTGGGCTTTCTGTAGATCTTGTAGGTTAAAGATTCCTGTTGTCTAGTGATTGTAATATCCAGAAAATTGATTTTTTGATCTACTTCTGACTCCAATGTGAATTTAATATGCGGATCGATGTTATTAAGTGTTTGGAGTGTGGTGTGAGCATCTTCCAAGTTCTCGTTGATAACTACTAGGACATCGTCGACGTACCTAGCCCAAAGGAGAATATTGTCGAATTTATTGTCGATTTTAGTGTTCTCGAGAAAGTCCAGATAGATTTCTGCGAGAATGCCTGATGCAGGTGAACCCATTGCCAGACCGTTTTGTTGATAGATGGTATCATTAAACGTAAAAAAGTTGTTATTTACGACTAATTTCAACAATGTAATGAAATCTTGAATTTCCAATTTACTCAAATGATTGTTTTTGTATAAGTTACTTTTGATGATGGGAATTAATTTAGAAATTGGAATGCTTGGGTACATGTTTACGATATCAAAGGAGTGAAGTGAGTAATGAGGTTGCATGTTAAATTTATTAAGTTTGTCTATTAATTAAAAGGTATTTCTAACCGATTTATTGGATGAAAAACGGTAATTTTTGCTTAGGAACTTTTGAATAAATTGTGCGGTTTTATATAAAGGGCTCGGTCTAAAATTGATGATTGGACGAATGGGAGCACCTGCCTTATGAATTTTTGGGAGAGCTCTAGCCGTAGGAAGCCCAGGGTTCATACTTATAAGCTGGCTTTTTTCATGTTCAGTGAGTAGGAAGGAGGAGTTTTTTTAAGGTTTGTTTAAGGAGTCTTTGGACTTTTTGTGTGGGGTCTTTTTTAATTATGGAAAAGGAACTATCTTTAAAGAAATCTGATGTTTTACTGATATATTCATTCTTATCAATGATTACGGTCGTGTTGCCTTTATCGGCCTTGGTCACGATTAGGTCGTTGTCCTTAATTTTTTTTGTTTAGGGTGTGCAGGAGCTTCAGATCGGTTAGTACATTCCTGTTATTAGAATTGGCGGGAAAATTAGGTGAATTATTGCGAAAAAGGATGTTATTTTCTTTTTGATGTCATATCTTAATTCATCTTGTGTATCTAAAGGCGTTTTAGAGATAGCTAATTCCGATTCTGTTATCATTGTAATAAGTGAATTGGTTGTGTTCAAATCGGGCCAGTTATGTTTGGGTCCCTTGGCTAAAATTCCTTCTTCATTTGGATTTAGGGGAGTATTGGATAGGTTAATTACGGGTGGATGAAAATGGTTACGATCGTCTGCTGGTCTACTATTGCGTCTAATTTGGTAATCTTGCGATTTGGATATCTTTAATTTCTCCAATTTATTATCCAAAATATGTTGTTTCTTGGTTAAGTCTATAAATAATTTATCTTCAACTGATTGGAAGAAGATTGTCCAATGCGCTTTAGGTAACAATTTTGTTGACGCAAGGTGAGACTCGTATAGTTTGAGGTTAAGGAATGATTTTTTCCTATAAAGAAACTTGATTTCATCTTTCAACCAAATTTTATTAGTCTTAGTTTGAGTTTTGGAAGTTTGTGACGTGATACGATGTTTCTTTTTGTTGTGTCTTAAGAAATTTGGCGTTAAATCAAACCGAATGCACTGTTTGAGAAAATCTATGTCTTTGCCTAATTTGGCTATTTTCAACTTAATGCCTAGATATTGAAAGGCTTTGTGTTTAGCTTGGTTAGCGTCATCATTAAAAGTAATAAACTTCATTGTTAGGTTCCGTATTGAGTTGAGACTATGCTTAAAGTAAATACAAAATTTTAATATTCCACCTTCTCAATACTAAAAAATCATGTGATGTTTTTACAAAAACATTACAATGACATTAAAATGGTACTAGTTTCGGTCCACTGTGGACCATCATCAGCCTAGCCAAATTACAACAGTAAAAGACATAGTGATTATCCAAAATATGTTGTAAATTCATTGAATCATGTGTAAAGGAATGAGCCGATATTTTTGTTGACAAGTGTTTTAATATGATGATACAATGCTTTTAAATGAGAAAAAAGAAAAATCTAGCCGTGAACGTTCAGGCAGGAATTCTAAAGCTAAAAAAGTAATGCATAAATCAAAGATCAAGCCCTTTCACAGCAGTCCATTTCACATCTTGATTACATGTCTAATTTCAGTCTTTAAATAATAACCTGTTAAATAATTCTTTATTAATTTATCCAGAATTGCTTTAGCAACTTTTAAATTAATATCTTAGTAACACTTTCTTTCTAGATGTAATTTATTTATCCATTTCCGTATATACATCACAGTCTAATATACATATTAGACTGTGTATACATTTCCACTGATATTTGAATTTAGCGCGAATTTTCAGGTCAAGCCACTAGGAGCGCCACTTATGACTTGTCTCCCATTTTAACAAGGCTAAATCCGGAAGTGTCGCGTATTGTCTCTACTGTATTTGGTATGATTCACCCGCTTGCCGCGCGATTCGTCAGTCTGGCTGTCTCTTTCGTGTCTGTTAATTTCTTGTTACGCAACAAATGCTAAACAATTTTTAATTGTATAATCACGCCGTGTACTTGTATTTAATTGTAATAGATGTGTAATATTGCTCCTTATTTGAACTTTTCATTGTATAGTATTGAATTCAAATATTAAACAAAAAGCGTTATTACCGCACCAGGGAATAAGGAATACAGAGAGCTGCCCGCTACACTACTCTCTCTGGCTATCGCTTGAAGCCAACGACCACGCCCCCCATGGTTACCAAAACATGGCAATTCTTACGTTGTAGATATATATATACATTTTCTCGGGAGCAGGGAAACTTTGAATCGCTCAATTAAGTACAATCGTATTCAAAATAACACAGCGATTAACTGTAACAAAATTTTCTGTCAAACAGACCTATTAATGCTTTTTTACTGAGCTCTTTGCCTGCTGCCATTTCTTGATGGATACAGTACTTTTGTATCCATCTCTTGGCACAGGCCAGAGTAAAGTGTAGCTTCCACTGAAGTCCCAGTCTCGTCCATGGATGTAACAATATGGAAGCTGCTGGGGTATGGGTAGTGCTGAGTAATGACATTCAGAGCACGACTAGTGCATGAGTGTTATGAAAGGTGTTGCTCATAGGGTCAGTCGTGCTGCAATAGCACTTTCTGACCCAGTGAGGAAAGCAATGGCAAACTACCTCACTCCTCGTCTTGCCTAGTACGCCTCATTTTGGTGCTGCCATTGGTTTTTGCGGTTTCCTTATAACCGCATAACCTTTGGTAGTGCTATTTGAGGATCCAACCAGCCTCTGGGCTGATGACCTAACAGACAGACATGGAAGCGTGTCTCATGACCCGCAGCCTTAAACCTACACTCTCACTAGTTGACTATCTGTGCTATAAAGCGAGTATCTTAAAAACAGGAGATGAAAATCTTCACCAGATATCATTAAAGATAAGGAGTAGGTAGGCTATTATTAAGGGCATACCGCAATCTGAATGCTTTAGGGGAATGCGCAATAAATCACCAAACTGGGCATAGCAACATTGCTTACTACTTATTATGGAGTGGTGGCGGTGGTGATTATTGTTTTAATAGGACGTACAGTCATCAAGTAAACCATCCTCGGACACAAGTGGAAACAACGCAGGACTCAGCTAAGGGCCCCTTGGACGCCAACCTGCACTCCGAAGTTAAGAGACCCTTCGGTCACTTGGACGCCAAACCACACTCCGAAGGTAAGAGCCCCTTGGACCCCCTTAATCGCTTTTTACGGCACGTGGTGGTAATTATTGCTTTAAGAGGGAGTACAACTAGGCAACCATCCTCTTTTATCACTAATCAGAGAGAAATGAATATATCGGCCAAAGAAAGACGAGGGCTATGAAGGGCGAGAAAATTAAAAAACTCCCTAGCCCTCAAATCCTCTTATACCTCGGGGTTGGAAAAGAACAGGAGTTGACCATCAGAGGTCCGACTCTCAATGGACTAATAAGAGGACTAGCGTAAATGTTGATTCAGTGAGGTCAATTGCACTCGTGAATTTTAATTTCAAGCATTTCACATGAAACCAGTTATATACTCATATTATGAAAGAAATAACAACAAATCAGGTGTCCGCACCTGCGGTTTAGTGTTTAGTATGAGTAGCTGCCACCTCCCGAGGCTGAGTGAACCTCGTACCACTTTTCAAATTTCGTGGCAGAACCGGGAATCGAACTGAGTAGAGGGGAGTTTCGATTCCCATCTCAGTCATCCTCAAAATTGTTTCCCATGGTTTCCCACGTCTCTTCAACCAGTCTGTATGCTAGAACGTTATACCTCTACGCTTGTGGCGTTTCATCTGGTGGCGGTGATTATTGTTTTACGAGGAAGTACAACTGGGCAAGCATCCTCTATTCACAGAGAAAAAATGGAAGGGACCTGGCATTTCGAAAAACGAAGGTATCGGCCAAACAAAGACAAGGGCCATGAAGGGCGTGGAAATCAATGACTCCCTATCCCTCGAATGTTCTAATACTGTCGGGGTCGGAAAAGAACAAGAATTACCAAGGGAGATCGGATAGTATAGATGGAAGTGAGGATCCGGGCACAAGTAAGTGGAAGCAATGCCAGGACTCAGCTGGGAGCCCCGTGGTCACCAACCCACTCTCCCAAGTTAAGAGCACTTGGGGCCCCTTTTAGTTGCCTCTTACGACAGGCAGGGCATACCGTGGGTGTTATTCTACTGCCCCTACCCACAGGGGATGACGTTTCATCTAGGTCACCGGAAAGCCCCTTACACACGGTGAAGTTTCTGAAGGCGGCAGAATTTTTCTTGTACATATTTATGGCCATAAAACGGTGTGCTAAATCAGCGACTATTTTGTTGGACGTAGATCTTGATAGTTGGAGGTGACATGGTATAGGAATGCTGTATGCTGGATCAGCTGTCTTATTTTTCGACATTGATCATGATGTTACACATTTCTTTCGATTTATTGGAACTCTTTTATCTCGCCTGTGGGTGGTGTGGGTGGTACCCACTGCATGTCGTCAGCATTGGCGGTTCCTGCATGAAGGGCTTTTGGGCACTGCCCCACCGCCTTTTCTAAAAACTTGACATAATTTCACTATGTAACTGATTACATACAGAGATGGACAAATGTAGCGAAGTCGAACTTATGTGGTATGCTATTCAGTTATACAATGTTATCTTTATTATTTTGGCTGTAAACATTTCGCTTTATTATTTTCAAAGATATGGCAAAGGCTGTCAGACCGTGGCAGCTGTTCAGCAAGCACGGTGTTCGGTCGGGCACCGGCAGGAGAGCCCTCACTAGGTTCCTAGAATTTAGCAAGTGTGCGGGGTGCGGGAGGAGCCTTGAAAGACGATCTGGGCTAGTCAGGGGAAGGAAGAGTGCAGGCGGATGTATGGTCTGTCCGGCAGAACCCGCAGCGATATCGCTAACTACTTCACAATGTACGTGCGCTTTTCTCCCGCGACTTACATTAACTGTTATCAGAGATTAATTGCAAAACATTTGGCAAAACGATGAATTCCATTATACATACTGATTATTTAAACGATTCATTTCTATAAGGAAGCTAAAATAAAGATTCAAAGTGTAACCATAAGGTGACGGCACTAGTTGTTTTCTAGTGGCTTTACGTCGCACCGACACAGATAGGTCCTATGGCGACGATGGGATAGGAAAGGCCTAGGAGTTGGAAGGAAGCGGCCGTGGCCTTAATTAAGGTACATTTGCCTGATGTGAAAATGGGAAACCACTGAAAACCATCTTCACGGCTGCCGACAGTGGGATTCAAACCCACTATTCCCGGATGTAAGCTCACAGCTGCACGCCCCTAACCGCACAGCCAACTCGCCCGGTGGCGAGGTTGATCAAATTGTTAAATACGTCTTCATGCTTTGACATTTTTGCAAGACGAGAGAAATTTGGGCGTGCACTGTTTATTCGTTTTCATGAATGTCGTTCAACTGTGATCAGTGAAACAGTACAGTGCCTTAGTAGTCGTGATTGCAGTAGCTGTTAGCCTGCTAATGCCACTGTAGTGTAGTGAATTAATTATTTAGTGCTGTAGTGCAACGAGCAGATTTCTATTCAGCCAGTGTCATCGGATTATTATTATTATTATTATTATTATTATTATTATTATTATTATATATTCCCTCTAAAAATATCGTGGTGCTGGTCAATGAAAAGTGGACCGAATGGGAAGGGGGAAGAGATGGCGGCACAGCCCTGCCAGAGTAAAATGTCACGAACCGCCACTGATCGTAAGAGGCTACTAAAGAGGGCAGACAACCAAAAAATGTGTAGGTTTCTCCTTTTACAAGCCCAAAAACATATCTATAACCCTATGTGTTTCCGAGTGGCGAAGAAATGTACACATATCTTTTTTTAAATATATATTTTAATAACAGTTTTATATAGGAATGTCCAAGGACCAGGCAAAAGAGTATGTAATGCCAGGATAGCGTATTAAATGGGAGCGTTTTATTGGGGTTTACCTGTATTTTAAAAAAAATCTCATTAACGAGCTGTTATAAACAAACATCTCTGTTCCAGCAAGGATTGTCGGTGGTGATAAGGCGTCGATCTACGATCATCCTTATATGCTGGCCCTTGAAGTGTGGGGACATTTAAAATGTGGTGCCACTATCATTAGCCACCGGTGGGCCCTCACAGCTGCTCACTGTGTCTCCAACCCCAACATTGTATCAGCAATGACGGTAATAACAATTTTGTAACATCAGGTTGCTAGTCTTTGGTCTTCTCATTTTTAAAATAGCCATTGTTTCAATTGGTGAAACCAACTTATAAGAGGTAAAGCAGGCCCTGCCAGGTGTATGCAGAAGTCTTTTCCGGTTTCACTAAGAGATGACGCCAACGAACAGTGCGCAGCGTATGAATTTGACATATGTGTTAACATACACAAGTTGAGTCCGCCAAACACTGTGCTGTATCCTTCGGTGATCATGTCTACGTTTGCGCCTGAAAAAGAACATTTGCGGCACGCACTGCCTTTATTATATAATCAAAAGAAAAAAAGCTGTGGAAAGTCATCGTTTGCTGGTAGAAACATGTGGTGAATACGCTCCATCGATTAGAACATGTGAGACATGGTTTCGACGATTTAAACGTGGTGATTGTAATGTGAAAGACAGTGCGCAGACCAGAGACTCTTTGAAGCCCAGCGAAACCGTTAATGCACAGCGCTATCGCCAACAAATGATTAGTTTAAATCACGCATTGATCGAAAGACGACCGGAATGGGTCAGAAGACATTGCAAAGTGATTTTGTTGCACGATAATGCGCTGTCTTACTCAGCAAAGCCAGTGAAAGACACCTTGAGTTCGCTTGGATGGGACATCCTTCCGCACCCGCCGTACTGCCCCGACCTGGCGCCATCTATCACCTCTTCGCACCAATGGGGCACGCGCTCGCAGATCAGCACTTCAGCAATTTCGAGGAAGTTGGAAAATGGTTCGACGAATGGTTTGCCGCAAAAGACAAGCAGATTTTCTGGCATAGTATTCATAACTTACCTGAAAGATGGATGAGGCGTGTAGAAGGCGATGGCCAATATTTTGAATAAGCAAAAAATGAATTTCCCTTCAATATTACGTGTTTTCTTTACCACAAAAACCAGCAAGAGCTTATGCATACACCTGGTAAAGCTATTACACTTCAGAGGGATAATAATAATAATAATAATAATAATAATAATAATAATAATAATAATAATAATAATAATAATAATATTTTAATATTAAAAATTTATTTTAAGATATCTATACATACTATACATATTTACCGTATATTAAAGACAAATACAGCAAACTCTCAATTATCGAGGTTAGTGCGGACCTGAGACTGAACGGATAACCGAAAAGCATAGATAATCCAAAACATACGTGTTCTTGCCGGAAACTGCGCATTTACTGTAGGCTATTTACAAAACGTACTACATATCGCGTTGGAAAGCCCACTGTATTACTTACGTGTAACTCGAAGGAAACTGAAAACTTATTTACAAAATTACATTTAAGAACACACTGCATTTCGTATGGTTTGCTTTCAGTACACTGCACTATGGTATTTTCAGTTCACTTTCTGAAAATAATCATCCATTTTTTTCTGTTCCTCTTTTTCATTCACAACAAAAATATGCCAGGCCATACTGTACAAAGCGCACCAAGCCTATCAGCTAATCGATTAGGGTGGCTGAATGAATGTTATAAGTTGTATTATTTTAATCAAAAGCTTTCATTCTCCACCCTGAAGGGGTGGGGCGGGCCACCAAGAGGTTACGCCCTCTCTCTGGCCCCAGTGTGCATATCATGGAGGCCACTGCATAGGCTGGCAACGCTGGCAACCAGGAATGAGTTAGCTGGAAAATTGATAATGTCCAATAATGGACCATTTATATTGGTATTATAAATTTACTCATTTGGGACAAATATTTCAGATTCCCTATGGGAATCAACATCTATGTCATCTGATGGCGAGGCAGGCATCAATTTTTGGTAATGAGACAAAGTCTCTCATAGTGCATTGGCACTGCCGGTGGCCCCAAGTAGCCTAAGCAGTGGCTTCCACGGTATGCACTAGCCATACGTCTTGGTGGGTGTGCTATTTACCAGCTGACGAGCCCAACTTAGCACACTGGGGTGAAACGCTGGCAACCAGGAAGGAGTTAGCTGGAAAATTTATGAAGTCCAATAATGGACCATTTATATTGGTATTACGATGAAGCCTATGCGGTGCAGTTGCCTTCTTACAGTCCTGGTAAAAATAGGTTCCTGACTCCCAAAGTTCAACGGGGTGATCTGACTCAGTAGCCCGTCAAGCGCCCAGTATGTTTCTGCGGAGGCGTCGTGATGTCTGTTCGTTAAACATCTGTGGCCTTCCTTGCAGCGGTTTATGCGGATGGTAACATTCTCTCTGCGATATTGAAGACCCACCCTGGACTGTTGACCTTGGAAACCCAAATTCACATGTGATCTCCACAATGCTATGACCCATGCACCCTGTGCTGATGGTCATCCCACATGATAAAGATGTTGATTCCCATAGGGAACCTGAAATATTTGTTCCGAATGAGTTCCCACTCACGACGTGTTGCCATTTTCACAACACTGGTGTCTGTGACAGACTGCTCAGCTACGCCACAGCTAGGCACAACACTCAGGGATCATACACGGCACATTTTCTAATGGGACACTCCTTCCCGTGACTTTTGGCCACTCAGTGTAGTCCTGTTTTACCTCATGCCAGCCCTTTCACACCAAAACCAACCCCAACCTCATCATCATCTGGCCTCCAGAGGGAGACCTCCTCAATTAATGTAACAATCTCAAAAGTCTCGATGAAGATTGAAACTTTTGGTTCAAAACTGATAGGTGAATACAGGGTATCCTTGAAATAGTTTCCAGACAGTCAACCACTTAAAATGGCAAACCAATACATAGAAGCTATCGATGAGTACATCTATCTTGGACACAAGATAAAACTTGGAAAAGACAACCAACGTGTACAGAAATACCTCACAGAATAGGTATGAGTTGGATAGCATTCCAAAAACTGAGATTCATCCTGACCAACAAGGATGTTCCAATTAACCTGAAGACCAAGGTTTATAACACGTGCGTGCTGCCAGTTACTACTTACGGTCTGGAAACTATGACTCTGACGAAGGAAAGTGCTCGCAAGCTTCAGCGAACACAATGAGCCATGGAGCGACAGATGCTATGGATCAGCCTTAGGGATAAGATCCGTTCAGAGGACATCAGGAGAAGAACTAATGTAACAGACATTCTAGAGAGAGTACCAAGACTAAAATGGCAATGGGTAGGACACGTAGCTCGACAAGACTACAACAGGTGGACCTCTAGAATTGCTCACTGGAGACCACGGGAACACAAGAGAGGCATTGGAAGACCCCAGAAGAGATGGCTTGATGACATAAAGCTGTTGGCTGGAACACGCTGGTTCCAAGTGGCTCAAGACCGAAGACGATGGAAGCATATGGAAGAGGCCTATATCCAGCAGTGGATTGAAATAGGCTAGAAAAGAAGAAGGAGGAGAAGAAGAAGAAGAAGAAGAAGATGTACAGAATAGGTAGCACACAACAAATGAAGGAAAAAAGGGTCTACAAACACTGGTCGCAAATTCAAGTCTTTGGAATTATGGCCCACTACCACTATCATCAATATCTTTGATCTTCTCTTCACAACATGTGCTCAATGTGATTGCCATCCTTTGCAAAGCAGCCTTCCACCCTCTATTGCATGAAAATCATGCATTCATTGGAAACCCCTGACTGCTGCCGAATTGCATCAGAAGCATTGAACACACGTTTTCGTAGTGTATCTGCATCATTTATGGGGATCGCATACACCATGGTCTTTACATGTCCCCAAAGCCAAAACTCTAAAGGATTATGGTCAGGCAAATGCACAGGCCAAGGTATTATCTGCGAAACTTTTAGTGACACTTCTTTTTATGGGGGTGAGGAGTAAGGAGGGAGCTACAACGGCTCCGGTAATACTGCCATCTGAATTGAAATGAAATATGAATTGAATCTATCGATATGAATTTTCTAAACCGTCGTTTGCGTGTAGGAGTTCTCGGTTTTTCCTGTGATGTGCTTTGATTTTCTTCACTTATGTTCAAGCTTAACCTATATTTTGACTTTGCTGTGTAAATAAGAACAGTATTTAAAGTGTTGCAATTATACTGCCAGATGTCTCACAGCAATGCATAATCGATTCATATTTTTTGTGTCGGAGGTTGCCAATATGAATCTCAAAGATAACCGAGATCTACTGATTCAACACTAGGGAGCCGAAGTATCACCAAAAGTTTCTTGGATAATACTGGCCCACCCTGACGAATCCATAGCTCATGGAAGACCCGCGTTGGGTGTCGTCTAACTCTACGATTAAAATGGGCTGGTGCCCCATCATAATAAGACCATAATACAACACGCTAGCAGGTTTATGCCCAATATTTTGGTAGGAACGTATTTCCGTCTTTTGTTGCATACAACCCTCCATAAATTATTGGAACATCGTGACTACTGACAGCAGTGGTAGCTTGACTAGTGGCCTCTCACCACATCTCTACCACTCCATACTGGCCCTCTGTGATGTGGGAGTGTAACGGTGGACGCAGGTCTCATCACAAGTGACGATTCATCTCAAAAAGGTGTCATCTTCCGCCTCGTGCCCTGTCAGAAACTCGCAAGAAATTGCAAGCCGTGCAGCTTTCTGCTCCGCGGGACCCAACCAGCTGACACCTTTCCCAATCCCCGATTCTTCCGGATGATTACCAGAACACTCCCGTGGCTGATCTGAAGCACAGTGCATATTCAACTTGAATAAGCTTTTGAGTAGCTGCAATGTTCTGCGCTATGATGTTGGTGCGGCATGTTTTCAATTCTCTCACGTCCGTCCTTGAATTCATTACACCAGTACTTCACCCAGGAGCGTAAGAGGGTTCTGTCCCTGAACTGTGCTTGTAACCGGTGATGAATTTAACATTTTCTCAGACGAGAAATTTGATGATAATGCGCTTCACAACACGCGACTGAATACGGCATGGCCAAGGCATCCCGGGCTACGACGTCCCTACCAGAGACCCCTCCTTGCGGCCTCGAACCACACGCACAACAAACATGCGCCAAAATCAGAAAGGCTAATTTATATTTGACTTACCTACGTAATAACTTCATCCTATAAGTTTACCTAGTATTTTCTTAAATAATTTCAAAGAATTTGGTACTTTATCAAACTTCTCCTTTGGATTAATATATTTTAAAATTAATATTTTGTTTCATGATGATACAGGCACGGGCCCATTCAAATTTGTTATTGCAAGGAGGTAAAATCTTCAAGATCGTCAGGGTCATCCCACATGAAGACTTCACACTCAATGGCAATTCAGATGATATTGCTCTTATAAAGGTGGATCGGCGTTTCGAGACAGGAGGAAGAGAACTCACACCAGCAGAGCTTCCAGAGCAAGGAGAGGAATTTGCCGAAGGCACAATGGTAAGGGGAATCCTTAATCAAATCTCTCACCAGGGCAGATAACTAGTATTTTTTTAAAGCTATATATTAAAAGAGTTTAATAAAATCAGTTTTGGCAAATCTGTCTGTCCGTTCTACTGGACCGATTTGCTTCATTTCTGTTTTATTCTGTCTGAAATTACCAGCCAGCGAATCATAAGACATTGATAAGTCTCTAAGTTCAACCAACTTTGAGTAATCATAAAATAAAATAATTAAATGATCACTCCAACAACTGCAGGCAGGGACTTACACTAACCCGCAATACATTCTGTACTTAGCAGGTTGCTAAGCGACTGACATTTCCATTAATAATTCCGATGTATGTGGTATTCATTCTTAGTAATGTCATTCCATGCAGCAATAACTGATTTTTTTTTTTATTTTTTTTTTTTTTGCTAGTTGCTTTGCGTCGCACCAACACAGGTAGGTCTTATGGCGATGATGGGACAGGAAGGGCCTAGGAATGGTAAGGAAGAGGCCGTGGCCTTAATTAAGGTACAGCCCCAGCATTTGCCTGGTGTGAAAATGGGAAACCATGGAAAGCCATCTTCAGGGCTGCCGACAGTGGGGGTTCGAACCCACTATCTCCCGGATGCGAGCTCACAACTGCACACTCCTAACCGCATGGCCAACTTGCCCGGTATATTTGATTATTACCTATGAACCAGAGAGTATACACTTCCTCTGATCACAGAAGAATACTATTCTCTGCTAGATAATCTTTGATTCTCTGACCTTCTCCATCTTCTGAATATACTCAACAGATGGCAGAACATTACTAATAACTTACATGCCGCTATGTACAGATGGGAAGGTATCAAGTTGACTAGCCTTCAGTATGACCATTAATAAAACACAGGGACAAACTCTTGAAAAAGTGGGTAGTCTACATACCCCAACCAGTGTTCAGCCACGGCTAACTGTATGTTGCACTATCACAGGCAAGATCGTTTGAAAATGTTAAGATCCAAATACGGCCGAATGGTCGAAGCATGGAGAATATTGTATGGAAAGAAGTGTTATCTACTGCATTACCAGTATTAAATGTTTATAACTATTGAAAAGGGCAGGAAAAACAATATAACTGTGACAGGCATATCAGGACAAGTTCTGGAATACAAATACTAATAAAGTCTTACAGGTCCCACCTTTTCAATACAAAATTTAAATGAAATTTCAGAAAAACCCAGTATTTGATTTCTTGATCACGCTGCTTACTAAGTTAAGATTTTCAGGAAATTCTACCGTTTTTAGAGCTCCATGTAATAGCTTTCCATATTATTATTTTCATCCACAACGTCCCCGGACCCCTACTCCGCTATCTCTCCATAAACGTTTCCCCCTGCCACCCCTACTTTCCCTGCTTGACACTTCTCCGTGCAACACACAGGACATGAACAGGCCACACTCGTTTTGCTGCAGCCGCTGCACTAAGTCTACGGCTGTTGAGGTGAGTTTACAAAAAGCAAGTTTAATAATACAAATTTTGCTACCATTCTCCCTTCGTTAATATTTGGCTTTCGGCATTGCAGGGATCCGATAGAGAACTGAGAAGCTTAGTCCATTTAACATCTTCAGGGCAAATATTGTCACACAGGTGACTTACTTCCTGTTGTTCCTTGTGGAACATAGGGCATCAACAAAGCATCTCCATCTGATCCTGTTGCCAGCCAACCTCTTCACTTCTCTCCAGGTCCTGCCTTCTTCCATTGCCTCCATGTGTACAGATCTTCTCCACGTTTGTTTGGGCATTCCTCTTCGCCTTTTACCCTGCGGGTTCCAATCCAGTGCCTCTCTCTCAATGGCTTTATTCCCTTTCCTCAACGTATGCCCTATCCATTTCCATTTCTGCCGCTTTACCTGCATGGTCATCTTGGTTTCACCCGTCCTCCTCCATAGTTCATGATTGGAGATTACTTCCGGCCAGTAGATGTTTAGAATCTTCCTTAAACAGCGGTTGACAAAGGTCTGCAACTTGGAGGTAATCACCTTAGTCACTTTTCAGGTCTCAGACCCATACAGTAGAACAGCCTTGACATTACTTTGGAAAATGCGAAGTTTGGTCCTGATAGATATTTTGTTGTTCTTCCATATTGGACAGAGCCGAACAAAGGCACCATTTGCTTTTTGTATACGTTGAGAGACATCCTGTACTGCTCCTCCATCTTTGGTAACTACACTGCCCAAATATGTGAAACTATCCACATACTCTATAGGTTCATCGCTGAAGACAAATGGATCTAGTTTGTTGGTGTTAGTCCTTAGGGCCTTGGTCTTCTTTGAGTTGATCGTTACTCCCACCTTTTTTCCTTCTTTTACCAAGTCTTCAATCTTTGATTGTATTTTACCATGTGCCTCAGACAGGAGACACACACCATCAGCAAAGTCTAGGTCTTCTAACCTATTAGCCAATCCCCACTGGATACCACGCTTCACATTTTGTGTTACATACCGTATCAATCACCACCAGGAACATGGTTGGCGAGAGGATACAACCTAATATTGTCACAGTTCTACCGAATCAGACAACAATACAAGTTGTACATTTTGCTACAACCACCAAGTTTCAAAAGACAGCGTATTTTACTATTTACAGCATAAATAACGAAACACGAGTTTTATAGGCATAAGAAAGTATTATACCTGTGGAAGGAACCTTTTTATACCATAAATATTTGGAATTTAGATTTATACTGTTTAACTCAAATATTGTATTTAACTTTGGAGTTCAATGCCAGTGAACTGTTATACAGAGCATAAAAAGTATGAAGTAATACCAAATAATGGAATCGAACTCATTACCTTGAGATGAGATTTCTTTTCACTTATGTTTTTAATGTTTTAACCCACAAGTTGTTAACTTACAGTAACATGGGGTAATTTTTAACTTAACACAATTCAACACAAGATACTAAAGAGTTATTTGTATGAATATGTTGTTATATATTTTATGTGTATTGCAAAGCTTTTCTTTACTGTCACGCAGCTGATGATGGCGCCGTAATTAGCGCCAAAACTAGTACTCCAATTAAAAATACACTGACTGACAGAGCAAATGCAACATCAAGAAGGAGTGGTCAGAACTTTATGCCAATTGCAGGGTAGACTGACGTCACTGAGGTATGCTCATGATGTGAAATGTGCCGCTGTGCTGCGCACGTAGCGAACGATAAATGGGACACGGCGTTGGCGAATGGCCCACTTCGTACCGTGATTTCTCAGCCGACAGTCATTGTAGAACGTGTTGTCGTGTGCCACAGGACACGTGTATAGCTAAGAATGCCAGGCCACCGTCAACGGAGGCATTTCCAGCAGACAGACGACTTTACGAGGGGTATGGTGATCGGGCTGAGAAGGGCAGGTTGGTCGCTTCGTCAAATCGCAGCCGATACCCATAGGGATGTGTCCATGGTGCAGCGCCTGTGGCGAAGATGGTTGGCGCAGGGACATGTGGCACGTGCGAGGGGTCCAGGCGCAGCCCGAGTGACGTCAGCACGCGAGGATCGGCGCATCCGCCGCCAAGCGGTGGCAGCCCCGCACGCCACGTCAACCACCATTCTTCAGCATGTGCAAGACACCCTGGCTGTTCCAATATCGACCAGAACGATTTCCCGTCGATTGGTTGAAGGAGGCCTGCACTCCCGGCGTCCGCTCAGAAGACTACCATTGACTCCACAGCATAGACGTGCACGCCTGGCATGGTGCCGGGCTAGAGCGACTAGGATGAGGGAATGGCGGAACGTCGTGTTCTCCGATGAGTCACGCTTCTGTTCTGTCAGTGATAGTCACCGCAGACGAGTGTGGCGTCGGCGTGGAGAAAGGTCAAATCCGGCAGTAACTGTGGAGCGCCCTACCGCTAGACAACGCGGCATCATGGTTTGGGGCGCTATTGCGTATGATTCCACGTCACCTCTAGTGCGTATTCAAGGCACGTTAAATGCCCACCGCTACGTGCAGCATGTGCTGCGGCCGGTGGCACTCCCGTACCTTCAGGGGCTGCCCAATGCTCTGTTTCAGCAGGATAATGCCCGCCCACACACTGCTCGCATCTCCCAACAGGCTCTACGAGGTGTACAGATGCTTCTGTGGCCAGCGTACTTTCCGGATCTCTCACCAATCGAACACGTGTGGGATCTCATTGGACGCCGTTTGCAAACTCTGCCCCAGCCTCGTACGGACGACCAACTGTGGCAAATGGTTGACAGAAAATGGAGAACCATCCCTCAGGACACCATCCGCGCTCTTATTGACTCTGTACCTCGACGTGTTTCTGCGTGCATCGCCGCTCGCGGTGGTCCTACATCCTACTGAGTCGATGCCGTGCGCATTGTTTAACCTGCATATCGGTTTGAAATAAACATCAATTATTCGTCCGTGCCGTCTCTGTTTTTTCCCCAACTTTCATCCCTTTCGAACCACTCCTTCTTGGTGTTGCATTTGCTCTGTCAGTCAGTGTATATTATGTTGTAAAACATCTGACAACATTGTTTTTGCACTGAAAAAGGTAGAACCTGAAAAACTTTATAAGTATTTGTAATCTCTGCTTAATATGGGTAAATTAAGATGAAGTTTCTTATGTTAAATTATCTGAAATGCTCGGAGCAGCACTGGTCCACTAGTAATTTAATAAATTATACCAATCTCTACTGTAACTCCTCTTCCTATAAATGAATATTTGCCCCAACATATCCTCTTGATTTCCTACTTCATCTTCGTATTGTGATCTTTCCTACTTTTAAAAACACTACTCAAACTTACAGTATTTGTCTACTAACGTCATTCCAGCCCATCTATCTACTGACAGCTTGAAATGTACCACTTAGTCAAGCAGCTCCTTACTCCAAAGTCTTCCCGGCCCAAATACTGCAAAATTTTTGTAACAAACATTATTCTTATGTCACAAATCACCAGAATAAATCAAGCTGCTTTTGTTTGATTTTTTCCCATTTCTAGTTGGGGTCTTAAAGAGACTTATACGCCTTCTCCTTTACATCCTAGCTACAACCCGTAAATACTCTCATAACTATATGAAGAGTTACAAAACCTTGTTAGTGTGATTAACCCAACAAACAGTAGCGGCGATTGGGGGGGAGGGGGTGGCAGTTTAGCCAGCTGAAACTAGGAATTATAGGAATTATTAAAAAAAGCAATTTGTACAAGCCCTGTTGTCTTAACTTTTTCTTTCTTTTATTTTCTTTAATTACTAACTAAATTGTCTGCCTCTTTGGTGTAGTGGTTAGTGTGCTTAGCTGCCACCCCCAGAGGCCTAGGTTACATTCCCGGCTCTGCCATGAAATTTAAAATATTGCACGAGGGCTGGAACAGGGTCCACTTCCCACCTCAGCTATCCTCAAAGTGTTTTTCCGTGACTTCCCACCTCTCATCCAGGCAAATGCCGGGATGGTACCTAACTTAAGGCCACGGCCGCTTCCTTCCCATTTCCTTGTCTATTTCTTCCAATCTTTCCATCCCCCACAAGGCCCCTGTTCAGCAAAGCAGGTGAGGCTGCCTAGGCGAGGTACTGGTCCTCCTCCCCAGTTTTACCCCCACCCCAAAGGCTCATGCTCCAGGACAGTGCCCTCAAGGTGGTAGAGGTGGGATCCCTCACTGAGTCCAAGAGAAAAACCAAACCTGGAGGGTAAACGGATTAAGAAAGGAAGAAAGATTTTAAAAATTATTTACAAAAATATGCACAATATGTTTAAAAAAATAAGGTTCCTAGAAGGAAACCGTAATTTAATTTAATGTTGTTCAACGCTTCTAACTGATTTGTATAGTGCCACAGTAAGTAGTAGAGACTTTGCATGTGCAGTGAGGAAGGGTAGCAGGGGTATATTTCTTTGTCAAGGTCATGGACATTGAGGTATGATTCACCCGCTTGCCGCGTGCAGTCTCTTTCGTGCTGTTAATTTCTTAGTGTGTTGCAAATGCTAAACAATTTTTATTTGTACAGTATAATCATGCCGTACTTCTATTTAATTGTAATACATGTGTAATATTGTTCCTTTCGCGAAAGTTTTATGTATGGTATTGAATAAAAATCTTTAAAAAAAAAATATATTATTACCGCACTTAAATTGGTAAACTGTCAACCTTTATCTCTCTGTTGAAATTTGCTCAGAGAGCACCAAAAACTTACCATTTTGTAGCTTTTCTTTTCAGTTTTGATGATGATGATGCTTGTTGTTTAAAGGGGCCTAAAATCGAGGTCTTTTCAGTTTTAATTTATATACTATATCCTCCCCTGGCCCCTATATCCCACAAACCTGGGTACTTTTTGTTGTTTCTACATTATCGCCCCCGCCTCTATCTCACAATCGCTACTACTGCCAGTGAAGATCTTTCCTAGACAGTGATCCCCATGAGGAAATTTCCCCCACTTCAAAGTAGTAATTAAAATTGAGAGGACTTTTTCCCTTGGTGAAACTTAAAAGCTGACTTTTCACTCCACAATGCCATTATCTGTTGTCCATCTCACAACATTGTCCCTAAGTCTTTTTGCAGTCGCTATACAAGATACTACCAATATACGATAGAGTCTTGTTAATCCAAACTAATTGGGACCGGAGTCTGTTCAGATTATGAAATGTTCGGATTAACCGGAAATATATTTTCTAATAATAATGTTATTGTTTTTACGTCCCGCTAACTACTTTTACAATTCCGGAGATGCCTATGTGCCGGAATTTTCTCCCGCAAGAGTTCTTTTAAGTGCCAGTAAATCTACTTACACGAGGCTGTCGTATTTGAGCACCTTCAAATACCACTGGACTGAGCCAGGAAGGCCAGCGCCTCAACCGTCTGAGGAAAATAGTTTCTACAATACAGTACAGTACATACTGTAATTTGAAATGTCCATTCTTTAGCAGTTAAATTAATAAAATACTGTATAAAATTACAGTAGGGTAGTTAAGAACCCGTACAGGAGAAAACGACAATGAAAATCACATTAGCGAGTGGATGGAAGCTGACTGTCATCGAATACAAACAGACCAAGAAATTGTAGCTATGCTGGAGAAAGGATCTGGAGTTGATGAGGAACAGAGTGACGACGAAGAAGACCACAATGAACAACCAGTGTCACATTCAGATGCTGCAGCCGCCTTAGAACTTGCCATACGCTACGTCGAGCAACACTCCGCTGTTACGTCCACTGATGTGATGTTTATGAGATGCTGGTTTAACACTGCATCTACAGCAAATGAAACTAACAGACTTTGTAAAGATATACGGCCAGTGATTGATGGTTTATGATGTGTAATTATGTTTACATTATTCTAGTAAAATATGACTTAAAAAATGCAAGTAAATCTTCATTCTATAATAATATGTTCTTTCATTTCAATAAGGAGATTTAAAATAAATGAATATTTCTGTTCGGATTAACTGGACTTTCGGACTAACGGGACTCTACTATAGTTGGTCCGTCATTGGACATTATAAATTTTTCAGCTAACTCATTCCTGATTGCCAGCGTTTAGCCCCAGTCTGGTAAGTTGGGCTCATCAGTTGGTAAATAGGTGTGCATGAATATTTACCCCAATGTATTATCATTCATCTTCAAATGAATTTCTTATAATTGCATTTCAATATGGAACAAAAATGAAATTTATAGCTTATAACTGTTTTGAAAATTAATCTGTCCAAGTCAGTATTTATCAATATTGTTCAAGGTAAGCTCATTGGTGAAGATACCTCAACTTACAGAGGAGATGTCAAGAGCATCTCTCCGGGAGAATCAATCAAATATCTGGGAGTGAATTTTGAGAGTACTATCACATTCAACTCTCAAGCTTCAATGATTAATCTCAGAAACAAGTTAGAATCTCTGATGTCCTCACCTCTTTTGTAAACTAATAAAAAATTCTATATTCTCAATACCTCAATTTGTTCATCTCTTATTTAACAGTTCCAAACAATTTCCTTCAAGCAAATTCCTGTAAAATTCTGTGAAGGTTCATATCAGATGCACATTGAAAGAAATTTTACAAGTTCCTGCTGCTATGCCGAATCCCATGCTATAAAGTCCTAGGAATTTCAAAGGACTAGGGCTATTCTGTTCATGTTGGGAGGTTGTTCTTCAATGCATTAAATGCCCATAGAATACTCTTCACCAGATGACAGCGTATTGAATAAAAAGGATGCTTTTTAGACCCCAGGAAAATAAGAACCAAGTTGAGAAAAGTTGAATTTAGTAAGTGGTGTGTCCTCTCACAAAAAGTGAAAGGAGTTATCCTGTTTCGTCAACACCCTCCAGCCAATCAGTGGATTAAATGTCTTCATGTATTATCTTGTAGCGAATGGCATGATGCCTTGAAAATGACAGGCAATGTAGTAGCTGTACAAGCTATTCCAGGCAGGACCATGGACACTAACTGTTGTCGGCACTGCCACAACGAGGTAGAAACTCTTGCTCATGTCGTCAGTTTCTGCTCAAAGGGAGAAAGCTCTATGAAATACTAGGCATCATAAAATACGATCTGCCATTCCACAAGCAGAAAGATTTACAAGAATTGGGGATCTTATGTGATGACATCATGCAACATACACTTTAAAGAAGAAACTTGAAGGTCTACAGTGTTTTTGAACAAAACCTAAAATGAAGACAGGCAAGACGTGAACCGCAGAACGGAAGGAAGCTCATCGAAGAAGGATGTGTAAGTACTGGGCGAGTGTTACAGCTCAAGACAGAAAATGGTTGAATTGGCTGAAACAAAAGAATAATAATAAAAATAATTTTCCAACTGCAATTTCCCAGGTATGGTGCATAAGCGCTCATCACTTCTTCCTGTCAAAGTATAGTTTCTGTTCCTCTGTGTCTTCAAACTTGATATTCCTCTAGTTGACCTCCGATTTTACTGTGTCTATCCATCGATTCCTCCGCCTCCCTATTGGTCTCTTCCCTCTCATTTCTCTGTCAAAGTAATTCCTTGCTGTTCTCCTTCTGTCCATCCTCATTACATTTCCAAACCGCCGTAGCCTGGGTCTTCCTAAAAACTCGGTAACAGGTATTTTGAAGCTAGCCTCCTTCCTGTTTGCCTCATTTCTAATCTTGTCTTTCCTAATATTTGGTTCATTGAAAATTGATTGATTTCAATGAAAAATCACAATAATTGGCTAGAAGAAATCAGTAAAAACCTAAACAAAACTGTCACTAATGAAGAAGCCATTTAAGACAGAATAAAATTCAGAACCTTAATTCACAAACACAAATTTTCTGTAAAGCCCACCCGAATAAATACAGGATGGACTGAAGAACGTAAAAAGGAACACAGCGAGAGGATGAAGAGATACTGGGAAGAGAATAAGAAAAACCAAAAACAGTGCTAATAAGTTCTAATGCGATCCTTAGTGGGCATAACGAATCAAGAAAGAACAGGTACCGGTACCATAAAACATTATACAATTAACAGCACAGAATGGATAAAATGAGAAATGAGAAGGTCAGAGATGTAGTAGAAGAAGAACCACTACAGAACAGGGTAGAGGCATCTAGACTTAGATGGTATGGACACCGAAGAGAATGACAGAGGAAAGAATACCCAGGAGGATGCATGAAATGGAGATAACAGGAAAATTACCAAGAGACAGGTGGGTAAAATGAGTGGAAGAGTGTGTACAGAGAAGAGGAGAGGAATGGGCAAGAGTTAAGAGGGAGAAGTGGAGGAAATACAAGAGGAGATGGAGAGGCTTACGTTCCAAGTAGATCTAGCCAACAGCTGGAAACTGCATATGATAATGATGATGATGATGATGATGATGATGATGAAATAAACTATTCTTACATAAGAACTGTTCTTTGTGTTTCTAACCCACAAGGGGTGGCGTCAAAAGAGTTATGTGGTGGGTCGCGCACGGTCAATTTGACCGGGGAGTATAGAATACCAGTTTTTGTAGCAAAACTCATTGTATTGTGCAAGAAAATTTTATTCATGAAAAAAGAAAAAAAAAACTACTCGTAGTTTTTATACCAAAACAAACTGTACTCTTAAAGGGAAGCATATCTATGAATCAAAATACCAGTTTTTAAAGCGAGCCACATTGTATTATTAAAGAAAAATGTATCCGTGAAACTAAATACCGGTTTTTGTAGCAAAATACATTGTATTATTGAAGAGAAATTATTTCAGTGAAACTCACAAAATACTCCTATACCAACAACAAAGACCGCGGATGGCGAATGTCAGGCGTCATGCATGGTGTAAAGGACCTTGTAATAATGCAACGCCAGGAGTCGTGCACAGTGGAAACGACCAGGCTTACAAAAAAAAAAAAAAAAAAAAAAACCACTTTCCACTGACTGACTGGTGTTGAAAGGGGCCACACAGCATGTGGTGGACGAGTCCACTGAAAGGTACAGGAAGGGATGAAGCTATATATCATGAAAAAAAGTATGCACTCGGTCTAAAAGACCATGGCACGACCCCTCAGGTGGTGGTGGTGATGATTATTGTTTTAAGAGGAAGTACACGTAGGCAACCATTCTCTATATAACATTAATCAGAGAGAAAAAATGGAAGGGATCCGACACTTCAAAAAATGGTTTCGGCCAAAGAAAGGCAAGGTCCATGAAGGGCATGAAAATTAGACTCCCTAGCCCTCGGAAACCTAAAAGCGTCAGAGTCGGAAAAATAAAACAAGAGTTGACCAAGGAAGGTCGGATAGGATAGATGAAAGTGAGGAGCCTGGCACAAGTGAAAGAAATGCCAGGACTCAGCTCAGGGCCCGGTCGCCAACCCACGCTCACAAGTTGAGAGACCTTGGGGCCCCTTTTAGTCGCCTTTTACGACAGGCAAGGGATACCGTGAGTGTTATTCTACCACCCCCACCCACATGGGGGGCGACCCCTCACAGCATGCTAAAAATTTTAAATCTGTAATGAGGAATCACGGCTGAGGACGTCCTAAAGCAGGACTAAACATGTCGCGTAGTTAACGCGGATTTAATGTAGAAATAAATAGTCAAGAGATTATTGATGTGGTGGAAAGGTGGATTTTAAAGTTTTAATTACATAAAGCGGTACGTTCAGAGCTCTCAGTGAAGGGATGGAATGGAATGACCTGAGCAGATGAATGTCTGAGTGGTGTTTTTAAAAGTAGGAAAGATTACAATATGAAGATAAAGTTGGAAATCGAGAGGACAAATTGAGGCAAATATTGATTTACAGGAGAGAAGTTAGGAATTGGAACAGTTTACCAAGGGAGGTTTTTTTTCAAGAAATTTCCAAATTCTTTGAAATTATTTAAGAGAAAACTAGGTAAAGAGTGGCTTGGGTGGCAGCGTGCAGACCTATCAACTCTGGATTCCATGGTTCAAACCCTGGTCACTCCATGTGAGATTTGTGTTGGACAAAGCAGAAGCAGGACAGGTTCTTCTCCGGGTACTCCGGTTTTCCCTGTCATCTTTCATTCCAGCAACACTCTCATTTCATTTCATCTGTCAGTCATTAATTACTGCCCCAGAGGAGTGGGACAGGCTTTGGCAGCTGGCACAATTCCTATCCTCGCTGCTAGATGGGGGCTTCATTCATTCCATTCCTGACCTGGTCAAATGACTGGAAACAGGCTGTGGATTTTCATTTTCACTAGGTAAAGAACTGATAGTGAATCTGTCACCTGGGCGACTGCCCTAAATGCAGATCAGTAGTGACTGGTGGATGCTGTGTATCGCAGGAAACCACCTACACTGGAGGCCCCTTGCCAGGAAATTACAGCAGCATGTGCAGAAATCTCCATGAACACATTGACCAACGTGGTACAAGCAACCAGTCGATGTTGTGATACGAGTCCAGTCGCTAACGGCAATCATTCTGAGAACCAAAAGTAACTGAACATGTGCAGGAAGCTTGTATTAAATCTGTGAAATATAACTGATACTAAGACCCAATAAAAAAAATGTGTGTTCATAAATTTTTGTATACAGGGCATGACAAATCTTTCTTTAGCGCCTTCTTCTTCGAGTTTAGTAAATATATTTAATTCCCGGTTTGGTGTCGCTGAACTAGTATGTAATAATACACAACCCCTTGACACTTCATTCAATTTATCAAACTCTGTTGAACAAGCGAATTAGGTTAAGTAATGGTGGGGATCTTTGAAAGTATGGGCAATTTATGTTTTGATATGAATGTTATTACCATTTTAAATAATAATCCAGACCACATTATATAACCGAGCTTGATAGCTGCAGTCGCTTAAGTGCAGCCAGTATCCAGTATTCGGGAGATAGTAGGTTCGAACCCCACTGTCGGCAGTCCTGAAAATGGTTTTCCATGGTTTCCCATTTTCACACCAGGCAAATGCTGGGGCTGTACCTTAATTAAGGCCATGGCCGCTTCCTTCCCACTCCTAGCCCTTTCCAGTCCTATTGTCGCCATAAGACCTATCTGTGTCGGTGCGACGTAAAGCAACTAGCAAAAAGCACATTATATAAGCAATAGAAGAATACTTACAGTTAGTTACAAATGTTTCGGTATAGAAAAAACTCTCGTAAGGGAAGTATTTCCGACATAGAAATAACTCAAATATACTTCTCATGTAGATGACACGAACATCCTGTGATGCTCCTTTACTATCAAAATAGAATCTCTATTGCTATTAAATTCATTATTTTAACAGAACTGTTACTGGAAAGTGAAATTCTTTCCATAGGCTGACAGTATCCGAAGCTCCTAGGCATGTGCAATGGGCATAAAAGGCACACTAAGATGTTTTGTAAATTATGGGTTGTTCCTTGCATCATAATTTTTTAGATACGTAGAAAAATAATGTTTGAGCTTAAAGTTATTAATCCTTTAAAATGTCAGACTAATATATACAAAGGAAATGTACAATTAGGTGTTGCTGATGACAATATTTACACTTTTCAATTAGCTGAGCTCAGTGGCTTAGACGGTTGAGGCGCTGGCCTCCTGACAACTTGGTAGGTTCGATCCTGGCTCAGTCCGGTCGTATTTGAAGGTGCTCAAATACGCCTCGTGTCGGTGGATTTACTGGCACACAAAAGGACTCCCGCGGGACTAAATTCCGGCACCTTGGCGCCCCCAGAAAACTAAAATAGTAGTTAGTGGGATGTAAAGCCAATAACATCATTATTACATTTCACAATTAACAAGACTTTTAGAACAGTATCAAAACATAAGTATGCAACAATTGGCTAGTTTCATAAATTTGTATACTTAGTGGCATGTCTTATTTAGTTCACTGCTCTGCTGTCTTTACATATTGTGGTAATCTCTTGTAAAGTATAAAACTATAAAATCACAATACCGACTGTCATTACTACCATGTTTTATTTTTCAGAAGGCTAAATGCCAATATATTAATGATGCGAGTATTAAAAAATTACCTGGCTCCTAGGTTTGACTACTGGCTCCTAGATTTTAAAACATGTGTCATGGCCTGTGTGTATACATCTTATTGATGGACCCTGTATATCTATAATAAGCGTATTTCATTAGAATATTAAAACATAGCCTACTTTATGAGAAGTATATGAAAATATTACACACCCATGATACTTCAATATTTCCCACTCAATACAAGGGTTGTAAATAAATTAGTGGCAACATAGCCCAGACACTCGCAGGAGATCGGGCATGCATAAATAGGATATGGGAGCGGTCATATGTCGCTGTTGTCGATATGTAGTGTGCATTTGATGGGTATCCAGTCTGTGTGGCGTTGAAGTGAAGAGTATTGATTTCACCGCTCTAAAGCATGTTTTCAAAAGGTAATCAGTGTTCGTGGATTAAAATCAAGGTGGCAAAAATGCATCAGAATCTTATCGAGGATTATGTGAAGCCTGTGGCGAGAATGCTTTGCTGTATAGGACGGTTAAACGATGGGCCAACGCGAGATTTTCACCGCAGTCCATTCCTCAAGATCAGTTTGACAGTGGGAGGTCTTGGAACACCCTCCGTACTCAGTAGACCTGTTTCCGAGGCCGTCGATTTCCTGGCGTGGCATCTGTACTCTGCGCAGTGGGGCACTCTGTTGCTGCCATCAACAGAGGACGCCTCGCTAAAGGTCACCAACGGCTTCCCAACATTTGGTAATAGACTTGCGGAAGGAATGTAATGCAATTGTTCTTGTTAGTTCACAAAGGAGGTGGTAAATAGAGTGCAGAAGAGCTCTAACATTTACCAGCGAGTACGAACACTCCTCTGAGATCCCAAAGTACCAACAAAATCAAAGCTAGTGATGTTCAATCAGTACTTCATACCAATCCTAACCTATGGTATCGAAACCTGCACCCTCACTAAGAAAGACTCATCAAGGTTGCAGGCATCTGAGATGACGATCTTAGATCCACAATTCGAAAAAGCCAAACTGGACAAGTTAAGGAATAATCTGGTTAGAAGGGAAGTTGCAACTGAGACATCATTGTTAGATTGGGTCAGCATGTCCAGATTGAGGTGGTTTGGGCATGTAATGAAGATGGAGCCAACAAGGACAGCATATGTTAACTTAGAGAGAGGCATGTGGCAGGAAAATGAATGGTGGGAAGACCAAACCCAATGGATGGACTTCATAAAGATGCATATTGCAGATCGGGGAAGGACACAGGAGGACGTCATTAACAACAGGATGTATCTCAATAAGACAGAATGGAAGAGGCTCGCCAACAGTACTCGGGAAGCTGGAACTGTAAATGATGATGATTATGATGATGATGATGATAATGATGAGTTCATTAAATACTGTGTTCTATTAATATTGCCACTATTTTATTTACATCTCTCGTACAGGGTCCTCTGAAGAGTGTTTTAATGGAGTTTTCCTGTAACACAATGAAATTCCTCCAATATCCCTCAATCAGAAAACTTATTTCCAAGTTGTTGACTGGATAGAAATTGGACGTGATCCTGTTAACATTTCAGGTGACCGTAGTAGGCTGGGGACACACCGCAGAAAATGGATTCCCTTCGAAAGTGCTCCAAGAGGTTGAAGTGCCGATTGTTTCCTTTGAGGACTGCCGTAACGTCCATGGAAATCAGATCACACGTGATATGATTTGTGCTGGGTATCCTGAAGGTAGGTGTTTGGTCCATGGACTGGTTTGATGCAGCGCTCCATGCCATCCTATCTTGTGCTAACCTATTCATATCTACTCTATAGCTCATTCAATGTTAAGAAAACAATATTGTTCTTATGAACCTACAAGGAGTGAACACACCCCCTCTGAGCCACCCACAATTCCTTGTGATTAAGGGATATTATACTGTACTTTGTAATGTATTATGAAAGATAGATAAAAAGGATGAGACATTTTTGCCTGTAAGTTATACAAAGAACTACATTTTGTTTTTTGTTATTTGCTTTACGTCGCACCGACACGGATAGGTCTTATGGCGACGATGAGGGAGGAAGGGGCTAGGAGTAGGAAGGAAGCGGCCGTGGCCTTAATTAAGGTACAGCCCCAGCATTTGCCTGGTGTGAAAATGGGAAACCACGGAAAACCATCTTCAGGGCTGCCGACAGTGGGGTTTGAACCCACGATCTCCCGAATACTGGATACTGGCCGCACTTAAGAGACTGCAGCTATCGAGCTCGGTCAAAGATCAGTATTGATTGATTGATTGAACTACATAACATTTCCTTTTTCATAAATACATTTGTAGGGAGGAAGCACAGTGGCAGGAACAGCCATCACTTCATTGCCTTCCTTCACTTCATTTTCCTTCTTCCGTGTTGCTCTGGTACAAGCCTCGTGTAGTCCTTCACTCTGTGAACCGCCGGCAGCTCACTTCTGTGGTGAAGTCATCTGCAGTATTTATTTGCTGCTCGTGTGGTTTTAGGCTTTAAATCAGTGCGTAATTGTCTTGTGTTGAGCGAGTGTTATGCTATTATTATTATTTATAAATTTCATTTTCCGTATTGACAGACTCAAAGTATAGATAAGAAATGTGTTTTTCCACCATTCAATACAAAATTTATTTTAATAGATTAAGCTAGTACCGGTTTCGGCTCTTTAACGGCCATCATCAGCTAGTACATGTTTTGTTTTAGCCATTAGACTATACACAAGTTGTTATTGTATTAGGCATCCGGATGTCTAATGGGGGATGGAATAATAGCATATAATTAAAATATCAGTGGTCAGGTTAAAAAGTTATAAATAGAGCATGAGTATGTAAAACACATTAAAAACACACAGGTCACAATATATAACATTTAAAAAGTTTCAACACATTAAAATTGTACGTATAGGTAGACACTTGTTAAAATGTTCAATTTATGTTATATGGATTCCATTCTTCTGTCTTCTGTGCAGATCCTTCTAAGTAATGTTGATTTTAGTTGCGTAGGGTAATCTTCGAGGACATTTTGAAACTAGTGTACGTCTTATTGATGTGGGCCTTTGTCATGATGAAATTTCGTTATGTTATATATCCCAACTTGTGATATACTATGGCAAGTTTCAATACAGTAAACAGCAGGTCTCGAGCATGTATTTAGAAGTAGTCGGTGGTAACGCTTCTCTCGTCTATGTTTGTTCTTGTAGTCTGTAAAGATAAAGTGATATAAGTATGCCGGTAGTGTGTGCATGAAGGAATGCCTAGTATGTGTATGGAAAGAGTACTTACTATAGTTGTTGTGGAAGTCTTGTGCTGATGTGTTTGAAAGCTTGTTGTGTTCTACTGCGAGTGAGTCTGGGGCTCATATTAGCTGTGGAGGGGAATGTAGGTGGAGGGGAAGAAGGAGTGGCCGTTGGAGAAGTAGGGGCGGGGTCAGGCTTGTGATTCGTTAGTTTGTTAGAGCGTGTGTTTACTATTTTGAGATAATCATTCTTTAATATCGGAATGGCTTTGTCAAAAATAATGCTGGTTTTTTCATTAATATCATTAATGTTATGATTGGGGTTGGCGTATTGGTCTAAAGAAATGTAGAAATCTTCGGTTATGTTGAGCAGGGGGCCCTTGGAGTTTATATTTAGTATTGTCATGTCGTTATTGATGTTTGTGAAACTATGCTTGGATTCTTCTACATGTTGGCCTATTGATGAGAAATGGTTATGCTTTACCACGCGTTACCACCGACTACTTCTAAATACATGCTCGAGACCTGCTGTTTACTGTATTGAAACTTGCCATAGTATATCACAAGTTGGGATATATAACATAACGAAATTTCATCATGACAAAGGCCCACATCAATAAGACGTACACTAGTTTCAAAATGTCCTCGAAGATTACCCTACGCAACTAAAATCAACATTACTTAGAAGGATCTGCACAGAAGACAGAAGAATGGAATCCATATAACATAAATTGAACATTTTAACAAGTGTCTACCTATACGTACAATTTTAATGTGTTGAAACTTTTTAAATGTTATATATTGTGACCTGTGTGTTTTTAATGTGTTTTACATACTCATGCTCTATTTATAACTTTTAACCTGACCACTGATATTTTAATTATATGCTATTATTCCATCCCCCATTAGACATCCGGATGCCTAATACAATAACAACTTGTGTATAGTCTAATGGCTAAAACAAAACATGTACTAGCTGATGATGGCCGTTAAAGAGCCGAAACCGGTACTAGCTTAATCTATTAAAATAAATTTTGTATTGAATGGTGGAAAAACACATTTCTTATCTATACTTTGAGTCTGTCAATACGGAAAATGAAATTTATAAATAATAATACGGAAGCCAACCAGGCAAAACGTAAAGCATTTAAATATCAGAACTTGAAAATTAAACTAATGAACACAACCAAAAGCATTGCCTTTTTGAAGGAATGCCTTTCAAACAACTTAACACCGAAATTTCTCCAGAAATACAATAATAAACACAGACGAACCGCTCAGACACGCAAAACACAAAACAGGACTAATGAAATTTGGTTAAAAGAAGAAATAAAATTCCTATATCGGAAGAAACAACACCTTAATAATGAACTTTACTCAACACACCTGAAAGCATCCCATGAACTCCCACACAGCTATTGGAATTACTTTCAACGAATTTCCAGAGAAAAAATAGAAGACTTAGCCATAAAGAAACAAAACACACTAAACAAAAAACTGGAAACACTGAAACAACAACAAAGTAAACCAAAGCCACTAACCATAATCCAAAACAAAGATCCCTCTCTTCCTAACAAGAATTCCCAACATAAATTCCATCCGCCTATAAAAAATCTTACGCAAACCGTTTTTAACGACGTAGAAACGGATATATTGAACAGGGGACCCAAACACAACTGGGGTAATGCATCATCCTACCAGAATATTATAACTACCATTACCGAAACAGAACTTGCTTTACAAAAGATCCCATATGACATACGAGACGAAGCAAGACACGAAATCAGTAGAAAGATCCCGCAATACATCAATAGCGTCCACAATAATAACCCAAACATGAATACCACCAATAGATCGAACTTAAACAAACTTAAAAATAAAATAAAACAGAACAATCTACTAGTAACGAAGGCCGACAAAGGCAACACTACGGTCATTATGGATAAAAATGAATACATAACAAAGACTAAAAAATGTTTCCAAGACAATACTTTTTCTATTAAACGCCGAGATCCAACCAATAACATACAAAGGAATTTAAAAATTTTACTTAAAAACACACATTTTCTTCTCACCGAAACTGAATCTGCTAAACTCATAACAATGAACCCTCAATTACCGACCGCGAAAGCCTACCCAAAAATACATAAAGAAGACGTACCTATGAGACCTATTATAAACTATAGAGCCAGTTCAACCTACAAATTATCGCAATTCATCCAAAAAATTTTAAAAAAACACTATACATTTTTAGCAAACAAAACAATACTAAACTCAATAGATTTTTGCAACAGAACCAAAGAGCTAAAGATCGAACAACACCATACCCTTGCTTCATTTGACATAATAAATATGTACCCTAACATTCCTGTTAAACAAACAATCAAAATAATAGAATCTAACCTAAAAAACAATAGCAACTTGAGCACCTTAGAAATAAACGAATTCATAAACTTACTTGAATTCGCCATAAACAATAACTATTTCAGATTTCACGATACCATTTATCAGCAACAAGGCCTACCTATGGGGTCTCCTGCCTCCGGAATATTAGCAGAAATATACATAGATAACCTAGAATACACGTCAATCAAAGAAATAGAGAATATACATTTTTGGTGCAGATTTGTTGACGATGTCTTCGTAGTTTTAGATAATAGATCCACTGACGCACAAACTATACTAGATAAGCTTAACACTCTAGATCCCCAAATTAAATTCACCAAAGAAACCGAAAATTACCGTGCACTAAATTACCTAGACTTAACAATAACCAGACACGACAACCACTTATCTTACAAGATCTACAGGAAACCCACACACACCTCAAATACCATAAAAAATGATTCCATTCATCCCAATACACATAAAAGAGCAGCCTATTTTAGTATGATTTATAGAGCTTTTAACATCCCGATGACAACAGAAGACCAAAATAATGAATTGAAGTTAATCCACGACATAGCTAAACACAACGGATACAGCAAAGAAATGGTCAACAAAATCATTCACAAAATAAAATCACAACCTAAAACTAAATTAGCAAAAACAGCCAAACCCAAAAAAGACTATGCTCTATTTACCTTCAACAACACCCACATATATACTATAACTAATATTTTCAAGAAGCACAACATAAAAACAGTATTCAAAACTACACACAATAGTACCAACATTATACATAACACTAAAACAGTCAATAATAACAATAAACACAACCAATCAGGTGTCTACCGTATCAAATGTAACAACTGTGACATAAGTTACATAGGACGTACAGGCAGAAACTTCACCATCCGCTACAATGAACATATAAATGCAGTAAAACATAACCATTTCTCATCAATAGGCCAACATGTAGAAGAATCCAAGCATAGTTTCACAAACATCAATAACGACATGACAATACTAAATATAAACTCCAAGGGCCCCCTGCTCAACATAACCGAAGATTTCTACATTTCTTTAGACCAATACGCCAACCCCAATCATAACATTAATGATATTAATGAAAAAACCAGCATTATTTTTGACAAAGCCATTCCGATATTAAAGAATGATTATCTCAAAATAGTAAACACACGCTCTAACAAACTAACGAATCACAAGCCTGACCCCGCCCCTACTTCTCCAACGGCCACTCCTTCTTCCCCTCCACCTACATTCCCCTCCACAGCTAATATGAGCCCCAGACTCACTCGCAGTAGAACACAACAAGCTTTCAAACACATCAGCACAAGACTTCCACAACAACTATAGTAAGTACTCTTTCCATACACATACTAGGCATTCCTTCATGCACACACTACCGGCATACTTATATCACTTTATCTTTACAGACTACAAGAACAAACATAGACGAGAGAAGCGTTACCACCGACTACTTCTAAATACATGCTCGAGACCTGCTGTTTACTGTATTGAAACTTGCCATAGTATATCACAAGTTGGGATATATAACATAACGAAATTTCATCATGACAAAGGCCCACATCAATAAGACGTACACTAGTTTCAAAATGTCCTCGAAGATTACCCTACGCAACTAAAATCAACATTACTTAGAAGGATCTGCACAGAAGACAGAAGAATGGAATCCATATAACATAAATTGAACATTTTAACAAGTGTCTACCTATACGTACAATTTTAATGTGTTGAAACTTTTTAAATGTTATATATTGTGACCTGTGTGTTTTTAATGTGTTTTACATACTCATGCTCTATTTATAACTTTTTAACCTGACCACTGATATTTTAATTATATGCTATTATTCCATCCCCCATTAGACATCCGGATGCCTAATACAATAACAACTTGTGTATAGTCTAATGGCTAAAACAAAACATGTACTAGCTGATGATGGCCGTTAAAGAGCCGAAACCGGTACTAGCTTAATCTATTAAAATAAATTTTGTAATGAATGGTGAAAAACACATTTCTTATCTATACTTTGTTATGCTATTAGCCTACATGTGTGATTTTCTTCCTTTAACATTAATACTGTGATCTTTTGTAGAGTAATCTACAGTATTTATTTGTTGCGTGTGTTTTGTAGCCTTCATATCAGTGCAGAGGCCTACTTGTATTGTGTTGAGTGAGTGTAATGTGTTAGCCTATGTGTATGATTTCTTTCTTTTAACATCAATACAGTGATATATATGCGATACGGCTGAGAACGTTACGATACGACGGCACAGTAGTACTCGGCGTTGCCTGGAGAAATTTATTAAATGCAATTAAATGCATCCCTCATCCCTCGAGCCCATAACAAAATTTATTTGTCTATTTTCTCCCCCAATTTGTCTTACACTTCAATGCTGAGGATTTATTTGTGCTTTAGTTTACCTCTGATTCTGTACAAACCAAATACCCCATCCCCTTTAGTTCATAAAAACAGCTTACTTTCCTCTGCTTTTTATCTTGAACTTAAATACTGAATTTCACAAATTTATGTGCCGCCGTTTTCCCGTGATGGTGTTGAGCAGAGCCATTCGATATGGCAACCCTGTTGTCAAAAGAGCAATACTGTTTTCTTAACATGGAATGATCTACAGGTTTTTTTTGTCATATTCATGCTTTGGCCTACCCCGACTGCTTTAGCACTTTCAACACTACCATGTTTTAACACTGACCCTGGCAGTGAACTGGGTCTTTTGCCTGAATTTTAATACATTATTACACAACAGAGAAACATAGTACATACCCGAGTTTTGTATCATGTGAAGGCGTCAGCTATCCAAAATGATGATAATCCACATATATATATATAAAGTAATTTAATTATACTAGCCTTATGAAAAACATACAAAAATGTATGAGAAAAAACTTTTACATTCAAGTTATACAAACAAGCCCGCTCAAACAATAAAAATGAATCATTTAATGGCTACTAAAGCCACAAATAAATACAATTACATTTGAAATACACAATTTTCTTATTTAGGAACAGTTTATTTTGGTATAGTAGCCCTGAAAACATTGGGCTATGCACAGTCCAACCTTGCACTCCTTGCACCATGATTAGAGCACTGTGTGGATGCGGTTATCCACAAAGTTAGTGTCTTGGCGCATATGAACCGTATGGCAGTGCAGATAATTTTGCTGATAATTTCTAAATAATGACGTTTATTGATTTTCACTTAGGTATACTCTTGTTTTTTCTTGTGATTAGGTGTCCCTTGACATTAGTATGGGAGACTGGTGATATATAAAGAACTTTGATACCATAAAGCCGTAAATCTGACATAAACCTAACTGGCTCCTGATTGCAATTAATGGAAGGAATAAAGATCAATAAAGATCAATACGTCGGTAGTTGTCGCGAGAGAAAATCCGTTGTAAACCTGTGACTGTAGGGGTTCTGGTACCAGGTATCAGCGTGTTGTATTATGTTAACAGATCTATCCATTTCAATACCTTGGGTGTAATAATATAATGTAGTTAAATATTTAAATTATCCATGGAACCACTTTGGGGATGCGAATAACCATTTGTGGATGCGGATAACCATTCGCGGATGCGGATATTATTTTGTATATCCGCGCAAGGCTTTAACCATCATCTATTTTCTTTTCGTGGGTACAAGTGAATCATCAGCCTGTGACTTCCTCTAAACGAAAAAATAAGCCCATATTTCTGGAGAGGTAAAGTATTTCTATCGTTTGTATTTGGAGTAAAATAATGCAGCTAAAAAAAACGTGCAGTCAAAAGTGACGTAAAAATAAAAATCTTGCCCGAACTATCACTTGATATATTATCTGGTTCATAAGCAGAGTAGTCATCAGTCATCTATTTCTGAACCCACTTCACCCGATAAAATATCCAAGATATCACTAACACTGAGCTGGTGTGAGGACATATTCGTACAGTAACACAGCTGACAGGCCGACAGATTTGGCGCGCTCAGCACCCGGCACATCGAGTGCTTCCATAGAGGTCACGGCAAGGAGAAACTACCCTTTTTATCGTTTAGGTTTGAACTTCCCGATAACTGCTGCATTCTAGTGGTCACTACATAAACTACTACCTCCAAGCAAGGGACGAGAACCATATGGGATATGTGCAGACGCCTATAAACACGCAGGAAAATCACTGTCCACAACCAGGAAAGCAGTGCGCCCGTAACCCGTAGAAAGTGTTAACCATCTACACCAGGGCCTTTCAAACGCCCAAAATTTCACACGTGCAGACAGCGGCGCAGAGATCCTGTGCACAGTGCATCGGTCCTGCTTGGCTCGGCTCGGACCAACGCTTCGTCCCTGGGCTACTCAGCTAAGCTTGGCAAGTGAGGAAGAGGGAGACAGCGGGAGCGAGCGAGACAGGCATGGGGAAAGAGAGAGAGACAGCGCTATTGCTTCAAATCGAGGAGTGGGGGGTCTGCACTCTGGTCAGCCAAGCGAAGTCGTCTTCTGCACCGTGCACAGTGCATGCACCGGGCGCATGCACCCTGAGAGGCCCTGATCTACACTTTCCTCAAAAATTAACTGAACAACTCCTGCGTGTCTTAACATGTGTCCTATCCTTATACCTCTTCTTCTGATCAAATTTTGCCAAATCATTCTTCTCTCACCAATTTGATGCAAAATCTCTTCCTATACGATCTGATTTAACAATCTCACCTTCAGCATCCTTCTGTAACACCACATTTGAAAAACTTCTATTATCTTTCTAATAATAATGTTATTGGTTTTACGTTCCACTAACTACTTTTACGGTTTTCGGAGGCGCTGAGGTGCCGGAATTTTGTCGTGCAGGAGTTCTTTTACGTGCCAGTAAATCTACCGACATGAGGCTGACGTATTTGAGCACTTTCGAATACCACCGGACTGACCCAGGATCGAACCTGCCAAGTTGGGGTCAGAAGGCCAGCGCCTCGACCGTCTTAGCCACTCAGCCCGGCGAGAAGAGAAGAGAAGAGAAGAGAAGAGAAGAGAAGAGAAGAGAAGAGAAGAGAACTAGCTATTGTCCATGTTTCACTTTCATACAATGTCACACTACAGATCAAACTCTTTAAAACATCTTTCGAATTTTTATATCAATATCTGAAATGGGCAAATTTCTTTTCTTAAGAATGGTCTTCCTTGCTTGTACTAGTCTGCATGGAAATCTTCAAACAGAACCGAATAAGAATAAAAAGAGGAAGAATTTTGTTACCTTCAACAATAAAAACATCAAGTTACTAATATATTTAAAAAACAGAATTTCCATAGAGCCTTCTATATGAATAATACCAATAGCCATAATTTTTATAACTGTAACTCAATAATCCCTAAAAGTGACAAATTTCTTAACTCAGCAATATACAAACTGAAATGCTCAAAATGTGAAACAAACTATTTCGGTTGAACAGGGAGGAATTATATCACGAGATGAAATGCCGTGTGGCCTCCTGCATCCTCATGCCGGGGAAATTCATAAATTATGATTAAATTTCCCGACCTTGGCGAGAATCGAATCCAGGAGCCCTGTGAGCAAAGGCCAGCACGCTAACCACTTAGCCACGGAGCCGGACTATCTCATGAAATACCAAAAACACATAAATGCAGAATGATATAATACATTTTCAGCTATTGGTACCCATATGAAAGAGTTCCATCATTCTTTTACAAGTATTGATGATGATGATGATGATGATGATGATGATGATGATGCTTGTTGTTTACAGGGGCCTAACATCTAGGTCATAAGCCTCTAATGGTACGAGATAAGACAAAATATAATGACAATGAAAATTCCAAAATTCATCCACTGACTAGATTTTTTTTTTTTTTTTTTTGCTATTGGTTTTACGTCGCTCCGACACAGATAGGTGTTGATTCCCATAGGGAACATGAAATACTTGTCCTGGATGAGTAAATTTATAATACCAATATAATGGTCCGTGGCGACGATGGGGCAGGAAAGGGCTAGGACTGGGAAGGAAGCGACTGTGGCCTTAATTAAGGTACACCCCCAGCATTAGCCTGGTGTGAAAATGGGAACCCATGTAAAACCATCTTCAGGGCTGCCGACAGTGGGGTTCGAACCCACTATCTCCCGAATACTGGCCGCATTTAAGCGACTGCAGCTATCAAGCTCGGTTGACTAGAATTAAAAAGATGATGATTAACAATGATTTTACAAGTAATATATCCCTGTTCTATTCACCGAACAGCTCTTGTTTTTACAGAAATAATTATCGCCCAGTTTACTTGGAAGTGTATATAAGATGGACATAATGATTTGCTGGATGCAGTGCCCCCACTACCTGCAGAACTAGGGAACTCTTGTTCTTCACACTCATGACAAATTTCAAATGTATTCCTCGTTCAAGGTGCTGCTGTACAATAAACTTTCTTTTCGCTCTCAAATAAGAGAGGACCATCTGTCATAAACACATCTTTTCCAAAATCATTCACTAGCTGATTTCAAAATACACTATGTGCTGGTTTCATGTTTGACATTTTTCTTGCATAGAAACTGTTGTTTTCAATCCCTTCCCTTTTCCATTTGATCTTGCTCTTGAGGTACCCGGGGGCTGAATAACTAGTTGTAGGGCCCAGTGCAAAGGTTTGTGCTTGAGACACTTTAGGAAATACTTTCTCCTAATTATCACAGTTCTGTGTAGTATTTCAGCACATATCTCAGATACACAATACTCAGTTATAAATCCTTTCCTCACCCTTTCTTAGTCACCAATGACTGCTGGACAGTTCGCTTGGCCATGAAAGATATATGGCAAATATACCCATACGTAAGAAAAATGTATCTATACTAATATTGTAAAGAGAAAAAGATTTGTATGTTTGTATATATTTTGTAATTGATAAACTCAAAAATTACTAAACATATTTTAAAAATTCTTTCACCTATAGAAAGCTACATTACCAGTGAGTAACATGGGCTGTATTTTATTTTCAAAACAATTAGAGATCCCTACGAAAACTGAAATAATGTAACCCACGGTATCAAACACTCTTGTCTATTAAAGTCATTATAGACCAATATAGACAAAATATCAAATTTGTCAGACAAGGATGAGACAAAGCTCATTGTAAGCCTCACAATGCGAAGAAAAAATTAAGTTGAAAGAAGATACATGATGATGAATATTGAATTTTCATGACCGACTTTAAACCTATTAGGTCCTCTACAGTGTGATGGTAGTAGTGCCAGACCTGTAGCTTAGATCCTTTCCAACAGAACAAAGATAGCCTAGGCCACCATAGCTCAACTGGTAGACCAACCGACACAAAAGTGGGTTCGGATCCCACTGGTGTCCGGTTGGCCTTTTTTGTTACGTACTTAACATCTCTTCAACATGTACTAAATGTACGTAACACGGCCTAATAGGTTGAGAGTCAGTTTTGAAGATATATGATGGTTCAACCTTTCAATACTATTAAAATAAGAAATGTAAGTTTTATATTCCTATTTAATTATAAATGGTACTGGTTTTGACCAGTATTCTTGGTCATCATCAGCCGATCACAAATAAGTATAAAAGACAATGCACAGGTAAATAAAATGTGAAGTTTAAATAATTCCGTCAGTTACTGTTTGTGAAGCACTAAAACACTTACAGAGCACTGTGTGTTGAAATTTCAGCCAATCGCAAATAAGTATAAAAGATGATGTACAGGTAAACAAAATGTGAAGATTAAATCATTCTGTCAGATGGTGTTTATGAAGCACTATAACACTTTAGGGAGCACTGTGTGTTGAAATTTCAATGTTATGAAGAAGTCTAGAATCAAATACGTATTTTTCAGTTGCAGTTCATGAGGCACTGTACAATTTTAGGGGTCAGAACTGCATATTTAAAGTTAAGAACTTCATATTTGGGTTCCGTATTGAAGCAGAATTCACATCAAAGAAAAGTACAATAAGTTCCACCTTTTCAATACATTATATTATGTGACAGTTTTACGTAACTGTTTTTACTGTAACGTAAAACTGTCACATAATATAATGTATTGAAAAGGTGGAACTTATTGTACTTTTCTTTGATGTCAGAACTGCGTGTCGATAGTTCCAAAAATACTGAAGAAGTCGTAGATAAAATACGTAAATGTAGTATGGAGCAAGTTCTTGAAGAGTAACAAGACATAAGTGCCTATCGGCACTGTGCTTCCAAAAGTTTGTGGAAATCCGATGAAAATATTATAAAAGTTCAAGTATCAAGCCTTTAAATGCTGATATGAGTGAAATAGTACAATATAGTTTTATATTATTTGTCGAAAGAAAGATATCCAAGTTAAAGAAATTTGTATGTTAGATTCTTGAAGTTACTGAAATATTATAATTATAATATATAATATTTATATATTATAATTATAACATATTGTACTATTGTACAATTTCACTCATATCAGCATTTAAAGGCTTGATACTTGAACTTTTTAAATTTTTTCATCAGATTTCCACAAACTTTTGGCAGCAGAATGCCGATCGGCACATATGTCTTGATAATATAATATAATATAATATAATATAATATAATATAATATAATATAATATAATATAATATCTCGGCAACAAATCAAAGACAGAAAAGAGAAGAGGATTTTGAAGAACAAAAGCATAAGTCTCAAACTAAAAGCAGTTGAACGGAAACAATATACTATATCGGACACACAAAGGGCTTCCAGGTCGGAGAGGATGAAAAAGTTCTGGGAGAAGAAGAAGAAGAAATTAACTCAAATGTATTGATTTCAGTGCTCCAATGTGGGCGTAAAATATGTAAATAAATAATAATATAATATAATATAATATAATATAATATAATATAATATAATATAATATAATATAATATAATATAATATAATATAATATAATATAATATATGAATGTAAAACTTACATTTCCTATTTTAATAGTATTGAAAGATTGAACCATCATATATCTTCTTTCAACTTAATAGTGAACTCACTTCAATACGGAACACTATGAAATTCTTATCTCTTAGCGAAGAACAAAACTCAGTAAAGCCCTATGGGCACTGAAAATCATGTTTTAAGCACCTAAAACCAACCGTTCTGGAGATACTGCCATCACACTACCCCGCTCTAGGAATCGGATGAAGAAATGACCAGCCGCAACCATGGCAACATCAGCTCAAGTATTCTACAGTAGATTACAGGCCTGCAGTTTGAAGTAGGCACGTGCGTAAATTTAGGCTAGACCAAGGAGAGATTCTACTACACATATGACTGTCTGGAAAAAAGCACTGTGGGGATAAGCCATCCCTATTGGTGGAGGTGGGGGAGGGGGTGGCATATAAAATAATCAAAAATATTGTCAAATCCGTAGGTTTTGGGGTCACTGAGATGACAGCGACACTCCGCATGTTGTTTAAGTCCAACTTCAGCCCCCATCAGCATGGGGGGTGAGAAGGGGTGGAAGTAGTCCAAAATGGCCCAGATTGTGGATTTATCTGTGTCTGTAACCCTTTGGATCAACGTCACAATAATGAAATCTACAGGTAATAAAATACCTAAAAGTAAACAATCACTAAAATGCGCGGGCAGCGCCGGGTAATATACCTAGTAATTTTTATATTGTCACTTAAGGGTTTTTATCTGTTTGGCCATGACAAATATAAGAACAAGTGTGAGGACTCCTCAAGTTCAAGCCAGGCAGCGCTCGAGTGGGCAAGCTCCACAGTACCAACCAGCTGGTATAAGAAATGATGCCAGAGGAAACGTATTATTCCGTAACTGATAAGTACTGTATATACACTGTCTTTTCAAAAACAATGAGAGGTTTCAATTAAAATACCATGGCAGGGCACAATGGAAAAAAATCACACATTACATGTTGCTTACTGGAGTGTAGCCTACATATACAGATAAATAGCACATAACTCCCAGTATATTAAAACAAACACCCATGAACCATTTACAGGTAATACTTTACTTACCAACTCAATCTGTCGGTTACTGGACTTCCAGAAGCTTGCGTGAAGATTTGGCGGATGTTCGAGATTGTAAATCTTGCCGTATTTCCTTCGTTCTGAAAAAAAATAATCAGCACTTCAGATAATGATAAACAAGCCTGGGGATTATATCCATAACATGTTGAAGACAACAGCCAGGATCAACTGAAATTTTTTCTATGAAATCGATACAAACAAACAAAAAAAATTTGCCCCACATCAATTTTGAGTTCAGTTTTCCAGTAATTACTTTCTAGGCCTGGAAAAGAATGGCACATACACTTTTAGAAGGACATGTTAAAAACACTTCATTGTTGCTTGAAATCATAGTCCTTTATTTTGGTGAGAACTGAAAATATACTATGATTATTCTCGCGTAGAGAAAGGGCACACGGCGAACATTTAATAAATTTAGAAGCGTGGTTAACAACGTACCCAGCCAAATGGTACACTGAACACTTCTCAACCGAGGAGTTTCGAATTGCTCCATCAAATTCAGGTACAGGGCTTTCCCAGTCTTCAATATTTACCGCATCTTGAACCACAATTTTTTGCTTAATGGAAATTTCCACTGATTGTTTCACTGTCATGTTATGCATTTCCACATTCCAGGCTAACAAATGCATCTGATTAACATACGAGGTCAAGATCGGCTCCTGTTTAGGTGCGCAATTTTCTCCAACCTTTAAAGCCTGCTTTACAGGGACACAAACACATAGAAGTAGATGCAAATGAAGGAAACCTATTGTCGATGGATGATCATCTGAACTGAATCGCATATCATCAACTATTCTACCATAGCCTGACTTACAGACAGGCACAAAACAGTACGGCATGCTGAACTATTAAATTAATCAAGCCACATAAGATACACGCTTGAAGTACAGAACACAATATGAACTGAGTTTAGGAACTGAAAGTAAAGACAATTCAACTTATTCATTGAAATATCTCGCACAGTAATGTCACCCGCACTTTTCTACATCAGGCTTGCCAGAAATACTGGAACACATGTGAATATAAGTGCTTGCAGTGGTGGGACCACAAACTATAATGGCCGAGTCCACACACTTGGTCATGGTTTGACAATAAAAAATAAATACCTCAATTTTTTTAAAAAAATTTCAAAATGGTCTAAAATTTCTTTAATTCTCATCAGGGGGCAAGGCCGAACTTAAATTCATCTCAAAAGGACATGTTTTTTATAAACAGGCGAACATTAATTTTTGCCTAGTTCCTTTGTAAAAATTGACGCTCAATAAATATGTTACACTCCTTGTATCCTAATTTTATCATTATTGCAATTAAACTTATATTTAACAATTTACTCCAATACATGACTTAATACTACTACAAAATCATATTAAAATAAAATAATTTATAACATTATTCAAATCATCATCTACTAAAGGCAATGCCTTGTCGCTTTAGCCACATCTGACGATCTTCTGCTAGCCACTTCAAGTTGATTTATGTGTAACCGTGTTTGCTGATTACACAAATAATAATAATGATAATAATAATAATAATAATAATAATAATAATAATAATAATAATAATAATAATAATGGGCCGATGACCTTCGATGTTAGGCCCCTTTAAACAACAAGCATCATCATCAATAATAATAATGATGATGATGATGATGATGATGATGATAATAATAATAATAATAATAATAATAATAATAATAATAATAATAATAATAATAATAATAATAATAATAATAATAATAATATTTTAACTTTAGTAAAAAACAAAAGCAGCGCAGCATAAAATGTAAACAAACAGGTTAGGAAACATGACAACTACGGAATGGATGTGGAAAGCGGCATGGAACCCTGAGTGGTGATGGAACGTAACCTTTTGCTATGAAAGAAAATGGAGAGGGTGATTGCCCTTGGACTGCAACATTTAACTTTTGAAAAAGAGAAACAAAATCAGAAACTAAAAATTGAAAGACCTCTACCTACAAAGGGAAATTAAGGAGTTATTAAGCATTACTGCAGACATGCACAGTTCGGTAAAGAAATTTATCATTAAATTCAAACCTATAAAAACCAATCCAATGATATACGTTGACTACCATACACAAATATAGAAATAAACCAAACAGAGGAACAGTAAACTTGCATCATTATCTAAAACTCTTCATATAATGTGCATAGATTTTCAGTGCGTATGCAAGGTGACACAGAAATACTGGGAAGCAAGCTCGAGGGATAATTATAACATAATACAAAGGTAAATAAAAAGGGTATTGCCTCCAAACAAATAGTATATGATCTTAGCTTTGAAGCCAAGTCATTTTGACAAATTTAGCAGCGAACGTGACACTCAAGGGTAAACTCCTGCATAAGAAAGAGATAAATCTGATGATTGAGGGGGAAGATGAAGCACCTTCAGGCAATTAAACAATAACCACGTCCTTATATTCCAGGCCATATGCTTTGTGTCATTATCTTGATAAAACTTAAAATGTTCACCAATCCCCATCTTTTTGGCACTCTTTTCCATATTGTCAGTATTCTAAGGTATTGAAAGTGGTCCATTTTACCCTCAACAAAAACCAATTAACCAGCTCCATTCGCCGACATGCATCCCCACACCATTACATATCCACCGCCATGCTTCACAGTTGCTTTCAGATTTTTCTCTTGAAGCTCAGTATTAGGATGCCGCCAAACTGTTATCCTCTCATCAGACTGAAATATGTTAAATTTACTCTCTTCAGCAAATATAACGTCATTCCACCACTCATTGTGTTCTCCAACATGCTCTTTGGCAAACAGCATTCGCTTTGATTTACGAAGGGCTTCCTTCTTGCAATACTGCCGTGAAAGTTACCTCTTCTGAGCACTGTCCGTATTGTTTCAGGGTGCACATTCTTCCTGGTGTCTGCAGCAATCTCCGTAGCAATTTTTGGAGCACTTAACTTGTTTGTTTCTTTTTTCCACTTTTTTTGATGATCTAACACTCTTCCCTCACAGAAAAAGTTCTTGAACGTCCTGTATGCGGTAGATATTCAGTCCTATCTTCCTCCCGGAATCTTGTGATAATATCAGAGACTGTACTTTTCTTCATTTGTAACATTTCAGCAATTTTACGACAACTTTTACCTTCAACATGGTGAAAAATTACTAGCTGTCGCTGTTCGATTGTGCTCTCTCTTCCTCTGCGGCCCATTTTCATTTACATTGTACAAAGCACTCTAACTCACTGAATGTTTACATTTATACTGTCTGTGGCTCTTCTATACATGACCTCTGCATGGCAACTGACTTGTGTCTGAATAATTTTGTTGGAGCACGCTAACTGCATTCTGAGGTTCCGAGGTCACCGATTCTCTCCTGTTTTCTAAAAGTACACATTTCAACACCGTGTTGAATCTGTCAAACCGGGTTCTGTCAGAAACTAGTTTGCCTGTACAATATTTTCTCTGAAACATAGGGCCAGTGTGTAGCAAATAATTATGTCCAAATAATTATGTGAGTCACTACACAGATTACAGTACAAGTAAACGTAGGAAAGTAATAGTCACTTGTGGAGATTGTGTAAGTGATTTCTAAATTTTGACAATGAGCAGTTAAATACATCAATATCCACTTTGTTTAGCCTGTGAAAATAAAGAGTCTCTTCAAGAGTGTTCCCAGGAACTTCAAAATTACAGTAATCAAGCAAATGTACAAGCAGCCACAGGGCTTTTACACATGATAAATGATCATGACTTCAACTTCTGGCTTACATTTTTCCACTGCATCATGCCTCATGTGGACATATTGTATAGCCAGCTACAACATCATTTTGCTAACTCACTGAATATTCATAAGGCAGTGAATGAATTTCTCCACGCTATCAATATAGAGAGAAACAAGTCCTCTGTATTAGTCGATCAACCTGAAGAAAACCCTCCTCCAGCGAGGAATAAGAAAGGAAACAATGAAGACATAGTTGTAAAATAGGAGCATGACACTATTTCCCGTCAGGGAAAAGGAAGATTTGCTTTGCTTTAACTAAGCATTTGTCCGCTGCGAATTTGTTCGGTACATCTCTTTTTGAAGGATCTACTGACTCCCACAACTTTCCATCCAGTGAGCTCAATGTCACTATTGAAGCCTACCCGTTCTTGTGCAAAGAGCGAGTGGTGACCAAATTGGCTGTTTTATATCAAAGACAGGAGTTCCGAAGTCTCTCCATGCTTATGAAGATGTATGAAACAATGCTGAGTACCAGACTTAATGAATGCTGCACAAAAGTATTCACTCGGCTACGAACAATACTGACCACACCCATGACAACGGCTGAACCTGAAAGGTGCTTCTCTACTTTAAAACGAGTGAAAACATTTTTAAGAAGTACAATGTCAGAAGAACGACTTTCAGCACTGGCAATGATTAGTGCAGAAAAGAATCTGATGACAGTATTATCAATTTCATTACTGGGATACCATTTCTCTATTTTGAGACTATCTGGGAGAGAGAGAGGTTGGTTTGTATTGAGGTGTAGTCCAATGGGCTTATTGGTTCAGGGGTGGTTTCCATTTCCGATTGTATACTTAGTGATTTTAAAATATTTCTTCATATCAAAAAAAAAAAAAAATTAAAGGGTATTGTCAGTTGTAGTTGACAAAACATCACAATATTACAATTTTCAGCAATTATGCACAGTCTGGTTATCACTTTTCAGGCCGACATGTTTATAGAAAAATTGATTACGCTATTTTATTTGTGGTCAACATGTCAAGGTGGTATCTGCGCTCAGTATTTCTAATCATTTTAGTTATTTACAAGCCCGCCTGGTGGCCATGATCATTAAGGTGCTGAAGTCTAAATGGTCCGGCACTGTGATAAGCCGGTTTGAGTCTTTTTAATACCAATATAATGGTCCGTTATTGGACATTATAAATTATCCAGCTAACTCATTCTTGGTTGCCTGCGTTTCGCCCTCGTGTGCTAAGTTAGGCTCGTCAGTTGGGACTTAGCACACCACCCAAGACGCAAGGCTAGTGCATACCGTGGAGGCCACTGCATAGGCTATTTGAAGCCACCAGCAGTGCCAATGCACTAAGAGAGCTATGTCTCAATTTCAAAAATAGATGCCTGCCTGGCCATCAAATGATGTAGATGTTGATTCCCATAGGGAACCTAAAATATTTGTCCTGAATGAATGCTTAGTGCCGAGTTGCCGACCAAGAGAAACTGATTCAATAGGTCAACTTAAATCAAAAATTACTCAAAATCTTCTCCAGCTGTTGTGAACAGCACGTTGATGCGAGATGATCGATGAACATTCAAATCAGAAATTATATTTCCGGACCAGACAGAAATGTACCAATATTTTTTTGTAAACAGCCTTCAAATGTAGAAGAGATACACATACCCCTCCCCCCTGCATTCCCCCTGAAATAAAAAAGCACTGGTTATAGATGTTTCTTGGATTTATAGTCATTCATTGTGTCCAATAACGGACCATTATATTGGTATTATAAATTCACTCATTCAGGACAAATATTTTAGGTTCCCTATGGGAATCAACATCTACATCATTGAGTCTTTTTAGTCGAAAAAATTTTCACCATCAGAATGTTGGCCGGCAGGGTAGGGGAGGTGGTGGTATACAATTCCTAATCACTAGATTGCGTGCTAAAAGCCTGGATTAAATTCCAAACCTCTCCAAAGTGCTCATATGGAGTGAAGGCATATGCTGTTGATGGTGATTCGTCCGTCAGATGGCGATGTTAAGCCTTCAGCAGACCCTGTTATTCGACAGGAGTAGGCTATGTGCTGGCACCGGGTTTCACCCTCTTCCTCCCTACTATCATATATCACGTCATTCATTTCATCTCATTAACTCCTCTGATAAGGTTGACGTCAGGAAGGGCATCCGGTCATAAAAACCCGCCACAACAGATACATCTCACCTCATACCCGACACCGTAGAGAAACGGGACAAGGGTTGGGCAAACACTTATTTACCCATTTTGCTTAGTGCCGAGTTGCCAACCAAGAGAAACTGATTCAATAGGTCAATTTAAATCAAAAATTACTCAAAATCTTCTCCAGCTGTTGTGAACAGCACATTGATGCGAGATGATCGATGAATATTCAAATCAGAAATTATATTTCCAGACCAGACAGAAATGTACCAATATTATTTTGTAAACAGCCTTCAAATGTAGAAGAGATACACATACCCCTCCCCTCTGCATTCCTCCTGAAATAAAAAAGCACTAGTTATAGGTGTTTCTTGGATTTATAGTCATTCATTGTGTCTTATTCTACGTATCTAGTTTGGTTTTTATGATGCTTCCATTTTAACTAACTTTATTGCAGCTTGTTTTTGTATTTCTCTTTGTATTGGTATGTAAAATTCATTTCTGCATTCTCCAGAAGAAGGACCCATATTCCTGTAGACTCCTCCTCCTCAATTATAGATTCAAACATCCTATCAGATGGCATTTTTTGTGTTTGCAGGTCAAAAGGATGCTTGTCAGGCTGACTCTGGAGGGCCAATGTTACTCCACACGACTATAGTAGGGATTGTGGTTGCTGGGGTAGGCTGTGCGCGCGAGAATACGCCAGGTGTATACACGAAGGTTTCAGCAATGCGAGACTGGATCAGAGAGAAAATTCATATTTAATATGGTGTCCTGTGATTTACATTATATTAAACCTTTCCACATATTGTGCAGCATTTTCAAGACTTTTAAACTTGACTGCATGCATTGAAATAATAGATAAAACTATGAGAAAGTAAGTGTAAATAAAGTAAGTTAAATGGTCCACGAAAGGCATAAACTATTGTTTTGAGACATATGAAATTGTGGCGTACAATCAGGATCCTAAGAATTCCGGATGGAAAAGGAAACAGGTAATGTTGGGCGAAGATTTTGGCCAACCCTGAGGATGAAGGAGAAGTAACCAAGGCAACATCACATAAGTTCATCTTCCAGGAGGTGCGGCTTGTAACGTTGCACACTCAGAGGCACCTCCCAACTCCATTTTTAACGGAACTAATTAAGATGTTCCTATGCTTAAACATTTTCGTTATACTAGCTTTTCCTAATCAAGGAAAACAATTAATTAAGTGTAATTTGATTGCGATGAAGTGTGCACGATGTAATCCCACCGCAATATATGGCATTTAATTATTTGATCAGCGCTGACAATAACTTCATAGGAACGGTTTTCCAAATGCCCTTGCATCTCTGATAATCATAATTATTTCATGCCAGGTTTACTTTGGTTTTTGAGGATAACAATGATTATTATCATTAGTAGTAGTATTTAACAGGGCCTATATTGACGAAAATAAGGGTCATTCTTTCTTACTGTGGTTGAACGCGATGCCACTTGATAATGAAGTCACAGACGAGTGCGCTAACATTTCAGCCAGACCTCGCACACAAGAATTACAAAAAAACTGGCGAATTTGACCCTCAACGAGTTGACATACACATTACATCTGTTTCCTTGAGGCATGTGGTTCCTCCCTTCATTGTCGAGCCAGTGGGGCATGTGGGCAGGCGAGGAAGCAACTACCTTCCCCTCTGCGTATGTTTCGTTCATGCTAGATATCCTCATACTTCCGTTTTCTCCACCTCCCCTCACTCTTCAGATGTTTGCATGTGTTAACGCGTCTGATGGATGTGGCCAATGAGAGAGAGTGTGTAAGCAGGTACTGGGTGGTTCTGAGGGCTGTACTGATTTCTTGCCTGAAATTAATATTTCTGGCCACGAGATATTAAAGATTTCAAGTGTACAACGAAGTGGATTCTTATTATCCTGTTGGGATCCTTCTCCTTTTGTGTTTGTCCTGTGTCTTTTACCCTCTGTATTCATCTTTATCTTATATTTCTTCCAACTGCTGTATTTATTTGGTTTACCGTACTTCTTAACCCACACCTCCCACGTGAAGACTGAAGATATTTTTATTTTATATCAGTAAAACACTTGACTGGATGTATATCAATTGAAGTTTTCACGGCCAGTGCTACAAATCACGTCAGTGTTTTCCGGTCTTGTAGGCCGTGGTACAGGAGCATGTGATGGTCCCAACTTTTCACTGAAGACTGCGTTTGGCATTTTCAAGGCTTCCAACTGACTTTGATGGCTTCATTAGATAGTGCAGGCTACAGTACGCTGATTACCTATTGCTCTGCCCTGCTTGGGGGGGGGTCGCTGATTGGCTGTTCTTCGACTAATGGTTGAAGCATTAAGGAGCCCGATGTATATCGACCTGCCTTGTTGGAGACAGGCAACTGATCACCCGTTGCTTTTTCTGTTCTGCATCGGTCATCGAGTCCTTCAGGATTTAAGGCTTTCAGGACTGGAAACAAGGCTTTGTTAACCCATTCAAATTCCTCCTTATGGTTGAAGCTGTTGGTGTGCTTCAGGATTTCAATGGCTTCCCTCTGTAGCTGGGCATGATAAGACACACTAGTTGACAGTATTTTGGTGTCACTGTACTGTATATCATGACTGATGAGGATAGTAGGCAATGGTACGATGATAAACGGGGTTAAAAGTCAGGTTCTGGGTTTCACTAATAGGAAAAGTCCTCTCAATCTTAATTACTGCGTTGATGGGGTAAAAGTTCCATTTTGGGGATCATTGTACATACATAGGTGTTAATATAAGGAAAGATCCTCATTGGGGTAATCACATAAATGTGATTGTAAATAAAGGTTATAGATCTCTACACATGGTTATGAGGATATTTAGGTATGGTTCCAATGTATGGGACCTTCACCAGGATTATTTGATTCAAGAACTGGGAAAATCCAACAAAAGAGTAACGTTACAAAAATGTTGCAAAGTTTGTGCTGGGAAGGTTTGGGAGAAAGGAGACAAGCTGCTCGACTAAGTGGTATGTTCTGAGCTGTCAGTGGAGAGATGGCATGGAATGACATTAGCAGACAAATAAGTTTGAGTGGTGTCTTCAAAAGTAGGAAAGATCACAATGTGAAGATGAAGTTGGAATTCAAGAGGACAAATTGGGGCAAATATTTGTTTATAGGAAGGGGAGTTAGGGATTGGATTAACGTACCAAGGGAGATGTTCAATAAATTTCCAAATTTAAGAAAAGGCTAGGAAATCAACAGATAGGGAATCTGCCACCTGGGTGACTGCCCTAAATGCAGATCAGTAGTGATTGATTGATTGGTTGATTGATTGATTGATTGATCGATCTGCTTGTCCCAGCCGGCTTTGTCTGTTGTGCTCCTTCAATAGTGTGGCAATGCTGCATTTTGCAGTGCCTACGTACACCTAGCCGCAGCTTGACTGGTTGCTACTTGCTCCAAACAGTATTCAGCCACAACCAATTGCATGTTGCACTATCTCAGGCAATATCACTTGAAAATGTTAAGATCCAGATATGCCTGAATGATTGAATCACAGTGAATATTGTATGAAAAGAAGTGTTGATATATTACATTAAGAGCTAGACAAGGGGGACCGGCGTGACGTAGCAGAATGTCAATGGACTGGTAGCCATTTGGACCCACACCAGTGACAGAGCAATGGTTTTTCAAACACCTCACAATATAAGCTGGAGTAGAGACAGAGGAGGACTTCATTAACAAAAGTTCCAGATTTCAAGTTCCTACAGAAATATATATTTCTAAACATCTGAATATGATTTCATAGAATCTGACGATGCTCTTTCAAGAACAAAACGTCATCTATATATTTAGAAAAGTTTACTAAAACAGCTTTCTCCAGTCTGTCCAGATGTTCTACTGGACCTATTTCCTTAATTCTTCTTTTATTCTCTCTGGACTTTTTTTTTTTTTTTTTTTTAGAATTTGCTTTACGTCGCACCGACACAAAGAGGTCTTACGGCGACGATGAGAAAGGTAAGGGCTAGGAGTGGAAAGGAAGCGGCCGTGGCTTTAATTAAGGTACAACCCTTAGCATTTGCTTGGTGTGAAAATACCGTCAGGGTTGGAAAAGAACAAGAGTTGACCACGGCTGGTCAGCTAATGGCCCCATGGTTGCCAACCCACGGTCCCAAGTTAAGTGCTCCTGAGATCCCTTTTAGTCACCTCTTACAACGTCCGACTCATTGGCTGAACGGTCAGCGTACTGGCCTTCGGTTCAGAGGGTCCCGGGTTCGATTCCTGGCCGGGTCGGGGATTTTAACCTTAATTGGTTAATTCCAATGGCCCGGGGGCTGGGGGTGTGTGTGTGTTGTCTTCATCATCATTTCATCCTCATCACAACGCGCAGGTCGCCTACAGGCGTCAAATAGAAAGACCTGCACCTGGCGAGCCGAACCCGTCCTGGGATACCCCGGCACTAAAAGCCATACGACATTTCATTTTTACCTCTTACAACAAGCAGGGGATACCGTGGGTGCTATTCTACTGCCCCAACCCACAGTGATTTTTTGAAAGATGTGTTGTTGACTGTTCATAATGTTATTTGTTTCCAGTATTGTCGGAGTATCGACACCCAATATCGTATCGAATGTTGTATCGCAACGTCGCTACACGTCCTCGGCGTGACGCCTAATACGATTGTTGATGTACATCAATTACTACACACAGCAAAAGTGGTCTTACATCACCCCTGTGTGTCATTTAAATGTTTGCTATCTTGACCTGTCCTATGGAACACACCCACTCAAGTGCAAGGCAGTATTTCAGTTGAAGTTGTAGCACTAGTGTGGAAGCATTAGAGGTGTGTTTTAAGAGGTGTAGTAAGCATCTAGGATGGCGGAAATGTAATAGTGCGTACAGTGCGTGAAAGGCGAGATCCATATGACATATACACAGAGAGAGACTTTAAGGAACTTTCAGGTCTTAGGAAGGATTTCTTTACATTCCTTCTAAATCTACTTGGAGATCACTTACAACGGAATTCAGACCGGAATTCAGCTATATCTCCCAAATTACAGTTGTTGTGTGCCCTACGAGTGTTTCGTACAGGAACATTTCGATTAGTTGCCGGTGATCTTATTAACGTTCACCGCACGACTGCTGGCCATATCTTTTTTTCTTGCTAGTGGCTTTACGTCGCACCGACACAGGTAGGTCTTATGGCGACGATGGGATAGGAAAAGCTAGGAGTTGGAAGGAAGCGGCTGTGGCCTTAATTAAGGTACAGCCCCAGCATTTGCCATGTGTGAAAATGGAAAACCACGGAAAACCATCTTCAGGGCTGCCGACAGTGTGATTCAAACCCACTATCTCCAGGATGCAAGCTCACAGCCACGCGCCTCTAATCGCACGGCCAACTCGCCCAGTCCATATCTTTCATCGTGTGGTTCGATCACTATTGATCTTAAGAGAGGTACATAAATATGCCTGGAAATGATTATGAATGTTCAGAAAATGAAAGGAAAATCTTCACGTTGGTGGGTTTCCCCCACACATTGTGGGTGCAATTGACTGCATGCATATTTCCATTTTGTGCCCTCCCGTTGACAACGGTGAACTTTTCAGAAATCAGAAGGGGTAGTTTTCTATTATTTGCCTGTTTGCTTGTACAACATTCCTCATGACACCGCTCCTAGAACCTACACCTGCTGCACTGGTACAACACTGCTCATCCGCAATGTTGTGGAATGCACTTTTGAAGTGTGGAAAAAAATATTCCAAGTCCTTGAAAAGAAAATGTGCTTCACTTTACAGCAGGCGGCAATGCAATAGTAGGTACGGCAGTCCTCCATAAATTTGCTCTGGATGTAGGCGATCTGTATGAAGAAACCACCACCAGTTTTAATTTTTTCCTGCATGTCCATGGCTTTCTGGTTTTAGCCTTCGCTTTTAAGTTCTTGCACAGAATTTTAAGGTGCTCTTGATTGCGTTTTCCATCGTTTGAAGCACTGAATTCCTCTGTCATGACTTTTCATGCATTCCTTTTCTTATGCTTTTATGTTGTGTTTTGTACAGTCTATATCCTTTGCATAGATCTTCATTATCTCTACTAACAAGCATTTATCTTTTTTACTTACCGTACGCTTCCCCCCCACCACCACCACCACCACCACCACCACCACCACTTCCTGTCACACATAACTTTATTCTTTTAGATTTCTTTAAAGAAAACCTGCAAACACAACACCACTCCATGAGTAACAAACGCTACTTCTATAGTAGTAACTAAAAGAGTAAATTGTACTTCAGCTGTCTAATGTTACTTCTGGAGTAAATAACTCCCATGGTAGTTTACTTCTGTAGTATGGACTTCTTTAGTAGATGCAACTTCCGGAGTAATTTACTCCAAGATGATGCACGCCACCCATAATAGTGGTACTAATCACAGGTAATGTAGGCCCATAGTGTTTCTCATATAATGGTACCACTCACAGGTACTGCAGACCTATGGAGTTCCTCATATAATGGTACTAATCACTGTTAATGTAACCCCATGGCGCTCCTCCCTGAATGATATTAATCACAGACCTTTGGTGTTCCTAACATAGTGGTATTAATCGCAGGTAATGTCAACCCATGGTGTTCCTCACATAATGGTACTAATCACAGGTAATGTAACCCCATGGTGCTCCTCTGTGAATGATATTAATCACAGACCTATGGTGTTCCTCACATAGTGGTATTAATTGCAGGTAATGTAACCCCATGGTGCTCATCCCTGAATGATATTAATCACAGACCTATGGTGTTCCTCACATAATGGTACTAATCACAGGTAATGTAACCCCATGGTGCTCATCCCTGAATGATAGTAATCACAGACCTATGGTGTTCCTCACATAGTGGTATTAATTGCAGGTAATGTAGACCCATGTTGTTCCTCACATAATGGTACTAATGACAGGTAATGTAACCCCATGGTGCTCATCCCTGAATGATATTAATCACAGACCTATGGTGTTCCTCACATAGTGGTATTAATCGCAGGTAATGTCGACCCATGGTGTTCCTCGCGTAATGGTACTAATCTCATGGTGCCAAATCCATCATCTCTTGGTTGCCTCTTACGACAGGCAGGAGATACCTTGGGTGTATTCTTCACCTGCGCCTCCCCTCTCCAGCCCCCCCCCCCCCACACAGGGGGTCCTAGAAGGACAGACATGCACCTAAACCCACTGCGCAGTGGGACATGACAAAATCAAGGAATGAGGGATTCCCTCACCACGCACCCAGTGCTGGGTTAATTACAATTACAAATTTCTACTTTAAAAAATTATCAGTCTAATTACAATTACCGTACTTCAAAGAATGCCAATTCGCTGATTTTCTTATTTGATGATATGGAAGTTGAATGTATGTATGGAAGTTTGCAAGGAAATGATATTACTTCTTATTTTTAATAAAGAGACATTAAGTGACTATTATCATATTAACAACACAATTGTTCAACAAGTGTCATCCTTCAAACATCTTGGAAGTAGACTGACTGAGCACTGCGATCCCAAGAATAAAATCTTATCCAGGATTGGGCAAGCCCAAAATATGTTCAATGGTTTGAAGATCCTGTTCACCAGTAGAGATCTGAAACTTCAGCTCCGAGTTCGCATGTTGCGATGCTATGTTTTACCTGTCCTGTGTGGTTTTGAAGGCCGGACACTCAGTCTTATGCTGGAGAAGCGGATTGAAGCTTTTGAAATGTACTTCTATAGAAGAATGCTTTGAATATCCTGGCTAGAAAGGAAGACCAATGAGGAAGTCCTCAACTTGTTAAATAAGAAGAAAGAGCTTCTAACATTCGTCAAGGAACGAAAGCTCAGGTACAGTATATCATGAGAGGTAAACGATATCAACTTCTCCAACTCATCATCGAGGGGAAAATTGAAGGGAAATGATCTGAGGGGAGACAGAGAAATTCCTGGCTTAAAGACCTGCGCCGTTGGTATGGACGAACTTCCATCAAAATCTTTCGAGCCACTGTTTTGAGAGTTATCGTAATGAAATGGATCGCCAACGTTCGTAGGGAGACTGCGTCCTAAGAAGAGGTGATTGGTGGTGATCATTGTTTTAAGAGGACGTAGAACTAGGCAACCATCCTCTATATAACACTAATCAGAGAGAAAAATTTGAAGGGATGCAACACTTCATAAAATTAAGGTATCGACCAAAGAAAGACAAGGGCTATGAACGGCGTAAAAATGAAAGACTCCCAAGCCCTCGGAAACCTAATGGCGTCGGGGTCGGAAAAGAACAAGAGTTGACCAAGTGAGATCGCATAGGATAGACGAAAGTGAGAAGCCCGACACAAGTAAGTGGAAGCAATGCCAGGACTCAGCTAAGGGCCCCGTGGTAGCCAACCCACACTCCAAAGTTCAGAGCGCCTGGGGCCCCTTTTAGTAGCCTCTTACAATGGGCAGGGGATACCGTGGGTGTTATTCTATCGCCCCCACCCACAGGTTGACATCCTAAGAAGATCACAAAGTGAGACTAAACATGATACCTTGAAACTTTTGAAATTATGTTTTCCCATAATTTTTATTTTAGTTTGTAACTTCCAGCATTTACTTGACAACACAATTGATTCTTAAAATTCTTATCGTTAAATTGAAGTATATCTTTGCATTTGGTGAAACGACACTCTAAAGGGGCACCTAAAGGAATACCTGCATTTAATTTTAGGGACATCGCCAGTAGTAATGGGTAGGCCTATTGTAGGATAAGTTTGGTGACACTGGACGTACTGGAGAGGTAAGAGAGTACCTCCTCCACCACTGGTGAAACGAATGAATGTTTTCCTGTTAATGCTTCAAGGCAATGCATATCAATTACTAGAACATAATAATTAAGAGTCCAATTTTATTTCAAAAAGGAAATTATGAGTAAAAAAATTATATTTTGTAGAAAGTAATGATTACAAGTAAAAATTACTAAAAGCATATTTGCAGCACGCAATTAGTGAGTACTTCCCTCCATGTAGGGTTGGCGTCAGGAAAGGCATCCAACCGTAAAACTGGGTTATTCCAACCGACTCAAATAATGGAAAGAAAGCCCAGGAAGAAGAGGACACACCGTGAATGTTTTCTTTCCCTCTCCCAACATGGTTCAAAACTGTGGTCGTCTTGGTAAGAAGACTGTCAGTAGTGGCGATTAGGAAGAGCAAGGCCCCCCCCCCCCCCTCCCACACACACATACACACTTTGTGTAGCAAAAATTAAACTTTTATTCCATTTTAGCCACCTGAAACTGAGAATCTTTTTTTTTTTTAATGTACAAACCCTGTTGTCTTTTCAGATAATTCTTTCCTTTAATTTCTTTTATTATTAAGAAAATTAGAGCCTTCATGGCTCAGGCGGCAGTGCATCGGCCTCTCACCGCTGGATACCGTGGTTCAAATCCCGGTCACGCCATGCGAGATTTATGCTGGACAAAGCGGAGGCGGGACAGGTTTTTCTCCAGGTACTCTGGTTTTCCCTGTCATCTTTCATTCCAGCAGCACTCTCCACTATCATTTCATAACATTCATCAGTCATTATAATCAGTAATCACCTTGGGCTGGGCGAGGTACTGGTCATTCTCCCCAGTTGTATCCCCAACCAAGAGTCTGAAGCTCCAGGACACTGCCCTTGAGGCGGTAGAGGTGGGATCCCTCGCTGTGTCCGAGGGAAAAGCTGACCCTGGAGGGTAAACAGATGATGATGATGATGAATCACCTTGGGAGTGGCAACCCCATTGTACTAATAGCCTATATCTGTTTCATTCATTACATCCCTGACCCAGTCAAAGACTGGAAAACAGGCTGTGGGTTTTCAATTTCATTAAGAAAATTGTTTACCAGAAACGGGCACAAAATGTCGTTTGTCGCGGCTACCAAATTGTACAGCGCCACAGCAAGTAGTGGAGATCTGCGGAACAATGTGTAGCATGTTCTGCGACAAAGGGTAATAGAAGTATGTTTTTACCAAGTTTATCAGCATTTGTCAGTCTGGCAGTTTTACTCAGTCAATGTGTCTGTTCAGTTCTATCTAGTGTGTTACTTTGTTAGTATGTAGCCAAATACTAAATTACTTTTTAATTGTATACTCATGCCATACTTCTATTTAACTGTAATACATGCATAATTATTGTTCCCCTGGTGAAAGCTTTATTGTATAGTACTTTTATTATCGCACTTAAGTTGTTAGAGTGTCACCTTTACATCTCTATCAAAATTCACTCAGAGAGCATCAGAAACTTTTAACAGCATTTTTAAAAATGTTGATACCTACCCCACCCCCTACATCCATTGGACCGGGTACTTTCTGTTGTTTACTATATTTTTGCGCCCCCCTCCCCCAACCCACTTCTAATTCCCAATCGCCGCTACTTGAAGATTATGAGAGGGCAAAACTGATGAAGTGAAATGATTTATGATGGTTGAGGGGGCGTGTGTGTGTGTGTGTGAGAGAGAGAGAGAGAGTGTGTGTGAGGGAGATTAATTTATTGTACAAGAACAGATTGTATTCACATTTATGTAAAGGTAAAGTTGTATCCATGTAAATAATGATTAATATAATACCTAGTTAATCCACGGAGAGGAAGACACAAATGGGTTAAATGCGGTTCATCCATTTTCTTCATATTCCATCTACAAATAGTAGCCTACCAGAAGTTTGTTGGAAAATTACAAAAAACTAGTCGGTCCTTTCTTATTTATTATTTTTATTTTTTAACGTCGTTCTAGCCCAGATTAGTGCTGGGAGAGGAGGCAGTCCTCCGAGTGATTGAATCGGTAGTAGCAAGTGAAGCGCTCTACCGGTATTCTCCGGTACTACTGCGGAGAATTGCGGTGGTATACGGAGGGTTGCGGAGGAAACGGAGCGAACGTGCTCTGCTCATTCAGACAAAACACTCCTTGCTGTCAGTTGCTGCGTGTGACGGGTGAACTTTCTGGCACCGTTAACTTCACTGTGTAGCTAATGGCACGAAAACCATCAGTTGTTTGGAATTTTTTCGATGCAGAAGGCGATCGGCAGAAATCTGCCAAGTGCAAATTATGTGCGCGTAGTTTTTCAAAGGGAGGCGGCACATCTGATTTATTTGATCATTTAAAGATGAGTCATAAGCAGTGTTTGGAACCAACAACCGAGCAAAGTAGCGAGGTGTACGCCCCAGACAGTGAAGAGCATAAGCGGTTGAATCGGAGTTTGGCTATGTTTGTTTCTCTAGATATGCAACCGCTCGACATTGTCCGGGATGAAGGCTTCAGGAAGTTTGTTAACGATTTAAATCCGAGGTATGAACTACCATGTCGCCGAACTCTGTCTGAGGTAGGTGGAAAATGAACTCATGTTGCACCATTTATTGTACAGTATTACAATTAATTGCCAGCTATTTCTGTGATCGATACCTACGTTATATTTATTTTTTCTTAGGGAATTCTAGGCGAAATACATGACGAAGTACGCAATAAGCTGAACATCGAACTGGCAGCAGCAAAACATGTCGCTTTAACGACGGACTGTTGGACATCTAATAGACAAGACCTGTACATAACTGTGACTGCCCATTTTATATCAGAGGCGATGTCCGCATGTCTGGCAACAGAAATTCTGGAAGGAAGTTATACCGCGGAGCATATCACTAGCTGCTTGTCAGACATCATCAATTCTTGGCAGCTGTCTGGTAAAGTGCCAGCAATTACTGCAGATAACGCTGCAAATATGGTAGCTGTGGTACGAAAGTTAAATATCCGCCATGTTCCCTGTGTAGCGCACACACTTAATTTGACCATAAGTGATGTGGTAAAGAGCACGTTCCCTTTTCGTACGCTTTTGGATACTTGCTCAAATATTGTCACGCATTTCAAGTAAGTATGCCCACAACAGAAGTAAAAGTAAGATTAGGGTTCTAAGTTTTGAAATGTTAAACTCAAGGTATCGCCGAACTATAGCTTATAAAAGTATATTTGCTCCACGCCTTCTCGCAACGCTGCTAGTTTTTGTTTCCTAATTTTTCTTCTAGGCAAAGTACTGTTGCAAGCCATAAATTAAAACATCAACAGTTAGAGTCCGGTAAGCAGCCACTCCGGCTTATTCAGTACTGTTCGGCCCGATGGAACAGTCAGCTTGCCATGATGCGCCGTCTGCTCGAGGTAAAGGACCAACTCATAGTGGCTCAGTCGGAACTTGTGAATGCGCCGCAAGCGCTAACAGGTGAGAATTACGAATACAGTGTAATGTATTAAAAATTCTGTCTTTTTGTAACATTTGAATATAATGCATGACCACAACTTTTTCCAGCTGACGAATGGTTGACCCTAAGGAGTGTGTAGCAATTCTAGACCCATTCGAAACGATGACTACCATGTTATCTGGAGAACTATACACCACGTGTTCTCACGTGATCCCTTTGGTGCAAGGAGTATTTATCTCTCTCTCTACGGAAGTAGAAAAACCAGTTACCACTGTCGGACAGATGGTCCTCGAAGCAAGTCTGGAAGCCGTAACAACGCGACTTTTTGCATATGAAACTCGTTCTGTGACAAGGGCGGCAACTTTTCTTGATCCTAGGTACAAAAAGGATGGATTTCGAATACCAGATCATGCAGAAGAAGCACGAAAACAGGTTAGTGTTACTATTTTGAATGGAACAATAGCACAAAATCAAGCATGTGACAATTTTTCAGGTTGAAGTCGATCTAAGGGCTACGATCCAAAGGCGTGATAGGCTACAAGCAGCAGCAGAAAGTTCAGCATCGTGGGAAGAAAAGCCTGCTTCAGGAAGAAACGAAGGCAGACGTAATCTCTTAGCGTTTTTGGATGCAAAGCTGGCCCAGAAGCGACGTGTTGCGACGCCTACGTCGAATACCACTAAACTCCTAAGGCAGTACGTGGAATTAGAGCCAGAGCATAGGTTGACTGACCCTGTCAAGTACTGGACTCAAATGGCGAACCAATCGAGTCCGCTTCATGAAATAGCTGGATACTACCTTTGTATTCCAGCTACCACTGTCCCAGCGGAGAGAATGTTTTCTGATGCCGGACAAATAATCACAGCAAGAAGAAATGCTTTATCGCCAGAACGAGCAAACACTTTGCTTTTCTTACATGGAAACTCAAAATATTTCTTCAAGTAACGCATATAGCCTTGATCATCGTTTCTTCTTGACTGAAACATACATTTATTTATTTATTTATTTATTTATTTATGTGTGTGGTGTATAACTGTGTCTCCGAAGTAATTGGGGGCATTTATTATGAGGCTGCCTTTTTATAATATACTTCTCTTTAATATACCAAAAAATTATGAATTATTGTTACATTAAATGATGTATCGGTATTATATGATATACGGTAGTTTCTTCATTCAAAACAACACTACTACATCTGTTGCTAAAAAACGGTACCATACGTAGCAGTCCAACGGCTTGCCCGCGTTAACACTCTACTTAAAATAGGTTATAGTAATACAAACTTCTCCGCTCCTACCGCTCCTTTCCTTGCATAACGGTTTTAGCGGAGGAAGCGGAGGCAACGGAGGTAATCGGAGGTACCGATTAATGTTGCGCGAACAACTGCTCCGCTCCTACCGCTCCTTTCCCAGCACTAGCCCAGATAGGTTTTCGGCGACGCAGACTTGGGAGAGCTACGACTGGGAATGTAGCATCAAAGAGAATGTGTTGTAGCATTATGCCCCTACCCGATGAATTTTCAGGGTTGTCAGGGTGAGGTTTGAACCCATCACCTTCCGAATTCAAACATAACCTATACTGCTAACCCATCTCATTTGGTATCTCACAACTTTATTCTCGAAAGCACTCGTAAAATATTTCAAACATCATGAATATGAATTGTACCTTCAAAATTATACCCGAATCATGCACATTTGCCGGTGCTACTTAACGCAAACAAAAATATTTCAGTGCGATATGCTTCTAAGGCGATATGAGCTGTTAACAAAAGATAAACTACTCCACATGTACGCCAATTGAACGACGTCAATATCACAAATATATTCCAATATGCGATTCGTTTCTGATCCTTCTTCTTAAATTTTAGAATACAGTGAAATTCAAAATATTTTTTATGACATTTTTCAATCAATACAACAATATATACGGTCAGATATTTGAGGTGAATTCGGAATGTTGTATCTCTGTTCTTTTTTTTAAATGTTGTGCAACCTGAATAATACTAGTTGGACTTCAATCAGGCAGGCAACATTCCGCTGCGATTGATTAGATTAGCGCCTGGTTGCCTAGAACGGAACAAAACAAGAAAACATGCCTCCGAAGAAAGGAGGTGGTGGAGGTGGAGCGAAACCCAAAGGAAAAGGAGACAAGGGAGATGATGAAAGTAAAGGAGCTGGAAAGGAGAAGAAAGGAGGAACTGCTGTGAAGGTTTGAACTTTACTGTGGCAATATATTCTTTGACAGTAAGGAACCTGTGATTCATAAGGGTGATAGGTTATGTTTTCTTTTTCACTTGTAATGTGTAATTTACTTTGCTCGGAGGCTGAAATGTTTACTGGGCCCACAGAGCGCACCGATGGCATTCCGTGCCGAGCTAGGTTGTGCCGTCGGTAAATCGTGTGAATGGTTCGATCCCGGTTGAGATCGTTGGCATTTTAGGGTTTTTAACTGCGACGATTCCATGCCGTTGGCTTTTGGCACATTGAAAAATACCTGTGTGCAAATTGTAACACTCCAGGCAGCGTGACGTATCGTGCTAGAAAAGAACTCTACAATGAATGAGTACGGTACCACGTAGGAGCTCCTAAGCGAAGAGGAAGGAGACTTTGAAGAAAAAGTAATGTGCAGAACTCGGTGGGAGTATTTTTGATTGATAAATTGTGGTCTCCAAGGAGCCCTGGTGTAGGTCTTTCTGTTCGACGCTCGCGTCTGAATGGTTATACAAGCTCACAGCTACGCTCCGCTAAGGAGGCAGATTAGGTCTTTCTGTGCATGTCACTGAAATACATATATATCAGTACATACTTCAAACCATGTACTACTTCAGACTATCAGCGACCAGTGCCAAGAGTTATTTGGAAAGCCGGACTTAAGTCCACGGACGAATAGATGGATGCAATTTTGACTGTGTTGGAAAGGATTTTTCGTGTTTCCAAGAGCAAAGAGAACATGTACTCGTACAGGAACTGTGTTGAAAAGAATGTAAGGAGAGGGTGAAATCCAGTGTTGGCACATAGCTTACTCCTGTCGAATAACACCAAGGGGTGTCCTCTGACATTGTAGTTAGCCAGTTTGAGTCCCATTGGAGGAAAAGAATTTCACCAACAGATAGTTGGCCAGTGAGGTAGGAATGGTGGTAGTATACTACAATTTCAAACCTAATTGCGTGCCAAAAGTCTGGATTTAATTCCATATTTATCTGCAGTGTTTATATGGTGTGAGGGCATGTGATGGTGTCGATAGTGATTCATCAATCGGATGGGTATATGAACTCTTTGAAGGTGATGTCACCCTTTGGGGGTGGGGTGACAGACACTCATACAAAATATTGTTTGTGCCCATGCTTCTCAACTTTCAAGTCATGTGCAAAACTGGCGCTTCCATCCATGCTGTTGTATTACATTGAGTGTTCTCATAAGGTGTTCATAGAGTGCAGCACGCAGTGCATTGCGCAAAAGATGATGTAATTTCACTGACACATGTCACCATCAGATTTCAGTTATTAGTGGCAAGGAAAATAATGTGGAGTCTATTATAGCTTTTTTTTTTTTTCCCTTACATGCTATGGTTTACCATGGTGTTATCATGTCAGTACTGCTGTACGGTTGTGAAACGTGGACCCTGTCCATCAGGATATCAAAAAGGTAGAGCGCTTCCATCTGCAAAAACTTAGATCCATCTTGAACTTCAGATGGGAGGACCGGGTCACCAACCTTGCAGTTCTTGAGAAAGCACATGGTATAAGCATTGAGGCTAACATCATTGGTCACCGTCTCAGACAGATAGGGCACATCCATCACATAAGTGAAACCAGGCTTCCTTATCAACTTCTGTATGGTGAACTCTGTTCCGGCACAAGACCTCATGGAACCCCTTTGAGACATTTCAAGGATCAGCTTAAGCATACTATGAAAAGTGCTGGAATTAACACTTAATCCTGGAATACACGTTTGCTGAGAATTGTGCACTTTGGTGCCACGCTGTTTTTACATCAGTTTCGGTGTTTGAAGAGGAACGACGGCAATGTGAAGAGCTCAGTTCCACCCTTTCCTCAACCATTTGATGTGATCTGTGTGGATGTATGTTTCATGCCAAGATTGGGTTACTAAGTTGTATGAAACATTTTCACAAAGCTTTGTGAGTGTGAAAATGTAAACTGCTCAAGAATATGTTTACTCGGATACGAGTTGCAGCCAATGACGATTGTTACCTCACTTCAGAAATTAATATAATATAATATAATTAGTCCTACAGTGCAATGCAATTTTCTCTAATCGTCTGATCCACTCGCTGAACAAGATCATTGGTTGACAGTCACTTCAGTCCCTGACCGCTTGCATCATGAATGTCTGTACGTCCTGCTTCGAAGTTCCTGCACCACTGCCGCACTTTGCTGTCACTCATGAAAGTGTTACTGTACGCATTACTCGTTCGTTGATGAATTTCAGTGCATTCCACCCCTCAGCATGAAGAAATTGAATGACAGCATGCACTTCACACTTGGCAGGGGACTCTATTGCTCTAGGCATGTTCACGTGCTCACCGCATGCTCTGAACTGACAAGTGCGACGAGACACGGTCGATGTGCATACTAGAGACATTGCGCAACACATCTGCCTAAGGCTTCTCGCTGTGGTTTTAATTTTGCGATCGTGTGGAGGTTAAAAAGTATAGCCCTTGTATATGTTTATTCTGGGTCATTGCAGGCCAGAAAATGGTGGGTTTTATTGATCTTTTTTGGCTTATAAGTCCTTTTTAGTGTTTTTTTTAGGTCTTAATGGCTTTTTTTTGCAAATTCACCTTTTTTCAAGTACATTTGTACTGGTCATTCTCAACTCAAATCATCGTTGGTTTGTCCATCACCTCTTAAACAATCTTTTCTGTAGTAAAAGTGAAAAATTGAAACTAATGCTTGAAAAACCCATGGGTATCAAATTACATGCAGTATAACTGAAACATTGAAAGGAGAAAATTTTGATGTGTTTTTCAAGAGGAAGATCTCACTTGCTTCAAGTATGAATCCTTAACATCCGTTGATGTGAAGAGAATTTTCTCGATATTTCACAACGTGCTGTTTGAAAACCAACGATCCTTTACACCTAAGAACCTGGAGATGATTATTGTGATATACTGCAAAGCCAACTGAGGTAAGGTTTCCGAATTCCAATTTCTGTAACCCTAGTGTGGTTAAGCCAAATATGATTCCAGTTATACTAATTTCAATTTCATTCTCCAGGATGTCCATTGCGGATTCGGTGAATTCATTCCAGGTGCAACACACATTTCATTCTAAATTCTGCAAGTACTTATATTAACATGCAATTACTTTTTTTATTATTTAAAATAAAAATATATAATGTCTGAAAGAGAAGTGTTTCACTCATATATTTTTGCGAATACCACCAGAATTTTGCATTTTAAAATGTTTAATTGCATATTTAATGAAGGAATATAAACTAAAATTATGAATGAATTTAGATCGCATTTTTACGTCCTTTTTTTGGATATTTTAAAGTCTTTTTACAGGTCTTTTTTTTAGGCATTGTTTAGGTCTCCAACTTCCGTGCCCTAATAATCATTAACAAAATCATCAGTTTCTGACAATAACCTCAACAAATGCATACACTAAATAAATAAATTAAGACTAAAAAACTGTCAAGCTGGGAAACAGAAAGGAGCTTGTCGAGGCTTGAAAATAAATGGATGTTAAAAACTGGAATTTATGAGGAAAGCCCATCTATGTGAAGTTGTGGAGATTATATTTTTGTCCATCAGGAGTTACTTAAGGTTGCTAGGAAATCTACCGACACAAGGATGACATATTTGAGCGCTTTCAAGTACCACCAGACTGAGCCAGGATCTAACCCATCAACTTGCGCTCAGTAGGCCAGCGCTCTTACCGCCTGACCTACTCGGCCCATCTTAGGTGTTCCTGCTGTTCTATACATGACTTGTTTGTTCCTTCCCATTACTCAAATATAATTTAAAAGTACAAATCATTGTACTGGAACTGAGGACGCAATATGTAGTCACTTCAAGAACCGTGGCAAAGGTATACAATCCCCCACTCAGCCAAGACCAGTAGAGCGTGCTACTATCTCTTCTTCCTATTATTTACTTTACTTCCTCACATGATTACCAACTATGTATATTAATTATTGGTCTCTGCTTGTCCAAGCTAGTGATGAAACCCATTGGTCTAAGAGCCTCTTGAAGGGAGTGTGACCCCATGTAGCGGGGACACTGTTTCATGTCAGACCATTGGCCACAGCAAACAAGGTTTTATTGTTCATTTAATTTAATATCTATTAAGCACAATGTGCATGTATAATATAATGTGAAATCTAAACAAGCATTACATACTTACTGTAATATCCATAGATATACTATATAGCGGATCCTGTACATCATTCACAATCCTTTCACCAGTCTTTAGGAAATGCACCAAGAGACTGTGTTCTGTTGGAACAGGTCATTAAGTGATAACGAGAATAGGGCACGTCACAAAGTCGGCAGACACAGTCATCACTTAGTGCATGAAATCCATTCGTCAGACATATCTTCCCATGGAACCCATGGATGCCCAAGCACGTGTATATGTGGCGTAATTTATAGTTAGGCCCTCTCCAGAAACTAGTCCTTGTTACTTCCATGTTAAAAAACTCTGCTGGTATCTGTTGTGCTTTTTTGTCATCTTTTTTCTAGTACCTCAATCAGTGCAACAGTACCCGTGAGTCTAAATACTGTATATACCTAATGTCCTCCAAGAAAACAGATTCGTTAGCCATTGCATATGTGAATCGGTTTTCTGTATATTTTGAAACATGACGAACTCGTTTCAGAAATCTGTTAAGTAGTTGGTTATTAAATCTACCTGTATTGAATTATGGGAATGATGCCATATTTAATAAATTTCAGCCAATGGCCATGGCTCTTCACTCAAGATGTATGAAAAAATGCAGCGCGATTCTAATGTTTGGCTCTAAAAGTAAATATATTTGTAGGGACAGGTTGGTGGGACCCTAACATTTGTATTAAAAATCTCTCTCTCTCTCATTTTAAAGGAGGTAAGATATTTAGGATTCACATTTCTGAACTGTGTACTTCATACTGAGGGGAACATAGTATATTTTGACCTACGGATGTTGTGTTATATGTAGTATGCCGCAGTCACAGAACTCTTTGTCAATTGGAAAGTGCCACTTCTGTTAGTTCACCTTGGATCTGCCTCCGTCCATCCTTAGTTTGTTTAAGGACTTCCTTTTAGCTAATACCTCTATAAGGCCAGGAACTGATGATTCCTTGGGTTCCATTCAGCTTGATAGAGGAAAGATTCTTTCTTTCCACTAGGAATTCTGTACTAACACACACTTCTTTTGGCTTGTGATAATGAGATTTTAATTTATATCAAATTATGTGTTTCTTAATCATTTTTAATTTTTCTGACCCATCGTAGGTACGGCATATTCTCTGCGAGAAGCAGTCGAAAGTGCTGGAGGCCATGGAGAAACTGAAAGCAGGAATGAAGTTTCCTGAAGTGGCAGCACAGTACAGCGAAGATAAAGCGAGACAAGGGGTAAGTAACTGTGTGAATTGAAGAGTCTTCAAGTAGAAAAATAAAAATAAAGATTTTGTTAAATGACCCATATAATTAACCAATCAACATGGAGTGCCATACACTGTACGCTAACTCCTCAACGCTCTCTGTTGCGGAATGACGTGCATGCACACGCGTAGCAGCTTCTGCTTTGTGCTTCTATCTAGCAAACAGTTCTTGAACTATTACAAATATTTATTTTGACTTTCTCCAACTGAAGATTGCCCCTGAGGACAAGGCATTTAAAAAATAAAATAAAAAAAACATTAAAAGTATTGTGATGATGACGATGACGGCGACGATTGTTAATGAACGTAGGTTTTCGTGGCTCATTGTATTAACTTAAATAAATAAGTGAATACTGAATTAAAGCCACTATATTTATTTAATGAAGCAGAGCTTTCAGCCAAATTGCAGTGACCTTCATCAGGGCATGTTAAGTTCTGCTTCTGACAGTGAGCAAAGAAATTCAAAGGAACCTGGAAGTCATGATGGTACTATCCACGGCCTCCCCACTAATTGGACTCAGGGATTGTCGTGCTAGGATTCACAGCCCTCTGTCGACAATTTCGTGAGTGTGTCCCACTGTGTTATGCATGTATTTCTGCAGTAGAGGTCTCCATGTATTTGATAACTTGAAGCCGTCTTCCCTGTTGATGTTATTCGGGCGCAGTTCTATCTCTTTGGCTTCCCTTACCAGTCGAGCATAGAAGTCTTTTACAGGCGCAATGACCTTCGCCTGGTCAGAGAGGATTTCATGGTCTGTACTGTAGAAATGTTCTGCTATGGCAGACTGGCTTATGGTATTCTCCGTGGAGGATGAAAGAGTAACATTCTTTACCGACCTGATGTGTTCTTTCACCCTGGTGCTGACAAGCCTTTTCGTCATGCCAGTATATGAGGAACCACAACCACATGGAACTTCATACATGCCCGGTGTTTCAAGATGTGGTTTTTCCTTGAATGTTCGAAACAGGGATTTGAGCTTCCGGTCTGTGGTGAAAACTGGAATAATATTGTACTTCCTAAGAATGTGCCCTATTCTGTCAGTTATACCTGCCACATAAGGAAGGAATACTTTCTTCTATTTACTGTAGTAGTGGGTGGTACTATCCCTGTTAGGCTCCTTGATCTTCACAGCTCATGCTATGTCTCCAGAAGTATAGCCATTTTTCTTCATGGATGTTGTTAGTTCTCTTAATGCACTTGAGCGCTTATCAGTGTCTGCAACGTTATTTACCCTAGTAAATGACGTTCGAAGGAGAGCTGCTTTTTGGCACGGGTGGTGATGTGAGAATTTATGAAGATATTTTTCAGAATGTGTAGGTTTCTTATACATTGCATGACCTAGTGTGCCATCATTCTTCTTGTATACTAGCACATCAAGAAAAGGTAATTTACCTTCATTTTCTACTTCCGTCGCGAATTTGATCTTACTGTTAATGGAATTTAGGTGCTCCAAAAATTCATTTAATGTTTCCCTTCCATGTGGCCAGACCGAAAATGTGTCATCCAGGTTTCAATGCCTCTACAGTTAATGCAGCAGACTCAGTGTTCCATAAAAATATTAGCAGCCACTGGTGACAGAGGTGAACCCATTGCTGCTAATTCTGTATGTTCATAATAATCCCCTTTGTAGTAGAAATACTGTGGGGGTAAGACACCCCTTACGGTTGGAGGATGGGAGGGAGTGACATGTAAAAATAATAATAAACGACCAATATTAATGTCGAATCCATACTTCTCGGAGTCACTGGGATGAATTGTGACATTCTGGATGCCGTTTAAGTCCAGGTTCAGCCTCCATCAACGTGCGGGTCATAAGGGGCGAGAAAGATGATGTCCAAAATGACTGTGATCAGCACAGATCGATGCCCCGACAAATAGCTTTAAAAATTCAAAAAATAAAAAAATATCCGAGTCTCTGATGCCAGCATTCTTCAAGTCTTCTCTAACTTCTGCAATCCACTTCATGCTCTTTATGCTTTCGGTGTATTCCAAGATCTGTTTAGTCAGTCGGCTGTCCGGCATTCTCTTGATGTGAGTATAGAATTTCAGTCGATGCTTCATCATATCGTGTACTATGTTGGATATCTGCTCATTCTCCTGTCAACTTCGCAACTGGTATCCTTCTTGTGTCTTTTTGGCTCCTAGAATCCTAGTGTTTACAGTGCACTATGTCTTCTGGTATGGGCTAGAGCAATTTTGTTACTTTCATCGATTTGTCTCTGTCTTATCCTCGGCTTTGACAATATGAAAATGACTGAGGTATGAGCAATGCTAGTAATGCCATTCCTTGTACAGCCAGTCCCTGCTATGAATGGTATGGAAATGTTGCTCATAGTGTCGGGCGGTGCATGCATTTCAGTGGGCTTGGCAGACTGATGTGTAATAGCAACGTCTGGCTCAGTGAGGAAAGCAATGGGAAACTACCTCACTCCTCATTTCCCTAGTACTGAGCTCAGCAGCTGCAGTCGCTTAAGTGCGGCCAGTATCCAGTATTTGGGAGATAGTAGGTTCGAACCCCACTGTCGGCAGCTCTGAAAATAGTTTTCCGTGGTTTCCAATTTTCACACCAGGCAAATGCTGGGGCTGTACCTTAATTAAGGCCACGGCCACTTCCTTCCCACTCCTAGCCCTTCCCTGTCCCATCGTCGCCATAAGACCTATCTGTGTCGGTGCAACATAAAGCAACTAGCATTTCCCTAGTACGCCTCTTCAGTGATGCCTAAGCCTGACACGATGATGACGTATGTGTGCACCTTCAAATACCACTGGACTGAGCCAGGATCGAACCTGCCAAGTTGGAGTCAGAAGGCCAGCGCCTCAACCGTCTGAGCCACCCAGCCCGGCACTTTTAAAAGTAGGAAAGATATGAAGATAAAGTTGGAATTCAAGAGGACAAATTGAGGCAAATATTTATTGATACGACAGGGAGTAAGGGATTGGGACAATTTATCAAGGGAAATATTTGATAATTTTCCAAGTTCTTTGAAATCATTTAAGAAAAGGCTAGGTAAAGAATTGTTAGGGAATCTGCCACCTGGACGACAGCCCTCAATGCAGATGGTTGATTGATTGTCGTCTCAATTCCCTGGTACTGTGTATATGCTGATCTTCAAAGCAAAGCAAAGTCACCTCCGTACAGGCCATGAAGGCCCTTGGAGGAGTGGAAGGTAAAGGCTTCCACCATTGTTAACCTCGGCACGTGATGGGGTAGAGGGTTAGCTCTACACCCGGCCGCCTTTGCCCCCAGGAATTAACCTGGTACTCATTTTTGGTGTAGGCTGAGTGAACCTCAGGGCCATATGCCCCTCCGGAAGTGGAAATCTTGTTTCTTAAATTTTACGACTTCCTGACAGGGATTCAAACCCAAGTCCTTCCAGGCAAACCGAGCGCGCCTTTACCACCTCGGCCAGGCAGCCCCTATGCTGATCTGCAGCCCAAAGAAAAGGCCAGGTTGATCGTCAACTGTTCCTGTTGCTTGAAGGGACTGTTAGGGAAATGAGAAAAGTAACGTAGTTCTCCGTTGCTTTGTGCACAAGGCCAGAGGATGCTATTACAGATCAATGTACTAATACACAGAGCAACCCTACAAGCCATTTCTTCCAAAATTACCCCTTGTGACAGTACCTATCTTTTGGAAGTTAAGTGCACACAATGTGTATGTTCAGCGTTTTAAGTTTATTTACTGCATAGCAAGCATTAGAGTGCGGTGTAGGAGTAGTGTGTCTGCCTCTTACCCAGAGGTCCCGGTTTCGATTCCCAGCCAGGTCAGGGATTTTTACCTAGATCTTAGGGCTGGTTCTAGGTCCTCTCAGCCTACGTGCTTACAGTTGAGGAGCTATCTGATGGTGAAATGGTGGCCACGGTCTAGAAAGCGAGGGATAATGGTCGCGAGGATTCGTCGTGCTGACCATACGACATCTCATAATCTGCAGGCCTTCAGACTGAGCAGCAGTCACTTAGTAGGCCATGGCCCTTCGGGGTTGTTGCCCAATGGTTTTTTTTAAATATTTTGCAAAAATTAAAAACCCAAGATATTACCAGAGCCCTTTTTTTCTCTTGTCCATACATAGTACTGGCACCTTCTTTTCTCAAATTAAGAAAAAAAGAAAGAATTGCGATTTATTGACAAGGCGGCAGTGCCATCTAGCGGCTGGTGAGCACACAACGCCATAGAGCCAACCTAAAGACGATTAGAGCAAAACTGCAGATACTCATTGACTTTTCCTCATAGTACCAAAAATTTAAGTGGTGAAGAGGATCACGAAGACTGAAGATCCACAGGGTCATAAGGAATCAGTTTCTGGTAATGACTGGCCAGAACATTGGGCAGTTTTGCAAAAAATGTTTTCTGCAAGAGATAGAAGTGGATGGCGATGATAAGGGTATACCTAGATATAAGTTAGGAGTGTGGAAGTTGCTGTTACAGCACCTACTTGGGTACCGATACCTGTCCTCCCAGAAAAAAGAGCACTTCATGTTACCCATTACAATCCACAGACAAGTACATCAAGCCGTTAACCTTGATCTTCCAGATGAAACAGTCGTACTGTTGTTTAGCCAGAGAGCCAGTCACCTCTTCGTAACATCTCTCTAATTACAGACAAGAAGGAATGTGTTAGTCATTGTGTTTATTCCTTTTTCAGTGTGGAATGTGTCCTTGTGTTATTAAGAAAACTTGGGTTCCCTTAGGCCAAGGTTATTTAACATCAACACTTCTAAATTTCCACTGTGAATCTCTTACGTATTCTGAGCTCTTTCTTCCTTCAGGCCTTCTTGATGTAATTTACGTAATTCCTCAGAGAAGTTGCACAAGGTAGTATTTAGCTTCCTCCTTTCTGAAGGTCTGATGCCACATACAGACCTCTTGCTCATCCATTCTCATTTCTAGACACACTGTGAGAACTGAACAAGTTGACTATAAGGTTTGAGTCATGCAGCTGTCAGCTTGCACTCGGGAGATAGTGGGGTTCGAACTCCACTGTCGGCAGCCTTGAAAATGGTTTCCCATGGTTTCCCATTTTCACACTAGGCTGTACCTTGATCAGGGAGTAAATAAAGAAAAGTGCACTCTGGGTTGGGTAGCGTACCAAAGCCCTCCAGTTGTCTTATTTCTGTCATTCTTCTTCAATCACTGTGTTGCTTTGCACAACAGAGTCCCTCCATCCCTTTGACGTTGTCCTGTAGGTCTCCTTGAGTTTCTTGAAGGCTTTCTTCCGAATTCTCTCATTTTGCATTTGCATCATGTGTCTCAGCCACCTTAGCTTTGCTCTGTCACTTCTTTCTTGCAATTTACGTATCTCTTTGTTTCATATTCTGTCTCATGTGGCCCCTTGTATTCTCCTTAGAAACTTCATGAACTTCATTTCTACTATTTGATTCCAGGCTGCTGAAGCCTATTTCAATACATACTGACCTGTTCAAGGTTTAACACATTGAGCCCCAGACAGTATTTTTTAAACCTTCCTGTTGGACCATGTTATTATTTTGTATTAATCTCTTCTTAAATGTATGAAAGTCTGGGCCAAAATACAAATATGCATAAATGAAGAATATGTTTTCTTCTAACAATATTTGTAGCGGTCCTGTCATAAAAGTGTTCCACTAGGACCAGTGGTTCCACGCAGTGCTCCAGAAAAATTTCCCGCACATTTATAGGAAACACTTTCAGTTAGATATTTTCGGGTCATTCATGTTCAACAGTTGGCAAGAAATCATCTTCCCTAATGTAAAATCATTGTTGTTCTTTTATGTCATTCGCACACTTTTTTGTGATTATAGATATGTCTGATTGTTCCAAGAGAAAGGTCACGACAATTTGACAATCTTCACATATTGCATATTTTCATATTGTTTTCTCCTCCTTCCAGATTTCGGACATTACAGTAGTGCACAGGATTTTTAACCTCTTTCAAGAAACCGGGCGAGTTGGCCGTGCGCGTAGAGGCACGCGGCTGTGAGCTTGCATCCGGGAGATAGTAGGTTCGAATCCCACTATCGGCAGCCCTGAAAATGGTTTTCCGTGGTTTCCCATTTTCACACCAGGCAAATGCTGGGGCTGTACCTTAATTAAGGCCACGGCCGCTTCCTTCCAACTCCTAGGCCTTTCCTATCCCATCGTCGCCATAAGACCTATCTGTGTCGGTGCGACGTAAAACCCCTAGCAAAAAAAAAAAAAAGAAATATATGATCCATTTTTTTATAACAACAACATAAGAAATCACCCTTTGCTTAACAGCAGGTAGACTGTTTATATATTCCTATATTTTTAACAGTTTTTACATAAGTTCTAAATTCAAATTGTTTATAAAGAATGTATTTTAAGATTCAAGACTAGTAGAAGAATCAGTCACTATGAATAATAATTTTGTGTGGCTATTTCTAGCCAGATAAAGCCCTTGTAAGGCAGACCCTCCGATGAGGGTGAGTGGCATCTGCCATGTGTAGGTAATTGCGTGTTATTGTGATGGAGGATAGTGGTGTGTGAGTTGCAGGGATGTTGGGGACAGCACAAATACCCAGCCCCCCGAGTCATTTGAATTAACCAATGAAGGTTAAAATCCTTGACCTGGCCGGGAATCGAACCCGGCACCCTCTGAACCGAAAACCAGTACGCTGACCATTCAGCCAACGATTCGGACATCATTCACTACTGATCTACATTTAGGGCAGGTGGCGGATTCCCTATCTGTTGTTTTCCTAGCCTTTTCTTAAATTATTTCAAAGAAATTGGTAATTTATTAAACACATCTCCTTTCGTAAGTTATTCCAATCCCTAACTCCCCTTCCTGTAAATGAATATTTGGCCCAATTTGTCCTCTTGAATTCCAACTTTTTCTTTGTATTGTTATCTTTCCTACTTTTAAAGACACCGCTCAAACATATTTGTCCACTACTGTCATTCCACGTCCACTAATATCATTCCACGCCATCTCCACCTGACAGCTCGGAACATACCACTTATCATCTAGATCAACATACCACTTAGTCGAGCAGCTCATCTCCTTTCTCCCAAGTCTTCCCAGCCCAAACTTTGCAACATTTTTGTAACGCTACTCTTTTGTCGGAAATAACCCAGAACAAATCGAGTTGCTTTTCTTTGGATTTTTTCCAGTTCTTGAATCAAGTAATCCTGGTGAGGGTCCCATACATTGTACCCATACTCTCGTTGGGGTCTTACCAGAGACTGATATGCCCTCTCCTTTACATCCTTACTACAACCCCTAAATACCCTCATAATCATGTGCAGAGATCTGTACCCTTTATTTACAATCCCATTTATGTGATTACCCCAATGAAGGTTTTTTCTTATATTAACACCTAGGTACTGACAATGATTCCCATAAGGAACTTTCACCCCATCAACACAGTAATTAAAACTGAGAGGACTTTTCCTATTTGTGAAACTCACAACCTGACCACTTTGCAGTTGCTCACAATCTTGTAACTTATTTATTACCCTGTACAGAATAACATCATCTGCAAAAAGCCTTATCTCTGATTCCACTTCTTTACGCACATCATTTATATATATAAGAAAACATAAAGGTAAAATTTGTTCAAGAATAAAAACATAAAGGACCGGGTGGGTTGCCCGTGTGGTTAGGGGCACGCAGCTGTGAGCTTCCATCTGGGAGATAGTGGGTTCGAATCCCACTGTCGGCAGCTCTGAAGATGGTTTCTGTGATTTCCCATTTTCACACCAGGCAACCTTAATTTTAGGCCACGGCCGCTTCCTTCCCATTCCTAGGCCTTTCCTATCCCATTGTCGCCATAAGACCTATCTGTGTCAATGCGATGTAAAGCAGATAGCAGGAAAAGAAAAAAAGGTCCAATAATACTGCCTTGAGGAATTCCCTTCTTAATTATTACAAGATCGGATAAAGCTTCGCCTGCTCTAATTCTCTGAGATTATTTTCTAGAAATATAGTCACCCATTCAGGCACTCTTTTGTCTAATCCAATTGCACTCATTTTTGCCAATGAAGAATACAGAGCAACGTGTACAAGTGCAATTTTACTAGCAACATGCTACTCAAAAAACAAGAGGGTGCTGCACACCTGAAGAATAATACCAAATTACAAGGCTCATTTATCCATTAACTTTGACAAGGATAATATGTTTTCATTATGTGTTTGTTAATTGTGTAGTGTTTTCTAGAACCTATTCTTGATGCTAATTTTAATCTGTACAAAGAGAATGTGGCTGATGATGGCCACATAGGACGAAACATATCCCGCAGTACTCACGAGAATATAGAAATAAAAATAATGAAAGGTTTATTTGTTGTGGTGAAAAGATGGATCTTTAACCTAATTTTTATTTATAATATACGTGGTCTGTTTCAAGCTGTCAGTAGAGAGTTAGCGTGGAATGACATACGCTTGAGCGGTAAAATAGGAAAGATAAGATAAAGTTGCAATTCAAGAGGACAAGTTGGGGCAAATATTCATTTATAGGACAAGGAGTGAAAATGAAAACCTACAACCTGTTTTCCAGTCATTGACCGGGTCAGGTATGTAGTGAATGAAACATATATAGGCTGTTAGTACAATGGGGTCGCCACTCCCAAGGTGATTTATTAATGAGTGATAAATGCTATGAAATGATAATAGAGTGTGTTGCTGGAATTAAAGATACAGGGAAAACCGGAGTACCCAGAGAAAAACCTGTCCCGCCTCCGCTTTGTCCAGCACAAATCTCACATGGAGTCACCGGGATATGAATCACAGTATCCAGCGGTGAGAGGCCGACGCGCTGCCATCTGAGCCACGGAGGCTCAGGACAAGGAGTAAAGGATTCAAATAATTTATCAAGGGAAATGTTTGCTAAATTTCCAAGTTCTTCGAAAATATTTTTTAAAAAGGCTAGGTAAACTACTGACAGGGAATCTGCCACCTGGGCAACAGGAGCTCACTGATGATTGATTGATTGATTGATTGATTGATTGATTGATTGATTGATTGATTGATTGATTGATTGATTGATTGATTGATTGATACAGAATACGAAAATGGGAAGTGATTGGTCTGATGATTGGTGGTGGTGGCGATTACTGTTTTAAGAGAAAGTACAACTGGGCAACCATCCCCTATCTAACACTACTCAGAGAGAAAAAAGGAAGGGATCTGACACTTCGAAAAATGAAGGTATCGGCCAAAGGAAGACAAGGGCCATGAAGGGCGTGAAAATGAAAGACTCCCTTGACCTTGAATGCTCCAATACAGTCGGGGTCAGAAAAGAACAAGAGTTGACCAAGGGAGGTCTGATAGGACTGATGAAAGTGAGAAGCCTAGCACAAGTAACTGGAAGCAATGCCAGGACTCAGTTAAGGATCCCATGGTCGCTGACCCAAGCTCCCAAGCTGAGAGCTCTTGTGGACCCTTTTAGTCACCTCTTACGACAGGCAGGGGATACCGTGGGTGTTATTCTACCACAGGTGGATAGGTGCCTGAGGAACTATACCTAAAGCGTAGTAGTAGTGCGACATGATTTGTCAATTGCTTATTCCTTCCTGTTATTAGCTGCTAGTACTATGTAGTTGTCATTCCATGCTTCACATATCATTCTGTTTTGTTTCAGGGTGATCTTGGCTGGATGACCCGAGGCTCCATGGTTGGACCGTTCCAAGATGCAGCATTTGCCCTACCTATCTCAAATGTTAATAACCCTGTCTATACAGATCCTCCCATCAAGACCAAGTTTGGATATCATATTATTATGGTTGAAGGAAAGAAATGATCACTGTACATATTTACCAATAAACCGTTGTTCTTTTTCTATTAAACTAATTTGATTCACTTATTTTATTAATCCTCGTACTCTTAGAGTTTTCCCACAATCCAAGGATTAATACCGTATGTCCCATTTCTCTATGGAGTCAGTATGAAGTGAGATGAATCTTCATAGCGAGTTTTTACGACCGGATGCCCTTCCTGGCGCCACTCTCATCAGAGCAGTTAATGAGATGATATGAATGATGTGATAGTGATATATGATAGTAGGAAGGGAGAGGGTGAAAAGAAATGTTTCTTTCTTAGTGCAACTGCTTAGCTGAGTTGTCAGAATAATGGCCTTCCCAGGTTCAATTCCCAGTCGGGCCGAGGATTATAGCTGTATCTGAAATTCCTCTGGCTTGCGGGCTGGGTGTTTGTGTTGTTTTCATACACACCACACTACCATCCACTGCAGAGACACTCGATAGGGAATACATCTTTCACTGGTGTTGGCATCAGGAAGGACATCCCGCTGTAAAACTGGGTCAGAATAAATTTAGTGCCGACCAGGAAGAAGAATTCTTTCTAATCCTTAAAACAAAACAAAAAAATTAATTTGTCATAACTTGGATGTTCTTCTGAGTTCTGAGGACTCTGTGTACTATCCACAACACAATAATAATAAACATAACAATTATAATATTAAAATATAATAATATGATACAAAATTTCTATATTTGACAAATCTTCTTTACAACTATGGTCTTTATCTCATCTCATACTGAAGTTCGAATGTGATATTTTCCCAAAATTCCTCAAAAAAAACTAGGTATAGCACCTCGTGCTCCTACCGGTAGACCTATTACACCAACGCATTTGAGGTTCACATATAGCTTGTGATTTGGGGAGAAGACAACATGAATGTTCAAGAACAGTTGGATGTGGTGAATGGGAAGATCAAAGAATATGGATTGAAAATAAGTATAGAAAAGAGTAAAACTGTCGTTATGACTAGAGGGGAGAAAGAAGGGTTAGGTCAGATTAGACTTGCAGACAAGCCCCTGGAAGTAGCGGAAACCTTCAAATACCTGGGGAGTGAATTAATGGAGAATGCTCAGCTGGATGCTGAAATTAGTACGAGGATTCAAGCTGGAAGCTGTTTCTATCATAGTGTAAGAAACATCTTATGGGACAAAGATGTGCCAATGGAAGCAAAGGAAACTATGTACAAGATATATTACGTACCCATAACAACTTACGGAGCAGAAACTTGGACAATGACAAAGAAGGATGAGAGTCGAATACAGGCAGCCGAAATGAAGTTCTTGAGGAGTATGATACAGAAGAGTAGAAGAGACAAAATAAGGAATGAGAAAATCCGGGAAGAAATTGGAGTGGAAAAAAATGAATGATAGAATAGAGAAGAGCTGATGAAGATGGTTTGGGCACATAAAGCAAATGAGTGATGAAAAAAAGTGATGGAAATGTAAAGGAGAGGCCACAGACGACCACGATTCAGATGGAAGGACACAATCCAATGCAGTATTAGAGAAAGAAACCTGGACTGGGACTCAGTGTTGGAGGAGGAGTGGTGGAAAGACCGAAGAAAGTGGAGCTAGAGCTGGATAATGGGAAATGATGATGATATAGCTTTCTTTATTTATATCCACCTCCTCAGCTTGTTGAAGATCAACCTCGAATCAGACAGAAGGGTCAATTATTATGCCATGCCTAGAGGTATTAGAATATGCCATAATATGAACTCTTCTGGTAGGCCCATCTGAGGAAACTCATAGGATTTCTTTGTGCACTTGCCACCCATTTCTGTCACAAAGCATAAGCGATCTTAGACCTACATTCGACAAATTTTCGGTCAGTGTGTGTACATGGGTTAAAGATAGTGTTGACTGACAGTTCGGATATTAATTTTACATAGTTAAATAGAGGAATCTGTGTAAGTATACAAACTAAATTACTAGATGGAATGTGAGGACCAAAATTTCAGTAGTCTTGATGGCCTCATCATTAGCAGACATTAGATAGTTCATGCTGCAACTTTCAGGCAGGTTTTTACAGATCAACAGATGTTGTGGGTCCTGTAAATCACCACCCTCGCAACGTTCGTTTTTTGTGATGTGTCCCCATTTCTTCAGATTCACCTTGCATCGGGACACACCATTTCTCAGTCTATTTAACGTCTTCCATGTAGCATACAGCAAATATTAGCCCGCCGGAGGTATCTCCTTAAGGGGAGGTATGACTGAAATTTCAAACTTCTACAGTTTTCAAGCTCTTGTAATGAAATGTATGTCACATACACAGACCCTTACTGGTTAGCTGTTTTCTACATTTCATTCACTTCCATCATCTGGTTTTTAAGTTATTCTTCGTTTTACACAATTTTGTGAGAAATGAAATCAAATTTAGTGGTAAAAATGTAACTTATTGATGCACAAATAAAGTTTGCACAACATTTTATAATTCACTAAAGATTATTGCAGTAAATAGATTTTTTAATATTCTTAAGATATAAATATCATCATTTTGGAGGGCATGGGCCTAATTTAATATGAAAAATAAGGCTGTTATGCATACTGGATATAAAAGATCATTAGGAAGCATTAATCCTGAGATATAGCACAGCTTGTAAATACATTTTGTACAGGTTATGCTAGTTGCTTTACGTCGCACCGACACAGATAGGTCTTATGGCGACGACAGGACAGGAAAGGGTTAGGAGTGGGAAGGTAAGGCACAGCATTTGCCTGGTGTGAAAATGGGAAACCACGGAAAACCATTTTCAGGGCTGCCGAACAGTGGGGTTCGAACCTACTATCTCCCGAATACTGGATTCTGGCCGCACTTAAGTGACTGCAGCTATCGAGCTCGGTGTACAGGTTATGAGGAAAACTCTATCGCGAGGAGCATTTTTAAACACAGCAACAACTACTAAAATGTGAAACTGAGAATACAACACTTAAAAAAAGGACAATCATATTCTCACCTCAGACCTGTCCTGTTATGGCTGTTATTAGCATTTTTGATGTCGGATTGGATACTAATTTATAATTTTCTGGTACAGCCTGGACGGGGCTACATTGTTATGCAAAAAAAAAGGGGGGGGGCATTTTTTCACTAAAATCCTTCAAATTTCAGTCACACGAATCTCGCCACAATTGGAGTCGATGTGTATTAGGTGATGATGTAATTGCCACCGTTGACTGCAAGAAGCTCCTTTGTGATCTTAGCCCGGGAAGCTGCTGTTTGTGTCTGTACAGGGGATGTCTCAGATCACATTATTATTTCTTCTCCTCCTCCTCCGCGGCTGTTCTTCTCAAAATATCTGGCTGGTGGAGCTATTCCGATGTTTGATATATTTTACGGATAGGAATTGGCCTCAGACATCCTGTCATGACACGTCCAGTCTCATTCAGAGCTACATCATTCTGTCTAGCATGTGCGAAGTTCCGCTAAACTGGTGCCGAGTATAAGCCATAACCATCAATATGAGCCTAATAATGAAATTCATTGCTCATACAGCTGAGTGGATGTCGAACCAGCCCTCAGATCCACGTGAAAATCCCTGACCAGGCCAGGAATCAAACCCGGGTCCTCCGGGTAAGAGGCAGGCATGCTACCCCTACACCGTAGAGCCGGTCATTAAAAAAATAAAAATAAAGGAGAAAATTTTCTTCTAAATTTCAAGATCAATTCCACTGTTATATTCAGAGTTTCTTAGCATAGAGATTTGAAAATATAGGCTTAAAATGGCATATTTTTGATAAGCTGTAATAAAAAATATTTGATAAATGTGGAAATCCCAAAATGTTGCTTTAGATCTCCGGGTCAAACTTATTAATTTTTTCAAGGTGTCATCAAGTTAATAGCTCAGTTCTAATATCAGTTGTGTCCATTAGTTTGCCATTAGCCATGTAATGGCTAGAACCATCAAGAAGTGATATAGTCCAGTGTGGGGGACATTAACCTGTCAGTATCTGCCATGTTTGCAGCAAGAATGGTGCTCTTACTACTGCTGAGTACAGCAGTGTTGTGTACAGGACAAGCCCTACCCACTAATAATTCTGCAGGCTGCACCAACCGTGAGTAAAACGTATCTATTTAAATCTATCTATATTTATAAAATAAGAGTTTTGTCTGTACATTGCTCAGAATTAAAAAGGAATGGTATTTCTGTATCAGTCATGTCCACAGGAACAAGGAAATGCACTTTTTATTTTTCCATAATTTCTGTCTGTCTGTCTGTCTGTCTGTATGTATGTCTGTCTGTCTGTCTGTCTGACCCGGTTCATGGTTCATAGTGTGGCTTACTGTAGTCACGTCCTAGTTCGTGAACCATGGGCAATGGCTGAGTGGCCTAGTAAGTGGTCCTGAGAGTCGTGATACCAGTTGCTATGGAATGGGAGTGGACATCTCGGACATATTCTGAGTCATGGCCCTCCTTGTGCTCAGGCGGCTAGGACTATACAATTCACCGGTAGTCCATAACCCGTTAGAGGAGAGATCCTCACTTGGACTATGTGCAAGTAGGGTAGCATCCTGCTTCATGAATTTACCGAGCTCAGAACATTTTAAGCAAGGCTCGGACCTATGGGAGTAATGGAGTCCCACTCCCATGTGCCATGAATGATGTGGGTAGATTAGTCAATTAGAGGAATTAGGACTAGAATTGTCTCAGTGTATTCATCATGTGAGGATGCAGATGAGGATGAAGTTGACAAGTTTTATATGTGCTAGTAGTAAGTGATATTTGGGTAAGGGGAGATAATGAGAAAGTGATAGGAGATTATAAAGTGTACTTTTGACGGGTGTTAGAAACGGAAGGGCAGAGTATGGGGTAGGGCTCTTTATCAGGAATACCACTGCACGCAACATAGTTTCTGTTAGACATGTAAATGAGTGAATGATGTGGGTAGATTTGTCAGTGGGAGGAATTAGGACTAGAATTGTCTCAGTGTATTCATCATGTGAGGATTCAGATGAGGATGAAGTTGACAAGTTTTATGAAGCATTGTGTGACATCGTGGTCAGGGTCAACAGCAAGGATAGAATAGTGCTAATGGGTGATTTCAATGCAAGAGTTGGGAATAGAACTGAAGGATACGAAAGGGTGATTGGTAAATGTGGGGAAGATACGGAAGCTAATGGGAATGGGAAGCGTTTGCTGGACTTCTGTGCTAGTATGGGTTTAGCAGTTTCTATTACATTCTTCAAGCATAAGGCTATCCACCGCTACACATGGGAGGCTAGAGGTACCAGATCCATAATAGACTATATCTTAACCAATTTCAAATTCAGGAAATCTATTAGGAATGTACGAGTTTTCTGGGGATTTTTCAATGATACAGACCACTATCTGATCTGTAGTGAACTAAGTATCTCTAGGCCTAGGGTAGAAAAAGTGAAATCTGTCTGCAAACGAATAAGGGTAGAAAATCTCCAGGACGAGGAAATTAGACAAGTACATGGATATGATTAGTGAGAAGTTCTGAACAGTAGACAGTAAGCAAGTTCAGGATATAGAAAGTGAATGGGTGGCATACAGGGATGCTGTAGTAGAAACAGCAAGGGAATGCCTAAGAACAACTGTGTGTAAAGATGGGAAAAGGCGAACATCTTGGTGGAATGATGAAGTGAGAGCAGCTTGTAAACGTAAAAACGAAGGCTTATCAGAAATGGCTCCAAACAAGGGCCGAGGCAGACAGGGAATTGTACGTAGTTGAAAGAAACAGAGCGAAACAAATAGTTGTTAAATCCAAAAAGAATTTGTGGGCAGATTTTGGTAATAACCTGGAAAGGCTAGGTCAAGCAGCAGGGAAATCTTTCTGGACAGTAATAAAGAATCTTAGGAAGGGAGGGAAAAAGGAAATGAACAGTGTTTTGGGTAATTCAGGTGAACTCATAATAGATCCCAGGGAATCACGGGAGAGGTGGAGGGAATATTTTGAACATCTTCTCAATGTAAAAGGAAATCATCCTGGTGGTGCTGCGAACAGCCAAGCTCATGGGGAGGAGGAAAATGATGTTGGTGAAATTACGCTTGAGGAAGTGGAAAGGATGGTAAATAAACTCCATTGTCATAAAGCAGCAGGAATAGATGAAATTAGACCTGAAATGGTGAAGTATAGTGGGAAGGCAGGGATGAAATGGCTTCATAGCGTAGTAATATTAGCATGCAGTGTTGGTAAGGTAACTTCAGATTGGACTCAGATTGGACAAAAGCAGTAAATGCACATATCTATAAGCAAGGGAACAGGAAGAATTGCAACAACTAACGAGGTATCTCACTGATTAGTAAACCAGGCAAAGTATTCACTGGCATCTTGGAAGGGAGGGTGCGATCAGTCGTTGAGAGGAAGTTGGATGAAAACCAGAGTGGTTTCAGACCACAGAGAGGCTGTCAGGATCAGATTTTCAGTATGCGGCAGGTAATAGAAAAATGCTACGAGAGGAATAGGCAGTTGTGTTTATGTTTCATAGATCTAGAGAAAGCATATGACAGGGTACCGAGGGAAAAGATATTCACTATACTGGGGGACTATGGAATTAGAGGTAGATTATTAAAATCAATCAATGGCATTTATGTTGACAATTTTTTTTTTTTTTGCTAGGGGCTTTACGTCACACCGACACAGATAGGTCTTATGACGACGATGGGATAGGAAAGGCCTAGGAGTGGGAAGGAAGCGGCCATGGCCTTAATTAAGGTACAGCCCCAGCATTTGCCTGGTGTGAAAATGGGAAACCTCGGAAAACCATTTCAGGGCTGCGGATAGTGGGATTCGAACCTACTATCTCCTGGATGCAAGCTCACAGCTGCGCGCCTCTACACGCACGGCCAACTTGCCCGGTATATGCTGACAATTGGGCTTCAGTGAGAATTGATGGCAGAATGAGTTCCTGGTTCAGAGTACTTACAGGGGTTAGACAAAGCTGTAAACTTTCACCTTTGCTGTTCGTAGTTTACATGGTAGATTGTGCCGCAAGCCTGCAGTCTAATATCTTGGAACTTGAAAGTAGGTGCAATGAGTATGGTATGAAAATTAGCCTCTCGAAGACTAAATTGATGTCAGTAGGTAAGAAATTCAACAGAACTGAATGTCAGATTGGTGATACAAAGCTAGAACAGGTCGATAATTTCAAGTATTTAGGTTGTTTGTTCTCCCAGGATGGTAATATAGTTAGTGAGATTGAATCAAGGTGTCGTAAAGCTAATGCAGTGAGCTCGCAGTTGCGATCAACAGTATTCTGTAAGAAGGAAGTCAGTTCCCAGACAGAACTATTTTTACATCGGTCTGTTTTCAGACCAACTTTGCTTTACGGGAGCGAAAGCTGGGTGGACTCAGGATATCTTATTCATAAGTTAGAAGTAACAGACATGAAAGTAGCAAGAATGATTGCTGGTACAAACAGGTGGGAACAATGGCAGGAGGGTACTCGGAATGAGGAGATCAAGGAAAATTTAGGAATGAACTCGTTGGATGAAGCTCTACGCATAAACCGGCTTCGGTGGTGGGGTCATGTGAGGCGAATGGAGGAGGATAGGTTACCTAGGAGAATAATGGACTCTGTTATGGAGGGTAAGAGAAGTAGAGGTAGACCAAGACGACGATGGTTAGTCTCTCTTTCTAACGATTTAAAGATAAGAGGTATAGAACTAAATGAGGCCACGACACTAGTTGCAAATCGAGGATTGTGGCGACGTTTAGTAAATTCACAGAGGTTTTGCAGACTGAACGCTGAAAGGCATAACAGTCTATAATGATGGTGTATGTATGTATGTATGTATGTATGTATGTATGTATGTACACGCATCACGAGAAAATGGCTGAAGAGTATTTAATGATAATTGGAATGTAAAATCGGGGAATGAGCCACTACAATCTAGGCTATAAATCATTTTTTAACTCTAGGCGAAATGGTAGCTTAGAGGAAGGCCTAAAATTTAATTCTCAAATATTTATGTTATTAGTGGTCCTATCAATAACTAAAGTTATATAGAATTAAATTTCCAATCATTTAGGTCTTATACAGTTTTACAGTACCGGCTATGATAACAGAGATATTCATGAATTTAGATTTTTGATGCTTAGTGCATATCAACGCCGAGCCATGAGTAAATGGATTAACAGAATTTAATTAAAATCAGTATGCAACGTCTGAGAATAAGGCACTACAGTATAAGTTATAAATTATTTTATTCAGGCTGGATGAAATGGTAGTTTAGGGGAAGGCCTAAAATTTATTTCTCAAACAGTGTTAATAGTGGTCCTATCGATAAACGCTATATAACAAAAGTTACAGATCACTTTTTTTTTTTTTTTCAGTTTGCTTTACATTGCATCCTTCTGTAGTTATTACATTCCTTTTTTTATCACTTTTAAAAATAATGGGATAATTAAACCCTTTCCCCACTCTTCTGGGATCTCTTTCTTCCTCCAGATTATTCTAAATAATCTATACAGCCACTGTAGCCCTATTGGTCCTGCTGCTTTTATCATTTGCGTAGTTACCTCATCCACTCCTGCTGCTTTACCGCTCTTCATATTTTGTACGGCTTCCTCTATTTCTAACATCGATATCTCCTTTTCCTGTTCTTCTTCTTTTCCCACTGTTACTTCTTTCTCCTTCTCATATACCAGGTCACTATATTTAATATTTAGCAATTCTGAGAAGTATTCTTCCTATCTTTTTATTATGTCATCTCTTTGTGTCAATATCTGCCCTGTTTCAGTTTTTACAAATTTTATATCTTCCCTAGTTCTTAAACTATTCTTCACCAAACAATACAAAACCTTTTTACTTCCCTTTATATCCTCCTGTAAAGTTTCTGTGAAACTTTCCCTGTTCTTCCGTTTCTCTTCTTGTACTATTTTCTTACATACCTTTTTAGCTTTACATTTCTGCCAATTCTCTGTACTATTGCTGCCTATCCAATTCCTCCAAGCCTTTTGTTTCTCTTTAACTGCTTCCTTTACCCTGCTGTTCCACCAAAGAGTCTCTTTTTCCTTTTTCTCCTGTTAATCTTCCACATGTGTTTACTGCACACTTTACAAAACCATTTCTGAAATATGTCCATTCCTCTTCCACACTGTTCATGTTATCTTTGGGAATTTCTTTCTTCAGATCCTCTTGAAACTTTTCCCTTATTTCTTTCTCTTTTAACCTCCATCCCTTCATTTTTCTTTCCCTTTTTTCTATTAACTTTGTTATTTTACCAAGTCTTAATTTGGCTACCACCACTTTATGATCTCCATCGAAGTCTTCTCTTGGCATTGCTGCCACATCTTCCAGTTGTCTACGTTTCTCCTTCTCCACCAAAATGCCTTTGTCTTTCTATCTCCCCAACCATATCTAGTTATTTTTTGTGAGTTCCGTTTTTGTAAACCACGTATTGCCAACAATTATGTTATTTTCACTTCTAACTTGAATGATATACAGTATATCTCTGTACTTCAAGGCAATGCCTTATTTCATTGTAATCTATATTTTCTATAATTTTTCTCTGTACTTCAAGGCAATGCCTTATTTCATTGTAATCTATATTTTCTATAATTTTATCAGAAAATAAGGTATTGTAGATTAGATCCACTGATTATTTAAATTTCAAAATCATTGGTTTTCATGTCCGACTCGTTGGCTGAATGGTCAGCATACTGGCCTTCGGTTCAGAGGGTCCCGGGTTCGATTCCTGGCCGGGTCGGGGATTTTAACCTTAATTGGTTAATTCCAATGGCCCGGGGGCTGGGTGTTTGTGATGTCCCCAACATCTCTGCAACTCACACACCACACATAACACTATCCTCCACCACACTAACACGCAGTTACCTATACATGGCAGATGCCGCCCACCCTCATCGGAGGGTCTGCCTTACAAGGGCTGCAATCGGCTAGTAATATCCACACAAAATTAATTATATTGGTTTTCATTTCTAGTCAGTGGATATTATTTTAAAATTTTAATTATCATATCTTTTCATTCCATCTCGTACCATTAAGGGCCGATGACATAGCTGTTATGCCCCTTTAAACAACAAACATCATCATCATCATCATCATCATCATCATCATCATCACCTATTTTTAAAAACTCCACTCAACCTTATTCATCTATTAATGTCATTCCACACCACCTCTCCACTGACAGCTCGGAACATACCACTTAATTCCAAAGAGAAGACATTATAAATTTTCCAGCTTACTCATTCTTGGTTGCCAGCATTTCAACCCAGTGTGCCTATTTATTTATTTATTTATTTATTTATTTATTTATTTCTGGAAATGCACAAGCAAAATCACTGATGTTGCCACTTCAGGTGTAACCGTTACTTGAGCTCACCACAGCTTAACAGAGGGAAATTATAGTCAAGCCACCCAAAGACTATTCTTCACAATCTTGCTAGGCATCTATTTTACTATCATCCAAGCCTACAAGTATACTGAATCCCCCTTTACTATTAGTGACGCCGCATATGGGTCAACCTTCTTCATAGCAAGAGGATTCCATGTGTTGCATGTCATCATTGGAAATGCCTTCCTCTTAACATGTTTAATATGACATTTGAGATGTCATTTTTCTATCAACCATCATTTCAGATTTGAAGCTGTTAAATGATATTCACACTTTGTTGACATAGTATGATTATTCTTATATATTTCTATCTACTGATGAGGAAGATAACCTATTTATTTAGTATATAAGTACATTTGACTTCCAATCAAAAAGATGAATTCACATTAAATAATCTGAATCATATTCATTGTTACAATATTCACAATTTTCTTAACATTAATTGTAATGGCTCTGGCTTCCATCCTATCTTTAAAAAAATATTAATGAGCAGGAAAACGTTTGCTTTTTTAATGTGGGTTTGATCCCAAGGGTTCCATATGGCTCCCTCTTTCACTACAATTTTTTCTGATTGCCATAATTTTTCTCATCTTTGATGTAGAAATTGCCTTCCTTCTACCAGTCATCATTATCATAAACTGATCAAATATCATATCATGAACAATTATTAGCATATTTTTTCTATTTATCTTATAGTTAGATTTATACCATGAATGAAATCAAGGTGCTCTAGAATGAGCCTATTAGGGTTGTAGTTAATTATAATATTTTATTTGCACTCAAAAAGTAATGATCTTCAATCTACCTTAAATAAGAAGCGATATATTGCAATATTAGACACTCAGTGATAATATGTTTGATGGTCTGCTTACAGGTACCACAATCACATTTAGGTTTAGCAATTATTTTCCATTTATAGTGAAAATCTGCACAGTTACCATGGCCTGATCATATCTTGTTAAGAGTAGACCAGGTTTTTTGAGGAAGCTCAAATGCAGGAGGCAGCGACAAACCAATTTGTGGCAGAGTTGACTTAGGCCTAGTGTCTTGTCTTCCCTGCCATTCTTTAGTTATAATGAAGTTGGAATTCTTCAAGTCTATTGCAGTTCTTATTGGTGGATTTCAAGACCTTAGACGATTCAGATGGACATCAGCAATATCGCCATGTATTGGTAACTGGGGATTATTCATTACTTTCTTGAACTCCCTGAGGAGAGCGTTTTTACGTCGAAGATCTGGTGGGGAGATATGGCTGAGGATAGGTAGACAGTATGTGGGTGTTGAACTTATTGTGCCAGTGATGAAACGCATCGTGGTGTTGAGCTGTGTATCTATGAGATTGGTGTGAGGGCAAACAGAGCACAGTACTCGGCAGCCGAAAACTCAAGTCCCAAAGCTGTGCATCGAAGTAAAGTTGCCACTGAACCCCAAGTTGTACCACATAATTTTTTTTTTATACTGTTGCGTGTTTTTACTTTGGATTGGACGTTATGAAGGTGTTGTGTAAAGGAGAGTGTTCTATCTAACGGGACTCCTAGATGTTTAGAAGTGAAGCTTCCACAGTGTGTAGAGTTATTTAGTTCTTCTTCTGGGTTGAACCACGTTGTACATTCCGTACAATTTGCAGACGTATTACAAGTTGTCCATTTCATGACCGTATCGATGAATATAATCAAGAAGTTAGTATAAATAACCACCTAATCGATTAGGTGGTTATTTATACTAACTTCTTGATTTGCAGACGTTTCGAATACACTGCAGATTTCATGTCAAGGCGACTCAAATACCCATACTCCATCCGAGGTAAACAGTCTCCCACACAACAATCACACTGCTACATTCCTAAATATTTTTGAGTGTGATTTGATAGAATCTGAAGATGTTCTTTCAAGAGCAAAACATGTCATTCTCTTTTAATTAAGTCGTTTATTTTTCTGGTGTAATTCTGTTACCATATGCTTTTCTTTTTCAGGTAATTTATGCATTTATTTACTCAAAAATTAGTTTTGGTAGACTGAAGAACCTAACATTTATGAATTAATGAAGGTGTTATTATTTTAGCAGGCCATTTATATCTGTTCTCAAAATCTATCAATTCCCAGGAGTGGTACACTTGACTCATGAAGGCCATGGGTACCTGTTTTCCTGGGAAGATCCTCGCACCTCAGAGTTGGAGCTGAGCTGGATGGAGGCCAGAGAGTTCTGTCAGACTCACTGCATGGATCTGGTAGGTCTGGAGACCCAGGAAGAAAACATTCTTGTAAAGGAGAGGCTAGCGAAAGGTAAGCCTTTATCTGTTTTCACAATGATAATCACAGCGTGCCTACCAGTAATTTAAATCTGTTTTCCCTGCATTCAGTTTAGTTGGATATGATACATCAGAGTGACGCTCAAGTATGTTTATCATACTCCAGAATCATCATCTCGAAACATGTTTGGCACAAACAGTTTTTAGTTTCAATTATTATTTTAAATTAACACCTGTTTCACTGAATTTTGTCGCAATAAGTTGTTTTTTGCTCTGCATATTGATGTAAATATTGTATATTTGTGCTAATTTTATTTCCGTCTAGGCTCTCCTTTGTTTTTTCATTTGCTCTTTCATTATGTTTTTTAGCATTTTTTCAACTTATATTATGTAAATTATTCCAACCCCCCTAATTTTTTCACTGAAGATGGCTCAAACGAGCCGAAACATGTTTGAATTTGTTTGCTCCGTCTAATGACGGAATATATGATGTATTGAATAGGAGGATACTCTCATTTTTCGCCATTGTAAAGTGAAAACCGTCAATACGGAATGATTCTAGTATCTTGTAACACTTACAGTGGCATAAATAACTTTAAAGAAATGTATCATAAGTCAAACAAGCTAAACTTATCATAAGGTCCAATCTGTGAAGTGGGTTATCGATAATCCCACTGCAAACAGCCACAAATTTCTCATACAATTGTGAGATTCTCTTGGACTTAATCAGACACGAGTTCATGACACTGCTGTTGCCACAATACGAGGTTCAGTAACCATACTCTGCAAACATTTATAAAGCATTTGACAAATTTTACATCATCATATTATTTTTTCTAATTTATTTCTGGACCATGTGTTATTTTCTAACTAACACATTCTAACAAATTCACCATTGACTTTCAAAGACAGACGATATTTTGTAATCAATATTCTTTGTCCTTGTAGCAGCTGCCTCATGAGGAAAGTTGAATTTATTCATTAATAATAATGATAATAATAATAATAATCATCTCAGAATCAAACCAGTTACAGACGTGCCAACCTTCAAAAGTCAAAAATCAGGAGATTTTTTGTGGCATATACCGACGTGTTAAGATACATCGTTGATGATATAACTTTGAAGAATATTTAACACTTTATACTACTCAATTATGTAATTGCTCTTATTAATTAATTAATTCATTAATTTATTTATTTATTTATTTATAAGTACTGAAATATTGCGAGTATTTTATACTAAAATACTGCATGTATCTGATCTTTAGAACACATGGCTGACTTTTCATTGTAACTGTGTTAGGCATCTTCATAAATTTCTGAACTAGATTTATGCTCAAAGCAGTGGCCTCGTTGAACAGGTTTTAAGGTTTAATTCTTTTCCAGAGCTCTTTTTGGGGAAGCTTTGATCTGAACTGATTTTCTGTCCTTGTAATTTGCTGGAAGATAGTCTCACAGTCAGCACTGCTATGCGGAAATGATAAAATAACAAGCATTACGTTAGAGATTTTGTCATATATGAGACCACCAGCTGATTGTATCTGTCTTGCCACTGCCCACTGAACATCAATTCTCCCCAGCTACTTAAAGAATGAAGAAAAACCTGGGATTTTCAAAAAATACCGGAATACTAAATCTGTTCTCAAAATCGGGAGATAAGTCTCTGCGATCAGGAGAGAGCAAGGAAGGACCAAAAATAGAGAGTCTCCCGCTTAAATCAGGGAGAGATGGCATATCTGCGGTTACCATTTGAGCTGGAATACGGAAGATCAAGGATTTTCTCTTTTTTAATGCTATTTGTTTTGGGCGTTGACCTACAAAGATCTTTTGCCCCTACTTGCACCATATGTTATGAACCTGCATGTATTTGGATATTGCGGAAGTGTAAAGTGTTGAATGTGAGGAAAGGAACATTAAGGACGACACAAACACCCAGTCCCCAGGCCAGGGATATTAATCATTTACAATTAAAAACCCCTGACCGGACCACCGGGTGACAGATGGACGCGTTGCCCCCTACACTGCGGTGCCGGACAAGATCAAGACCAGGAGCCTGGCCTTCAAAGATGACATCTTGATCGTAAACAACAACTCTAAAGATGCTGCAGTAGGTGTTCAGTCCCTACATGAGACAGCGACAAAGATAGAACTACAAATATCATACGAAAAGACCAAGTACTTTGAGAGTAAGCATCCTGGGAAAACCCCTTTGTGACCATCTATGGAAAGATTGGAAAAGTCCATCAATTTCGGTATCTCTGCGAACAGGTCCACCCCAATGGTAGAGACGGAACCTACATCTTAGACAGATGTTCCAAACTCAACGCAGCATACCAACTGTCGCAAAACTGTGGCGACAAGAAGTGCATTTCGAAGAACGCCGAACTATGCCCTTACAAAACTGTTGTCAGACCCCAGTTCTTATATGCTATGGAGACCTTACTGATGAACAGGAAAGGCACCGTGGACGACCTGGAAAAAGTTGAAAGTTGTATCCTCCGGAAAATTCACAGGCCAAGAGTGCTCCTGGATGGAACCTACCGACTGAAAGCGAACTCTGAACTGTACCAACAGATGAAAACGGCTAACACTAGCACGCGACATAGGTGGCCAGAATTTTATGGGCACCTTCTGAGAAGATCTTCTCACTCATGAAAAGCTACAAGACTGGAAGCATGTGGCTCAGTGAAGTAAAGAGAGACTTAGCTTCCGCTGGGATTTCTGATCTTGATATCTCAGACTGCCCTAAATTTTGTAAATTGTTAAATTCGTGGTCTCCTCTACCAAAGGTTGCTAAATCTCACAAATCTCTTTCACAGGAAAGAAAGGAAAACTAACAGCAGGGCTCAAGAAGTATTGGGAATGAAAGTGAGCATTCAAAAAGAGCTAGTCATAAGTGCTTCCTAGTAGGCTTAAATCACTGATAAATATTTTTGCCAGGGAATTTAAAAATGTCCAAATTTAGAAGCTTCAGTTATGACAAGTTATGGTGTATTTACAAAGTTACTGGACAATCGTGGATTAACAATACAATACAGTTCGCCTCATAAACACTTATATCCAGCAGTAGTGTGTTCAGACTATAAGTTTGGTAGACATCATGTTATTATTTTGTCTCCTGTATGATGTGAATTTGATAAAACCCCTATCACTTTTACAAAACATAACGCATGTACTTCTGGACATTTTGAATGTGATTTTCTATTAAGGTAGAATGTGAAATTCCCTCAGCAAATCTCGTAGTGAAAATAAAATATCCTTAAAAAGGTTTCTATTTAGTACAATAATACTGTACATGTGACAGCCAGCGATTGGTGTATCGAAATCATGGTTTCCAGCATTTCCTGTTATAGGCGCTTCCAGTGTCCTCCCCAGAAATTTTCATCAGTCGGGTGGCAGGAATGAGTAGCCGGGCGGGGAATACTACGTAAGAAATGAATAAGATAAAATTTCAATTTATTCCCTTCAGGGCATTAACAATAATAATATAGCCTTAGCTACTGTGTGCAAACATTTTTATTTGATGCCATTTGGCTACTTGCTCGTCAGTTTTGACGTTCCGTTTTACTCTAGGCCTACTAGATTGCGGAGTAAACCCAATCTTTCTTGGACGCCTAAGGCTGAGTTTTAGTGAATTTTGTTGGGTAAACACCAACACCAATGCTGACATCGTACGACATGCTAATAATGGTGTAGATTTATCATTTAAATAAACAGTTTTACAGTATTTACGTTTCAATTTGGAGCACGCCATGATTCAAATATTCATTAATATTACGTAACTACGTGTATCTAGGTTATGTTAGCTGGGCGGCGTGTAAAAACGGCAGGGCGTGCCCACTAAAATGGTCCTAGGGAGAACACTGGGCGCTTCTCCTGTTCATTCCGCATCAGTCTTAAATATTTTCCGGCACAGTTTTATTTTGCCCGTCCGGTTATTAAATCGGATCTTCTGGTATCAAAACGTTTAGTGCAAGGCAAGTATTCAGATTCCATATTTATTAACATCTTCACCATCATTCTCATTTCCCCTTGTTCAGCTCCTGCCAGGTTGCCTCTCCTTCCACCACTCCTCTTCAGTAATTGTATTCCAGTCCAGTCTTCTCTTTCTTATACTGACTGTTCTTGTCAGAGTCCATCCATCTTGCTCTGGGCCTCCCTCTTGTCCTCTCTCCTTCTAGCTTTAGCCTCCAACATTTGTTTTGGTATCCCTCCCTCCTCCATCCTCATAACATGTCCAAATCATCTCAATTTATTGTCTTCCATCCCCCATCTCTTTTCTGACCTCAACGTTTCCTACTCTGCCTCTCCGTGTCTTCCCTACCATACTCTTCAGGAACTTCATCTCACGGGCCTGAACTTTACTCTTATCTTTTGCTGTCAAAGTCCAAGTCTCTGTCTGATGCATACGTTAAAATATGGGTATAGTACATCTCTTTACATTTGATAGGAACTTCTCTGTTCCATACCAGGTTCCTTGCAGTCTGGTAAAACACCCTTCTACTGATCTGCTTATCCAACCTTGCATGTTACATTATTTCACTTCACAAATATTTGTCCCCTGATACTAACGGTTTCTTTTCCTTCTCTTTCTCCTCTTATCATCACCACTGTTTTGCTCTTCTCCACACTCATTTTCATACTATCTTTCTCAATATTGTCATTTAAAGACTCCAGTTGGATTTGCACTTCTGTATTGCTGATTCCCCAGATCACTATGTAATGTAAACAACAATATCTTCACATCCCCTCCCCTTTGTTTCCCTTAGAATTTCATCCATAACCATTATAAACATAAGTGGAGACAATAAACTTCCCTGTCTTAGTCCAGTTTGGTTTCTAAATCAATCTGTTCTCCCCACTGGAGTCTGAACACAACTGGAACAATTCACTAGTTCCCTTGATTGCCTTCCACATCCTTTTCTTTCCAGGGTTTTCCCACACCTTTTCTCTATTAACACTATACCATCACCAGATCTTTCCCATATTCCCAATGTTTTTCCATCAGTAATCTCATGGTAAATATAGTCTATTGTTTAACTGCCCTAACGAAATGCATACTGCTCTTCTACATTTCTTTCCAACCTTCCTCTCCTTTCTGTTATTCTCTCCAATATTTTGGCTACTTCTGACAACAGTGTAATTCATTGATAATTGTCACATACTTTCCTGTCACCTTTCTTAAATACTGGTATTATTACGCCTTTACACCAATCATTGGGTACTTACTTTTTCCTCCATATACACCTTAAATGGAATAGTATTAGAGTAGGTTCAATCGTTCCAGTAGTCGGGAAGCTTGATAACTTCCAACAGAAGTTGTACAGAGGAACTGAGTCATAGAATATCCACGGGAAAGAGGGCTTTCAGGAGAATGAAAGGTTTGCTGACAGCTAGAAGCATACCAATTAAACTTAGGAAGAGGTTTACCAAATGTTTTGTGTGGAGTGTGGTGTCTTATGGTTCTGAAATGTGCACAGTCAGACAGAAAGAACAAAAATATTTAGAAAGTTCTGAAATGTGGTTATGGAGAAGAATGGAGAAAGTGAATTGAGGTGGTGTTGAGCAGGGTAGGAGAGGAGAGGAACTTCATGATGATGATACAGAAGAAGAAAACATCTTGGATTGGTCACATAGTACGTAGAAAATGTCTACTACAGAGAATCATGGAGGGAAAAGTTGAAGGAAAAGGAGGGAGAGGAAGAAGAAAGTTTGGAATGCTGAAAGATGCGAAGAGAGAAAGAAGTTACAAGAAAATGAAGGAAGATGCTAAGGACAGAGAGAAATGGAGGACATCCAGTTGATACCTGCCTAAGGACTGAAAGAAGACACCTAAGCAGCCTCTATAACGAATGCAGACGAATAGGTCCTGCTGCCTTTACCATTTTCACACATATTTCATTCATCCCTGCTGCTTTTCCTGTTTTCATTTGTTTAACAGCCATTTCCACCTCTGCCATTGCATCTTATTGGCAGATAAGAAAGAAAACACCAAAACATCAACTATGAGAGGAGTTTCCCCAGCCACTACAATGTCCTTTATGATAACAAAATAAATAACAATAGCACTCAAATATTAATAACAATAATAATGTTATTGGGGTTACGTCCCACTAACTACTTTTTTTGCAGTTTTCAAAGACACAAGGTGCTAGAATTTAGTCCCGCAGGGGTTCTTTTACGTGCCAGTAAATTTACCGGCACGAGACTGGCGTATTTGAGCACCTTAAAATACCACCGGACTGAGCCAGGATCAAACCTTCCAAGTTGGGGCCAGAAGGCCAGCGCCTCAACGTCTGAGCCACTCAGCCCAGTGCACTCACATATTAACAGGTTTATAAGCTTAAATATAAATCACACCACACCATTTTACAACAGCTGTGTCAACTATTAGAACTTTTTTAATTAGAAGAAGAAGAAGAAGAAGAATGTCATTGTTGTTACGTCCCACTAACTACTGTTTGATGGTTTTTGGAGACAGTGAGGTGCCAGAATTTTGTCCTGAACAAGTTCTTTTATGTGCCAGTAAATTTACTCAGACAAGGCTGGCGTATTTGAGCACCTTAAAATACCACCGGACTGAGCCAGGATCGAAACTGCCAAGTTGGGGCCAGAAGGTCAGTGCCTCAACCATCTGAGCCACTCAGCCTATCAGCAGCAGCAGAAGAATAAGAAGAAGAAGAAGAAGAAGAAGAAGAAGAAGAAGAAGAAGAAGAAGAAGAAGAAGAAGAAGAAGAAGAAGAAGAAGAAGAAACATTGCAAACCATAAGCAAACACCAGTGACTTAAATGTTTTTAAACGTCCAGTATGGTTCTGCAGAGGCAACGTGATGTCCATTCGTTAAACACCTGTGGTCTTCCCATGCGGCGGTTTACGCGGAACGTATCATTCTCTCTGTGATATTAAAGATCCACCCTCGACACTGTTAATCTCGGAAACCTGAATTCGCATATAATCTCTGCCGCGTGCCGCTGATCATCACACATTCAAAACTGGTTAACTCACAACGTATTGCCATCTTCACGACCCTGGTGTCTGTGACAGACTGCTCAGCTATGCCGCAGCTAGCCACAATGCTCAGGGGTCAAACACGGCACATTTTCTAATGGGACACCCCTACTAGTGACTTTTGGCCACTCAGTGTGTGCAATATTTTCAAATGCTGGGTCATCAACATCAGCACGATCAATATATTTTATAAGCCGTGTTGCTTCAAATCTGATCAGTCCACGGACATAGTGATACAGTTAAAACAATATATGTAATATATTTTGTTGCTGTGATCTATGTTACACCCACATGCAGGTTAGTTTTAAGACTCTTTTACATATTAACGAAAGTTTTATGACAAGACGTCAACACGTCGCGTTGCAACAAGGATGCAAAGAATTTTGTCAAATAGTTGAACTTTGTCTTTATATATATTTTTAATGGGTCTTGTTCTTATTTGACTGAAGATGTCCCGAAAGCGTTTTCTACCTCCAACAACCCATCCACCTGCCCCACCTTAAACTACTACTCCTCCTTTATTTCCATATCCTATCCTTTCCTTTCTTATTTTTACTTCCTGTTCGATTAATCATCTTCAAAAAATAACTTTTTTCCTCTCTTTTTCTTTTCCGCATTGAACTGTGTATTATAATGTCACTTACGGTTCAGTACGCCTCATTTTGGTGCTGTCATTGGTTTTTGGGATTTCCTTATAACCGCATAACCTTTAGTGGTGCTATTTGAGGATCCAACCAGCCTCTGGGCTGATGACCTAACAGACAGACACCTTATGCCACCTCTAGAACAATCTGAGCTCTTATCTTCAAGAAATAACACGCTATGTAAATGAGTTTCTCATATCTTCTAATATTGCGCTTTTTGACTTTTTTCTCTTCACAATTGTTTTTTATGTCAACTGTTCTGCATATCAAAAGAATGTGACATACAACATTCTATAAACATTAATATATACAGTACTTCTATCATCAATTATATTAAACACTATTGTACAATTTTGCACCTAGCAGCATTTGCAGGCTTGATCCTTGAACCATTCATCGAGTTTCATAAACATTTGGAAGCACAGTGTCATTCAGCATGTATATCTTGCTGCTCTCCAAGAACTTGTGACTTGCTACATTTATGTGATTGATCCTTGACTTCTTCAGGATTTTAGGAACTTTCATCACGCAGTACTAATCCCTAAAGTGTTATAGTGCTTCTTGAATTGCAACTGGTGAAAGATTTATACATCACCTATGTTTTCCTATGCATTGCTGTTATGTGATCAGCAGTACCGGTAGCACTTGAAATCAAATAGGAATGTAACAATACATTTCTAATTCTTTTTGTATTGAATAGGTTGAACCGTTATAAATCTTATTTCAATTTAATACAACCTCAAGCATGAAGTTTATTATATGTGATATAAGTTACATACTGCAGTCACATAATTTTTGGCATGTCAAGGTACCATGTTGGACAATATGTTATTTTATGAATCTTCTGGATTTTCAGCATGTTGTAAAAACAAAAACAAAAAACACACACACGCACGCAATGCTGTCAATTGTGTCTTCATCATCTTCATTTCCCACTTCCAGCTTCCCGGGTCGGGTTGTGAATCAAGAACCTCCATCGCTACCTGTCTCTCCACCACTCTTCTCCTTTTTTAAGTACATCTCCTGGTTTTCCTCCCCTCTTCTCTATGTACTCCCACACTGAATCTGTCCACCTCTTTCGGCTGATAGGTAGGAAATTATATACTATTAATCACGTGTTCTTACATTAAATAAACTCATATTAATATACATACAGCAGACATGTCATGACATAACCTCACATGTTTTGTTACAAGCACGATTTATACCAAATAAAGTTGGTACATAACTACGTAAATAATAATAATATTAACTTTATTGGCCACATTGGACCACTTGAGTCTTCCACGTACACTTTTTCTTTGAAGGTTGTACTGTTTCATTCTTCTTATCTGCCCAGTACTTCTTCATTTGTTCTGATCACAGTGTTCTTAATTCGTCTGAAATCTCTACAGGCCTTCTCTGCATCATTTCAGTTGAAAATTTGTGTTTCTCAAGAAGGGAGGTAATTTTATTCTTGGTCTCTGCATCTGTAATTTAGAGCCCTACCGTTTTGAGATCGTCTTGAATTTCTTTGATCCAATGCCCTCCTGTCTTCTTTCCCAGATTTCTCATCACTAGTTGTCGTAAAATCCTGTTTTGTGGTTATCGTAAGATGTGAAAGAAATAAGAGATTCTTTTCTTTTTCATCATGTTGGTAACTGGGTCAATCTCTTGATAGACAGTTTCATTGGGGAGGATTCTCCAGACTCCTTCAACCTGGTACTTTTTATTTATGAAATAATAATAATAATAGTCGAGCTCGATATTTTCATTATTTACCCATTGGTTAGAGAATTGTTTCCAAGTTATACTAGTCCATTACACTTGCATCAAGCATTAAAGCTTTGTTTAGTATAGTATAGTATAGTATAGGGGCTGCCTGGCTGAGGCGGTAAAGGCGTGCTCGGTTCACCCGGAAGGACATGGGCATCACGAAGTCGTAAAATTTAAGAAATGAGATTTCCACTTTTGGAGGTGCATATGGCCCTGAAGTTTACTCAGCCTACACCAAAAATGAGTACCAGGTTAATTCCTGGGAGCAAAGACGGCCGGGCATAGAGCTAACCACTCCACCCCATCTAGTGCTGAGGTTACGGATAGTGGAAGCCTCTACCTTCCACCCCTCCAAGGGCCTTCATGGCCTGTCTGGAGATGACTTTTCTTTGCTTTTTTTTTTTAGTATAGTATAGTATTTATTGAACATAACAGGCGATTAGCCCCGATACATGTTCACAATGCCCCTTTCCATGCACAAACAACTAACAACAAAAGAAAAGAAACATGAGACTCCTTGGGCATGCCATGAGGTCCATCAGATACTCCGGAAACGTGACACTCCCAAGGAAGGGTCACCACGGCAATCATCCTCAGTCCCTACATGCCACATCCATTGTCTCCATCTAATATTTAAAAAAAAGAAAAAAAGGTAATAATATTAATAATACTATGAAAAAGGACAAGCTAGCTACCCCTACTACTACTGTCCAGCCGCGCCATCACCCCTGGTGAGAAAAAGGCCACCCTCCCAGTGATGGTACGACCGTGGGGCCCAAAAGAGGACCCCAGCTACCCCTAGCAGATGACAGTGCAGTTTTCTCACCATTCCATTTGCGGCTGGCCACATGGGGCTGAAACCGCTCTCGTCCTGTTCCCCGCCTCTCTCACTCCTTACCCCACATATATCTCCATCATTCTTTGGGGTAGGCCCGTCCTACCCCATCCTGTTATGAGTATGTCTTCCTCTCCCTTACCCGTTAACCATACATAAATAGTGATAAAACAGCACATGCCCACATATGTGCTTTGTTTAATAAATTAAAAATACTTTCCTTCATATTCCAGGAAATCAAAGTTATGCATGGACTGGAGGGCGTAAGTGCAACTTTGAAGGTTGTGATCGTCCTGATTTGAAACCTGTCAGTGTTTATGGATGGTTCTGGGTGGGCAGCCACAAGAAATTACCACCCACCACTAACAGGTTGGACGCAGACTGGAGCAACACGGGAGGGTACGTACACTTAATTATCATCCCCACAGGTAGAGGATGTATATGCTTTGAAGTAATAACTTTTTTGTTACTGCTAAATTTCACAGTGTTACAATAGATCAGAGAGGATTCTTTGTAATATATCTATATATATATATAAACATTCTGTGCTGTTATGTCAGAACTCTTCCGATATACAGTATATTGTCACAAAGTGCAGTAGCGATTGAGCGTTCAGTCCCATATCTTCACTGCAATAGATTAGTTTAATACCTCTCATATTGATAGTGTGTTCAATGTGTTAACTGTGAAATAGCGTAGTTTCTCTACTGAAAGCATACAGTGTCCTGTACAGCTCATTGAAAGCATCTGCATCTTTCCATCCCATTCAAATCACTTCAGAAATTGTGTTATTTGTACCACATTGGGTAAGGTGGTACACTGGTGGGCAGTGTACAGAGTAGTTACCAAAGATGGAGGAGCAGTACAGGATGTCTCTCAACGTATACAAAAAGCAAATGGTGCCTTTGTTCAGCTCTATCCAGTATGGAAGAACAACAAAATATCTATCAGGACCAAACTTTGCATTTTTCAAAGTAATGTCAAGGCTGTTCTACTGTATGGGTCTGAAACCTGGAAAGTGACTAAACTGATTACCTCCAAGTTGCAGACCTTTGTGAACCGCTGTTTAAGGAAGATTCTGAACATCTACTGGCCAGAAGTAATCTCCAGTCATGAACTATGGAGAAGGACGGGTGAAACCGAGATGGACATACAGATAAAGTGACGGAAATGGATAGGGCATACATTGAGGAGTGGGAATGAAGCCATTGAGAGAGAGGCACTGGATTGAAACCCGCAGGGTAAAAGGAGGAGAGGAAGGCCCAAACAAACGTGGTGAAGATCAGCACACATGGAGGCAATGGAAGAAGGCAAGACCTGGAGAGAGGTGAAGAGGTTGGCTGGCAACAGGATCAGATGGAGATTCTATGTTGATGCCCTATGTTCCACAAGGAACAACAGGAATTAAGTCAAAGTAAGTCACGGGCTTCAATGGGAGACCCAAGCATAATAATGAATCAGTAACCTGTCAAATAACCATGGATAAGAATCCATCTCAAGTATTTTTCTTATTTTTTTATTTTTTTAACGTTACCACCCCTCCAAGTGCTCTAGTTTGCTGAGGCTAGCACAGAAAGTAGGAGGAAGGCAATTCAAAGCCCGTATTAGCAGTTTGGGCTGCTCTTCGATATAGTCTCATCCATGGTTATTCGTCAGGTTACACTGGCGCATTATTATGCTTGGGTCTCCAATCGAAGCCCGTTAGGGTGTACTATGAATACACAAGTTACCCTATGTTTAATGAATGATGTATACAGCAGAGCAGCATGAATTCATTGTTGTGCTATGCAAAACATTCTTCTGTTAGAGAGTGCCACTTTCGATTCATTCGCAAATTTCCTGGCATCCTTCCTCCTCACAGGAATGCGGTACATAATTTAGTGAAGAAGTTCCGCCCCACTGGGACCATTCTTAAGAAGAAAATGCACAAGAAACAAATTGTTTTAACAGAGGAAAAGGTTTATGAAGAACTCCAACAAAATCTATGTTCTATTTCGTACTACAAGTTAATGTGTCATTATCTCCTGCCCACAAATCAACAAAACTGTAAAAAGCCAAACCGTACAAACCCACCACTGGCCAACACTTAAGAGGATCTGACAGTTTCGCTTGGGTTCAGTAGTGTAACTGGTTGCTTCAGTCCGTTGACGAATGGTTATGTTGACCCAGAACTTTTATTTTTTAGTGATGAGGCACGGCTGCACTTAAGTGGCTACATAAATAATCAAAACATAAATTTTCAACTACGGCATTCGTTGCGAACATGGAACGGGAGTCCAAAGACAGTGTAAAAGCTAAACCTGAAAGGAAGCATTATGGATTACTTCTTATTATAGGTCATTCCATGTTAAGAAAACAGTATTGCTCTTACGACAACAGGGTTGCCATATCGAACAGCTCTGCTCAACGGCATCACGGGAAAACCGTGGTGTATACATTAGTGAAACTCAGTACTTCTTAAGTTCAAAATAAAGGAAGAAAGTAAGTAGCAAATTATTTTTTTGAAATCTAAGGTGTAAGGGTTGTAGGGTGGGGGGAAGGCTTATTTAGGTTTTACAGCAAAAGGGATAAACTACTGCTCATACAAGACCTCAGTATTGAAGTTCAAGGCAAACTGGGAGAAAATAGACAGCAGATAATTTTTATGAGCTCGGGGTGGAGGATGCAGTTAACTGCATTTAATAAATTTGCTCAGTCAACGCCTGGTACTACTGTGCCGTCATACTGTCCCACGAAAAAAAAGGTAACAAATGCGCTAGTGAAAAAGTGGAAAAAATGTGGCAAAAGTACAATGCACTTAAGAAACAAAAGCTAAATAACAAAACCAAGCACAGATAAACATCATAGTGAGTTTCTGTATCAGTACAAGTCATGCCATGATATATCGCTGCACACCACAACATCAAAATCTTCTCTTGAGCCATTTTCTCGTGATGCATACATACAGACAGACATACTATAATCTATCAGCTTCGTTGTCCGTATTGATAGTTTGAGCACACAAGTATAAAGAATGAGAGTTTTCCAGCTAATCAATACTATATTATACATCTAAAATATTTCAATTACATTAAAAAACAGTTTCATTCACTGCAAAAATCAGACATTACAACACTGTCATCAAACCAGAAAGTCTATATGCAATCGAATGTATTCCACTGAACAGGAAGGGCTTACTAGAAAACATTGAAAAGACAGAAAGGAAGATCTTGAGGAAGATACTAGGGCCCAGGAAAGTGGGTCAAGAATTTAGACTGCGACCAAATGAGGAACTATACAAAAGGACCGAAAAAATCACAACATCCTTCAAGAAGAGAAGACTCTGCTTCTACGGACACATTAAAAGAATGCCACCAGAGAGAACAGCCAAGCGAATTCTGGAATACATGGAGAACAGGAAGACACAAACTAGCTGGCTTAAAGGGGTCAAGGATGATATGGAGGAAAATAATATATCACAGCAGGTAGTATACAACAGACAGGAATACAGAAAAATCATCAACAAAATTAAGGGATTCCAAGATCAAAGTAGCAAAAAACAGACCGGCAACAACTGGTCACGAGAACGTAAAGAAGCCCACTCCGAAAGGATGAAGAAGTACTGGGCCGATCGAAAGAGGAAGAACCGTAAATGAATGATGCTTAACGTGGTCCATAGTAGACCCATTCGAAAACAAGAAGAAGAAAACACAGTAGCGGTTTTGACCTGTTAATTAGGTCATCATCAGCTGCTGATGAACCTGCTTATTCAATAACGATTGTACGATGTAAAACATTACTTATACTAAACATGAATGCCACATATTCCAATAAAATATAATGCTATAATGCTAAAATATAAAACACGGTAGAGTTCTTGATGTCTAAAATCCTTGTGTATTTTAAAATATTTTAATGGAACATGTGGCATTCACATGACACAAGGATTTTAGACATCAAGAACTCTACCCTGTTTTATATTATAGCATTACAGCATTATATTTTATTGGAATATGTGGCATTCATGTTTAGTATAAGTAATGTTTAACATCGTACAATCGTTATTGAATAAACAGGTTCATCAGCAGCTGACGATGACCTAATTAACAGGTCGAAACCGGTACTCTGTTTTAATGTAATCGAAATATTTTAGACATATAATATATTGATTAGGTGGAAAACTCTCATTCTTTATACTTGTATACATACAGACAGACAGGCAGACAGACAGACACACAGACAAACAGACAGAGATCACGGAAAATTAAAAAGTGCATTTCTTTGTTACTGTGCACATGTCTGATACAAAAATACCATTCTTTTTAAATTCTGAGCCATGTACAGATAAAACTCTTATTTTATATATATAGATTAGTACGATGCGCTCGCCACATCCAAAGACATTTTATACCAAATGCCAGGATTTTTTCAGGCCGCCAATAACATCTTCAGTAACAACTGCTCTACAGTACGAGAATATTAGAACACACACTAAATAAATAGAGAACTTCTCTTCAACAGTGGTTGTGAATCAAGGACCTCTACAGTTTGCTATTTTTCTCAGCTCCCCCAGGACGAGAACACCAGGAACGCATGTCGCTTTTGGCGGACATCAATAACAAGGAGTGCTGATGCTGACAGATGGACTTTTGTGGTATTAACTCCACCAAGGGACCATCAGGCCTGCTAAAAAGCCTTTGGCCTCTTTAGATCGTACTCATATTCATCCCCGAGTCCAGTGCTGCCTCTCTCACCATCTCTGCAGTGTACCGAAGTCCACCTACTCCGCCATAAATGCCGTTGAAGTCTTCAACTTTGGTTTAAAAGAAGATTCCACTTTCCAATACTTAATTTGTTGGTTAATCTATGAATTTTACTTAAGTTTAGCTTAATGTTGTACCGTCTAATAGTAAATGCTTCGTTCCAATTTTCTTGAACATTTTCAGCTAAGGAAAGCGCACATAGCTACTCAGCCAGTAAACAGCACATGTAAAGCGAGAGCAGCTAGACCAATGGGCAGACTCCTTAGCTACATTTTATGAAGGCCGTTGTTTTTTCAACCTCCAATAGGCTATAAATGACAAATGCATTACCCTGAAACATAGGCAGACTAATTGCTTAATGACTTCCATTTCAGACTTGGCGTGCCGCAGCCTGATGATCGAGAGCATAGGGGAGGAGGACCATCTGAAGACTGCCTGGCCATACTCAATAACCTTCACTCAGATGGGATCCACTGGCATGACATAGCCTGTAACCATCGGAAACCTTTCATTTGTGAAGACAGCGACATTGTTCCCCATGATGCTCGGTCAGAGGTTCCACAACTTCCTGTTGATATGCTTGTAAGTATTATGTGAGGAGCATTTATGAATATTTTAAACAAAGTAAGTACCGAATCTGTACAATTAAAAGGACATTATAGTAATATTTCATGAATTTCAAGAAAAAATATCTAAATTGGGTTTAGAACACTAAAAAATAATGTTTTTCAATTTGTTTAACGTCGCACCAAAACAGATAGTCTTATGGCGACGATGGGATAGGAAAGGTCTAGGAGTGGGAGGAAGCGGCCGTGGCCGTAATTACTGTACAGCCTGGTGTGAAAATGGGAAACCACGACACACTATCTTCAGGGCTGCCGACAGTGGGGCTCGAATACTAAAAAGTACCCTGATGTGAACTCTATAAAAAAATGCTTTCATTTTTTTAGTTCGTTTGGGCCACCTGAGGACCATGGTGCTTGCGCTTTAGCTGTGTTGTTGTTATTTTTGATGGTTGTCGCTTGTGGTGTTCTTAATGATAGGTCTGGCTGCCGCTTTCTTCTTGGTACCTTGACCTTTTCTGTTGGCCCAGTAATCCTTCATTCTCTGCATTGCTCAGACCATTTCCTGGTCTCATTGTGGTTAGTTTCTGTAAGGGATGTTAGGAAGGGTCTGGTTTTTAATAGTTGAACGGTAGTTGCTACTGTTAATTATGATGGCAATATTAAGTTCAGCCAGATCCTTCTCCACTTGCTGCATCCACAGCGATTCAGCGGCTCTACCCTTGCTGGCTACACAGCCTGTGGGAATCCATTCTATACAGGTGTCCAGAGAAAGCAAGCCATTTTCTTCTGATGGCATCTGTGAGAGTTTCTTGGTGTTGGTAGAGTTTACAGTTTGGTTTGTACCATCGCCTTCCATTTGGTATTATCCTTGATCGTACCATCTTTCTCAGGAACTTCCTTTCTTGTACTCTGAGGGCTCTTAGTAGGGTCTTCTTAGTTTAGACACTCTGCTGGGGAGAGGACTGACGGTCTGACTATTGCATTACAGTGTCTCAGTTTGACATTGTCTGACCATCCATACTTTACATCACAACCAGCATGGTTGCTAGGTAACATTGTCTGGACATCCATCCATACTTTACATCACACCCTCCACAGTTGCTAGGTAACATGGCCTGGCCATCCATCTATACCTTACATCACAGCCTACACGGTTGCTAGGTAACATTGTCTGGACATCCATCCATAGTTTGCATGACATGGCAGCCTGCACGGTTGCTAGGGTTACACTTCAGTCACACTAATTTCAGTAACACAAATTTTCAGATGATCCCATAAGGCATATTTATATCAAAAATGCCCTAAGTTACACATTATGAAACAATTTGCGATGTGTCTTATATTTACAAAATGCTGGTAAATGCTTAGTATGTGTCCTACAAAAAAAAAAAAAAAAAAAGAAGTTTATCATGTCAAAATGTTGAATGCCATCCTCCTGTTGAAGCTGGTAAGTAGGAACAAGCTCCTTGAGGGTTGAGAGAGGAAGAAATACCGTATATATAAAACATGTAACTGTAAAGGTTTTCAGTCTATCAAGAACCTTAATTATAAAACACATAACTGGAATATATCATATCCCATTGCTGTTTGCAGATGGCTTAGTGATCTGGGGAGTCAACAATATGGAAGTGCAAATCCAACTAGAGGCTTTAAATGACAACACTGAGAAATATGGTATGAAAATCAGAGTGGGGAAGAGTAAAAGGTGGTGATGACAAGAGGAGAAAGAAAATCGTTAGTATCAGGGAACAATACCTTGAGGTTGTTGAATACCCCAAATATTTGGGAAGTGAAATAATGCAAGATGCAAGGTTGGATAAGGAGATCAGCAGAATGTAAGGAACTTGGTGTGGAACAGAGAAGTTCATATGAAACGTACAGAGACTTGGACACTGACTGCAAGAAATGAGAGTAAAATTCAGGCCAGTGAGATGAAGTTCCTGAGGTGTATGGTTTTCATCATCATTTGTTTTAGTCAAGTGAATATGTTTTGAATGACCTAGCTGTTAGGCCCCTTTAACCTTTACAATGCCAAATACGATCTGATCGTATTTCAGAAAAATGGCCAAAATTGCCAGATACAATCACATCGTCGGATTTCTTAGCTTAGCGTTCTACTTAGAAGGCATATGAGGTTGTATCTGTGTCACGACCATCTAGATAGTTCAAGCTAACTTTTCTTTGACCATATCAGTTGTTCCAAAGGCCATGGATATAAATAAATGAATACTCTTTGACTCTCTGAGCACATCAAATGTAAACAAACAATGGCATCCACAAGTACTGAACATGACGAAATTCTGAGTTATTTGCTGAAATAGTGACTCTGCTTCAATGTAAAAACAAACAGGTATAATTATCAAATATTTCTCTAGTTTTTTAAAATAGACAAATTTCAGGTCATGATACTATTCTTTTCAGTGTTTCATTTAATTTCTTGTTGTTATTCTGCCTGTTACGCTATTTTCCCCTGTCTCTTTAGTCACCTACTGAACTGTTCTTATGCCCACAATTCGAATTTGTAAATAAAATATATTTAGTCCTTAACTAGCTGATGTACCCGTGCTTCACTATGGAATTCTCAGAAAGACTGTCTTTGTGATTTTCCCAACTGAAGTCAACATAGGTAATTAAAATGATGTCAGTAGGAATGTAGCGATTAAAAGCAACGTTATCTTATAAAACACTGGATCAAATGAAAAACCGCATATTTCCTCACTTTCAACGAACAGTACTATGGTGCCGATCTAACAGTTCAAAGTTCCAAAGGTGGAAGAACCAGGCCGCAGACAGCCGTGAACACTCCTCTGCCATTATTCCGTTATATCCACACTGCTCATTCCAATCAGTGCCTCAGAGTAGGGATTGAATAGCTCGAATGCTATGATGAACCAGTGTGTTACGTACCGGTAGTATCAGAAAATTTATGAACCAGAGAAATGGCATGCTAAAGAAGAAAGTTATCTAACTCCCCAGCTACTTTCCGCCAATATTCAGGCAGGCTGTTATACTCTGTACGACCGGGAGAGTTGGCCGTGTGGTTAGGTACGTGCAGCTGTGAGCTTGCATCCGGGAGATAGTAGATTCGAACCCCACTGTCAGCAGCCCTGAATATGATACTCCGTGTTTACCCATTTTCACACCAGGCAAATGCTGGGGCTGTACCTTAATTAAGGTCAAGGCCGCTTCCTTCACATTCCTAGCGTTTTCCTATCACATTGTCGCCATCGTTCGGTGGAACGTAAAGGAAATTTTAAAAAATAATCAGTACGCACCAGTAATCCTATCTATTGGAGAAGAGTGGCAACAGAAGATTCAAAGCACATCCCAACATCCAATGGTCAATGTAATGTTATTGTTGATCACTTTTATAAGCTTTCTATATTGTAGGCCTTCACATTTAGTTTTCTTTAGACTCTGTGATATTAGGACATCTTATAAAATTATTTATAGCGTAGACTGTAGTTCCTTATTCTCCGACTTTACATACCGGTACCGATTTCTGTTAAATTCTGTTTACCCATTTTCTCATGACTCGGCGCTGATATGGACTTGGAAACAAAAATCCAAATTCATGAATATCTCTGATAATAGCCGGTACTGTAACAATGTATAAGACATAAATGATCGGAAATTTAATGCTATATAACATTAGCTATGTAGTATTTATTGATACGACCACTAATAACATAAATATTTGAGAATTAAATTTTAGGCCTTCCCCTAAACTACCATTTCAATCAGGGTGAATAAAATTATTTATGGCCTAGATTATAGCGACTTATTCCCCGACTTTGCATACCAATTTTCATTAAATTCTCTTCAGCAGTTTTCTCGTGATACATTTACATACATACAAACAGACAGACAGAAATTATGGAAAATTAGTAAGTGCATTTCCTAGTTATTGTGGACATGACTGGTACAGAAATACCATCCGTTTTAAATTCTGAGCAATGTACATACAAAACTCATATTTTATATATAGATTATTATGCTCAAGATAACTAAACATGTGAAGACAAGTTGAAAATTTTGAAAATTTCGAATTTTTAAAAGTTTTTCCGTTTCTTAAATGTTCTGCTTCAAAAAAAAAAAAAAAAAACAGAACAGGCAGATACATCAAATACATCTCAAGTTATTTAAAAAAAGACCCTGCATTTTCAGGCAAAATAGCTTGGCAATTTTTGTATGGGAATCTACAAGAGAGCCTGGCACTCTAAAGGTTAAACAACAATCATCATCATCATCATCATCATCATTAAAACCGAAATCACCACCTCCCCTCTCCCTTTCATTCTGCTGTTCTCTTTCCTATCACATAATATTCCACTCTTTCTTCAAGTCCCTTTATTAATGTATGACCATTAGAAGATTATCTTTCTGTATTTCTGTTACAGGGGTTACCAATTATATTGTAAGGATGGACTCTGAACTAGATCTTCCAACTGATCAGTTACCAGCAGAGTCATAAAATGCCAATTAGGTGGTGTCAGGCTGGAAGAAGATACTGTCAACAATAGAGTTGTTCATCCAATAAATCTGTTTCTGTTCATACATTATGAAAATTATTATTTTGTTTGACTTAAAAACCTTTCCATGTCACTGCCAATTCAATTTCTGTCTGTATATATGTCCAGTACAGTAGCGGTTCGTGGTTCTGCTCTGTGACGCCCAGTCCATTGCTGTAAGTGTAATAGACACGCCTAAATTTGTATTGCATACGGGAAGTACCAGCTGAGCTCGTGTGCATCCGTCCTCCAACTCTACGGAAACGCTTTACTCAATGTGCTATCAGCGTGAAGTTCCCAAAAATGTACAGAAAAAATACAGGTAAACGTACATCTCAGTTTGTAAGACCCCGATTTCAAGCAACATCGACGATAGAAATAACTGACTTGTACAAGAAACAGCAAGTAAAAACATACAAAATATAACGCCTCTCTTCCGCTTATCGAAAAAATGTTGATCCAGTATCGACACACTCATATTTACAAAAGTTCTGAGACATGCATACATCTTTGGGTGCTGGTTTCCTTAATGGAGGGGGAACATAATCTGATGGTATTAACGTTCCTGTTTTCATTTTCATGACTACCTAACTCGGAAGAATTCACTACCATTACGGAGAGACATGTTCATGATTACTTGTAGGCCTAAGAACTCGCACATTCGCTTCGTACGAGAGAGAATGTTTTCGGTCATTGGATAGAATTATGCTTAAGTCCTGGCCATTTACACAAAAGATAGAGAAATATACATACCCCCAATCTTAAAGAACGTTGTTTGAAGACGTAACATCAACAGTAAATTGACTGTGTGTTTCTTAATCACAACCATCCTCTTTTATCATGCATTTCTCCTGTATTTAAGCTATTATTTGGACTTTATACTGAACTGAAGCATCACAACTATACTGTAGTATCTGAGAATGTTGACATGAAAGAATTTTAAACCATGTCAATATCCACACACTTTTAAAAGTTCTCTATTTTCATTGATAAGCACACTGGAGGGAGCTTTTTGCAAAACAGCTGAGATTTTAACATGCTCACTCGCTGCAGTGATTCTCTCACAGACGGTGGCTCTGGTGCTACCTCCAGTATATTATTTACTAACTCTATGGTCTCAGCGACACACATGCATATAGGTCAGCCATACTTCAATGCGTGCAGTTCATACAGAACCTTATGGGGGATTCTTACCTACTTATATAATGTATACAAGAAAATATTTATTATTTTGCCACCTATTCAATACAATACAAAATGTTAACATACGAGTTAAAACATTGTTAAAATATAATGAGACATGTTTTGCCTCTTCTTATGAGGCATCCTCAGTCAATATCAAAACCTTATTTTTTACCAGGTACTTGGTTAAAGATATTCTAAAATATGTTGGAAGATGATGTGTGTAAGATAAAATTTACAGTTCATCATAAAAATGTTTCTGAAATAATTAAAATTCTAATACAATGATAAATTGAAATTCCTTCAGCATCAAGCATGGACTACGGCATCAAGCCATCAATTATGTTACTTACAATCAAATGACATCTCCTTCATTAGGTGAACTATGTATGAATTTGTCACTGTATTAGTGCGAATGGTGAGCCTGTGATTAGTACCTACTATGTGAGGAACACCACGGGAATACCGGCACCCGTGACTACTGCACCTAGGTGAGGAACCTCATCGGTTTGCGTTGGCTATGAGTGGTGCCATTGTGTGAGAAACACCATAGGTCTCATATTTTAACAATGTTTTAACTCATATGTTAACATTTTGTATTGTAATGTATTGAATAGGTGGCAAAATAATAAATATTTTCTTTTTCAATACAGACCAGAAATTACTTTCATTACTTGTCTTAGCCACCTATCGGAAGAAAGCTGTAGTTAAGTGTGCTCTCCTAATGTTCTGTCATTCACAGATCTAAACAGGGTTGCCATATCACCAGTATCTGTAAGGGTATCGATCTTTGGCTTGATATCGACACTTAATATGAAGGATGGGAGCGCTAATCGCTGTCTATTACATCTTTCATTCTGGTGGTTCTGCAGCTCTGCAGATCATATTATGGAGCTGGTCCAGTACATTGCCATTAACCCTCAAACTGGCAGGCATTTATCCTGTAGTGGCAGGGATATTTTATCGGCATTGCAGACTCGAAGGAAATTCATTCATAGGTTGTTCTGCCATCCGGCAGGTCCAGTCATGGCTGTGACCTCCATATCTCTCGATCTTGTGCCCTTTTCTTCACTGCTACATAATCTTCCTTTCTTTTTCTAATGCTGTCTAATAACTGGTATCGTCTCCTTCCCCTTCCTCGTTTTCCTTTTATCATCCCTTCAATTGCTATTCGTAGTAAAGTGTTGTGTCTTAGATTATGCCCTATCCAATTTTTCTTCCTATTTTGGATTACGGTTCATCATGCTCCTCTCTTCTCCCACTCTCTTCAGAACTTCCTCATTTGATATTTTATCTTCCCACTTTACTCCTTCATTTCTTCGCCAAATCCACATCTCAAATGCCTCTATTCTTCTCTGTTCTTCCTTCCTTAATGTCCATGTTTCAGCGCCATATAGAGCTATACTCCATATGTAACACCTTGCAAATCTCTTCCTCAGATCTTTCTCTAGCGGGCCACAAAGCAGATTTTTCTTCTTGTTGAAGCTTTCCTTGGCTAAGGCAATTCAAGCTTTTATGTCTGTTATAGAGTGAAGATCTTCAGTCACAATACTTCCAAGGAAAGGTGACCAGAAAAATTGTGAAAATTATACAGGAATAAGCCTCCTTAACTCAGGCTATAAGATATTTGTCAACATCATCAAAATTAAGCTGCATAAACACTACTCAACCCTGATTGGTGAAGAACAGAATGTTTTCCAAAAAAAGGAAGATCGTGTGCAAATGGTTACTTTTCTCTCATAATTTTAACAGAGAATCATAAGGAATTCAACATATCCACATACTTAGCATTCAACAAGGCATAATTTGTAGATCAAATAGGTCCAATATACAGACAATGAATATCAGCTCCAAGATCGACACAAGAATACTTGGTTATTATAAGGACATTAGCTGCCTCTGTGGATCCGTGGTAGAGTGTCGGCCTCCGGATCCCAAGATAGCGGGTTCAAACCCAGCAGAGGTAGTCGGATTTTTGAAGGGCGGAAAAAAATCCATTCGACACTCCATGTCGTACGATGTCGGCATGTAAAAGATCTCTGGTGATACATTAGGTAATTACCCGACAAAATTAATTAAATCTCAGCCATAGACGCCCAAGAGAGATCCGGTTTACTCTAGGTCCGCTAGATGGCAGACAGAGTAAACCGGAACGTCGAAATTGACGAGCAGACAGCCAGATGGCGTCAAATCGAAATGTCTGCAAATGGTAGCTGAGGCCATACGATTATTATTATTATTATTTTATAAGGACATTGACAGAGTCCAACACCATTCGCAACAGTTTTAATGTGTCATTTTAGTTCCAGTTTTAAATGTGCCGTCTGACATTTCATCGCTGTTTTATATTTCGATTTTACTTGAGACATATCAAATTGTATCCTTTATTGGTGGTTATATGTATTCCTGTGTTTCCAATTTGATGATGATGATGCTTATTGTTTAAAGGGGCCTAACATCGAGGTCATCGGCCCCTAATGGTCCGAAATGAAATGACAAACAAAAAAGTTAAAAATCATCCACTGACCAAAATTTAAAAAAGTCACGAAGAATGAATGAATGGACATGAACCCAAAACAATCAGTGGATCCGACTAAAAAAACGAGCATAATTAATAGTATTACTGACCAAGGGACCACTTATAAAGCACAATCCTGAATCGAGGATGCTTGTTGTCTAAAGGGGTTCAAAATCCAGGTCTAAGGCCCCTCAGAATGGTACTTATCGGTAGTAAAGGAGAACCATGGTATTTCTCAAGTTGTGGTACTAATCAAAGGTAGCATAAACTCACGATGTTTCAAACATTATGGTACTACTCACAAGTATTGTACGTCGTACAGGTAACGCAGACCTATGGTGTTTCTCACACAACGGCGCCACTCATAGCCAACACAAACCGATGAGGTTCTTCACTTAGGTGTACTAGTCACGGGTGCCGGTATTCCCGTGGTGTTCCTCACATAGTGGGTATTAATCACAGGCAACGCAGACCCGCAGTGTTGCTCATGTGGGTACGACTCACGGGTACTGGAAACCCACAGGGGAACCACTCTCTGCTGCTACTAATCACAAACGTATTTCGTACCTAATTTAGTGGTACTACTCGCAAGTAAAGGCGACCCATGGTGTTCCCCGCGTGATGGTACTAATCAAAAGTAGTTTCATGGTTCTGAGACAATTATCCCTTGGTCACCCCTTTTAGTCGCCTCTCACAAAAGGCAGGGGATACTGTGGGTATATTTTTCGTCTGTGTCCCCCACCCACAGGGGGTAGAGAGAGGAAAAAAAGAAGAAGAACGAAGGGACCCGTCACTTATAAAAATGAAATAACGGACGAAGAAAGGCAAGGGCTACGAAAGGTGTGAAAATGAAAGACTCCCTAGGCCTTGAATGCTCTAATACCGTCGGGGTCAGAAAAGAACAAGAGTTGACCAAGGGAGGTCGGACAGCACAGATGAAAGTGAGGTGGTGGTGTTGGTGATTATTGTTTTAAGAGGAAGTACAACTAGGCAACCATCCTCTATATAACACTAATCAGAGAGGAAAAATGGAAGGGGTCCGACACTTCGAAAAATGAAGGTATCGGCCAAAGGAACACAAGGGCCACGAAGGGCGTGAAAATGAAAGACCCCCTAGCCCTCGCAAACCTAATAGCGTCAGGGTCGGAAAAGAACAAGAGTTGACCAAGTGAGGTCAGATAGGATAGATGAAAGTGAGGAGCCTGGCACAAGTAAGTGAAAGCAATGCCAGGACTCAGCTGAGGGCCCCGTGGTCACGAACCACGCTCCAAAGTTCAGAGCCCCTGGGGCCCCTTTTAGTCGCCTCTTACGATAGGCAGGGGATACCGTGGGTGTTATTCTACCGCCCCACCCACAGGGGGGAGATGAAAGTAAGGAGCCTGGCAAAAGTAAGTGGAAGCAATACCAAGACTCAGCTAAGGGCCCCGTGGTCGCCAATCCACGCTCCCCAAGATGAGAGACCTTGGGCCCCTTTTAGTCGCCTCTTATGACAGGTAGGGGATACCGCGGGTGTATTCTACATGTGCGTCTCCCACCCGCAGGGAGTAGTGTGTTTGGTCCGCAAGAGGTATTTTATTTCCCTCAAGTCCGCCGGCAAGCCAGTTAGGACCCCCTATCTATCACTTGGGATGCGCCACGTGGGAGTATCACCACTCCCCCTGCTGCGCCAGCATAGTAGGTCCATGGTGTTTCCAATTTGATCATGGCTGAAGATGACCTAATGCAGCAAGGTCGAAACTAGTACTAATTATGTAAGATACTACATTAATCTAAAGGTATTTAACAGGTGGTCCTTTCTCTACCTTTTGATAGTGATCAATTGTCAATACGGGCCATAATGAAATTCATAATTTATGAAAGGAAACAGAGCAAAATTATAATGTATCCTACATAACGATTAAGTACCACAACTGTTGATCGAATTAGTATCAAAATTATATGAAAACAACTTGATTGCAAATCATGTCAGTGTTTTCTGGGTTTGTAGGCCATGGTCCAGAAGTATGTAATGGTCCCAATGTTTCAACGAAGACTGCATTCAGCATTGTCAAGAGTTCCAACTGACTTCAATAACAGCGAAGCTCTCACTGGAATGAAGTGGTGTTGTAATTCCACCTCATTATATAGTGCAGGCTACGGTACGCTGCTCGCCTATTTGTCCGCGATGCTTGTGGGGTGGGGGTCACTGATTGGCTGTTCTTTGGCCAATGATTGAAGCATTAATTAGCCCGATGTACATCTACCTGCCTTGGCAGAGATAGGCAACTGATCACCCATTGCTTTTTCTGTTCTGCCTCGACCATCATGCCCTTCAGGAGTTAACGCTTCCAGGACTGGAAACCAGGTCTTGTTTACCCACTCAGATTCCTCCTTATGGTTGAAGCTGTTGGTGAGCTTCAGAATTTCAATAGCTTCCATCTGTAGCCATGCATGATAAGACACAGTAGTTGACAGTACTTCGGTGTTGCAGGTCAATGTACATCGAGCTCAATGCTTCAATCATTGGCCGAAATCAGGTAGGGGATACCGTAGTATTATTCTACTGCCCCTACCCACAGGGGAAAAGAAAATACAGAAATCACGATTTTAGATATTGTTTATTATTTCAACAACTAATGGTGGTTTGACACACGTTTACAATTTGTAACAGCCTAGGCTATTCTCATTGCCGCATACTACTCTTAATTTATATTAAGGCACATGCAGGTTACAATTGTAGAGTAGAGGTTTATTGTCTCAATACATTTACAATACGTGGCTCAATGCTGTAAATAGGTGACTCATTAAAATACATAATAGCTATCAATGACAGCAAGGTAAGAACAGAGAATACAGTAATGTACAACTACCGTACTTAAAGTCATCTTCTAAATATTATTCTCCAGAATGCTATGCCTTCCGAATGAGAACGTTTTATTCTTAAATAATTGCTTGTTGTAATACTGAGGGAAGTTGCCGTGCATGTTGACGCTCAACGGCTATGGAGCCAAGCTCAGTGTTCGGGAGGTAAGTAGGTTCAAAACGCACCGTCCGCTGTGAACCGACACTAAGAACACGACGAAGACCCAGTGCGGTGGATTTGGTCAAAACTAGCAAAATACTGCCAGGAACTGGACCCAGGCCTCTTGCAGATAACAAACATATATGAGACGCAAAGAAATAAAAATATAACAGTAATAAGGGCAAGAACTTAAATTTATTAAGGAGAGAAAATCAAAAAAAAAAAAGTTGCATAGGCAAAACAAGGGGGCCAAAAATCAAATAGATAATATTAATAATACGTGGCCCATAATCAAAATACACAATATTCATTGATTATAGCAACTTCACACACGCTTACCTTGATAAAAGACGTGGTGAAAATATAGGAACAAGGGCTTGGCATCTATCATAATTAATTGAAGAATATTAATTCAGGTGGGTACAAAAGTATTTCTTAACAATAAAAATCCACATCCCCCAAGAATACAATATCATGCAGTAAAAGAGCTTAAAACGGGAGAAGAAAGAAGGGGCACGGAGCTCATAAAATTAAAGCAGAGAGAAAAGGGAAAGTTACCATGGTTCCATGCAAAACAACTAAGATAAAACAGAAGGCGCCCAGCAAAGAGTAAAACAAATTAAAGAAGAAAATAGGTAAAGAAAGCCAATGACGGCAATGTGAAACGAACAATAAATAAATTAGACACAAAAGGTATCACGGACTCAAACATCAGAACCATCCACGCTCACACAGAGACCAAGGGGTTAGGTCGCCGAATAAAGGGACGTATAAGAACGTCAAAGTACAGCACATAACAAAATAAACGACCGCTCTCGAGCTCAGACAATATGAACCAGAAAGTGATCCATCCTAAAGAGACGGAGTGTCTCCAACACAAAAACACACAGAAACAAGCCAATCGCGTTGTAAGTTTGTATTCATACAACAACTATTTTGGTGACATGAAATATACAGAACACGCAATAAAATAATACAGTAGAGTCTCGCTCATCCGACCTTCGCTTATCCGACATTCCGTGTTATCCGACACTGGTAGACTTAATTTGAACTTTTGGTGGAGACTAAATTCAGGCACACCCGCTGTGGAGGGTGCGACTATGGAACAAGCACTGGCCTGACCGCTGGCGGTAGGACAGTTTTTTTCTCAAGGACAGGTGCAGTGAGTCTTCAGTCAATGTAGTATTGGTTGGGTGCGGATGTTCTAGTTTTCATATCCTCTGTGAGTATAGCGAGTAAATGGAAGAAAGTGATTGTTTCTATAGAAGACGAGTGCATTAAAGTGACTGGACAAAGGGGAAATTCTTCAAAATGTGGCTCCAGATTATGGATGTTGGATGTGTTACTGTGGCAGACTGGAAAAAACAGAGGGAAGAAATTTAAAAGTGGTGCTCTACCAGAGCAGAGAAAAAATGAAAAATGTGAGTCCGAAAAAGTAAGTGAAGCACTATTTATTTGGTTATCTCAACACCGGGAGAAGGACCTGCCAATATCTGGCCCCATTCTACAGGGAAAGGCTGCGTATTTCCAGAAGGGGTTTAATGAAGGGGGCCGTAATTTTCCTGCCAGTGCTGGGTGGCTTGATCGGTGGAAAAAAAGGTACGGCATTAGGCAGCTTAATATCTGTGGAGAAAAGTTTCCTTTCGTAAGACATCTGGAATGTTTTCGTTCAATACTGAATGTACTGTACAATTGAATTGTTAATTCAATAAACAGAGTACCGTAAAACATGTCATTGTTTTAGTACTAGAGTATAGCCTTGCTGATTGTTTCAGTTCATTTTCGAAGTTATTCTGTATTATCCGACATTTTCGGTGATCCGACGTACTCCAGGTCCCGTTTAGGTCGGATAATCGAGACTCTACTGTACAACATGAGCTCAAGCGGAATGTTAATGAAGCGACGTGAGTAAAAGGTCCCGGCCGCACACAGCAAACAATCTCATACACACACACACACATGAATCCGTCTCACCTTCTGTTCTCAAAATAAACATAGTGGATCGGTAAAAGAAAATACCGAAAGAAGCGTGTAAAAGTAAATAATAAAGTAAATAAATAAATAATAATAAATTAGAAACACAAGTAATGAGGGAAACGTTTTTAACCCAACCATGGTGAGCACAAAACGAAGCAACAATAAAACCAAGAGAAGATTAAAGAAAACTAAATACCTCAATTACATAAGCAAATAACATTGTCGACAGACCAGGATAAGTGCAAAGATATCTTGAATCTGTTAAAATATCTTTTATACGCCACAAAGGCGACTTGGAAATCCAATCCTTCCAACTTCTCAAGTCAAAACTCCCCACCCTAACAACCAGAAAGATAACCCAACAAGACGGGACAGAAAGGAAATGCTTTGATCTATGCTTTGCAAGTTATGAATCTCATTCCGTATTGACGGTTATCACTTTACAAAAGAAAATATTTATAAAATCCTCCTATCAATACAAGTCAAGTCATCTCTTAGATGAAGCAAAGTCTATACATGTTTCAGCCTAATCTCAAGGCCATCTTCAGTAGTAAAACAATGATTACATAATATACAAACAAATTAAAAATCGTAATGATGTGAAGTAACAGTGATCATGATTAGTGAGTTAAAAACAAATTGAGGTACAAAGTCCTCTCGTCTAATAGATCTTGCTGACTGTTAACATGATTGGCATTTTAATTTGTATATTCCAGAGTTAGAAAATATTTTGCTGTTGACAGTATGAGAATTAAAAAACATTTTTGTATTGGTGTGGACGGTCTTGAAAGCTACTTTTAACTTGTGTTTTTTAAAGATGTTTGAAATAGGATATATATTATTATTATTAAAGGTAAATGTGGTGAACTTCTCTTTATGGGAAGATTGTTTTTCTAAAGTGGTCTTAGGTTTATTTCTAAATTTATTGAGAATTTTATTCACGAAAGCTTTACTGAAACCATTACCTTCGGCTATAGCATAAATGGTGTTGATTTCCTTTCAAAAATTCTTACGGGATGAAGGAACATTAAGAGCTCTGAAAAATCATACTATTGTAAGCTGTCTTCTTCTGTGTCCCTGGGTGTAGAGAAGTTTGGTGGATTGTGTTTATTGTGTGAGTGGGCTTCCTGTAAATATTAAAAGAAATGGTTTTATTCTGATTGCGAGTAATAGTTAAATCGAGATAATTAAGGGAATTGTTGTTCTCGGATTCTATCGTAAACTTTATGTGTGGATCCAGGTTATTAAGTAATTCAAGAACGGTGTTGCTGTCAGTAATGTGAGAATCCAGGATAATAAAAGTATCATCCACATACCGAGTCCAATGTTTGATCCCATTAATTTTACCTATAATGTGAGTGTATTCGAGGAAATCTACGTAAAAACCAAGAATTAAGAACTTTTTATTTTTGTTTAATGACGTAGAAAAATCAAAATTGATCATCATGAATCCCAAATTACCTACGGCGAAAGCGTTACCGAAGATTCACAAGGCGGATGTTCCCATAAGGCCCGTTATTAACTTCAGAAGTAGTCCGACGTACAAAATATCCCAATTTATTCACAATTTTCTTAAAACACATTATTCCTTTCAAGCTAACATGTCAGTTAAAAATTCCCTGGAATTCTGCAATAGAATAAAAATCTCACGTTACCGAAACATTACACCCTTCACTCCTTTGACATAGTAAATACGTACGCGAGTGTACCCATCAATAAAACCATCGAAATAGTAAAAAACAATCTTTCCAAATTCAGTAAATTGACTATAGGGGAGATAGAAGAGTTTATTCAGATCCTCAAATTTACATTAAATAATGGCTTCTTTACTTTTAATAACATCATATACCAACAGAAGGGGCTTCCTATGGGGTCACCGGCCTCGGGAATCCTCGCTGATATTTACGTACATGATACCATATCAGTTATCTGTGCCCTGCCCATATCAATCCGGCTGATTTCACTATTTTTCTAATTGTTCTACTTTATAACGATGTACAAATCATTATTTTAGCTGCTCCTCCATCCTCCTCTTCCAGATACAGGGTCGATGATTCTTCGAAGTAACTTTCTTTCAAAGCCATCGAGCGTTCCAGTATCTTTTGCTGTTAATGGCCAAGTTTCCAAAGCATGTGTAAGCACAAGTCTTACAGGATGGTTAATTTGGTGGTACGAGTCAAGAGCCTTGAGGAGGAAAGTCTTGTTAGAGCAAAATAGACTCTGTTGGCTGCTATTAATCTCAGTTTAATTTCATAAGAGTATATGACTTTCGGTCCCAAATATTTAAACTGCTCAACTCTCTCAAAGGTGTAACTGCCCACAGTTATTAAGGCTGGCATGTTCTCCTTGCATGCCTTCCTGGTAGCCATATATTTAGTTTTCTGCTGGTCAATGTTCAGTCCCATTTTCCTACTGGCCTGTTCAAGGGTGATGAATGTCTCTTCCATTACATTTTGAGTACTTGCCACTATATATCATCAGCATAGGCAAGTATCTGCACTGATCTACAGAAAACTGTTTCCCTATTCAGGAGGTCTGCATCTCTCATCACCTTCTCCAAGGCAACATTCGAAAGGAGACACGTTGGGCGTGTCTCCCTGCTGTACCCGTTTTGAGTATCTAATGTCTCAAACATCATTCCTCCCTTTCTTATACTGCTTCATGGCTCACTCATTGTCATTCTCAACAGCCTTACCAATTTTCCAGGAAATCCCAGTTCAATCATCAAAAAATATAAAAAAATAAAAAATCTCTTTATTTGCAAATGAGGTGTCTACCTCGGTGGCAAATGGTACACTAAATTACATTATTGTCAAGCACTAAATTTTAAATTAACAAGAGAAGAAGAACACTTTTCTAGAATACAATAATATACAATTTACGCTAACAATTTTTTCTATTAAACAAACAGATCATCCTTAATAAATTTATATTGTTTACAAAATTCTACTTATAATACCTCCTATACTTACAATCATTGTCAACTCATATACAGTATGTGGAATACTTCAAATAATACTATGCAACTGCTATAAGATTAAAATTTACATTGCATTTATTTACTTTTTTATCCATTTTGGAACCTAAGTAGCATAACGACCTGCTGCGTCTAAACCAGAGCCCCTTTTGCCACCACTTTTCAGAGTTCCTGAAGGGCCTTTACAGCTACCGTAGCGATCCCAGGGCCCTCGAAGTCCCCACTGTACTTCATCCCTACAGGCGGTCCCCTACTTTGGTTGTCCAAACTCCATGGACCAGGGGATGGAATTAATTTTTTCACACACATTTTTTTATCATAGCATGAAACAATTGCTCTCTGTTTATACTATCATATGCTGGAAAGAACATAATTACATTCTATCAAAACACACTCAAATATATTTAGAAATGTAGAGACATTTATGCTGGTTTCTACGTAAATACTTAAAAACTTGAATTTAGGAACTTATCTTAATGTGAAGTATGTTTTTAGGCCAAGCAAAACTAAATCTGCACAGCAGATAAAAATATATATTAAAAATAATAATAAACTAAATTTACAAAAAAATATGGTAAAAAAACTAAAATTAAAAAACACCTTCATTTGTGATGATAATAAAACTGCAAGTACAGTTCCAAAAGAGTTGATGTAAACGAAAAATGATATAACAAAAATTACTGGTACAACAGGCAGATCATTAAATGCTCATTAAGAATCCCTGCATAGTTTAAACAATTTTAATACGATAATGGTAACAATAAAAATAATTATTGGTACATTAAAAATAATCTACAGCATATCATTGGCCAATAATCACCACCACCACCACTAACACAGTATCCCAGATGACACGAAGCAAGAACTATCTTCAAGTTGCACAAACACAGGATAATGGAAGATATATTAAACAGTGTTATGAACAATGGCAGGCAGGATGTCCAACCTTACCAGTAGATGTTGCGGTCTGTTTCTAAAAATGCATTACATTTGTCATCTCCAGCAATTTTGCAGTGTTTATCGAACATGTATGTGGCGAGGTAGCCAGTGTACAGACATTTCCTCCTCCTGTACTCTGGGACAGATGCTTTGACGTGTTTCCTGGTGGACTCAAAGGTGTTGGTGTGGGGTGCCCATAACTTTGTCCAGGAATTCAGTCGAGTAATTTACTGTTAAATAGTTGTAGCCGTGTTTATTCAACGTGCTGTACGATTTCCAGCAGTCAGTTATGATTGTTGTTCCAGGTTTGATCCACTGCTGTATTGTATTTATGAGGAATTATGTTGTCCTGTCTTCGACGGTCATGAAAAAGCATTTCCCTGTTCCCCTCTCGACTTCTCCGAAAATCCATTGGCCTGTGTATTATTTCCTTCATCCAAATTTACTTTCATCCACCTCGACGATGGTATTCGGATGTCGTCGCGATGGGGTTGATCAGAACTTCTCAATAAAAATTTGTCCATTCTGTGATGGTGTTTTTTAAGAACCTGTATTCTTGGATTATTGCTGAATGCATGTTACGGGCAATTTTGTATGTAAGCAACTGGATCTCCAAGATGGTTAAATTGCTCTTTGAAAACCAGAGTTGGGGCGGATTGTTTGGGTTGTATTACACCGGGATTGCCTGGGTCCTTTGTTACATGCCTATCATACGCCATCACGGTTTGTTTAGTGTCCTCTAAGGTTATGGATGAGTCACACTTATGGCACGTGACACTTTCTCTAATTAGTCCAACATCGTGTAAGAATTTTATTAGCCTGTCTTTGTCAGAGACCACTCACTGAATGAATCGCCTGTTAGGAATTCCAGGCTTATCCAGTACGAGTCTAGACTAGGAAGAACGCTGAATGAATGAATGTACAGTTTCAGAGTTCCTCTTCATACTTGCTTACTACTACTGCAAGTCCAGCCATTATGAAGAGAAGATGAACAGTGTGTAATGTACTGAATAAGTGAAAAGAATGTGGACAGCTGGTCTCCTTTTATAGGAAGAATGTGTTGCATTGCTATCTCTATATCTATCATCGTTGAACATCTCCAGTTGCCCGGGTGTGGTGTATGAGCCCCCTCTATCTTTGTCCATCCATGAATCACTGCTCTCTCATTATCTTCTCCCAATCTTGTCCTCTCTCCCCGACGTCTTTCTTTAACAGATCAGTCCATCTTCCTCTGGGTCTGCCCACCGGCTGTTTTCCTTTTACTTCTCTTTCATATTCTCTTCTTGCAGTCCTGCTTGCACTCATCCTTCTTACATGGCCAAACCGCTACAGTCTTGTTTTCTGGATCCTATGTAGTAGGGAATCTCCTGTTCCCACCTCCTCTCGGACTTTTCAATTCCTGAACTTGTCCTTCCTAGTAGCAACTTCATTTCTGCAGGTTGGAGTTTTGAGTTGTCTTGTCTATATATGACTTTTAAATCTTCAAAATGTCAAGTAACTTGTTAGCCAAGTGGAGAAGCTAATGAACTATGGACTTGGAGATTGCTGGTTCAAAACTTTTGCTAATGGATTTATATCGCAAAGACACAGATAGGTCTTATAGAGACGATGGGACAGGAAAGAGCTAGGAGTGGGAAGGAAGCGGCCGTGGCCTTAATTAAGGTACAGCCCCAGCATTTGCCTGGCGTGAAAATGGCAAACCACAGAAAACAATCTTCAGGGCTGCCGACAGTAGGGTTCGAACCTACTATCTCCCAAATACTGGATACTATTACATGTAATAAATATCATTTTTGGTCCGTATTGATGATGTAGATTGAAATAATAACATTAAGTTATTTATTAGACCACCTAATCAATACAAAATCGTCTTGGATGATTTACATAAATTTGTTAGCTAATAGTGGGACATGTTTCGCCTTCTCTGAAGGCATCATCAGCCATAGTCTTAACCTTAAATTAAAAATAAGCGTCTAAATAACATGTAGTGATGAAATGAATTTTAAAATCTTGAAGAGATTTGAAGTAAAATAACATTAAAAATAACAATGATGGTTTGAAAATACAATGTGATGAGATACAATAGTGGAAGTATTAACAAAATTAACCTTAGAAGGCTGCTAAAATAAGTACAATGGAATAAAACAACAGATTGTTATACAACAAGTAGTAAGATTGCATAAAAGTAAAGTTGATAGTAATGGCGGTTATAATTAGACGATGGCGAAAAATCTTATGTAATCAAAGTAAAGAGGAGAGAGTAAAAGTCAAAGTTAGTCGAGAGATCCGAAGTTCATTATGATCTTGAAGATAAAGGATGAAAGTCAGATGCATATGGTGAAGTTGTAGAACACGTTGAGGATATGAAGTTGGTGAATAGAAGTTGAAGAACAGTTTCAAATAGGATCACTATGGACCATCTCAAAATTTGAAGTGATGTTCAAATGTTGTAAATTGTGAGTTTGTAGATATTCTAGTTGAAAAAGCATATACAAGTGGAATCTGTAAATGGAAGCAAGAAACGTAGAGTTAATTGTGTGAAAAGATATTTGAAAAATCTTGAAGTAGAATCGTATGTACTTACCACTTGACGGTGACAAAGATAGCTGTAATATTATGAGTAAGAAGTATTTGCAACAGTAGACTTCTTGCTACGTGTGTTATAACTGAAGTTTTGTGTTGGAGGGGGATCTGTTTGCGTTGACGTAACTATTAGAGGGGGGCTGCTATTGGTGGGAGGGAAGGAAGAGAGTGTATTACTGCGCGTGTTGTAACGGTGTAAGGCTATTGGAGGGAGCGATGTTCCGGTGGGTGTGGCTATGGGTTTATTGGTTGTATTTGAATTAGAGGTACTAGCGGTGGGGGGAAGGGAGGGGGGTATATTAGCTGTAGGGGAGGTGGGAACTCTAATTGATGTGAGGTTGAAGATTTTTAAGAATTTGTTGGTGAGGGAAGTTGATTCTCGTAATAAAATAAGAATCTGTTCATACAAGGGGCTTTTTTTATCAATAGTGTCATTTAGATTCTTATCTTTATTAAAATGTTGGTCGAGGAAAATAAATAAGTTTTCATATTCTGTCATGAGTTTGCTTTTATCAACTCTTTTTAGGATATGGAGGTCTTGTTCTATTGTGGTGAATTTATGCCCGGTGTCCCTCATATGGTTGGCCATTGCGGAGAATTTGTTGTGTTTTTGGGCATTGTAATGCTCGGCGTATCTGGTAGAGAAGCTGCGGCCAGTTTGGCCAACATAAGAAAAATTACATTGAAATGCTCTACATGTAATTTTTCTTATGTTGGCCAAACTGGCCGCAGCTTCTCTACCAGATACGCCGAGCATTACAATGCCCAAAAACACAACAAATTCTCCGCAATGGCCAACCATATGAGGGACACCGGGCATAAATTCACCACAATAGAACAAGACCTCCATATCCTAAAAAGAGTTGATAAAAGCAAACTCATGACAGAATATGAAAACTTATTTATTTTCCTCGACCAACATTTTAATAAAGATAAGAATCTAAATGACACTATTGATAAAAAAAGCCCCTTGTATGAACAGATTCTTATTTTATTACGAGAATCAACTTCCCTCACCAACAAATTCTTAAAAATCTTCAACCTCACATCAATTAGAGTTCCCACCTCCCCTACAGCTAATATACCCCCCTCCCTTCCCCCCACCGCTAGTACCTCTAATTCAAATACAACCAATAAACCCATAGCCACACCCACCGGAACATCGCTCCCTCCAATAGCCTTACACCGTTACAACACGCGCAGTAATACACTCTCTTCCTTCCCTCCCACCAATAGCAGCCCCCCTCTAATAGTTACGTCAACGCAAACAGATCCCCCTCCAACACAAAACTTCAGTTATAACACACGTAGCAAGAAGTCTACTGTTGCAAATACTTCTTACTCATAATATTACAGCTATCTTTGTCACCGTCAAGTGGTAAGTACATACGATTCTACTTCAAGATTTTTCAAATATCTTTTCACACAATTAACTCTACGTTTCTTGCTTCCATTTACAGATTCCACTTGTATATGCTTTTTCAACTAGAATAACTACAAACTCACAATTTACAACATTTGAACATCACTTCAAATTTTGAGATGGTCCATAGTGATCCTATTTGAAACTGTTCTTCAACTTCTATTCACCAACTTCATATCCTCAACGTGTTCTACAACTTCACCATATGCATCTGACTTTCATCCTTTATCTTCAAGATCATAATGAACTTCGGATCTCTCGACTAACTTTGACTTTTACTCTCTCCTCTTTACTTTGATTACATAAGATTTTTCGCCATCGTCTAATTATAACCGCCATTACTATCAACTTTACTTTTATGCAATCTTACTACTTGTTGTATAACAATCTGTTGTTTTATTCCATTGTACTTATTTTAGCAGCCTTCTAAGGTTAATTTTGTTAATACTTCCACTATTGTATCTCATCACATTGTATTTTCAAACCATCATTGTTATTTTTAATGTTATTTTACTTCAAATCTCTTCAAGATTTTAAAATTCATTTCATCACTACATGTTATTTAGACGCTTATTTTTAATTTAAGGTTAAGACTATGGCTGATGATGCCTTCAGAGAAGGCGAAACATGTCCCACTATTAGCTAACAAATTTATGTAAATCATCCAAGACGATTTTGTATTGATTAGGTGGTCTAATAAATAACTTAATGTTATTATTTCAATACTGGATACTAGCCGCACTTAAACGGCTGCAGCTATCGAGCTCCGTGCTGGTTCAAAACTACCCATCACCAGGATTTTAAAACAGGTAATTTTTTAAATTTTTTTATTTAAAAAGATTCACCAACACAGATAGGTTGCTGTGGCCTTAAGGTACAAGCCCAGCATTTGCCTGGTGTGACAATGGGAAACCATCTTCAAGGCTGCCTACAGTGGGGTTCAAACCCACTATCTCCCGAGTGCATGATCCTCATCGCACGGCCAACTCGCTCGGTAACAGGTAAGTTAAATTAGTATAAAATGCAAGTATGTATATCATATAAATAGGTAATAACATAACAATAATAATAACCGTATGACCTCAGCTACAGTGTGCTGACATTTCAAACTGACGCCATCTGACTGCTCATCAATTTTCACGCTCCATTTTACTCTAGACCTACAAAATGGTAGAGTAAACTGATCTCTCTTGGGCGTCTATGCCTGAGTTTTAATTAATTTTGTTGCATTAACGCCAAAGGTGTCACCAGATCTTTAACATGCCCACATTGTACGAGATGGAATGTTGAATGGACCTTCTTCCGCCCTTCAAAAATCCTACTACCTCTGCTAGGTTTGAACCCACTATCTTGGGTTCCAGAGGCCAACACACTACCGCTGATCGACAGAGGCAGCTATATAACACAGTGTAAGATGGGATATGGTGGTGGTGGTGATCACTGTTTCAAGAGGAAATACAACTAGGCAACCATCCTCTATTGCCACTAATCGGAGAGGAAAAAGGGAAGGAAACCGACACTTCAAAAAATGAAGGTCTCGGCCAAAGAATGACAAGGGCCATGAAGGGTGTGAAAAAGAAAGACTCCTCAGACCTCGAATACTCTAATACTGTCGGGGTCCGAAAAGAACAAGAGTTGACCAAGGGAGGTTGGATAGGATAGATGAAAGTTAGGAGCCTGGAACAAGCAAGTGAAAGCAATCCCAGGACTCAGCTAAGGGTCCTGTGGTCACCAACCCATGCTCCCAAGTTGAGAGCCCCTGGGGCCCCTTTTGGTCGCCCCTTACAACAGGCAGGGGATGCCATGGGTGTTAATGTACCACCCCCACCCACAGGGATTAAGATGGGGTAAGAGGACACCGGTGTAGTATAGGCGGCAAGAGAAGGAGAATAAAATGGGAAAACTATTCAGTGTATCCTAGCTTCTCCCCTCCCGAAATCCCTAATACCCAGGGAGGCCCCACAAGTAATATCGTCATTGCTGTGCCGGTGCATTCTAACCTTATTCCCGATATTGATTAACTTAAGAAATTTAACAGTAGTTTCACAACCAGAAAATTCTTCCAAACCTACGTCTCTACAAAGTATAAGAGCAGTTGCTAGAGTATAACTAAAAGCCTGTGCAGCTAAACCTACTTTCATTTTCTGGCATTCAAGTTAAATCTCCTGTTGCAACACGAAGTCCTTCCTTCTCTTGCAAACGAACAGGTTTTTTTAAAATTTGCTTTATGTCGCACAGTCACAGATAGGTCTTATGGTGACGATAGGATAGGATAGGCCTAGGAATAGGAAGGGATCGGCCGTGACCTTCACTAAGGTTGACGTTACTTTCGATTAGTACCATTATATGAGGAACACCATGGGTCTAGACATTGCCTGTTATTAGTACCAATGTGTGCATTCCACTGAAGCGGGTTAGTGGGCACGCAGCATCATGGACTAGCATCTGTGCGAGAGGAGCTTCCATGCTCTGTGCTGAATTGCGTTGGTTCCTCTGTATTCAGAAGGGGCTGTGTTATGTGTGAGTATTCCCACTATATGATGAGCATCATCGGTCCGGGTTGCCTGTGATTGGTACCACTATGTGAGGAACACCATGGAATTGCGCATTGCCAGTGATTAGTACCACTATGTATGGACCACCATGGGTCTGTGTTTTCCGTGAGTAGTGCCTTTTTGTAAGCATGATGGGTCTGTGTTATCTGTGTGTGGACCATAATGTGTGATGCATCGAGGGTCTACATTGCCTATGATTAGTACCAGTATGTGAGCAATTTTATGAGTATACGTGGCTTGTGATTAGTTCCACTACGTGAGGAACACTACAGGAATACCAAATGCTATTTGCTTTACGTCACACCAACACAGATAGGCGATGATGGGACAGGAAAGCCCTAGGAATGGGAAGGAAGCGGCCGTGGCCTTAATTAAGGTACAGCCCCAGTATTTGGTTGGTTTGAAAATGGGAAACCACGGAAAACCATCTTCAGGGCTGCCGACAGTGTGGTTTGAACCCACTATCTCCCGAATTCAAGCTCACAGCTGCGCACCCCTAACCGCATGGCCAACTTGCTCGGTGATTTGCAAAGATACGTTACAGCTAATAAATGACCTATTTTCTTGCCTGCGTGCAGTATACACCACGGCCATACAAAAAAAAGACCCTTGACTTTTCTCATGACAGAGACTGGCCTGGATTTTCAAAGATGTACTGCAGTACATCTTTGTTTACTTTACAGGTTTCATTTAGTTGTGTTTTTATTGTGCGCTGGTTGGCAACCAAATATATTTATTAATCTTGATTGCTGAGAATGATATCATATCCGATTATATCTCAGCCAATGGAAATACTAGTGCGCGCTTGAGCAATGGAGAATGGCGTGTGCTACATTTCATTAGATTATAAAGTAAATGTACGTCTGGGAGGGAGAGGAGGATGATGGATCCCTGGGATTTCGTCTTAGGTCTGACACTAGACTCTTCAGAGTGGGATGTGTCAGACCCTACCCACTGACGCTGGGGTGTATGCAGGTGAACTTATCAGAAGCTTATTTATGAAGCACAGTCTGATAACTGCATAAGGGAGATAAAACTCCACAATGGAATTAATGCCCGCCTAGCATTTCCAAATGGAAATTCGAAGTTCCCATGGAGGGAATTAGATTCTTTTCCACCAATAGAGCATATCAAAAATCAGTCAAAAATTAGATGGATGGCTTTTCCGGCGTTTGCTCTGGTTAATAGAGCTGGTTAATAGAGCAAACGCCGGAAAAGCCAACAGAGCAAACGCCGGAAAAGCCATCCATCTAATTTTTGACTGATTTTTGATATGCTCTATTGGTGGAAAAGAATCTAATTCCCTCCATGGGAACTTAGAATTTCCATTTGGATCCCTGGGACTCGTAGTGAACACATCTCTCCTCTGCAAGGAATTCCACATAAGATTTCCATCAGTTCAACTCCATTAGGATGCTATACAACTTCTGTAGTACATACTGAATTTCTACCTCACTTTCTTCATTTCCATCACTATCTTACCCCAAGTCTATGTAACTTGTTACACCGTTCCCTTACTAACTCCTTTTAAATTGCCATCTCATCAAACATTAATGTTCCTAGAAATGGTTGCTCACTTGACCTAACCTCACTAGCAATTTTTTTTCAGACTTTCATTTCTTAATCCTGGATTTCCTTCCACAAATAAATAAATAAATAATAATAATAATAATAATAATAATAATAATAATAATAATAATAATAATAATAATAATAATAATAATAATATTTGTTTTACGTTCCACTAACTACTTTTATGGTTTTTGGAGATGCTGAGGTGCCGGAATTTTGTCCAGAAGGAGTTCTTTTACGTGCCAGTAAATCTACCGACATGAGGCTGACGTATTTGAGCACTTTCGAATACCACCGGACTGACCCAGGATCGAACCTGCCAAGTTGGGGTCAGAAGGCCAGCGCCTCAACCGTCTGAACCATTCAGCCTGGCAATTTCCATCTACTGCAGTAGCCCATTGATGTTACGTCCTTGGATGTGGAAGCCGTAGAAATAAACTCACACACCTGAAACATACAGTTTTTAAAACTTAAGATAGGCCAAAATTTGTTGTAATAATGTAATCATATTTCCAGAGCAGGAATATACTGAAGATATATGAGAAATTAAAAACTTACCTATAGACTTGTGCTGAATAAAAATTCAGGGCGAGTGCCAACTTCTTTACAAGGTCAGGATATTGATCTACAGTCCCCTTGGTCTGAAGTTTCAGAAGCTCTTTCAGTATTACTGAAAAGCTGTTCTTGCATAAAAGGTCATACGCTGAATCTCAAAGCCTTCTGTTTAATCCAGCTATCACCTTTCATAATTAGCAACAATTTGTACCTTTCATTGCACAATTTCACATTTTCCTTTAGAGAAGGATTTTCTTCCGTGATCTTATCATATACAGCAGCTTCATTTTATCTGGACTAGGAAGACAGTAGCGATGGTCATGGTCAATGTGATCGCCACTCGGACCTAGAACAATAAATTAACTATCACTCTCATTTATTCAAATTTCACTTACCTATCAACTTCCTCTATAAAGACTAGCCATGAAGAGGTACACTGTTTCCCTTACAGGTTGCATTTAGTTGCGTTTTTATTGTGCGCGGTAAACCAAGTTCACAAAGTAATGAAACAAGATATTAGGTTCCACCTATTCAATATCTAATATCTTGTTTCATTACTTTGTGAATCTCGATTCAATACGGACCACAAAAATGAAATTTCTGACGTTAAGTAAACCAATTTAGTAGTAGCGCATGCTGGGATGAAGACGTGGGCTACCATTAGACTTAAGTTACCCCTTTACAATTGCCCTAAATGTTTTGAGCTGCAGCCAATAGCATGTTGTGTTGTCGAGGCTGCTACACAACCTACCATGTTACATGTTACCGTGTTACACCTGCCTACGATGAACTCGGTTGGCTAAAACTCAAACAGCGTCATAATCTTCATGCTTTATGCCTTCTTCATTGAATACTCTCCTCCCTAATTGTACAGTCAATATCACCACCTCTCATCCAATCACAGTTTTGGAACAAGGTCAAAATCTGATACTCTCTTATCTATTCCACCTCACCGCACCACACGATACACAAATTCATCTGTTATTTCTTCAGCACGACAATGGAATACACTACCGGTGTCTGTCAGAGGAGCCTCACCTCCTAGTTTTAGGCAACTTTGTCACCGCTACCTACTAAGTAATGTTAATGAAATATTGAAGATCTAGCTTTCCTCAAACTATAGACTTTATATAATTCCACTGTCATTACCAAGGTTAATAGAAATTAGCTAATCATGTCATAATTGTGTAAATAATCATCTCCATCTTCATCATCATCATCATTCTCCTATTTTTATTTCTTTCATAATATTGTATTGTTAAGCAGTTGCAAGATGTTTCAATTGTAAGTGTATTTATTTCAATTTTGCACATGTAGATACTGTATTTTCTGGTTAGATGGAAGAGAGGGCCTAATGGCCTTAATCTTGCCAGACAAAATAAATCCATTGTATTGTATTGTACTGCCCTGACCTTTGCTACTGTCAATACTCAACACCTGATCTGTGGACATGGTAGCCTAAGGTTTAGCAAATTAAAGTCCGGCTTTGTGGGGAAATGCATAGAAAGCTTGCCTTTGGTCCAATGGGCCTGATTCAATTATCAGAATCAACCCCCATCATACCCTTAATTCTCTGGGCGTGGGGGACTGGGCGTTTATCACGTCTTCGCCATTCATTTCATCCTCATTAGGCCATCACCGAGCCCATACAGATGCCTTGCACCATTATTATTATTATTATTATTATTATTATTATTATTAAATTAAAATTTTGAATGTTACAGCATTACCAACAGTCGTACCCATCTTTCACTGGTTTATTAGATTCCTCGGGAGATCAGTGGTGGTGTCCGACCCATGATCACAGGTTTGATTCCAACCAACAACACAATTTATTTTACGTTGCACTGACACAGATAAGTTTTATGGCGACGATGGGATAGGAGAGGGCTAGGAGTGGGAAGAAAGCGGCCGTGGCCTTAATTAAGGTACAGCCTCAGCATCTGCCTGGTGTGAAAATGGGAAACCACAGAAAATCATCTTCAGAGCTTTTGTAGGTGTGTTTGAGGAGAATAGGATCACTATGCCAAGACTGCTCTAAATGCAGAAGAGCAGTGATTGATTGACTGACATTGGTGTTCGAACCCACTATCTCCCGGATGCAAGCTCACAGCTGCGCGTCTCTAACCGCACGGCCAACTCGTCCTTCAACCAAAGAAAACACTAAACTTGAAAGATTGCATTTCATTTTAGCAGATCAACCTATAAAAAGAAAAACTATATTACTCCTCTAGCAGTGGCCTGCAGTGTCTTTCTACAAGGATGTGGAAGCAAAAGGTACTAAAATACCAGCATTCTGTTAATCTGTATAATTAAGTCAGAAGTACGAGTTAAGGAAGTATTGCTACTTTTTTTTTTTTAACACTGACAGGCTACCTATTCTTTATATTTTTTTTTTTTTGCTTTACGTTGCACCGACACAGATAGGTCTTATGGCGATGATGGGACAGGAAAGGACTACGAATGGGAAGGAAGCGGCCGTGGCCTTAATTAAGGTACAGCCCCAGCATTCGCCTGGTGTGAAAATGGGAAACCACGTAAAACCATTTTTAGGGCTGCCGACAGTAGGGTTCCAACTCTCTCTATCTCCAAGATGAGAGCTCACAGCTGCGCGCCTCTAACCGCACGACCAACTCGCCCAGTGGCAGGCTAATCTAACCTCTTAGTTGATACTCCCTAATCACTGACATGTGGTGGTCAAGTCCTCACATCTATTTGTATTATATTACAAAATAATGCTGTTTAAGAATGTCTGGTTAGACATTAAATTGATCACAGTTTATTTTGCTAGTCTCTGAAATGCGACTTACCTGGCTGAATAGCTGGATCAGAAATTTCAGCAGACTCAGTCTCCTCGAGGCGACGTTTTCTGGCTGGTGCCCGTTTGATCACTTTCTTTCGTATATATTGAGAAAATGAAAAAACGGTGGGCACCGCATTTCTCAGGAGGCGCCTTTGATCATTTGTATAATACATGAACTTTGTTTCGAAGTGCTCCGAACACAGACGACTATTTTTAGTTGGATACCAGTCCTTTCTCTTCATATTAGCAACCCACTTTTTCGTTAATTCAGTATCTTGTAAGGGAAAACTGGAAAAATTTACGAAGGGTTAACGGTTAGGACATGGGGAGATGCTGCATTTTACAATTTTAAACAAATATGGAATAGATGTTAATTTTATTACGAATAAGGAACAGTTCTACTCACTTGTAATATGATATATGTCTTGTTTTATCCGCTCTATTCATGCAATTATATGCAGAACATGAAGTAGGCATCTCTGTTGACAACTAACAGCTGACGAGGTCATACTCTCCGATACTCTCCATCAACCTGTAGAAAACATGGCGGACGTGTTGCGCTTGCAACATTCCTCAGCTTCGATTATTAATGCTCTTCTAAATTGCTCAGCTACATGGGACACAATCACTTTGTATGGTCCAGCCAATCCATATCTGATTATTATGCTGTACAATAATTAGCGCTGTGAACGGGACTTTCAATCGAAGCTTCTGCGATCCTTCAGAAAACCTCCGAACTGTATTTGGAATGACAAGCGCGTTTGAATTTTGTACGGAAAAAATGAACAAGAATTATTGCAGGAAATTTATAATTTATAGCTAACACTGTGCAACACGCCTCTTCATTTCATTAATTTAATTTAATAGAGCACACAATTTGTGCTTAGAGCATTCCACAACATGGTAACGAGGACAAGTCAAATCACACAGTATTTTTTTTTAGTATATATACACACACACACACACACAACTATCGTCAGGTTCATGAAAGATCCTAGTTTTGCCGAGTTTATAGTGGTATCCATGAATTGCCATAGAATTGATAAAATGTCGGAGATCTTGGTTTGTATTGGTCCAAGTTCTATTCGTCATTGCTTCAGTTAAATAGAATTCAGGACAAATATCATTCCTTTTAGCCAATCTTTCATCCAAGAGTTTCTTCCATTGGTCTGTATAAGGTAGAGCGAACTTGAATCTCAAATCTTCAATGAAAAAAAGGCTCCTTTGCAAGTTTACACAGAAAAATATGGACGCCAGCCTTTTTGGGTTTTCTCTGTCATAATTTCGCAAGCCTTGGAAAATACTCTCTCCTACAGAACGTACCGTAAAATGGTGTGAATAGGATCACTGCGGTGAATAGGTTCATAATGTGATCAAGTTTACTTTACTTTTTGATGAGTAAAAATTACTATTTTTGCCAGACTTCAAGGAATATACAATTATAATATATCTTCTCCTTGGAATCCAGTAAATATCATTGCCTGCCATGAAAACGCATATTTTCCCGCCATTTGTATTACTGTGCCAAAATGTGGATGTGAAATAACTTTGTCTGAATCTCAGAAATTGTTAGATTCTCCGAAATCACAATTATTTATTTTATTTAGCCTATGGCTAGCACATAACTCTACATACAAACATTCAAAAATATAACAAACAATATAACACTTTAAACAATCAATCAATCAATCTCAAAAACAGTTCACAAAAGCAAATCTAAACTGTCCAACCAATGTACAACCCCGTCAGAAGTACAAACAAACTCCTTCAGCTGACCGTAATATGACCTCCTTGGACATTCAATGACAATATGAAGAATGGTCAGTTTCTTCTCACCACATTCGCACTCAGGGCAGAAGCGCATACCCCACTTATACAACAATGACCCACATCGTCCATGATTGGTACAGACTCTGTTGAGAAGAACCCAAGTTCTTCTGGGGAGATTAAAACCAGGTGGTGGATGTTGAAGATTAAAGAGGATCTGCCATTCATCTGGAGCTGTGTTGCAGTCTGAATAGGCAGAGATCTTGATTTCAGGCATCCATACCTAACAACCATGTCTTCATGAATGGGAAGACTTGGATTCTTGAACTTGCGTATTAGGTTGTTTTGCCTGCGTATTCTTGGAGGTGTTATGTGGCTCAAGATTGGCAAACAAAAACGAGGAGTAGATCTGGCTGCGCTGCTGACAATGCGCATCATCTGATTCAGAACAACATCAGTATTCTTAACATAAGGGCCATTCAGCCAAACAGAAGAACAATACTCGGCAGTAGAGTATACCAGTCCCAATGCTGACGACTTAACTCGCGAGTGGTCGCTATATGAGATTTTCTGTCACATTATTTTTTGTTGGGATATTACTTCACAGTGATGAAAGGTAGGTGACTGTTCCCTCTTCTAGCTGAGTTTATAACTGTCGTGAGTGGAGCGATTCACATTTGAAGGGTAAGCACCCCTTCTCCTAGTCAGAACAAAGGTTCCTATATGTCCGTGCGCGCTGCGTGAGAGTTTCTTTCATCGCGCGACTAATGGCGTTGGTGTTATGTTGAAGTGGAGCGGAAAACTTACTCCTGTTGTACGCGTTAGTATTTGTATAATGAGCACTTCTTGTTTTTGAAAATGTTATTGTGTTCAGAAACTTTGCTTTTTACGTAAATATTACTAGATGTAATGTATGTGTGAGATTTTTTTTTTTTTTACAACTTCAGGACAGAAGTTATTTTTATGTACATTGCATATGTTATTTTAAGTAGCAATTTTTTGTCTTTAATAAACAGCTAATCATTTCATTTTTATTTACGGCTCCATAACTAAATGGTTAGCGTGCTGGCGTTTGATCACAGGGGTCCCAGGTTCGATTCCCAGCAGGGTCGGGAATTTTAACCATAATTGATTCATTTCACTGGCATGGGAGCTGGGTGTATGTGTCGTCTTCATCATCATTTCATCCTCATCACGGTGCGCAGGTCGCCTACGGGAGTCAAATCAAAAGACCTGCACCTGGCGAGCTGAAGTGACCTCGGACACTCCCGGCACTAAAAGCCATACGCCATTTCATTTTCTTTATTTCATTTTTATGTAAAATATATAAGGTAGATCTTGCATTTCATTTCAGTAGTAAATTTCAGCCTTACGCCCCCCCACAAAACTGTGAAAAATGTCATATTTATTTTAATGTGAGAGAAAGTCTCACGCGCGACCACTCATGTTACATTTCGGCTAGCGACCACTCGCGGGTTAAGAGTGGATGCTGATGCTCCCCATGTAGAACCTGCAAATTTCTGAATGATATTGTTCCTGGTCTTCAGTTTAGCAGCGGTATTAATAAATGTTTCCTGAAGGATAGTGTCCAATCAAGAGTTACTCCAAGGTACTTGGGGTTACGATTGTGTGGTAGGGGAGAGTTGTCGAGGGAAACATTCAAAGTAATGTTTGCCTGCCTGTTATTAAGGTGAAAGAGACAGGTTTCTGTTTTACTGGTGCTAGGTATCAAACACCATTTATCAAAGTACTCGCTTAAAATGTCAAGATCTCCTATTAGAATTGCTTCTATCTCATTCACATTGGATTGCTGAGTAACTATTGCTAGGTAGTCCATATAAGCAAAATTGCGTGATGTAGTGCCAGGTATATCGGCAATGTACATAGTTTTTTTTTTTTTTTTTTTTTTTTGCTAGGGGCTTTACGTCGCACCGACACAGATAGGTCTTATGGCGACGATGGGATAGGAAAGGCCTAGGAGTTGGAAGGAAGCGGCCGTGGCCTTAATTAAGGTACAGCCCCAGCATTTGCCTGGTGTGAAAATGGGAAACCACGGAAAACCATTTTCAGGGCTGCCGATAGTGGGATTCGAACCTACTATCTCCCGGATGCAAGCTCACAGCCGCGCGCCTCTACGCGCACGGCCAACTCGCCCGGTAATGTACATAGTAAACAGCAATGGAGAGAGCACAGATCCTTGAGGGAGACCATTGTTGAGCTTTTTAACTTTACAATGTTTGTTACCCATAACTACCTGGATCATTCTATCTGATAGCATGTTGTTTATGAGTTGTGACATTACCCTGCATCTAACAAGTGTAAGAAACTTATACACAACTCCCTCTCTCCAAACCGTATCATAAGCGGCTGTATGGTCTATGAACACTGCACCACTCTGCAGTCGTTTTTCAAAACCTGCTTCAGTGTAGGTTTTTAATGCAAGAACTTGGTCTTCACAACTATAGTTAGGTCTAACACCGGCTTGTTCTGCTGGGAGTGATCATAAAATTAGAGGGCTTATTCTATTGTAGATGAGCTGTTCCAAAAGTTTGTAACAAACACTCATTAGAGCAATTGGACAGTAACTTTCAGGACAATCAGAAGGTTTACCTGGTTTCAGAATAGCCTTTGGTTCATTTGAACTCTGGTGGAAGTTTGCCTGTAATCAGAATATTTGAGAAAAACTGTGACAACCATTTCCATGTGCTCTTCCCACAATGTTTGAGGAATTCAGGGTGAATGCCATCGCAACCAGGTGATTTGCAGTTCTTTGTTATCTTTCAGTGAAAGAGGCAGAAATATTTGATGAACCAATATTTTGTCTTTTCATGAAGGTTAGTTCATTTCTTATTAGAGTAGATTAGGGGAGGATGGCCAGCTTAGTGTTTTGAGGACAAAAATTTACTTAAAAATTGAGAGTTTGAGTCAGACAAAAAATAAGTATATTTTGCCGAGTGTTTTCTATGTATAGATCTGTTGGCAATGCCAATCATCAATAATTTTATGTTTTAGACATTTATTTATAAAGGCATGTATTTAGTCATCTCATCCAGAGCATCGGGGTAAGATGGCAATTACATCTGGATGAGTTTGACTACTAGTTTTATGTCATTCATGGGACAAATCATCTAAATACAATTCATAAAGCATATATATTATGATTATAAAATATTAAACACATACAATCTTATTGTAACCACATGAAATCAGCTGTATTAATGACTCTTGTATTAAAGTTCTTTAGCACAGTTCCTGCACATGCTTTCTGAATCTGTACAGGTTTCATGTAACCATTTATCACAAACAATGCACTGAATCCAGTCTACCTGTGGTCCATTTTTGCCAGAATAATTGAGGGCACAAAAGTCACTGTCATTCTCTGACCTGCTTAGTCTAGCAGACTGTCTCGTAGTGAATTTCTTGGCCTTAATTTTCTCTCATCGAGCTCTTGCATCGTCTATTCAATGTTCTTCTGTGAGAACTGCAGCTGATTTCTTTCTGCGCTTAGGTAACATATCCAAGATAGGTATGGCAGAAATTGCTTCGAAGGGTGTTCCTGGCTTTGTCTCATTTTCAATCGCTGATTCCGCTGGATCTTCAAGTCTGTTGTTGTTTTTCTCGGAGAGAGGAGCACATCCTCTGCTATCTGAATAATCTCTCTCATTCCTGTCACAGTTTGATGTCCTTATATATGTTCTTGGGATGTTCCTACGAAAAGAAAATGTTATATCTAAAGAATCAAATTCGGCATCTTACACCAAAGAAAAAGTGGCATCTCTACCGAGGGTCAGGGTGAGATGCCACTTTCCGCAACGTGAACATTATGGCAGCTTCGGAGTAAGTGAATTTAACAACCTACATTGCAAAGGATCCACCATGCCCAACACATAATAATATCTGCATATCCTACTTTATATATAGGCTGATAAGCACTTTCAAACAACAGTGCGTTATTAACAAGGCATCATCTTAAGTTCTTACCTTGAATTTCTTGATAACGGAGCAGAAAAACTGTTCACACAGCGTTATACGCATTGGACTCAATGGCCAACAGCAGCCAACAAGCGCGAGACAAGTTGGTGTTTCGATCTGGTGGTACCCGACGGAACTACGAAGCTGTAGGCACCTGCCCCCGATAGGCATCTCCCCCCGATCCACTCTAACCGATTGAGTTCTTTCTTGGGTTTCCTTTTAGATAATCCAGCAATCCATTTGACAACTTGATTAGGTGATACAGCAGATTTGGGCTGTGGAATGTGAGGTGATCTCCCCAACTGCTTTAGGAGGCTCCAAGCCTTCCAGCTAGAATTTATGAATATTTTGTATTCAAAATATATCCCAAAATTAGTGTGAAATAGGTAATATTGTGCATCTATCAGGGATTTTAGAATTTCAGTTAATCTCAATTTGTAAATTTTGTAGGTGTGTTTGGGGTGAATAGGTTCACCGTGCCAAGAACTTACAAACGAGATCCACATGCAAAGACTTACAAGAACCATGATCCTCAGACAATTCAACTGGGTTAACATAACAGCTGCAAGTAAGCAGTTTGGGATACCATATACTGTGCGGGCCGATGACCTTTGATGTTAAGCCCCTTTAAACAACAAGCATCATCAAGTAACTGATTTTGAACAGTTTGTTGCATCACTGTGGTGCCAACTGCCACTCTAATTGCTGCTGCACACACAGTCTGCTGCACCACAACCATACGGCAGTCCTCCCTCTTGGTGGTGCGATGGGGATGTCCGGAGCCCGGTCTTCTTCTGAGCGTACCTTCTCATGACCACTGCTGCCAGCACACATGCACAGTAGAGACATCCTGCTAAGTCGTTCTGCAATAGCGTAGAAAGAAAATCTAACTTCACATAGCCCTATTATACGACCTCGTTCAACCACAGCGAGCTGTTGATACTGGCCTCTTCGACCTCATAAAAGCATTCTTGACCTACTCACAGTCACTCCGTCCAATCACACAGGTAACTAACGCTCTCATATTATTATTTATTTAGTTAGTTTGTTTTGGCCCATAAAGGATCACATAAAGCAAATTATGATTATTTGTTGTTGTTTTTCTTGTTTTTCCAGAATTCTTTCATCATGTTGCTATGTTTAGCTCGACGTTCGTCAGCCCATTTTCTCCTAGATCTGCTGGACTTATCTTCTGAAGCAAATTTCCAAATGTAGATATTATGTCTGAAAGTTTTTCGGTCTTCGATATCTGTAGGATGATGGCGTTACTGAGATCAGTTTGGACTTGTTTGATCCAAACCATTGTCGTACATCAATATTTTCTTTGTTAGTCAGTTGTCATCTAGCCTCATAATATCTACATAAAATTTCAATCGTCGTTTACAGAAATCTATTTCAGTGTTTGAGTATTTTTCTGTGATCTTGTGTGACTGTAGATGATATCCTTCATCTGTAAGTTTTGGGCCAAGTATTTTTTGGATGATTTTCCTTTCAGATTTCTTGATATTTTCAAGATCCCCTTTATAATTGAGGTTTAAGGTCCCACTGGCATAGAGTATTTCAGGTTTGACGACTGTTGGGTAATTATTAGTATTATTATTTGCTGCTGAGTATGTAAAATCACTGCTTGAAAGCAGGCGCTTTCTGTAATCACTGGAAAATAGCCTGATTGATTTTGATCATTAAAGTAAAACACCCCTGTGGGTAGGGGACGCATATAAAGAATACACTAACGGTATCTCCTGCCTGTTGTAAGAGGGAACTGAAAGGGGCAACCAAGGGATGATTGTATCAGAACCATGAAACTACTTGTGATTAGTACCATCACGTAGGGAACACCACGGGTCGCCTTAACTTGTAAGTAATACCACTATGTTAGGTACACAATAGGTTTGTGATTAGTAGCAGCAGAGAGCGGTTCACTGTGGATTTCCAGTACCTGTAATTAGTACCACTACATGTGGAACATCACAGGTTTACATTGCCTGTGATTAGTATCACTATATGAGCGACAGCGATGGTCTTCATTGCCTGTGATTTGTACCCATTATGTGAAAAACACCACGGAATAGTACGAGTCCCTGTGGTTAGTACACCTATGTGAGGAACACCATGGGATTTGCATTGCCTACGAATGGAGCCATTACAACCTGAATTTTAACCCCGTTTATCATCATACCAGTGCCTACTGTCCATCTCACAACACTATCAAGGTCATTTTACAGTTGCTCACAATCTTGTAACCTATTTATTACTCTGTACAGAATAACATCATCTGCAAAAATCCTTATCTCTGATTCTTTATACATCGTCATCATCATCGTTTCCCTTTATCCAGCTGTAGCCGGGTAGGGGCAAATATGGTTCCTCTCCACTTACTTCGGTCTTTCCACCACTCCTCCTCCAACATTGTGTCCCAGTCCAGGTTTCTTTCTATAATGCTGCGTTGGATGGTATCCTTCCATCTCAATCGTGGTCGTCCATGGCCTCTCCTTCCTTGGATTTGCATTTCCATCACCTTTTTTTGGCATTCTTTCGTCGCTCATTCTCTTTATGTGCCCAAACCATCTTAGTTGGCTCTTCTCTATCATTCATTGTTTCCACTCCAATTTCTTCCCAGATTTTCTCTTTCCTTATTTTGTCTCTTCTACTCTTCTGTATCATACTCCTCAAGAACTTCATTTCGGCTGCCTGTATTCGACTCTCATCCTTCTTTGTCATTGTCCAAGTTTCTGCTCTGTAAGTTGTTATGGGTACGTAATACATCTTGTACATAGTATCCTTTGCTTCCGTTGGCACATCTTTGTCCCGTAACCTGTTTCTTACACTATGATAGAAACAACTTCCAGCTTGAATCCTTTTACTAATCTCAGCATCCAGTCGAGCATTCTCCATTAATTCACTCCCCAGGTATTTAAACGTTTCCACTACTTCCAGGGGCTTGTCTGCAAGTCTAATCTGACCTTTCCCTTCTTTCTCCCCTCTAGTCATAACAAGAGTTTTACTCTTTTCTACACTTATTTTCAATCCACATTCTTTGATCTTCCCATTCACCACATTCAACTGTTCTTGAACCTTCCTGTCGTCTTCTCCCCAAATCACAATATCATCTGCAAATAACATCATGTTCATTTCTCTTCCTCCATATGCTGCTTTTGCTGTTCTCATGATGTCATCCATTACTATTGTAAACAGGATTGGTGATAGAACACTTCCCTGTCTCAGCCCACTAGTTATTGAACCAACTTGTCCTGCCAACTTGTGTTTGCACGCAACTACAACATTCCTTATACAATGCCAAATATCTGAAGTGTTCTACCAACCAATTCTTTACACATATCATTGATATATATAAGAAAACATAAAGGTCCAAATATAACACTTCAGATATTTGGGAAGTGAACTGACAGGAAATGGGAGACTGGGAATGGAAATTAGTAGAAGGGTATAACTGGGGAGTGCCTTATACCACCAGGTATAGAGATTAAGGTGGAATAAGGCTAAAGAAGTAATGTACAAGAGATATTACTTACCTATATGCAGCAGAAACATTGACAATGACTCAGAGAGATGAGAGTAGAGTACAAACAGGAGTATGGTACAGAAGATAAGGAGAAATGATGTATGAAAAGAGATAAATGCACAAAAAATATAAAGCCCTTATTCCATCTGCCATTCACAGTGATCATGAAAAAATGAGACTGTTTCAACAGCTGAAATTCGCACTAGATATATGTTGTTGCCTCTCCTTTACAAGTAAAATAAAGCAAAACTCGCAGAACCAGGAATTTGGTACTTTTTAAAGAAAATTATGTGTCTGAAGTTTCGCTGTAGATGACTGCCAACAAACACAGAATAAGATAGAGATGGCGACTCATATCGCAATGAATTTGCTCACTGAGGTCAAGATTTGTGCCCAACACCATACCAGCAACATCGTCTGTACCAGCCAACAAGCAGAGAGCAATGTGCAGCCAGAGCTGAAGCCAACGTACACGCATGACTGCCATACTGTTGAGGCTTGCAATGCTATAGACCGGTTACTGTCTGTTGTTGATCAAGTTACTATACAACGTATTATTATTTGGATTTAATTTAACGTTGGAAGGAGTTTCAGAGGGAAGAAATCAGAAATCTACATATAAATGGTGGGACAAGTTTGACTGTGGTAAAGCTGGACAAAATTATTGTTCATGCAGAAATTCTGATAAGCTCATACCATTGATTCTTAAGCGCAGGCAATTTCCTCTAAATTTAGTCTTCTCTTTCACAGGTAACAAGGCACAGGAACACACTTTACAAAACTTTACATAGATTTGGGATGAATCTCTCCACTCCAATGTTTACCCATTGATCACTGTAGGCCTATGGAGTAACTCAAGAGTTTGCAGATCCATAAACATCAAAATACAACTCACACTAGTGAATGATAAACTGGAACAGAACAGGTTGAGATAGATTGGACATGTCGAGGAACAAGGAAGACTGCCAAGACAAGCACTGGAAAGGCAGAAGACTAGGGAGACTAAGATTACAATGGATGGAGTCTGTGAAGAACAGCGCAAGCCAATGGAACTTGGACTGGAACACGACGGTGGATGAGGAACGGTGGAGAGACTGGATGAAGTGGAAAGGAAAGGAACTATATTTGCCCTTCCCCCTGTGGGTGGGGGCGATAGAATAACACCCATGATACCCTCTGCAAGTCGTAAGAGGCGAATAAAAGGGGCCCCAGAGGTTCTGAACTTTGGAGCGTGGTTTGCCAACCACGGGGCTCTTAGCTGAGTCCTGGCACTGCTTCCACTTACTTGCGCTAGGCTCCTCACTTTCATCTATCCTATCCGACTTACCTTCATCTACAGTTAAAATTGAAATAATTGATAAGAGAGATAAAAGATCAAGTACACTCCTTTTCCTATGCATTGTTTTTCATGTTTTAATCGGCTGATGATGACCTGGACTAGGGTCGAAACCGGTACCACTTCTACTTATTAAATAAGAATGTAATTCACTACATTTCTTATTCTTTTGTACTGAATACGTTGAATCTCTTATCAATTATTTCAATTTTAACTGTAATATTCTTCAATACGGAACAATGAAATTTTTAACTCCCTTCATCTACTCTTGTTCTTTTCCGACCCCGACGCTATTAGGTTTGCGAAGGCTAGGGAGTCTTTCATTTTCACGCCCTTCATGGCCCTTGTCTTTCTTTGGCCGATAACTTAATTTTTTGAAGTGTCGGATCCCTTCCATTTTTTCTCTCTGATTACTGTTATATAGAGGATGGTTGCCTAGTTGTACTTCCTCTTAAAACAATAATCACCACCACCACCACTACATTTGCCCCCACCCGGTGTAAACTGGAAAAGGGGAAATGATGATGTTGATGAAGAAGCAGAAAGAGTATGATATCTATAATAAATATTGATCAATAAATAATGATGTCCAATAGTAGGAAAGTTTGCAATTCTTTTTTTTGTAATTTTAATATCTTATATTGAAACAAAACTTAAAGAGAGCAATAACTGCACTGCATCCATCTCAGAAGATAAACTGATCACAGTCTTAAAGTAGGATTGGTGAACTGGACGTATCTGATAAGTGATTCACTGTCTTCACAGACGAACGGTTTGCGATGGTGACAAGCCACGTCGTGCCAGTGGACACCGTCCTGGTAGAAGTTGTTGAGAACGGCTAGACAGTTCTCTGAAGCTCCTCCTTGATGGAACTCGCGGTTGTCAGGTTGTGGCATACCGGTCCTGCAACAAACAAACAAAGACACATCTCGGTATATCTATATACTGATCTGACTTTCTCAACTCTATTGAAGGTCTACCACAGGGCCTCTCAAACGCCCAAAATCTCACGCGTGCAGAGCGAGGCGCAAGAGCTCCGTGCACTGTGCATCGGTGCCGCTCGGTATGGCTCGGATCAACGCTTCGTCTCTGGGCTACTCGGCTATGCTCGGCTCTACTCGGCTCAACTCAGCCCGGATTTGGAGCACTACGGCGCAAGTGGGGGAGAGGGAGACAGGGGGAGCGAGCGAGACAGGCGTGAGGAAAGAGAGAGTTAGCGCTATTGCTCCAAATCGAGGAGTGGGGGTCTGCACTCTGATCAACCAAGCCAAGTCGTCTTTTGCACCGTGCACAGTGCATGCACCACGCACATGCACCCTGAGAGGCCCTGGTCTACCATATCAGACATAGGAACATAAAAATTTGAATGGGGTATTTTTTTTTTTTTTTTACAATCTGGTTTACGTTGCACTGACACAGATAGGTTTTATGGCAACGTTGGGATAGGTAGAGCCCTGCGCGGATATAGAAACTATTATCCGCATCCGTTCCACATCTGCAAAATGGTTATCCGCGGATAATTTAAATATTTAACTACAGTATATTACACTCAAGGTATTGAAACGGATGGATCTGTTAACATAACACAATAGGCCTGACACCTGGCACCAGAACCCCTACAGTCTCAGGTTTATGAGGGAGTTTTTCTTGCGACAACTACCGACGTATTTACCTTTGTTCCTTCCTTTCATTAACTGCGGGCAGGAGCCAGTTAGACTTAGGTCAGATTTTCGGCTTTATGGTTTCAAGGCTCTTTATATAATATCACTATTCTCCCATACCACTGTCAAGGGTCGCCTAACCACAAGCAAAAACAAGATTATACCTGAGTGAAAATCAATAAACGTCATTATTTAGAAATTATCAGCAAAATTATCCACGCTGCCAAACAGTTTGTATCCACTAGGACACTAACTTCACGGATAAATCCGCAGATATCCACATCCATGCAGGGCTCTAGGGATAGGAAAGGACTAGGATTGGGAGGGAAGCAGTCGTGGCCTTAATTAAGCTGCAGCCCCTGGTGTGAAAATGGAAAACCATGGGAAACCAATCTTCAGGGCTACCGACAGTGGGATTCGAACCCACTATTTCCCGAATGCAAGATGATAGTTAGGTGACCCAAACCTCACAGCCACTTGCTCAGTGCTCAGGGTTCTGTTTGAAAGGATCTGAGCTACAGAACAAAGATGGCCTGGGCCACCATAGCTCAATTGGTAGAGCAACCGACGCAAAATCGGGAGGTTGTGGGTTCGGATCCCACTGGTGTCCGGCTGACCATTTTTGTTCTGTACTTAACATCTCTTCAACACGTACTACATGTACGTAACACGACCTAATACGTTGAAAGTCGGTTTCGATTACAATGCGGTCGTGAAAATTCAATATTCATTAACTCTGCCAGCTTTGAGCCCATTAGCTTGGGATCCGGAGGCCAACACTCTACCACTGATCCACAGAAGCAGCTGGGTGGGACGTGTTATCTCGTCTCTTTTTGTTGCTGAGTGTAGTTCTGCGATTCCTTTCTAGATGTCAATAGGTTCCAGACTTGCTGCGCCAATATTTCACTGTATTTTCTTCTGTACATAAGTGCTAAGCATGCTTGTTTGGATGATGAAACTATTCTTCATCTCACTGATTTAGATGATGAATTAGAGGACAACTCTTTGGATAGAGAGCATAACACACCTGGTGAAACTCACAGTTAGCCTGCTTCTGTACCATTATACGTAGAGACTCGTTGAAGTAGAATGATTTTTGAAGATTGTCTTACAAATCCTTTTGTAACATCATGTACAGACAGTACTTTTATTTTTCACTGCTTTTCTTGTTATAAAACAAATTAATACAGTGTAATGTACTACATTACAAGAGTGGCATTGTTTTTAGTGGTTGTTAGTTAGCATCAGACGTAGTCTCATAGTGTAGTTGCAAGACTTCTTCTTCTTCTTCTTCTTCTTCTTCTTCTTCTTCTTCTTCTTCTTCTTCTTCTTCTTCTTCTTCTTCTTCTTCTTCTTCTTCTTCTTGGAGGGGTGTTTTGTTTTTGTTTTTTTTTGCTAGGGGCTTTAAGTCGCGCCGACACAGATAGGTCTTATGGCGACAATGGGATAGTAAAGGCCTAGGAGTTGGAAGGAAGCGGCCGTGGCCTTAATTAAGGTACAGCCCCAGCATTTGCCTGGTGTGAAAATGGGAAACCACGGAAAACCATTTTCAGGGCTGCCGATAGTGGGATTCGAGCCTACTATCTCCCGGATGCAAGCTCACAGCCGCGCGCCTCTACGCGCACGGCCAACTCGCCCGGTCTTGAAGGATTAATGGGCACTTTATTTCACCCAGTCACATTACTAATGAAAGTACATATACAAAAAGCACTGGCATAAAAACACAAAATTTTGCATGCAACGAAGCAGATCAGCATATCTATTAAAGATATATGGTAATAATAGGGATCAGATCTTGTTATAGTAGGAGTAGAAGACAGTATCCGGGATACTGCACTTCTGTAACTGTAGGAAGCGACAAACTACAGTGTTGATGAATTAACCAACGGTACTCATGCCAACAAGTACTATCCTGTAGGTAGACAGACACATTAAAACAATTTTACCAGATAACTTCAGTAACAACAAAGGAAAGTCACTAATAAGGGGGCTTCTTAACAAACTTATGAAGGGAATCCTAAATCACCTATACAATGTATACACAGGTATAGCACTAGGACACAAGGTGCAAGTCTTCACTCCAGAGTGACCTTTCTCGGTGGCTTACTACGAGACAAACATCACCGGGTCAACATATAAGGGTTATAAAAAGTAAAGGATGAACAGAAACTATTGGGATGGGTTCAAAAGGAAGTGGAACACAACACAATGTAGCGATGTAGGAATTACCAAACCAAGCAGAATAAAAGAAGAACTGCATATAAATGAAGAAGTGAATAAAGATTAGTCTGCAACTTTGAAACAAATGATTTTTTTTTTCTGCTTTACCTTACACCGACACAGATGTCTTATGGCGATGATGGGACAGGAAAGGGCTAGGACCGGGAAGGAAGCGGCCATGGCCTTAATTAAGGTACAGCCCCAGTATTTGCCTGGTGTGAAAATGGGAAACCACAGAAAACCATCTTCAGGGCTGCCGACAGTGGAGTTCGAACCCACTATCTCCCGAATACTGGATCCTGGCCGCACTTAAGCGACTGCAGCTATCGAGCTCGGTCAAATGAAATAAAAGAGAGGACCAAACAAGGAAGGATATTCAGTGAAACATCAAAGTGACTGAATACGAGTATAGCCATTGAGGAAGGGGCAGGGGCGTATATAAGGGGGGGGGGGCATGGGGGCTGGGCCCCCCCCCGAAAAAATGTATAAGTCTTGAAGAACCGGACCAAAATGATGGGAATTTTCGATCGTTGTTGAGATACCGAGCCAACAGTTAGCAGTTTATGTGCCATACCTGGACGATTTTTGTAACTCACTAAAAGAACGCTTTGAATCTCACAAGGAAATAGTTGCATCCTTACAAAACATCCTTCCACAATTGTGTATCGTAACAGATTTCGGTTCACTGGAGGCTGCTTTTAGTTTCTACGAAGGAGATCTGTCACATAAAGAGATTGTGCAAAGTGAGTTTATGTTGTGGAAAGAAAAGTGGAGTCAGGAAAATCCTTCAAATCTTCCCAAAATGGCTGTAAGTTCTCTAGAAAAATGTGACAAGACTTTCTTCCCCAACATGTATACCCTTCTCAAATTACTCGCCGTTCTTCCTGTTTCTATTGCAACCATAGAAAGAACTTTCTCTAGCCTAAGGAGACTGAAGACTTACTTAAGGAACAGCACATCTGAAAGTAGGCTTAACGGGCTTGATTTATTCTCTATCCACAGAGACATTATAGTTAGTGATGAAGAAGTTCTTGATAAGTTTGCAAGTGTACCAAGAAACCTGGACTTCGTTTTGTAACCATTGGTGTACTGCATGTATGTATGTATGTATGTATGTATGTATGTATGTATGTATGTATGTATGTATGTATGTATGTATGTATCAGCCCAAATCAATGCTTCCTTTTTCCTTTCTAAAGTGTTTGAAATCGTCTGACCACTTAAAATAACCTAACCTTACATCAATCTTGGCCCCCCCCCAAAAATATATTCTATATTCGCCACTGGGAGGGGGAGTACTATAAACAAGAACGAAAAGTATTATGAAATATTGGTATGTGTTATTGGTTTTTTTTAATGCACATGCGGGACAAAACAAGAATAGAAATGGGTGCGTGATTACCTACGGAAGGACAAAGAAGACATTATAACTGTATATTTGCATTATCCAAATATGCATTAACATGTTGAGTGCCGAGCCGATTGTAGCACACTATTACACTGGTGCCAGGCATGCTTTTGAATTGCATTCCGCTGGTGCCAAAGCAATTGTACGCGTTGTAGTCTGTTTATATAATCTTGGGATGTACTTATATGATGTACTAAGTAAATTTTATCTCACCATACCATGGTCATGTGTGACGCCATATGGTGTCACATCAATTTTTAGGAAAGATAAAATATAGCGTAACGCCATATGGCGTCACAGAATTTTTTGTCATGGAATGTGCAATACAAATTTCAAATACGGGATATTTATTTGCTAATTCAAATTAACGCAATATTTATGAAAACCTAGTAAAATGCAAAACAAGTACTTATATTACATTACATATTGTTGTGAACAGTTTTCTGATAACTCTAAACAATGAAAATACGCATCTCGGCACGCCCGAGTTCTTGTTACTCGTAATTTTTGAAACCTTATTGGCATCGTTGTTCTAACATCGTCCTTTGTGCACTTGTTTCATGTGCTATTTTCATATTTACGTTTCACACATCTGATTGGGAAGTTAAGGGGAGCGCGCTAACTATACGCTACCTGGCTGCTAGCGCAGCTCGACGCAGCCCGGTTGGTTCACGTCCGCTGCTTCGCTCCTCCCTACCTCTCCGCCACACCCCGATACTCCCGCGGCACTTCTAATTTTATGACTATTTATTTGTTCAATTTTGGCGTTTAAACTTGCGCTGGGTACATGCAGTTTTCACCTTAGCATTCTACTGCCTCGCAGGAATATTCCTACCAAATTTCAATCGAATCCGAGTGTAACACATGTATGTGTTCCCTCGTAAGAATATTACCAATATCTTCCATTTTTTATATTTTTGCACAGCTATATAAACTGAGTGATAATATGTACGTAAACGAGGAAGAAACAATGCCTGGCGCGCTTTCACCTGTGACAATGACCACTGGCCAGTCAGTGGCTTCGGAAGAATACTGTGGCGCCACATGGTGGCATAGAGTAAAAATACATAGGTGGAATAGACCCTGAAGTTCGCCCTTTCACGTAGTACCAATTTTACGCGCATAGATGTCACAGCTGATTATCTATGGTGCATCGCCTGAAACTCAACTGTGCCGCCATATGGGGTCACGCCAACTCTGATTTCAAGAACAGTGTGCCACCATATGGCGTCACGCCATCTCAAATTTGAAAACCACCGTGACGCCATATGGCGGCACGTGGCACCCAACGTGTTAAGCGTCTCCAGAAGCGCAGGGGTGGGTCTATGTAACAGACAAGCCACATTCATCGGTACAGGATGGATTAAACTGATTAAGTGTGAATAAAAGTGACAGTTGCAAGAAGTCGAATCTAATATTGAATTATGATTTGAATTACCAACTGCAAATCAAAAGGAACCACTTTTCAATTTGCAAACATTAAATGATAATAAATATGTCTCTAGGTCAAGAGCTGTTAATTTCAGATGACCACAGTCAGGACTAGATAACTCGTCTTCCGCGAAGGTATGCACGCATAATGGGCGGGACGAGTTCCTTTGTCATTTGCGGAAGAGTAATGGGGAAGATGAATAAAGTTGTTTTCTGTCAAAATATATTCCCCGCTACGAATGTTCGTTTCTCAGTGGAAACTCCCCAGTTAAGAGGTTAACATATTCCAGCAGCCATAATGAAGTTCACAACGCACTGCGAGCATAGCCCACAGTAAGGTTTGACAATTCACTAAAAATCGAGAATGAGCTATGCACGCATTCTGGCGGCTACATCGTTTCTCTTCATGTATTAGTAACGAGGATATTTCAACAGATGGCAGTATTATCTAAGTCAGAAATTTTACGATATTTTTGATGAGTGTAGATGTTGTCACTCAGTGTGTTCTAAGACATGGCTTCTCACAGCAAACAAGTGCTTGATGAAAGTGATATTTCGTGTAATCGTAATCCCTCATATCGAGAAAAAACAAAAACTTTTCTAATTTGTAAACATCCATACATATTCACGCGAATATGAAATGCACAAGAACATGTGGTAGGCTGTAAAATGAATTCCAGTCATAATGAAATGTATGAAGTTGTTTCAAATTCATATTCGGATGTCAATAATATTTGCATTTTTCCATGAAATTATAATTCCATCTTCACTCTGAGTATCTTCGTTAACATCGCCTTCTGAGCCAGTATATTCACATAAAAATATACAAATAAAATTTGATAAGAGCTCCCATTTTCATTATTGTTATTACTATTATTATTGAGCAATTATTTTTACATCATTTTCAGTACAGTATTGTTGTTGTTTTGCAATTGCAATGCACATTTTATATTATCAAAATAGGCCCCAGCATTTGCCTTGTGTGAAAATAGGAAACCACGCAAAACCAGCTACAGGGCTCACTATCTCCCGGATGCAAGCTCACAGCAATAGTATTTCAGAAAACTGTACTTACTTAGTAGTCTGACAGACTTATTTTAATTTGCAAAGCATGGTATAATAATATATAAACAATTTTAAAATCTCAAGTGATAGCTGATGTGAAACGACATATTTCATTACTACATGCTCAAACAAATACAAAGAAAAAGAATCATGCAAATATCTCCTATAGGTACAGATATATATATTTTTTTAATCCTTAGATATGCCCAATCCAGAACATCTGTTAGAGATATCCAAGCACAGACTGGAATGAGTTAAAGATTCTGACTGAAGAACAGAAAAAAAAAAAAAATTAGACATGATATAGGGTTTTTTTGGGGGGTTATGCCGTGCCAAGAAAATAAGTGAAATCATCTTCATTCTGACAGCTGACAAAAACACATTTGAAATACAGCGATTAAAAGCAATGTTATCATATTAAATACTTGACATTGCATAAGCTGATAAAGCCTACACCATATCTATAATTATTGGCCGTGAAAACATCAGTGGTAACAACTACTATTTTATTTACTGTATATAGATTTAGATTGATACAAATAGAGACTTACCCTCCTGTGTGACTCCAGTCATTCTGGATACGATCAGTAGTAGGAGGCAGCTTGACAAGCTCTGCAGTCCAGAACCAGCCGTTTATATGCAGTGGCTGAAGATCTGGGCGGTTACAACCATCAAAGTCACATAGACGTCCACTAGTCCAGATGTATTTCTGCTGACCTGAAGAATGAAGACGTAACAACTTCATGAATAGAATCGTGGCTTCCTGTATATCTCAATGCTATATAATACAGTAATACTAGCTGTAGTGCCCGGCCCCGCCCGGTACTTATTTGAATGATTACTTTTAGAATTTGTGTTACCTGTTTCAAGTGAATTTTTGTAGATCTATTTGTTGTGGCTTTGATTGACAGTTTACAGACTTTTGTACATTTAGAAATGTTGTTATATGAATAATTTTAATTAGTAATTTGAGATTATTTAGTTTCGTAGGTAATAAATTTAATATATTCTGTATTGAAGAGCAAACTTTGCCACGAAGTGCTTAGAACATGTCAATTCATGTAAATATAATAGACTAGCTGAGGTATCCGTGCTTTGCTATGGAATTCTACATTGTATACAGAATTCTAGGTTAGGTAGTGTACACGTTGTGAGTAAGGTTGTATTAAACTGCATAGCTCTTAATGTTACCGTAGAAACGCGATGGAAAAGTTACCAAACATATTTTATTATCTGAAGACTGGTTTAGGGAATTTTCATTGTAATGGTAGGCCCTCTTGCCTACCATTAGTCACAATTAAGTTGGGGAGTTTTCATTATAATGGCAGACACTCACTCTCCACCTGCCTTTGTACATCCTCAGAAAGACTGTCTTAGTGGTTTTCCCAACTGAAATCAACATAGGTCATTACAATGATGCCAGTAGAAATGTCGCAATTAAAAGCAATGTTATCATATTAAATACTCGGTCAAATGAAAAACCCCACATTATCTCACTTTTAATGAACAGTACTACGCTACCGATCTAACAGTCCTAAGTTCCAGAATTGGAATGATCAGGCTACAGCCGTGAGCCTTGAGCACTCCTTTATATTCGAGGAGGGGGGGAGAGGACAGTGAAGAGTTCCGGAGCAAAAACTATGTCCTTTTACTCATCTGTTTGTTAGGAGTACCCGATGAGTCGGAAAATCTCAATTCACTACACTGGCAGAGGGAAAAAATATCTGACTTGGAGGAAAATTGATAGTTTACAAACTCTTGTTGATATTTGTATAACTTGTAATTTGAGATTATTTAATTTTGTAGGTAACAAATTTAATATATTCTGTATTAAAGAGCAAACTTTGTAATGAGGTGCTTAGAACATGTAAATTCATGTAAATATAATAGAGTAGCTGATGTACCCGTGTTTCGCTACAGAATTCTACATTGTAGAACCCCCTCTTTGCTGCTAATTTGGAATAAAAGTGAAGAGGAAGAACTTTTTCTTAAGAAATGGCTCTTTTCAGGGTTGAAGTTGAGTTGATTAGTGAATTGTGGTGCTATAATTTTGAATAGACCTAAATTGTAATTCTAGACCAGGTCATAAATGAGCCTCTGCCATTATTCCGTTAAATGTGCACACTGATCATTCCAAACAGAGTTGGAATCGAGTAGCTGGAGTGCTATGATGAACCAGTGTGTTACGTACCAGCAGTATCAGAAAATGTATGAACCAGAGGAATGGCATCGTAAAGAAGAAAGTTATCTAACTCCGCAGCTATTTCCCGCCAATATTCAGGCAGGCTGTTATACTCGGTCCACAGCAATAATCCAATCTATTGGAGATGAGAGGCAGCATAAGAGAGAAAGAAGAACACAGCAAACAATGGTTAATGTAATGTTATTGTTGATCAATTTTATGAGCTTTCAATATTGTAGGCCTTCACTTTTAGTTTTCTTCCGGCTCTGAAATACCACTGTTACTATACTCGGTACGGTAAAACTGAATAAAACATAAATGATTGGAAATTGTATTCTCTATAACTTTTGTACTTTTTGATAGGACCACTAACATAGATATTTAAAAATTAAATTTATGGCACTTTCTCCTGAACTACCATTTCATCCAGGGTGAATAAAATTGTTTATAGGTTAGACTGTAGTTTCTTATTTCTTGACTCTATATGCTGATTTTCATTAAATTCTGTTCGCCCATTTTCTCGTGACTTAGCGTTGATATGGACTTATTAACAAAAATACAAATTCACGAATATCTCTGTTATCATAGCCGGTACGGTAAAAATGTTTAAGACATAAATGATCAGAAATTTAATTCTATACAACTCTAGTTATGTAGTATTTATCAATAGGACCACTAATAACATAAATATTTGAGAATTACATTTTAGGCCTTTCCCTAAACTACCATTCCAATCAGCAAATAAAATGATTTATAGCCTAAACTGTAGTGGTTCATGCCCCACTTTATATAAGAATTTTCATTAAAATCTCTTCAGCCGTTTTTCTTGTGATGCGCATACATACATACATACATACAGACAGAGAGAAATTATGGAAAAGTAAAAAGTGCATTTCCTTGTTACTGTGGACACAGCCGACACAGAAACACCATTATTTTTAAATTCTGAGTAATGTACAAACATAACTCTTATTTTATATACATAGATATTTCAGCTATGGGAAAATATATGATGGATTCAAACCATAAATTCACAAATATTGATCAAGATATGAAAATGTTAAGAATGGTTAATAAGGGCTCTCTGCTCAATATCTTTGAAAATTGTTTCATCCACCTGGATCAATACTTTAATCCCAATTTCAACCTTAACAAGATATCAGAAAAACAAAACTCTTTATTTGATATATTAATTCCTATTTTCAATATAACCAACTTCAGTAAAGTAAACCCCCTTTTTTATTTTTCTCCAAATTCCCTCCAGCAATCACTCACCATTCCACATCCCTCAGCCCATCCTTAGGCTGTACTATACCTCCCTTCTCTTCCTCCTCTCATCTACAACTCAGCTCTATCATATTTTCTCGCTTTTGCTCTTTCAACCTTTTCAAAGATCCACATTGAAAACAAATAAACATCTCAACACTTTCCCATCAACTTTATTCTGTTCACACTATTTCAACTGAACTGAATTCAAGAAGATTCTCCAAGTGTTAATATTTGAAGTGTTGAACCTGGTCTTTTTTAGAAGTGCATTCTTCAAAATAGAAGAAAACGTTGAGAATAATTTGAACTTAAACTAGAACAAATATGATCATAATGAGTGTTTATCTTTCAACTCTTTACTTGTCTTGTACCAAATATCAACAACACACTCTTATTTTATAAATTTTATCTATTATAATTTATTTCTTGCTTTAACTATCAAGACCAAAACTAATTTCAAATTGTATGTAAGTTTTTAGGTTACAATAAATGAGTATTGAAGAGGTGGAAAAATTTTAGCTCTTGTATTACATTACCATATTTACGCGAATAATCCCTGCATATGTTATTAAAAAATTTGGGGCACAAAATTGGGGTGTGGGTTTTATTTGCTTCAATGTTGGCAACACGCTCCTGGCTCACCTAGTTCTCGATATGCTTTATGTAACCGCAGATGGAAGAAAACTACCCCCATATGTCGTATTTAAATGGAAAACAATTCAGACTTTTAACTTAAAACTCCCCCTGCGCGTGGTGGACGCAGGCGAAGAATACACCCACGGTATCCCCTGCCTGTCGTAAGAGGCGACTAAAAGGAGCGACCAAGGGATGATCGAATTAGAACCACGAGACTACTTGTAATTAGTGCCACCACACACGGGGAACACCATGGGTCGCTTTTACTTGGGCGTAGTACCACTATGTTAGGTAAAAACTAGGTTTGTGATTAGTAGCAACAGTGTGTGTTGTCGGCTTTTACAGTACCTGTAGTTAGTACGACTATATGAGCGACACCACTGAATAGTACAAGTTTCTGTGGTTAGTACACTTATGTGATGAACACCATAGGTTTGCGTTGCCTATAAATGGCGCTGCAATGTGCGAAACACCATAGGTCGGTATTACATGTGCGAATTTCATTACCTGTGATTAGTACCACAATGTGTGGAATACTGCGAGTCTACGCTACTTTTGATTACTACTGCAACATGACAAATACCATGGTTCTACTTTCCTAGTGGTAAGTATCATTATGAGGAGCCAATGACTTGGATTTTGGACCGCTTTAGACTACAAGAATCATTGATTCAGGATTATGCTATAGAAGCAGTCCCTTGGTCAGTAGTACTATTGTTTAACGTCAGTTTCTGTGACTGTGAGGCAATACGGGTCAGATCCACAGATTGTTTTGAATTCATATCCATCCGTTCATTCTTCATCTTCACGTTTTGAATGCTGGTCAGTGGAGGATTTTGGACTTTTAATTTGTCATTACATTTCGTCTCATTTCGTACAATTAGGGGCCGATGACCTAGATGTTAGACCCCTTTACATAACAAGCATCATCATCATCATCATCATCTAACTTAAAACTGCCTTTACATTGTAAAAAATAGTATTTTACACAGTAATTTAAATTCTAAATTTCTCCGTGTCACGAAAGAATGCATCTTCTGGAACATGCAGGGGTAGCTTTTCACACTTTCACTCACTTCGGTGTGTTGACAGTTTGTTTCATAGCTGCTAAGTTCGTAATTCTTTTGTATTCAGCATTTTAAGGAATTTCACAGTATCACGTAACAGGCAGTGTGCGAAGAAGCAGAATCCGCTAACACTGGTGATTCTCTTTGGCGATGCCGACAGTTGGCGAAAGAACATGGCTCATAATTATAATCAATTTGTATGCAACAAACAATATTGTCAATGCCAATGAAACTGCATTGGTTTTTTTTTATGCTTAGCCGAAATGGACTTTTTAAAAGGAGATGGGTCACTGTACTGTGTTACAATGCAGACGGAAGCGAAAGACTTCCTCTCCTCATCATAGGAAAATTTGATAAGCCGTGATGTTTTAAGGGTGTTGGGTACTTTCTATGCAAATACAAGGCATCTAAAAATGCATACAGTACAATAATCCAATGAATAAAGTACTTGCACAGGGGAGCCAGCATAGACTTCTCGTCTGAATATTTTTTCTTTTTTCTTTCATTGCGTGAGTTTATTTTTGTCAGTGAGTTATCCAAGTGCATTATTAATATTAGTATATACATACATTCATCATCTGATAAATAAATAAATTAATTAAATAAATAAATAAATAAATAAATAAATAAATAAATAAATGAATAAATAAATTGAATTCTGTAAATGCACCTTGTTCTTTTCCATTGCATTTGAAAGGTTTAAACTGTGAACTGTTGATGGTGATTCGTCCGTCGGATGGGAACGTTAATCCTTGAGCATACGCCTTGGTGATGTTGAACAGAAGTAGGCTATTTACTGACTCTGTGTTTCATTCTCTCACTATCTCGTCATCATCATCTGACACTGAGACGCACAGGTCACTCATGGGGTAGAAAGTTCTGCATGCAGTAATGGATCTTAGAATATTTTTTGACACAGCAAGGGTTGGCATTTCTGAAGTACGAGTTGGTGGTTAATTTGAAATTGCATAATTCAAGGTCCGATTTTTGCGTCCCAATGACTTTGAATTAACAGGGTTTTACCATATCGCAAAACTAACATCTGAGTTTGCCGGTGTGTCTGTTTCAACTGTTTACATTGCACGAAAAAGAATTATCGACCACTGGTCGTGTTACTACCCACGTAAAAAAAAAGACCGCGTGTGAAAAAAAATTTGTAAGTAATTTTGGAGAGGATTCTAGTGATGCAAGAGACAACGAATCTTTCGTCTACGGGAAATCGAGCCTACTGCACGTTCAGATTAATGAATTGCCTAGGCCTATTTGATAATTTTCATGGCAAATACATTTTATAGCAGTGATAATGTATTTCCCAAATATGTTCAGGCAAAGCAGCTATATCCTTAAATGTACACATTCATATTTGTGTAAAGACCATGTGTACCTCGCGGAGTGATTTGAAATGTGTGTTTATGCCCATGTTACTCTTTCAATGGAAGGAATTTTAGTTCATTTAATTTTTTTCAAAATGAGCCTTCCTAAAATTAGGGTACGGAAATTATTCGGCAGCAGCGATTATTCGCTCTGTATACCATGGACAGAAAGAAGAACAAATGCCTCCACTATGGAAGAACGGAGCATCACAAAACATTTATCTTCCTGTGTTAGTGAAAGTTCCTGGGACACATTTTGAGGAGAGAAGGAGACAATTTAGAAGAGACTATTCTGCAGGGCAAAATTGAAGTCACCAGACCAAGAGGCAGAACAATATGTACAGTAGATGGGTAGACCAAGCAGGAAGGTCACCAGTCTACCTCTTCACAACATCTTAAGAAGAGCTGAATACCGCTCAGGATGGAAAAATCTCATTAAGGATGCAGTTACTAATAGAGTGAAGAAATGAAGTCACGACGCTCAGCGATTAGTAAACCGACTGATGATGACGAAGGTTTTATTTAGTTTTGCGTTAAAATATTTCCTTGTTGCACCCCAAGTTGTCTGGGAAGTAGATGATCCCTTCAGACAAATAATAAAAGTCTGTTATAACTGTAAGTGTTTAGGTGTTGCGCTATAGATATGATGTATATGATTCCAACTGTCCTTGGGACTGTCACCAATCAGCTTAGGAACCCTGAATTTTGGACACTCTTTTCCACCCCTTCTTAATCACCATTCTTACTGGGGCTGAACTATGACTTAAACGGCATCCAGAGTGTCATACTTCATCTTGGCGACCCCAAAAACTATGGATTCATCACTCATATCGGTCATTTTTGGTAATTTTTAACATTTCACCCCCTCTCCTAGGAATGTTAGGGATGTCTTGCCTCCACAGTTGTATTTCCAGATAGACACATTCATCTGTAAACTCGGTCAGATGTTGCCACGGTTATGGCCAGTAATTTCTCCATCCAATTCCTATAACAGGAGTAGTGTGGTGCGAATATCTGCATAATGGCTGGTTGTAGGGCCTTGAAACATCGTTTTTGGTTCCGTAAGAACTTCTCGAATTTGTTCTTCGCATCATGAGGCTTAAAATAGGCTCTGTCTTGTCCATGTACAACAAATTCGATATTTAATCTCTATTAGCCTAAGTATGTTAATGTGCCAAAAGGCCTAAATGTAGGGAACGGAGAGCGCTATTAAGAATTTCTTGTTGACAGGATTACTCGCAAGGTCCTAAAAAGGTAAGTATACAAAATTTGGTTCAGACTGGTCAAACGGTATGGATTTGTGTAAGGGACAGACTGACAGAATTTCTGCTTTATATACAGAATGTTCCAGGAGGAATGGTCAATATTCAGGAATATGGCAGGAACGATCATTTGAAGCATAAAACTTCATATGGACATATGCCCTATTACATTTGTTTTTGGGGTAGTGTGCTATCACTCCTCCTATTTGTCATAATCATGAATGAAATACTCAAAGAAATAAAAAGCGGATTAGCTTCCTCAATAATGATATATCTGTTTACAGTTAGAGAACTTGGAGAACTATTTGTTTGATACTGAGTTGGAATTTTTCATCAATTACAAAAGGTTGGGATGATCAAGCTGGTGGGATATATTTACACCATCTCTCTTTCAAATTGTACCCTGGATCATTTTGAGAATATTTTAACAGTTGGTGTCGATGCTTACCTTCTACAATCTTTCTCTTGATGTACTCATTCTCAGGCTGTGTCTCCAAGCTCACAAGGTCCATGCACCTCTGTCGACAGAAGTTACGAGCTCCCAACCAGTCCTCATCTTGTCCTGCGGTTTGAGGGTCTCGCCATGAGAAGAAGTACCCTTTGCCATTCCACCTCTCATGTATCTTCCCTGAGAAACAGACATCACTATTTAGATTTTGAAGTAGACACTAATCATCCAGTATCTGTTGAAAGTATTATCTATTTAAATATAAATAAAATTGTAACTTTGTACGTAAATTCTGTGTGACTAAGCTCACCGGACAAAAATTTGGATGGATCGTTAAGCCTGTACAGAGAATGAGTCTCGTGCTCAACCGCATGCGCACAGCCTCTATATGAGCATAAGGCAGCAGTGATCAGCGAGACATTGATGTTTCAAGTGGGCAGTGTACGTCAACATGGGTAGACGAAAGGATGTCACAAAGTGGCAAAAAGGGGCAATCGTATTTGGCCGTGCCCATAGCAATGTGATGCATGAAGTTGCTGGATTTGTTGATGTTTCGGAGCAGACTGTTCAACATGTCTACAGGCCATGTGGCACGAAACACATCAGATCCTGACTGAGGGGGACCACAGATGTGTTTCACGTCTTGTGAATCAAAATCGCTTCCAAACCCGACAGGAATTCCTGCAGTCAATGAATGAAGGTGCATATCAACCTGTTAGCAAGAGAACATTGCGACAGGAACTGCATACAATGAACATTTGGAGTCGGTCACCTTGCAAGAGGCCATTGCTCACACAGGCACATAAACCAGCACATCTTCAATGGGCTAGAAATCATTGAACGTGGACAGTAGGTGACTGGCGGAATGTAATGTGGTCTGACGAATCAAGTTTTTGCCTGTATTCCAATTACGCACGCCGTCGATTGCATCAAAGGCCAAATGAAGCACTTCATTCTGGATGTGTGCAAAGTCAGGTTCAAGCCAGAGGTGGATCTGTGATGTTTTAGGGGGTGTTTTTCGTATTATGGTTTGGGTGCACACACTGAAGTGACCACTAACATGATCCAGCATGTTTATTTAAACATCCTGGATGATCAGCTGTTGCCTTTTAGTCAATATTGCATGATGAATCTGCTACTGACACCCTAATTAAGATGACAACAGGAAAGTTCATCGGACTGGACGCATATGTGACTGGTTTTTTGAACACTGCCACCCCCCATTTCATCTTGATTGGCCTGCAAAATCACCTGTCTTGAACCCCATTGAAAATCTGTGGAACATGTTGCAATAGCGGGTAAAATTCCGACATCAACATCCCCGCAATTTAGTGGAACTGCGCAATAAAATCCTCAGCGACTCGTTTAACCTGGATGCGACGTACCTGCACAAGTCCAGAGGTGGAGTTGCATGGTGTTAAAAGATTCTTGTTATGACTTCTCCAGGGGAGACTAAGTTTTGTCTGTAAAGTATGTAGAAAACTGCAAAAATACATAAAAGATAACATGTTTCAACATGGGTATGTTTTTGGGCTGCGGTTCTATCTGGAATTAGCATGGACAGAATCATGGCAACCAGTGTTTGTCATATTATTACTGTGTGACAGAACTCTGCCTTAGGTACAGAAAAATTGCATGGGGAGGAGGAGGGAGGGATTTTCCCCCACCAACGAATTTATCTCAAAATTACCCCCTCCCCCCCTCTAAAATTGCCCAGGAGGGATTCTTATGCCTATTGCTCACGGTAAAATGTTTCGTAAAATTTTTTGTACAATTAATTTTATAAAAATTTGGTGAAAACAAGTTGTGTTGCTCACGGTAAAATTATTTTATAAAATCAGTGGAAACATCAGGATGGCCATCTACGAACTTACTTCTGAACTAAGATGTGTATGTGCTGCCATCTACTGATAAACCTTTAAACCAAGAATCAGGTGTTCAACTTATGATGTGTTTGAAAGTATGGCTCCAACAAACAATGCAAAACTTGCTGCTTTAGCTGCAATTATATTTTGTACAGTGGTAAAAAGGAAGAAAAGAAATGCCAGGAAACGCTGGACTCGCGATTGAATCAAAAGAAGAGAAGAGGGTAGAGGATTACTGTCCTTGGTCGAAAATTAGTTGAGGTTAGAAAACCAGTATTCATATAGGAATTCGGCGATTGTGTTTTTTGCCTCTCTTCTTGCATTTCTGCTGTGGTAAAGTGGCGTTTTAACTTCGTACAAACAAGGATATTTCTGCTATTCGTCAGTAAAACACTAACAGCTTACTTAGTCCACCCGGATCCTGCCATTTTAGAAAGAATCGAGCTTTGCAATCTTATCACGATGTAACACCAGGATCATCGTGATGTCAGTTTCGCTGATTGGTTCGTATCGTAAAATTAATTTTACGGATTAGAACATGTCCTATTTTATGAAAAGTTTTATCAAATGTTTCATAAAACTTGAATTTGACCGTGAGCAACAGAAATTTTATAAAATTAAATTATTGAACAATAAATTTGACAGAAAATGTTACCATGAGCAACAGGCATTACATTATAAAATAATAAGGAAAATGTAGAACACATATTTATTATTGAAGTTAATGATTTTTACTGTGCGTATTTTCATAAAAACATCAGGAATAATTCAAATGACTGCCAGACCTCGTGCAATAAAACAACGCAGCAGTGGCAACTCCGCATCTGCAGCCTATTGCTCATATTTTACTCTGGCCAGTTCATCTGAAACCCGGGCAAGAATGTAAATTACTTGAAACCCTCCTCCCTTACCATTGCTCGAAGTAGCTCGAGCTTACACCACTCCTGCATTTCTTGGAGAGGGTGTGTTTCCGATAGGTATCAATAGGACAGTATTCACTTAAGGTGCTTAAAAACAGACAAATTTGTTCAGTCAGCACATAGCCCTGGTGGAGGAAGGTTTCATTAATAAAGCAATAAATCAGGACGAATCGCGCCTCATGTGGCCTTCAAGAAAGGGACTTCTCAGCTGACTGGAATAACTTTCTAATGTTTATCATTCTTGTTATAACAACACAATTCAAACAAAAAATCAAAAATTTACATTTTTCTGCGGGAGGGGTAATTTACTTACAGGGGAATTTTATACCCCTTCCCCCGCTGCATACTGCCTGAAATAAACACTACTATATAAGCCCTATGTTCCTTCTCCCCCCCCCCACCATTTCTTTCTGATTTCCCACCCTGGCGCGGTATTTCAAACGAGTTCCCATCGTCTTTGACTGGCGTTTCGTGTTGATCACAGCAAACCCCTTACACATGGGAGATAGTGGGTTTGAACCCCACTGCAGCAGCCCTGAAGATGGTTTCCCATTTTCACACCAGGAAAATGTCAGGGCTGTACCTTAGTTAGGGCCATGGCTACTTCCTTACCAATCCTAGCCCTTTCCCATCCCTCCCTCACCGAAAACCTTCATTGTGTTGGCAAAATAAAAACTTAAATGTACAAGAAACTTATGTAAAAATGTAACAAGTAAGTTACCTTGCCAACCCTCTGATATTCTGCAAGGAGCAACAGTAATTCAGTCAAAAAAAAAGTAACTCAAATTCATCTAATGATACCAGTACACTACTTAAAAACTAATGCTACATCAACAAAAAACTAAAAGAGCATGTGTTACACTTACTTTGTGCACACAGTGCTGGCACAGGGGGCTCCAGAATGCGTCCCACAGCTGCCGGAGGGCTCGCGAACTGAGCATCAGCCAGCACCACTAAGGTCACCACCACCAAAAGACGTAACATATTTCTCTTCTGCAAAACAATAAATATTACAATCCCTTAGATCATGTCCAGGATGTCTACAGTTTAGACCAGAGGTTGATAAAAAATCTTTATAAAAGGCCAAATATTCGATATTTTACACTCAGCAGACCGAGAGGCAAACTCTAGAATTATTTTGTGTAGGTCTACACATTAAAAATTAATTATATTCTATTGCTTCCACCTTTTCAATACAAAATGTTCTGCAATGCAAGTTACATTACAAGTTGCTTATACATGGTACTCCTGTAGTTTTGACTCCAGATCTAGGTCATCATCAGCCAATGGCACAAATTATACAAGGCACTAAAAAGTCCAGAAACAATGTACAAGCACATAACATAAAACATGCGTGGATTAAACTGATCAATTATAAAGATCAAAATTGTCTGTGAGAAATGGTCACAGTAATGTTAAAACTTGGCCGGGCGTATACTACATTAGAATAGGGCACTTGAGAGCCATTAAAATGTTTTTAGGTAATTATTATTGATGCTAAAGAGAATTGAAATTGATCAACATTATAATAAATGATATAATTTATGTGGAATGCAATTGCACACAGAATATGAATAAAGTTCAAATTCCATGATGCCGTTGAAGCTGGTGTTGAAGTGCTTCTTGCTGTGGTGAAGGTTGCATATGAAGGTCAAACTGGTTTTAAGTCATAGGTGGTAGGAGTTCACAGTTCAATGCAGAACCAGTTGACCTGATATATAATGAGAGCCAAATTAGTTCAAGGACTTCTAAAGACAAGGAGCCGAACGAAAGGTATAAGTAGTATTATGACTCGCCTTGTGCAGCAAAAAGAAGAGCTTAACAGGCAATGAGTGACTGACGTGGAGAGAAGTGTCAATGAGGATAGGAAAGGAGGCGGAGTAAGGAGAGAGAAAAGAGCGGGGACGGGAAGGGGAAGGAGGAGGAGGGGCAAACTTAAGACGGGGCTGAGGGGTGAGGGAATAGGGATAATTGCTGTGGAAAGATACTATGAAAGGAATGAAAAATCAAGCTTTGATTTATTGACTTAGCAAAAGTCAAATAAACTATTGGGTTTCTCTGAAATATCATTGAGATTATAGTTTGAGTTGAAGTACTGATCTAAATGTATGAAATAATTTTCTGTTCTGTTGAGGAGAGTTCCTTTGTTTATTATCTCAAGGACTTCCAATGTCCTGTTCTATATTTGTGAAACTGTGTTTGTAATCATACATATGTTGTCCAACTGCTGAGAATTTGTATTTTAAAGCATTTAGATGTTCTAAATATATAATGTTGGAACTTCGCCCTGTCTGTCCCACATACGAAGAATTGCAACTATTACATTTGAGTCTATAAACTCCTGATCTTGAGAAAATATTAGGTTTTTTTTTTTTTTGGTGGCTATTTCTAGCCGAGTGCAGCCCTTGTAAGGCAGACCCTCCGATGAGGGTGGGCGGCACTGGTTCATCATAGTATTCCAGCTATTCGATCCATTCTCTGACGCGCTGTTTTCAATGAGCAGTGTGCATACTTAAGGAAGAGGCTCATTTAGTAGTAGTAGTGGTAGTATGCAGTCTCGAAAGCCCAGAATAACGGCCGAGAGGATGCGTCGTGCTGACCACACGACCCCTCGTAATCTGCAGGCCTTCGGGCTGAGCAGCGGTCGCTTGGCAGGCCAAGGCCCTTTTAAGGGCGTTAAGTGCTGTGGGGTATGGTAGTGGTAGTATGACCTGGTCTAGTATTACAATTTAGGCCTATTCCAAATTATAGCACCACAATTCACTAAATAACTCAACCCTGAAAAGAGCCATTTATTACAAAAAAAACTTCTTCCTCTTCACTTTTATTAAATTCTACATTCATTTTATTCCAAATTAGCAGTGAAGAGGGGGTTTCTCCTCTGGCTTGGATGAAAAATTTGCCTCCAAGTCAGACAGACTTTTCTGCCGTCAGTGTAGTGAATTGAGATTTTCTGACTCATCGGATACTCCTGGGAAAGTTATTAGTAAAAGGCCATAGTTTTTGCCCTGGGACTCTCCACTATTCGACCCCCACCCCCGCTGGAAAAAGATGAAGAGCGTTCACGGATCACGGCTGTCTGCGGCTTTATTATTCCAGCTCTGGAACTTTGGAGTGTTAAATCGGCAGAGCAGTACTGAATGGAAAATTCTAAATTCCCATGGAGGGAATTAGATATTTTTCACCAATAGAGCATGATTACATGCTTGAGATAATAAGCATCTGATATGTCAAAAACATATCAGATGTAAGGCTTTTCAGGCGTTTTGAATAAAATAGTAGTTTAGGAGAAGGCCTAAAATTTAATTCTCAAATATTTATGTTATTAGTGGTTCTATCGACAAATACTACATAGCTAAAGTTATATAGTATTAAATTTCTGATCATTTATGCCTTATACATTTTTACCGTACCAGCTTAGATAACAGAGATATTCATGAATTTGGACTTTCGTTGGTAAGTCCATATCAGTGCCGAGTCACGAGAAAATGGGTAAACAGATTTGAATGAAAATCGGTATGTAAAGTCGGGGAATAAGGAACTGCATTCTATGCTGTAAATAATTTTTATAAGATGCTCTAATATCATAGAGTCAAAAGAAAACTAAATATAAAGGTCTACAATATAGAAAGCTCATAAAATTGATCAACAATAACATCACATTGACCATTGTTTGTTGTGATATGCTTTGTGTCTTTTGTTGCCACTCATCTCTGACAGATGGGATTACTGCTGCGTACCGAGTATAACAGCTTGCCTGAATACTGGCAGGAAGTAAATGGGGACTTAAATCTATCGTTTCTTTAGCATGCCATTCCTTTGGTTCATAAATTTTCTGATACTACTGGTATGTAACACACTGGTTCATCATAGCATTCGAGCTAATCAATCCTTACTCTGAGGCACTGATTGGAATGAGCAATGTGCACACTTAACGGAATAATGGCAGAGGAGAGCTCACGGTTGTCTGCGGCCTGGTCATTCCAGCTCTGGAACTTGGGACTGTTAGATCAGCATCATAGTACTGTTCGTTAAAAGTGAGAAAATGTGCATTTTTTCATTTGATTGAGTATTTTACATGATAACATCCTTTTTAATTGCTACATTCCTACTGACGTCATTGTAATGACCTACAGTATGTTGACTTCAGTTGGGAAAACCACAAAGACAGTCTTTCTTAGAACTCTGTAGCGAAGCACAGATACATCAGCTAGTTAGACATGATACTGTATACTGTATATAGGCTTTTGGGCTTATGCCGTGTCAAGAAAATAAGGTGAAATTCTGTACATTCCGCAGAGAACTTTGTTGCGCCTCATCAGAAGAAAATCTTGACTGCCCACAAGAAAGGTACATTGATTCATTACTTTCAGGTTTCTTTTTTTTTTTGCTAGTTGTTTTACGTCGCACCGACACAGATAGGTCTTACGGCGACGATGGGACAGGAAAGGGCTAGGAGTGGGAAGGAAGCGGCCGTGGCCTTAATTAAGGTACAGCCCCAGCATTTGCCTGGTGTGAAAATGGGAAACCACGGAAAACCATTTTCAGGGCTGCCGACAGTGGGGTTCGAACCTACTATCTCCCGAATAGCAGATACTGGCCGCACTTAAGCGACTGCAGCTATCGAGCTCGGTCTTTCAGGTTTCAGAATAGCCAGAATCTTGGTTCGTTTGAACTCTGGAGGAAGTTTGCTTGTAATCAGAATATTTGAGAAAAAAAAAAAAAAACCGTGACAACCATTTCCTTGTGTTTTCTTCCGACAATGTTTGAGGAATTCAGGGTGAATGCCATAAAAACCAGGTACTTTGCAGTTGTCAAAAGAGAGAGAGAACTTGAGAAAATGATGGAAGTTGTGTAATCACAACCCATAGTTGTTTGAAACAAAATAAAAACAACAACAACTAAGAAGAAGAAAATGTTTAGACCAGTCTGTACAGAGGGAATCTGGATGATAAGGAAATCTCATGACCTGTACCAGCATGCTACTGCAATTGGCTACTCAAAGTTGGAAAAGATCTTCAGGAAATAGGCATCACAGATGGCATTGTGTTAGACAGATCTTAGTTCAAAAAATGAGTCGATAGTCACCGCTTTGCAGACCATCCAAGCACTACCACCAAAAAATCTTGATGATGATGATGCTTGTTGTTTAAAGGGGCCTAACATCGAAGGTCAATTGCCCCCAAAAAAATCTGGTCAGAAGATCGCAACAAAAGCCACAGCGAGAAGATGAACAGATTTTGGGAGAAGAAACGGGCAATGACATCATCTAAATAAAGTCAGTCGCACTCCTTAGTCAGGCATGTCTGTCTGTTAGGTCATCAGCCCAGAGGCTGGTTGGATCCTCAAATAGCACCGCTAAAGGTTATGTGGTTATAAGGAAACCCCAAAAACCAATGACAGCACCAAAATGAGGCGTACTAGGCAAGATGAGGAGTGAGGTAGTTTGCCATTGCTTTCCTCACTGGGTCAGAAAGTACTATTGCAGCATGACTGACCCTATGAGCAGCACCTTTTGTAACAGTCAGACGCACTAGTCGTGCTCTGAATGTCATTACTCAGCACTACTCATAACCCAGCAGCTTCCATATTGTCACATTCATGGATGAGACTGGGACTTCGGTGGAAGCTACACTTTACTCTGGCCTGTGCATAACAAAGAAATTAATAATAATAATAATAATAATAATAATAATAATAATAATAATAATAATAATAATAATAATAATAATAATAATAATAATAATAATAATAAAGAAGTGTAAATACCTAGGGGGCCGATGACCTTAGATGTTAGGCCCCTTTAAACAACAAGCATCATCATCATCATCATCATCATAAATACCTACGAGAAGTCATTCAACCCCCTGGGTTAAATCATGGGGTAAAAAAGAGAGAAACAGTTATTAAATTACAAAAGGCTTACCGAATCACCTGGAATTCATATAACAACAAATCAATAACTAGAAAAGCAAAATGGAGGCATTACATTACAATAATCACACCCAAAGCAATGTATAGGAAACCTTAATCATGGGTGGTAGATCATTAATCAAAGAGAAAAGCAAGAAAAGAATATTTTACGAGAAATCTTCAGCCGAGTTTGTAGACACGGAATCCAGATGAAAACAAAATCTCAGGAAATAAATTGCCATACCACAAAAATCTCGCACACCTTCAGCAAAAGGCGATTGAAATTCTATGGGCATATTCTCAAAATGACTAAAGAATTTTCAATCTTGCTCTTTCATTAAAATCCAAAAATAACTGGCTTAGTGAAATTGAAACTGACCTCCAGGAAATTAACATCACCGAGGAAATCATATGGGATAGTTGTAAATCCTGAACACTAACCGATAATCACCAATGTGTAGACGAAATTAACACCTGGAGGGTAGAACACAAGAAAAAACTTAGTGAGAGGAGAAGAAGAAGAAGAAACCACAAATATCAGCTAAATGAGTTCAACCGTGCAATCGATGTAAGAAGAAGAATTGTTTACATCCGGCTCCTTGGCTGAATGTTAGAAGTACTGGTCCAGCGGGTCCCGCGTTTGATTCCCTTTCATCCCCAGAATGTTTGTTTGTCTGCGATGTCGGGTATTAAGTGAGACGAATCTATCGTGGCGGGTTTTTATGACTGGATGCCCTTCCTGTCATCAACCTAATCAGAGGAGTTAATGAGATGAAATGAATGACGTGATATATGATAGTAGGAAGGAAGAGGGTGAAACCCGGTGCCGGCACATAAGACTACTCTTCTCGAATAGCACCAAGGAGTCTGCCCAAGTTTTAAGGTCCTCATCCAACGGATGAATCACCGTCAACAGCATCGTATGCTCTCATTCGATCTGAGCACTGTGGAGAGGTTCAGAATTTAATCCAGGCCTTTGCCACACAATCTTGTGACTAGAAATTGTGTACCAGCACCTCCCCTACACTGTCGGCCAACACTGTGATGGTGAAAATTTTTTTTTTTGACCAACGGGACTCGAACTGGCTAACCACAGTATCAGACCACTGTATGAGAAGTGTGTGTTCAAAAGGGGCTATTTGCACCCTAAGAAAGTTGTGGAAAAATGCAAGGAAATGCAGTACTGGCGATTGGGAATTACAAGTGTACAGGCAAAAAGTGTACAGAATACAAAGTGTATCCGGGTTTGTTGGGATATAGCGGGGAGGCGGGGCGGGGTTATACATCAAAACTGGAAGAAAAAAATACTACAAAATTGTAAGTTTTTGATGCTCTCTGAGCGAATTTCGACACAGCGGTAAAGGTTGAGAGTCTACCAACTTAAGTGTGGTAATATTAGTTTTTTGAATTTTGATTCAGTACTATACAATAAAACTTTCACCAAACTACAATTAAAGAGAAGTATGGCATCATTATACAATTAAAAGTCATTTAGTATTTGACTACACAATAAGACCATGAACCTACTACGCTGGCGTAGCAGGGGGAGAGGTGATACTCCAACGTGGCGCGACTCGGGTGGCGGATAGGGGTTTCCTCACCGGCTTGCCGCAGACTTGAGGGAAATAAAATACCCCTCCCGGACCAAACACCACCCCCCGCCCGGGGTGGGGGACGCAGGCGAAGAATACACCCACGGTATCCCCTGCCTGTCGTAAGAGGCGATAAAAGAGGCGACCAAGGGATGATTATATTAGAACCATGAAACTACTTGTGATTAGTACCACCACGCAGGGAACACCATGGGTCGCTTTTACTTGCGCATAGTACCACTATGTTAGATACCAAATAGGTTTGTGATTAGTAGCAAAAGAGCACGATGGCTTTTACAGTACCTGTGATTAGTACCCACTATATGAGGAACTCCACGGTATAATACACTTATGTGATGAACACCATAGGTTTGCGTTGCCTGCAAATTGCGCTGCAATGTGCGAAACAGCATAGGTCTGTATTACATGTGCGAATTTCATTACCTGTGAGTAGTACCATAATGTGTGGAATACCGTGAGTCTACACTACTTTTGATTAGTACCGCAACATGACAAATACCATGGTTCTACTTTGCTAGCGATAAGTACCATTATGAGAGGCCGATGACTTGGATTTTGGACTCCTTTAGACTACAAGCATCATCGATTCAGTATTGTGCTATAGAAGCAGTCCCTTGGTCAGTAGTACTATTGTTTTATGACAGCTTCTGTGCATGTGAGGCACTGTGGGTCAGTTCTACTGATCGTTTTAAATTCATATCCATCCATTCATTCCTCCTCACATTTTGAATTCTGGTCAGTGGAAGATTTTGGACTTTTAATTTGTCATTTCATTTCGTCTCATTTTGTACCATTAGGGGCCAATGACGTAGATGTTAGGCCCCTTTAAACAACAAGCAACATCATCATCATACTAAAGAAACTGCTAGAATGACGAATGCGCACAGCAAACGGGTGGATCATAGCTCAGTGCCCATGACCTTGGCAAAAAAAAAATACCCCTCCTACCCTTCGTCACAGCACATACAAAGTCTCTACTACTTGCTGTGGCGCTATACAAATCCGTTAGCCGCGACGAACGACATTTTGCGCATATTTCCGCTAATAATTTTGTTTTAAAAAATATATAATTAGCTGATAAGACAACAGGGCTTCTATAAATTGCTTTTCTTAATAATTCCTAGTTTCAGACGAATAAAATGGAATAAAAATGTACCTAATGTTTCCTGCACGAAGTGGAGGGGCGACAACCCCCCGCCCCAACAATCACCGCTACTGAGGAAATGTATAGGAATGTACCCGTGATTCGGTTTGATAATACTTTTAAGGAATTACATCTCTCTGGTCTGGATTGCACATGGTATTTGATAGTATCCAACTACTGCAATCCATGCGGATGAAAAACTAGAACAAAACTGAAGTGGAAATAACACAAACACTGCTCATATAGACTTGACGCCACAACGAACACGCCTACCAGGCGGACTAGTTTTCAGATCAGACTAAATGTTGAGTTTTATGCTCCTTGGCTGATGGCTCAACATAGTGGTCTCCGGCTCCATTCCCAGCCGGGTTGGTGATTTTAACTACCGTACGTTTAGTTAATACTCATATCTCGGAGGCTGGGTATTTGTCTATGCATCACAGAAACATGCAGTAGTGAATACAACCCTCCACGTAAGGTTAGCGTCAGGAAGGGCATCCAGCTGTAAAAAGGGCCAAATCCACATGTGAGACACAGTTCGCACCCGCGATCACACAAGGGGTGGGAAAAACGGTAGACAAAGAATAATATCAATAATGTAATGTTATCCATTTTACGTCCCACTAAGTACGTTTTTATGGTTTTCGGAGACGCCGAGGTGCTAACATTTTGTCCCGCAGAAGTTCTTTTACGTGCCAGTATATCTAAATCCAGGGCTGACATATTTGAGCAAATACCACCGGACTGAGCCAGGATCGAACTTGCCAAGTTGCGCTCAGAAGGCCAGCGTCTCAACCGTCCGAGCCACTCAGCCCGCCAAACGAATTACTTTTTATTTTTATTTTTTACTTATAGTCGTTGCTTTTTCTTTCCTTTTCTTTCTTTCTTTCTTAATCTGTTTACCCTCCACGTTTGGTTTTTCCCTCGCACTCAGCGAGGGATGCCACCTCTACCGCCTCAAGGGCAGTATCCTGGAGCGTGAGACATTGGGTCGGGGGATACAACTGGGGAGGAGGACGAGGAGGACTCAGGCGGCCTCATCTGTTATGCTGAACAAGGCCTTTGTGGGGGGATGAGAAGATTGGAAGTGGTAGACAAAGAAGGGGCAAGGAAGCGGCCGTAGCCTTAATTTAGGTACCATCCCGGCATTTGCCCGGACAAGAAGTGGGAAACCACGGAAAACCACTTCAACCATGGCTGAGGAGGGAATCGAACACCCCTCTGCTCAGTTGACCTCCCGAGGCTGAATGGACGCAATTCCAGCCCTCGTATCACTTTTCAAATTTCGTGGCAGAGCCGGGAATCGAACCCGGGCCTCCGGGGGTGGCAGCTAATCACACTGTAGCGGACGTCGTTACTTTTTACAAAATCAAAGTTTTACTCGTAATTTACTTCTTGAAATCGAATTGTAATCGTTATATATGCCTAGAGGCACGATTTTTTCGCATTAACGATAAACGCGGCCAAAAAATAATTGAAGCGATTTTGAAATATCTTAAGGAATCTTATCAATCAATCAATACTGATCTGCATTTAGGGCAGTCGCCCAGGTGGCAGATTCCCTTACCAGCCTTTTCCGAAATGATTTCAAAGAAATTGGAAATTGATTGAACATCTCCCTTGGTAAGTTATTCCAATCCCTAACTCCCCTTCCTATAAATGAATATTTGCCTCAGTTTGTCCTCTTGAATTCCAACTTTATCTTCATATTGTGATCTTTCCTACTTTTATAAACGCCATTCAAACCTATTCGTCTACTAATGTCATTCCACGCCATCTCTCCGCTGACAGCTCGGAACATACCACTTAGTCGAGCAGCTCTTCTTCTTTCTCTCAATTCTTCCCTACCCAAAACATTGCAACATTTTTGTAACGCTACTCTTTTGTCGGAAATCACCCAGAACAAATCGAGCTGCTTTTCTTTGGATTTTTTCCAGTTCTTGAATCAGGTAATCCTGGTGAGGGTTCTGATTAAGAAATTCGTGATTTTGTTTTCGCGAATTACAGCGAATTAAAGCGAAAAGGTCTGTTTAAAGCGAAATTTACGTATTTTGCGATAAGTGCGAAAATGCAGCGAGATTTATGGAAAATAATGATCTTGAAATTTTACTCCAATATCACGTGTGTGAAGGGAAAGAGAAGACAGAATAAGGAATTCTCATTTCGACAGAAGCATCTCTTCGTACTAACATTCTATAAAATCCCTTAATGGTATGTCCATATAGAGTGAAAGCTCTGGCCATTTAGGTTGTAAGGGTCATTTATTATTATAGTTCTAAACAAGATTACATAAAAATGATGAATGATTATCAGTATTGCTTCTCTTTATTTATCTATCTTTCCCATAAATAATTCACAAATATCAAGAATTAAACTTTTTATGAATAACTTTATGAAAGGATTAAAGCGAAATTAAAGCGTGGGGGTCAGTCCTATTTCGCGAAATAACGAGAAAAACTGTTTCCTTTTCGCGAAATCGAACATAAATTAATGCGAAAAATCATGCCTCTATATATGCCTATCCTATACGGTACCTAAATAGGGCGCACGTTGTCCAGAATCGGGGGCACTTTACCTTATCACGGAGGCTGATCGGTTGACACAAAATGTCGATATTTATGACGAATGTCACATTATTACTCTCAAGAAAAGACGTAGGAACATGGCTACCAAACTATACAGCGTGAAGCCGAACTCCACCGACAAACTGTCGGAAGTTGTTGAGGGATATTTTCTGAATGTATTATTAAAAGGGACCCAGGGTCTCCAGTTACACAGTAATAATGTAATTAATGAAAATCCAGAGCCTGTTTCCAGTCATTCGATCGGGTCAGGAATAGAATGAATGAAGCCCCATCTAGCGACGACGGTAGAAAATGTGCCGGCTGCCGAAGCCTGGGGCAATGATAAATGACTGACAGATGAAATGAAATGATACTGGACAGTGTTGCTGGAATGAATTATGACAGGGAAAATCGGAGTACCCGAAGAAAAACCTGTCTCGACTCCGCTTTGTCCAGCACAAATCTCATATGAAGTGACCGAGATTTGAAGCACGGTATGCAGCGGTGAGAGGCTGGCGCACTGCCGACTGAGCCACGGAGGCTTCCAGTAATAATGTAATTACACTTTATTCCGTTGTTATTCCAATCATCCTTGTTTCTGTTAAAATACCTTCATATTAGTGAGAATTAGTGAAAATGTGCAACACGAAACACAGAACAATGCAACAACCCTCAGAGACGAAACACGTATTTTGTCACAGTGTGTTATAATAATTTCGTGTGGCTATTTCTAGCCGGGTGTAGCCCTTGTAAGGCAGACCCTCCGGTGAGGGTGGGCGGCATCTGCCGTGTTTAGGTAACTGCGTGTTATTGTGGTGGAGGGTAGTGTTATGTGTGGTGTGTGAGTTACAGGGATGTTGGGGACAGCACAAACACCCAGCCCCCGAGCCATTGGAATTAACCAATGAAGGTTAAAATCCCCGACTCGTCCGGGAATCGAACCCGGGACCCTCTGAACCGAAGGCCAGTACGCTGACCGTTCAGCCAACGAGTCGGACACAGTGTGTTCAATCTGTTAGTGTACCAGCTGCCTCTGTGGATCAGGGGTAGAGTGTCGGCTTCCGAATCCAAAGATAGCGGATTCAAAGTCCATTCGACACTCCATGTCGTACGATGTCGGCATGTAAAAGATCTCTGGTGACACATTTGGTGTTTAGCCGACAAAAATTCATTTAAAACTCAGCCATAGACGCCCAAGACGGACTACTTGTAATTAGTACCATCACGCAGGGAACACCACGGGTAGTACAACTATGTTAGGTACACAATAGGTTTGTGATTAGTAGCGACAGTGTGTTCTTCCGGCTGGGTTTTAAGAACCTGTGATTAGTACCACTATATGAGCGAGCGACACCATGGGTCTGCCTTGCCTATGATTGGTATCCAAGTTATGAGCTACTTTTCTAGCGACAGCGAGGAACAAGGGAACATCCACCTTTTACGATACTGTGCCATACAACCAAGACCAGACCATACCATCATTCAATTTTCACTTCAACGACAATAACAGCAAGCGTTTCAACAACCAAGCAGATGTTACAAAACAATGAAGGATGTTCCCCCAACTCCTCAGCTATCGTTTTAACTGCAAATTGTATTAACATAGGCGCTTTACAAGATCGTCAAGTTTGATACATGTTTTTACCCTGAATCGACGATTCAACTACGAATATTTGATCATTATGTTTCTTATATCCACAGTAACAAATCAGAACCTCACAGTATTCCTCAACCTTATTTTAAAGCTCTGTTCAACATTGTACAAACGCACTGCAGTCATCTGTGACCTCGATCCTAGGACGTTCTGTAAACATTAATGTGTTTTATGCCATATAACCCATGTCAACCATTGTAAATATATTTAAAGGCAGATTTCATGTTGATTGTTGTTTAAGATCCTTTGATTTATTTATTTCTTTACTGTGAACTGATGATGATTCCAAGGGAATCGAAACCGGTTTTCACTTATTGAGATTCCTTCCAAACGAGTACAAGGATTTGATCTTCCAAGACGACAGTGGAGAATCATCAATCGAATAAGAACTGGACAAGGCAGATGTGGTTATCTGTTGTGCAAATGGGGTTGGACTAACTCTGCAGATTGTGATTGTGGTGTCTCTTCTCAGTCAATCCACCACATTGTTGCTGACTGCCCAATTCGAGCTTTCATAGGAACGCTAATGGACATTAACCGCACATCGGATGAAGCAGTTGATTGGGTCAAAATGCTAGACCTTAGAGTTATAGTATTGTACGGACTTGTGACTGCGCACATTTATCCTGAACTATATGCATGTGTGTACATAGATTCATCATACGATAAATAAATAACTTATTAAATGTTATGTATTATCTATTGTGTTGAATGGTGGAACATCCCTCAATTCATTCCTATTATATATAGTATCCACTATGTGAAGTACACCACGGGATAGCGCGAGTCCCTGTGATTAGTACCCACTATGCGAGAAACACCATAGGCCTGTGTTACATGTGCGCAATACATTACCTGTGAGTAGTACCAATGATGTGTGGAATACCGCAAGTCTGCGCTACTTTTGATTATCTCCCTTCTTCAAAGCCCAGACTTCCACAGCCGTATAAAAGAACAATCCTTGCGAAACATTTGACAAGACTTTTCCTCAATTCTAACTCCCTGCATTCGGGAGATACAGGTTTCGAACCCAACTGTCGGCAGCCCTGAGCATGGTTTTCCGTGGTTTTCTATTTTCACACCAGACAAATGCAGGAGCTGTACCGTAATTAAAGCCTCGGCCGCTTCTTTCCCACTCCCAGCCCCTTTCCTAACCCATCGTCGCCGTAAGATCTATCTGTGTCGGTGCGACGTAAAGCAAATTGTAAAAATGTCTCTATTCCAAAAAACACAAAATGTATTTTTTTTCCCCTTCCAGACTTTAGTATCATTCCAGTATCATGTCAGTGATTTCGTAAGATTCGCGTTATGCGAAATACCGGTAATTGTTTACTGAATAATTGAGTGAAATATTTTAATAATAATGCTATTTGCTTTACGTCCCACTAACTACTTTTACGGTTTTCGGAGACGCCGAGGTGCCGGCATTTAGTCCCGCAGAGTTCTTTTACGTGCGAGTAAATCTACCGACACGAGGCTGACATATTTGAGCACCTTCAAATGCCACCGGACTGAGCTAGGATTGAACCTGCCAAGTTGGGGTCAGAAGGCCAGCGCCTCAACCGTCTGAGCCACCCAGCCCAGCTAACTGTAATTACTTTTATTTTGTACTTTTCTAATCACTGTAACTATTCTAAACTATTCAAATTAAGGAGAAGTACCATACTCACCAATAGGAGGCCTATAGGAAGAGTGACAATTTGAAGAGCTGTGATACCATCTTATATAGCAGTCTACACCCCGAAGGTGCAGAGACAGCTATTTCTGAGGTATGTCAACATTCGTGTTTCAGTGAAAGTGCCTATTTCAAGATAAACAAGAAGGCATCTGTCCCAACCTTGCCAAAGTGCAAACGAGACAAGGGAAAAGGAAATTGTATTTTAACACAGACAGACGATAAACATGGGTGCGGGTGAGAGGTAATTCGTGGAAAAGCTCTCGGAAACATTGTCTGAAAGGCAGTGAGTAAAAAGCAGACAGGCTAATGCAGGGGACAGACAATGGAAGGGGGAAGGAAAGAGCAAGGCATCACTGGAAAAAATATGTTTTTCTGCTTAGAACAATCATTCCCAAACTATGGTCCGCGGACCCTTGGGGGGTCGCGGCGATAATCCAAGGGGTTCGCAATAATAATTTAAGTTGCAAGTATTTGAAGAGCGAAATTGTATTGTACACACACAATGCATAGGCTATTATACTAGATTTAGTAAGTATGTCTTTACAGTAGGCCCGATATGTAACTCTTAACCTGGCCTATAGACGTTAGCAGCGTACAAGAAGAAATACTACAAGGCAGTGTAAAACTTCAATTCTATCCTCTTTGGTGTAAAAGATGTAATTGTGAGACACTTGGAATTGCCAGTATCCACGTTCCGACCATATTTTCCGCTGGTTAAAAAGTCTCGTGGATCAGAAATCCCTTCTTTGAAACTGAACATGAACTACCCTCCCTTGAGGCAGATCAACTAGCCAAAGTACCTTGGCAGAGAGAAAGTAAAAAATAAATTGAAATATCATATGGGTGCAGAATCAGATGTAGTGGCATGTTTAGTTCCAATACGTTCCATGAATGTATCACAACTCCACGTCTCCGATCGACTTTCGGACCCTACAATTTAATGCCTTTCATGACAACATACCTGTGTGAGTTTACCTTTTCTGTTCTCTCACACATGAAAACGAAGTACAGAACCAGAGCTAATGTGGAGGGTGATCTTTGGTTCGAGTGACTATCCGTCCGACTGATCCAACAACCGCAAGTGAAACTCAACGTGAACTGCCTTGACAAAAAGTTTCCGATCCAGGCTGTTGTAATTATTAGCCAAATGTCACACTGTTTTATAATTTATGTACATTTATAAAGGATCTTTATGTAAATGAACCTAAATTAAATTTTCTTTGAAAGTCCTAAAGAATGCGAATAAAATCAAACATGGTATAATTTTTTTTTTTTTTTTTGCTGAATGCCGTATTATGTTCTGTGGCTAATGGGTCCATGGACATGCATGCGATATGCTCAGGGGACCTCAGAGACAAGAGGTTACGGAAACCCTAACATAATATATAACATTATGCTACTGACCTAACATACTGTACTTAGATCACGAAGACTGACTGTCACGCCGCGTGATCCTCTTAGGCAGTAATGTCCGGGAGATTAGAGGCAACGCCAACAATGATACCGTTTACATCGGCGTGGAGGCGATGGTTGGTAGTCAAAACTGAATCCTCGATTTTATATAACAGCGTGTGGCCTTCGGAGGTCATTCGAGTTGACGCCTCGTCTGTGGAATGGGGCCCTACCTAAGATGAATTCTACTGATGAAAGACGACACAAACATCCAGCCCTTGAGCCAGACGAATCGAACCCCGAACTCCTTGAACCAAAAGGATCCATTAAACCATGGAGCCGGAAAAACCTCGAGTCATTAAAACTTATGTGGAAAACGGACCTGTTGAACGAATTCATACGATGCCGCGATGCGGGCAGGACAGGGTAGTTTTCAATCAGTCAATCACCACTGATATATATTTAGGGCAGGCTGTGGTTTACCAAGTCTTTTCTTAAATCATTGCAAATAATTTGGAAATTTATTGAACATCTCCCTTGGTAAATTATTCCAATCTCAACTCCCCTTCCTATAAATGAATATTTGCCCCAATTTGTCCTCTTGAATTCCAGCTTTATCTTCATATTGTGATCTTTCCTACTTTTAAAAACACCACTCAAACTTATTCGTCTACTAATGTCGTTCCACGCCATCTCTCCGCTGACAGCTCGGAACATACCACTTAGTCGACCAGCGCGTCTCCTTTCTCTCAAGTCTTCCCAGCCGAAACTTTGAAACATTTTTATAACGCTACTCTTTCGTCGGAAATCACCCAGAACAAATCAAGCTGCTTTTCTTTGGATTTTTTCATTTTTCGAATCAAGTAATCCTGGTGAGGGTCCCATACACTGGAATCACACTCTAATTGGGGTCTTACCAGAGACTTACTTGCTCTCTCCTTTCTTACTACAACCTCTAAATACCCTCATACCCATGTGCAGAGATTTGTACCCTTTATTTACAATCCAGTTTCCCCTGGGCTGGGACGGAGGAAATGTACTTTCTGTTATGAGAACGGAACGTTAACATTTTTACAACCCGTAAGTTTAATGACCGCCTTTGCTGGCAGGACCTAGTGTTTACAGTGCACTATGTCTTCTGGTAGAGGCTAGAGCAATTTTGTTACTTTCATAGATCTGTCTCTGTCTTATCCTTGGCTTTGACAATATGAAAGTGACTGAGGTATGAGCGATGCTAGTAATGCCAATCCTTATGCAGCCAGTCCCTGCTATGAATGGTGTGAAAATGTTGCTCATAGGGTCGGTTGGTGTATGCATTTCAGTGGGCTTGGCAGACTGATATGTAATAGCAACTCTGGCTCGGTGAGGAAAGCAACGGGAAACTACCTCACTCATTTCCCTAGTACGCCTCTTCAGTGATGTCTAGGCCATCTATGACAGCTGATGGCGGAGCTGTTGAGGATCCCACCAGCGGCATCGCTGACGGACTGAACATACATACATAAATTTAATGAATACGCTTATCCATGTTTTCGACGTTCCCTGTAGTGCACAAACGCCGTCAGTTGTCTGTAAGCTTCTATTTGAAGCTACAACAGAGTTTGTGAAATTCAATTTGTACCAATGATTGTTTTGTTCCTGAAAATGAATACCCGTGCGTTCGTTTAGGCAAAACGGTTAAAAAATGTGTAAGGAAACCGATTTATATGCCAAGAACCTCTAGATTATGCAAAACAATCCCTAACTCAGTTTTAAAATTGTATTCATGAAATATGCAGATCGAATGAAATTCTTAGTTTTACTTATAACAGTTAAAACCATTGTCTTTGTCTTAATGACCGCCTATATGGTGTAGTGGTTCGTGTGATTAGCTGCCACCCCCGGAGGCCCGGGTTCGATTCCCGGCTCTGCCGTGACATTTGAAAAGTGGTAAGAAGGCTGGAACGGGGTCCACTCAGCCTCGGGAGATCAACTGAGTAGAAGGGGGTTTCGAGTCCCTCCCCAGCCATCCTCGAAGTAGTTTTCTGTGGTTTCCCCACTTCTCTTCCAGGCAAATGCCAGGATGGTACTTAACTTAAGACCACGGCCGCTTCGTTCCCTCTTCCTTGTCTATCCATTCCAATATTCCCATCCCCACACAAGGCCCCTGTTCAACATAGTCGGTGAGGCCGCCTTCTAGGTACTGGTCGTCCTCCCCAGTTGTATCCCCTTAAGAAGACGTTAACGAAGAAGAAGAAGAAGAAGAAGACAATGAGGAAGCAGGATTTTAAGACCCTCCTGTATATTTTCTCTTCTTGTTCTCCAATCTTCCTTAAGAAGAAGAAGAAGAAGAAGAAGAAGACAAAAATGAAGCAGAATTTTAAGACCCTCCTCCATATTTTCTCTTCTTGTTCTCCAATCTTCCTTAAGAAGAAGAAGAAGAAGAAGAAGAGAAAACTACAAGAAGGAAGCAGAATTTAAAGACCCTCCTCTATATTTCTCTTCTTGTTATCCAATCTTCCTTAAGAAGAAGAACAAGAAGAAGAATATGTAGTAGTTACCAGCGAAGAAGAAGAGGAAGAAGGAGAATTTTAAGACCCTCCTGTGTTTTTTCTCTTCTTTTCTCCAGGACACTGCCTTAAGGCGGAAGAGGTAGGATCCCTCGCTGAGTCCGAGGGAGAAACCGAAAGGAAAAGAAAGAAAGAAAGAAAGAAAGAAAGAAAGAAAGAAAGAAAGTCTTTGTCTTCGCTTTTATTTTGAAGTTGTTCCACTTGGAAAGGATTTCAGACAACACTGTGAGTGTTCTAACTTGTAATTATTCAAAGCCAAAAAAAATGTTATTCTAGGTAACTTATTAAAGAATATATTATTAGCTACAATTTGCAGCCCCTAAGCAAGTGGCTAGTGGGCCTGAGTCCTTTCAGCTTTCCCTGCCATACAGCACAGTCAGCACAGAATGGAGAATACCGGTAATATTTCGTCTGCGAGAACTTTCCTCCTTATTACAAAATACTGCCTATCGCGACTGCGAACTCACTTTTATTCACTCTCACTATACTAACATCCTACCGCGCGGTTAGGGACGCGCAGTTGTGAGCTTGCATTCGGGAGATAGTGGGTTCGAACCCTACAATCTTCAGCCCTGAAGATGGTTTTCCGTGGTTTCCCATTTTCACACCAGCCAAATGCTGGTGCTGTATCTTAATGTCACGGCCGCTTCCTTTCCACTCCTAGACATTTCCTATCTCATCGTCGCCATAAGACCTATCTGTGTCGGTGCGACGTAAAACAAATTGAAAAAAAAAAAGAGTACTAGGCCCTACCGTCCTGGGAAAAAATACAATTCTACTGTGAACGGTTCACGTCCAGTTTCCCACCTCGTATTTCATTTTCTTACAAGGGACATTACACACTCCCATTTTGATTAAACTGGTGCTTTACTGAATACTTCGGAAGTGGTGAACAACGATATCCATTTTGTCAGCAATCATCAGTGATCAATAGCGAAAATGTCTAACTTGTTTTGTCATTGGCTATGGTTCTGGCAGTACTGGGATCGATTCCCGATTGGGTTGTGGTCGCGGATTTTAACTAATGCGCCGTTTGATCTTCGAAGCTATTTGGGTAGAATCTTTGAACCTTCCTCGCTTAAATTCAGTTCATTCATTCTTGTCGTTTCGGCCAAATATGGACCACGTCATTTCAACTGGCTCCTTATTCGGTTTCTTTGCCCAGTACTCCCACATCCGTTGCCGATATTGTTTGTTTGTTTGTTTCTTTCTTTCTTTCTTTCTTTCTTCGGTCCACGTCTTCCCTGTTTTCTGCTTCAGCTTTTCTTGGAAACTCTTGTGGTCTTGAAGTTTCTTCTTAAGTGGGTTGAGCTCCAGGATATCATCATGTGTGATGCCCATCTCTTGTAGATCTTTTTCTACCTCACCGAACTGAAGTAGGAGAAGATCCGCTTGGTTGACTTTCCAGGGCTCAGTCAGTTATTATTTGGTAGTGTTTTTTAATTATTTTTTATAGTTTTGAAATATATAAGTAAGTCTGGTATAACATTTTCTTGCGACACACGAATTTTTACCACGGGACCCAGTACTAGAACGAAACAATTGACATATTTTACGTCAAAATCTCGCTTTCAAAAGAGGCCATCCAGGATGTCAGGTGGTGGTGGTGGTGATTATTGTTTTAAGAGGAAGTACAACTTGGCAACCATCCTCTATATAACACTAATCAGAGAGAAAAAATGGAAGGGGTCCGACACTTCCAAAAATGAAGGTATCGGCCAAAGGAAGACAAGGGCAACGAAGGGCGTGAAAATGAAAGGCTCCCTAGCCCTCGCAAACCTAATAGCGTCGGGGTCGGAAAAGAACAAGAGTTGACCAAGAGAGGTCGGATAGGATAGATGAAAGTGATGAGCCTGGCACAAGTAAGTGGAAGCAATGCCAGGACTCAGCTTAGGGCCTCGTGGACGCCAACCCACGCTCCAAAGTTCAGAGCCCCTGAGGCCCCTTTTAGTCGCCTCTTACGACAGGCAGGGGATACCGTGGGTGTTATTCTACCGCCCCCACCCACAGGGGGATCCATGATGTCACTCAGCTATCATGCCCCAAGTTCTTGTAATGTACTTTAAAATTTGAATAATGAATTAGACGAAGATAGTCAGTAAAACGTCATATTCCGAACGAGTTGGCCGTGCGGTTATGGTTGCGCAGTTGTAAGCTTGCATTCGAGAGATAGTGGGTTCGAACCCCACTATCAGCAGCCCTGAAGACGGTTTTTCGTGGTTTCCCATTTTCACACCAGGCAAATGCTGGGGCTGTACTTTAATTAAGTCCACGGCCGCTTCCTCCCCACTACTAGCCCTTTCCTATTCCATCGTCGTCAAAGACCTATCTGGGTCAATCAATCAATCAATCAATCAATCAATCAATCAATCAATCAATCAATCAATCAATCAATCAATCAATCAATCAATCAATCAATCAATCAATCAATCAATCAATCAATCAATCAATCAATCAATCAATCACTACTGATATGTATTTAGGGCAGTCGCCCAGGCGGCAAATTCCTATCTGTTGTTTTCCTAGCCTTTTCTTAAATGATCGCAAAGAAATTGGAAATTTATTGAACATCTCCCTTGGTAAGTTTTTCAAAACCCTTAACTCCCCTACCTATAAACGAATATTTGCCCCAATTTGTCCTCTTGAATTCCAGATTTATCTTCATATTCATATATCATCACTCAAACATATTCGTCTACTGATGTCATTCCACGCCATCTTTCCACTGACAGCTCGGAACATACCCTCGAGCAGCTCGTCTCCTTTCTCCCAAGTTTTTCCAGCCCTAACTTTGCAACATTTTTGTAACTCTACTCTTTTGTCGGAAAGCACCCAGAACAAATCGAGCTGCTTTTCTTTGGATTTTTTCGGTCGGTGGGACGTAAATGACATTTTTTTTAAAAAAACGTTATTTATCATTTATTTCCCAGAAAATGTGCAGGCTTTTCTCTACTAGTAAATATTTTTGTTCTGCCTGTTTATATTCCCACTGGCGCGTGTTTTCGCTGACTGGCAACTGGCAAGGTAACAGCCGTTGCCTTAAGTTACAGCCCAGGCATTGACCTGGTGTGAAAATGAGAAACCACAGAGACTATCGTCCATGATCTGATGTTAGCTGACATTCTAAACGACTGCGTAACGAATTCTCTCGGCTTTTAAAAAATAATGGTTGTTTTCCTCAACAGTCGTAGTAATGGGTAGTGCGTAACCAGGTATAATGTTATACAACACATCTCTTATTATTATCATTCTCGGGTTTCTCCAATGTTGAGTTAGGGCATATTACTATTCAATCCGAGTGAAACTACTAATCCATTATAAGGTGGTGGTGATTATTGTTTAAAGAGGCGGTACAACTAGGCAACCATCCTCTATACAACACTAATCAGAGAGAAAAAATGGGAGGGGTCCGACACTTCGAAAAATGAAGGTATCAGCCAAAGAAAGACAAGGGACACGAAGGGCGTGAAAATGAAAGACTCCCTAGCCCTCAGAACCTAATGCCGTCGGGGTCGGAAAAGAACAAAAGTTGATCAAGAGAGGTCGGATAGGATAGATGAAAGTCAGGAGCCTGGCACAAGTAAGTGGAAGCAATGTCAGGACTAAGCTAAGGATCACATGGGCGCCAACCTACGCTCCCAAGTTGAAAGCCCTGGGGCCCCTTTTAGTCGCCTCGTATTACGACAGACAGGAGATACCGTGGGTGTTACTCTACCGCCCCACCGGGCGAGTTGGCCGTGCGCGTAGAGGCGCGCGGCTGTGAGCTTGCATCCGGGAGATAGTAGGTTCGAATCCCACTATCGGCAGCCCTGAAGATGGTTTTCCGTGGTTTCCCATTTTCACACCAGGCAAATGCTGGGGCTGTACCTTAATTAAGGCCACGGCCGCTTCCTTCCAACTCCTAGGCCTTTCCCATCCCATCGTCGCCATAAGACCTATCTGTGTCGGTGCGACGTAAAGCCCCTAGCAAAAAAAAAAAAAAAACTCTACCGCCCCCACCCACAGGGGGACCAAATGACTCGAGGAGACAATTCAATAACATGGATTAGAAATGAAATGGCGTATAGCTTTTGGTGCCGGGAGTGTCCAAGGACCTGTTCGACTCACCAGGTCCTTTTGATTTGACACCCGTAGGCAACCTGCGCGTAGTGATGAGGACGAAATGATGATGAAGACGATACATACACCCAGCCCCCGTGCCAGCGGAATTAACCAATGATGGTTAAAATTCCCCACCCTGACAGGAATCGAACGCGAGACACCTGTGACCAAATGCCAGCACGCTACCATTTAGCCATGGAGCCGGACATCGTTTAGAAAAGTGTACTGTGTAAGAAACGATACAAAAGATGGAAAAGGCATAATATTGTATTATTAAGACTTTTTACAATACAAAGTGCTTATCCAGAAGTGCTGGCTCCACGGCGAAATGGTTAGTGTGCTAGCTTTTGACCCACGGGTTCCCGGGTTCAATTCCCGACTGGGTCTGGCTTTTAGTCTTCATTAGTTAATTCTAATGGATAGGTTGCGGGATGTGTGCGTGTCTGTCGTCATGAGCATTAGAATTATTCATAGGTAGAGCCGCATCCTCACAGACGCGCTGGCTTATTATTATTATTATTATTATTATTATTATTATTATTATTATTATTATTATTATTATTATTATTATCCAAAATTCTTGAAATAAAGTTCTGTAATACAGTAGTGAAATCGCAATGCCTATACGCGAGTAAATGAATAGTTTTAAATCATAGATTAGATAAGCTTGTAATATTATAAAGAATCACCATTAGAAAAGTCCTGGGTTCGATGAAAAGTACAGAATTGTGGAAGTTAAGAAAATCAGAACACAGAAAACATAACGGAAACTACAAGAAAAATGAGTCTGTGGTTTTTGGACATATACAGTACCTATTTAGGATGGATGAAAACAGATTAACGAAAAAGTTATTAAATTACCTTTGGGGGAAAAGTCAGCAACAACCTGGATTCGCCGGGCTGAGTAGCTCAGACGGTTAAGGCGCTGGCCTTCTGACCCCAACTTGGGAAGTTGAACCTGGCTCAGTCCGGTGGTATTTGAAGGTGGTCAAATACATCAGCCCTATGTCGGTAGATTTACTGGCACGTAAAAGAACTCCTGCGCGACTAAATTTCGGCACTTCGGCTTCTCCGAAAACCGTAAAAGTAGTTAGTGGGACGTAAAGCATATATTTTGAAAACAGATGAACGAAAAAGATATTAAATTACCTTTAGGGAAAAAGGTCACCAACAACCTGGATTCAAGAGGACACGAAAGATATGAAACGAAATAATATAAAAGAAGTAGAAACCGTATTTTCAGGAATAAAATGTTACCAGACTACTACTACCACCACCACCACCCTTGACAAGCAGTATCTAAACAAACAGGCCTAACCAGACTCTCCCACCCCGGATACCCTACCCGCCAAGAAAGTAAGATCATCCATCCAGATTCATTAAGTTCTCACTTTCTCTGAACAATCAACGCCACCGAAGTACTTGAACTTCGGGTACAACCGAGGCGGAGCGCCATAAAGCTGCGAAACTAAAACGATGCTAATAGAGTCACGCCTCCAATAGCTTATTAACAGGTAGCGTAAATCTCACAGTGCAGCCAGATGCAACCTATAAAGCAACATCAAGCGTGGTCAGTTCCTGGATGGGTCACCATTCTGGACTGCCATCCAGTACCGCTAGATTACTGTGTCAGCCATACCATACGAATGAACGACGACCTCTGGCAACACACACATACATAAAAATGCACCATAAACACTCCATTACACCTAAAACATAACAAACAACACTGTCTTTTATACCACACAAAACAAGACAGAGTGAGGAGCGCCAATGGGCGCACCGATATCGGTACGTCACATACCACCTATCACTTCGGAGATAGGTGCACATACGGATAACCAGGACACGAGGCTTACCATTTTCAAAGGACGCCGGACTGAGCCGGGATCAAACCCGCCAACCACTTTCATTCGAAGCAACTTAATATGGCTATTATTATTATTATTATTATTATTATTATTATTATTATTATTATTATTATTATTTAGCAACTTACTGGTTTTGACTCAAATATATATTTTAATTCTACTGACATAATTAGAAACAAGCAACATTAATGATTTCTAGCATCAACCAACCAATCAATACTGATCTGCATTTAGGGCAGTCGCCCAGGTGGCAGATTCCCTATCTGTTTTAATCTTGAAAACTGTTAATTCACTCTCTTTTAACATACTTTGGTGCATTATCGTTGTTTTAGATGTTATTGTATAATGTTTTACATAATCATTTTTCAGCATTTTAACCTATAATTTATAAGATTAGAATGTCTATATTTGTATTATTTTTAAGATTGATATAGGCTGATGATGCCCGTAAGGAAGGTGAAACATGTACCTTTGACTTTTATGTATTATGTATAAAAAAATTTTGACCATATGAAATAGTGGATCATATTGTATTGTATTGAACAGGTGGACTTATAATATTGTAATAATATTTGAGACATACATACCACATAGTCGAGCAGCTCTTCTTTTTTCTCTCAATTCTTCCCAACTCAAACATTGCAACATTTCTGTAACGCTACTCTTTTGTCGGAAATCACCCAGAACAAATCGAGCTGCTTTTCTTTGGATTTTTTCCAGTTCTTGAATCAGGTAATCCTGGTGAGGGTCCCATACACTGGAACCATACTCTAGTTGGGGTCTTACCAGAGACTTATATGCCCTCTCCTTTACATCCTTACTACAACCCCTAAACACCCTCATAACCATGTGCAGAGATCTGTACCCTTTATTTACAATCCCATTTATGTGATTACCCCAGTGAAGATCTTTGGCTAGATGAGGTGGAGTCCACATTCGAAAGTCTTGAACTTCAAAAGTGGCACGTGGTGCTCTGCGAATGGGCCAACCCTGTGTTAAACTACACTGCTCTCGATCTGGTGCGTTCTAAACATGAAACGTTTTAATTTTAGTTTTCTACCTTATTCTTTTCTCCAAAAATGTGATCTCGCTCATTAGTGTGTTACGAGGTCGGAAAGTAAAAGTCTGTCTGCCGAAGCAAAAGTAACGGTGTGACATGGATGATGTGGTTATTAGAAAGGCATTATTTGTATAAATATTGTTCGTCAGGAATGTTGGTGAAATATAGCTCGTGGGTATGCCCTAGGTGGAGAAATAGAATAGGAAATTGTTTCCAATGGTGTTTCCGGAAGTTCACACATACCTTAAAGCCCCATTTTTTTAGTCAATACAAATGAGCTAAGTTCACTGAGAAAATGATTTCGGAGTTTGATGATGCTGATTGTTGTTTAAAGGGGTCTAACAGCTAGGTCATCGGCCCCTAATGGTATGAGGCGCAACGAAATGAAACGATAATTCAAACTTCAAAATATATCCACTGCCTAAAATATAAAACAAATGATGAGAAAATGACCATGAATCCAAAGCAATCAGTGGATCCAATTCACAATTCCTTATTTTCAGAGATGATGCTTCTGTAAACATTAAAATCTTTCTTGAAAACCAACTGTGAATAGTCTCCTGTTTTAATGTTTACAAAAGAGATCTATTAATACTTCGACCTTGACACATCTGTTCATATTTAATGTGAATCTTACAACTTAAAATCGAACTCAAGACTTTCAAGATTCTTACTACCGGGCGAGTTGGCCGTGCGCGTAGAGGCGCGCGGCTGTGAGCTTGCATCCGGGAGATAGTAGGTTCGAATCCCACTATCGGCAGCCCTGAAAATGGTTTTCCGTGGTTTCCCATTTTCACACCAGGCAAATGCTGGGGCTGTATCTTAATTAAGGCCACGGCCGCTTCCTTCCAACTCCTAGGCCTTTCCTATCCCATCGTCGCCATAAGACCTATCTGTGTCGGTGCGACGTAAAGCCCCTAGCAAAAAAAAAAAGATTCTTACTTGAATACAAAGGTTTACGTTTTATATATATATTAAAGTGTTGAGTGTTCTTCAAATAGTAGCTGATTAGATTTTTATCTTGTGATTATAAGAAGTTTTTCTTTTCTTATGGACATCATAAGCTCAATATCAAGAGTGTTTTAAAAGTGCAACGCTTTAATGAAATATGTTTTGATTCATTTATGTGCGATTGCCTGTTCTCATTAGTAGCTGAAGATGACGCTCATCAGCGTCGAAACTAGTCCCAAGTAAATGTTGTAGCTTAATTAGTTCAACGTTATTTTGTATTGAAAAGGTGGACTTTTTAATTTTCATTTTCTGTTACCATACTTCTACCTTCTCTAATTAAATGTATATTAAGTTATTCAGAGGTTTTATATTTATTTGACCGGACCCGAATTTTAATTTTAGCAGGCGGGCTCGTATCAAATTATTTACGCACGTGAAGCTACAGTGCAGTGATGTACACCGATGTTCATAAGAAACAGAACACCTTGAAAGAGATAGGAAGTTCATATTCACAGGGCATGTTCATTAGTATGTTCTGCAGGAACGATTAGTATTTCAGCCACCTAGGTTCAGCATGTGTCCTGTTGCCTAGTAGGCACTGGGTCCTCCATGGGCACTGACAACTTGTTCCATGCGTGATGGCATCGACGCGTATAAGGCGCGAATGGCGTCCCAGGGTATAGTCATCCATTCTGCAATCAACTGGTTCCACAGTTCATCTTTGGTGGTTGGCATTGAGTCACAGCACCGCACCCGTCGTTTCACCATATCCCACACATTTTCGATTGGCGACAAGTCCGGTGATCGGGCGGGCCAGGGAAACAGTCTGACATCCTGTGGCAGCAAGGAGGCAGGTGTTCGTGCAGCAAATTGTGGTCGCGCATTGTCCTGCTGAAATATGGCGTCTGGGGTGTCGTGCAGAATGGGTATGGCTACGGGTCGCAGGATGTCATTCACGTAGGTCAAACTGGTCACAGTACGCTGGTGAACACGCACCAACTGTGATTTGTTGTTGTACCCAACAGCATCCCACGCCCTAAGGCCTTGAGTTGGCGCTGTATGTTTTGCGCAAATGCAGTAATTGTGATGCCTCTCCCCCTGTATGCGGCCATCATTTTCAAACAAACAGAACCTGGATTCGTCCGAAAATACTATCTGCTGCCACTCCTGTCCCCAGTGAAGCCGTTCCATACACCATTGCAGTCCAGTATGTTTATACACATTAGTCAAAGGTAGGTGGAGAAGTGGACGACGCGTCGGTAGCCCAGACCGTAATAAACGGCGACGGACCGTCACTCCTGATAGTGTACGATGTCTTACACACTATTCCACTGTTGCGCTAGAGCCGAGGAGGAGGAGGAGGCAGATCTGTCCTGCAATGCCATTCGAATGAGGTATCCATCTTTTCGGGGGTGGTCTGGGTGGAGCGAGCAACCTATCTCGTCGTGTTCTACGGCCTTGTATTAACCATTCTGTACACACCCGTTGCAGTACCGACACACTTCGTCCCACGCGGGCAACAATTTCCCGGATGGATGCATCACGTTCTCTCATGCCAATAATGCCCCCTCTCTCAAACTCACTCATTTGACGGCACTGTTCTCGCATACGTCTGCGAGGCATCCTGCACGTCTGCTCAAGTCACACTGATCCATTACCTTCGGTTTATAGCGACGAGAGCCGTAGGCACATTTTAACAGTCGGTGGTAGTGCGCAGTGATATCGATGCGGACCTTGAACATGAGGGCCGACATGGTTCATATGCTAACCATTTCTTCAGAACATATTAATGCACATGTCCTTTGAATATGAACTTCTTTCTAGTCTTTCAAGGTGTTCTGGTTTTTATGAACATTGGTATACTTAGAACTGTTCTTAAACATTACGCACACATACGTCCTAAAGCCTCATTAAAGTGATGAGTGTAGCTGCAGTGCAGTGATTAGAATTGCAACTTCCACATTACCAAGTCGGCCGTGACATTACACTGCCTGAAGCATTCGCACGGGGGGTGGTATAAGCCGAGGGGCAAACGAAGCTACTATCTTCCTTACAAACATCACACTCTTCTTCAAATTCCTCCCTCGAATATACCATTCACTGTTTATACAAAATTATATTTTACGAACTGCGTACAATCATCCCTGCCTTCTCTACGGGTTATGTGTATGTATCTGCCAAACAACTTGAATAAGAACATAATAAGGATAATTTTAAAAAAAGAAATGGAACATGCCCGAGTCATCAGTACGTGACTGTGGACTTCAAGAAACAACTTGGCATTTATACCGGCGCAGTCAAGGTCCCTCATAAGGCCCAATACTGGGCAACACACGGACTGATCGTGTTGTTTCAAATACATTGTATATATTAAGTTTCTTCTTCTTCTTCTTCTTCTTCTTGCTTCCGAATTTGGCCAACTGTGGACCGCGTGAAACTTAATGCTTTCGGGGCATTCTTCTTCTTTTCTCTTCCCAGAACTTCTTCATTCGTTCACTCCTTATTTTCCTCTGCTCCTCAGATATTACAAATTTGGGCCTGTTCTTCCGCTGTTCTTCATGGAATTTGTGGTCATCTACTCGAGTTCTGAACTTCTTTCTGTCGAGGATCAATTCTGGTGTTGTTTTAATTTCTTCTGCGTCCTTCTTAACCTCCTCCACCCATTTCGTCGTCCTCCTCCATCCAATTATATAATTAAATATTCTTTTAGTCAGGCGGTTGTCATCCATTCTGACGAGATGTCCATAAAATTTCAGTCTCCGTTTTCGCATTGTGTCCGCGATCTTTTCGGAATACTTGTAGAGATCCTAATTTCTCCTTTCCCTCCATGTCCCATTCGTTTTCTGAGGACCGAGAATTTCCCTCAGAATGTTCCTTTCCTTCTTCTCGATTTCTTTCAGTTCCCCCTTTTTTAATTTAAGATGAGGCATTCTGAACCGTACAGCCCGTCTGGTTTTACAACAACATTGTAGTGTTTAATTTGTAAACTACGTAAATTAGTCTCTTAGGTTAAACTGTGATAAGTTTTCATGTTTTGTTGTGATCTTTTTAAGTTTTTTTGTTTCTTTTGTTAATAGCGTAGTTTCTTAGGTTATATGAGTTGTTAATGACCTATAATAAGTTTTCAATTTTTATTGTGACGTTACAAGTTGATTCGGTAATTTCTTGTAAATTAAATTAGTTTCTTAGGTTAACTTTGTTGTTAATTTCCCTATGACTTTTCATTTGTTTATTGTGATGTTTTTGACTCGAATAAATAAGTACCGTAGGCTACACGCTACCATACACCATTTCTTCAAAATCTGAGTGTTTCCCTCACATTCTTACAAGACGGAATAGATCAATAATTTACATTATTGCTCATTACCAAACGGTGTTCTTTTCTCATATTCTCCTATCAGACAAAATAGTTGTCATTGCTACTCCACTTCAAATGACATAATGGGAGGTAAACAAGGCAGTGTAGACGGACTTACACCTGCGAAGAACTTTTTAAATTTGAAAATGTTACCTTGTCTCCTGTAATCCTAGATTTCCAGACATAACAAGTTTGGAATTTTCACCGTGCAGCCATTTCGAAAGGCAGATATCATACCAAAATAACGGAGAAAAGTGAATAAATACAATACCAATTTATAGCTTTGAAAGGCAAAACGAGGCGCTAAGTCTCTTAAAAATTCAGTACAGGCTAAAACAGGCAAAACCCACAAAATAAAAATTGGCCCTGCCATTCCTTTTTTTTCTTAAATATCTGTTTACGTCGCATCGACACAGATAGGTCTTATGGCGACGATGGGAGTGGAAAGGAAGTAACCATGGCCTTAATTAGGGTACAGCCCCAGCATTTGCCTGGAGTGAAAATGGGATACCACATGCAGTGCTGCCGCCAGTGGGGTTCGAATAAACTATATCCCAAATGCAATGTTACAGCTACGTGGCCCAAACCGCGCAGCAACTCGCACGGTCCCTGCCATTCCCAAATATGGCAAAACATGTAGGCTATATCAACCCGGTACGATTCCTTCAACACGAGACGGTCTGACGAAGTCTGAGAGTGACCTTATTCTACGCCGCAATCATATAGTCGCTTCTTTCCTTTGTCTGCGCTTCCCATTGACAAAAATTTCACTCGAATCTAGGGGTTCCTTTATGGTGTGCAAATTTTATGACAACTGAACGAATTGCCTGGGTGATTCGCGACCTATAGCTGTTGACTTTCATTCGGAAAACGGTTGATTCGAATTCCATTATTGGCAGCCCGTGGTTTCTCGTAATCAAATAAAAACTAACCAACTCCATGGAGGTGATGATAATTGTTTTAAGAGGAAGATATCGGCCAAAGGAAGAGACAGGCCAGGAAGGGCGTGAAAATGAAAGACTCCCTAGGATTTGCAAACTAATACCGTCGGGGTCGGAAAAGAACAATAGTTCACCAACGGAGATCGGAGAGGATAGATGAAGATGAGGAGCCTGGCAAAAGTAAGTGGAAGCAATGCCAGGACTCAGTTAAGGGCCCCGTGGTCACCAACCCACTCTCCCAAGTTAAGAGCCCATGGGGACCCTTTTAGTTACCTCTTACGACAGGCAGGAGATACCATGAGTGTTATGCTACCGCCCCCACGGCACTACAGTCCTGATGGGTCTTGGCTTATTAAGCCATCGCTGCTCAGTGCAAAAGCCTGCAGATTATGAAGTGACGCGCGGTCAGCGCAATGAATCCTCTCGACCAATTCTTGTCTTTCTAAACCAGGGCCGCTCTCTTAACGTCCTCGTGTAGGTTCAGTGGACCTCGAACCAGGTAAAAATTCCTGACCTGGCTGGAAATCTATCCGAGGTTTTTGCCATTTTCACGCCAGATAAATTGTCTTAATTAGGGTCACGGCTGTTTCTTTGCAATACCAACGTCGCCACAGAACCTGAGTTGGAAAGACGTTCAACCAGTATCGGGTATATACCAAGTTGCCCGCCAGCGCAGTATTTTCTACTTGTAAGTTTCCCGCTTGAATGAGATGTCTAATAACTGATATTCACTGGAGTATTACTGCCTTAAGGTTATTTACGTCAGAATATGAAGAGATAACAACCGGACGGCTGTTCACTGCGATCGGAGAGATATACATAGAAAGAGGCCAGAGAATAAGTCTATGTTTTATAGATTTCGAAAAAGCATTTGACAGAGTTAAATGGAACAAGCTGACGGTGATCCTAAAATTAGGCAGTAAACTGGAATAGTCGAAGATGAATTCCAGAGTTAAACTTGGTCGAAAAAAAAAAAGCAGCAGTGCAGCTAAGGGATGGTGTAATGATATGAATTAGGGAGAGGAGTGAGATAAGGTTATTATCTTTCGCCAACCTTTTTTGTAACTTGAAAGCTTTCCCAGTCTGTCGAACACACAAGATCAATATAAACATCACACTATAACATACCTGTGAACAACACAATTAAACCAGGAATAGTGATTTTTTATTCCTTGTATAATAGTGTTTTTACAGGTACCCGGTGAACAGAATAAAGTGGAACAGCACCATCCTGTGCGCGGGAATTCCTGAGTGAGTCGGCCGGTGACAAAATACAGGGAGTGTGGTGCGTGCGCTATTAGCGGCGAGAGAATAATAGGCCTATTTTTGTTTTTCGGAAGCCATCAATAGTGATAGGTATGTGCAAACCATTTTGAGGCCTTTTTTGTTTTTGTTTTGAGAATTAGCAGAAGGAGAAAAGTGTCGCGTTTTTCCAGCCAGACTCTGCGACGGCACATACAGCCCATTTCTTAGAGGAAATAATGCAGTGTTTGAAGATAGTTATCACTAACAACATATGGCCTCCTCGGTCCCCACACTTAAACCCCTGAAGTTTTTATCTCTGGGGGGCACTCAAAGAGAAAGTGTATAAAACAAATTCACACACTTTAGATGAACTTCGAAATAACATTCGTCAAGAAATTGCTGCCATTTTTCAGAGGGAACTGCAGAAGGTAATGAACAATTTCCTAAGCCGGGGCCAGAAATGCTAGAACAGCGAAGGGAGGCAGTTTCAATTTCTCTTGGTGTGATATATGTGAGTACTTTTATATTTTGTGATGTTTGTTTGTTAGAAATAGCTTTCGCGACAACGTATTTACTGCTGACTACCTGTCACGCACGCACCTCCCATGTGCAGGCTGCGCGAGCGGTTCCGCTTTATGTTTCACACACTGTATATTGTAGTCTAATATTTATATTGAACGTGTGTGTTCGGCAGACAGAAAAGCTTTTAAGTTACATTTAACTGAATTGGCAATGAAAATCCGCTTTCTTCTTAGCAAAGCAAGACGTGATATGTAATACACCGCAAAATGACAAACTGGAAGGCATAGGCCTAAGCATAGGCTATTTTCTTTACGTCCCACCGACACAAATAGGCGACGATGTGAAAATGGGAAACCACAGAAAACCCTCTTCAGGGCTGCCGACAGTAGGATTCGAACCCACTATCTCCCGGATGCGAGCTCACAGCTGCGCGCCCCTAACCGCATGGCCAACTTGCCCGGTTGTAAGCATACGATAACTTGTATCAGATTACCAATGAAACACTGTCTCTTCAAGAGATTATATATGTTAGAAAATAAGTAATGGAAGAGTACCGAATGAACATAAATGATAAAAACACAGGTCATGAGAATATATGATCGAGAAGATAAGAGAAGATTACATCAGAAGGCAAAGAAGGTTAGGAAGTATCGGTGTTTGGGAAAGCATGCTAAATGAAAATTGAGGAAGTGGTAAAGAGATAACAAGGATAGCCTTGGAAAAAGGAAGCATTTAACAAAAAAAGAAATACTTTTTATACAGTGGAATGGAGTCAGATTTTTTTTTTCAATTTGCTTTACGTCGCGCCGAACAGTTAGGTCTTATAGTGACGGTGGGATAAGAAAAGGCTAGGAGTGGGAAGGAAACGACCATGGTCTAAATAGAGGTACAGCCCCGGCGTTTATCTGGTATGGAAATGGGAAACCACGGAAAACCAACTTCAGGGGTTGGGGTTCAAACCCACTATTTCCGGATTGCATGGAAAGGACTTGTCAAATGTTTCGCATGGAGTGTTCTTTAATACGGCTGTGAAAGATGGGCTCTGAAGAAGGGAGATAAGGCGGAGAGTGGAAGGAATAAAGTGGGTGGACAGAGTGAAAAAATTGTCGAAGAACACAGAATTCTCCTGAATACTGTTTTAAAGAGGAAAGCCAATTGGATAGACCACGTTATGAGAGGGAAAGAAGGAGAGAAGAAAAATATTGGCGTTAGGCTGTCACTATTGTAACATCCGCAGGGTTCTGAGGATCTCGTAGACTCACTGATCGGAATCACAACGACAGCTAACCTCCAATTGAGCACCAACTTATAACAGAGTATGCGCGTGACGTCACATATTTTGCACGAATTTTCCCTTACTTCGAAGCGCCTACTATGTTTCAAATTCTCATTTGTTCTTTGCAACAGGTAGCCTCCTCTATTTGTCAATTGAGACATTAAACATAATCGTAAGTTAAATGCTCTCGGCGATGTACGCGTTCTAATCAAACACTAAAAGCGCCTTAAAATTTATCTTTCCATCCACTCAGTGTCGAAGAACATAAGTCTACGTTAAAAAAAAAAAAAAAAAAAAAAAAAAAGTTTCCATTCGGGATAATCAATGAACATATTTCAATAAATGAAACTCAAATTGATAACGATTAATTTATTTGAATCCAAAGAATCGTTTTTGAGATACATCTGTATGGTATTTGGAAGTGTAGGATTCAGTGCATCGAAAGCGGGAAACTAGCTCAGCAGTGGCGGGGATCAGTGTTGCCAACTTATATTTTTCAAGATCCGCTAAATACTACTAAAAATCTGCTAAAATTCCGCCAAGAAATCCGATCTCAAATAATAATAATAATAATAATAATAATAATAATAATAATAATAATAATAATAATAATAATATGGCGTATGGCTTTTAGTGCCGGGAGTGTTCCAGGACATGTTCGGCTCGCCAGGGGCAGGTTTTTTGATTTGACCCCTAAGGCGACCTGCGCGTCGTGATGAAGATGAAATGATGATGGAGACGACACATACAATTAATCAAAATTCCCGACCATGCCGGGAATTGAACCCGGGACCCCTGTGACCAAAGGCCAGCACACTAACCATTTAGCCATGGAGGCGGAAATAAAATAATAATAATAATAATAATAATAATAATAATAATAATAATAATAATAATAATAATAATAATAATAATAATAATAAATGTGTGCACTCATCTGCTCTGTGAGTTTCACTGGGATTAACCGCCTGCGAACCGGCGAGCTAAAACGTTTAGGCGTTTTACAGCCGGTGCAAACTAGGTGAAGCCCCTAACTCAAGGGCCACACACAGAACAGGCCAGTTCATTACACGGTCTTTCTTCATAGCATAAATATAAATGCTACTCTCTCACAGTTTCATTATCTGTCGTCATTCGTCAACTAAGTGATAAGTACCTTTCCCCACGCATTACAAATTTATGATACCATGATCTCATAACATCAAATCCATATAACATGTTTTCCTCATGTGACTGCTAGCTCCTGACAAGAAATACGGAATAGCTCGAAGACAGATCGGAGTACAAATTTTTTTAAAATGTAAAATAGATAAAACTCTAAATTCCGTTATAATACATCTAGAATTTCGCCAAAATATCCGCTGTCCGCTAAATGATATATTTCTCCGCCGACAGTCTTCTAATTCCGCCAAATTTAGCGGAAAATCCGCTAAGTTGGCAACATGGCGGCGATATGGATCAGGCATATCCGGGGGAAGGGTCGGAGGGGGGGGGGGGGGGAAGGAAGGCTTGTGAGGGACCCATGACTGTTTCTTAATTCAGTAGTTGAAGAGTGATTTTATATATTGATAAAGCTACAGCACACAACACAGTAGTATTTGTATTACAGAGGGTTATACCAAACTTAGGTATCGTATTGCAGAGCTTCTTTCGTCAGTAGGAGTACGGTAGTTATTTCTGAAAGAATGTGGGTTCTAATAATAACCATCCCTTGCTGCCACTCATAACAATCAACAAGGGTTTTTTAAGTAATTAGCCAGTTCTGAGAACCCAAGTCAGTGAAGATGCGATAACAAGAATGGCCTCCTTATCTAAAGTCTAAATACTGAAGTTTCGAGTCTGTTTATAACTCTCGGCAGTCAGTGTAGATAACTAGGCCTACGATTGGCGGTTGAGTTGTGAATAGTAGTAAATTATTTGGTCCTCATAATGAGATGATTTCTTAATATTGTGATGATCAGCGTGTTTTGGTTACTATGATTGGAATATGCATTTCTTGTGTGTGTGTTTGTACCATATAAGTGTTTTGTTTAATTCCTTCAAAATTGAAAATTAAATTGTGTAACATTATTATTATTGTCCTTGCTGTTCAAGGTATTAATATACAACCTTGTACTACAAAATAATCTTGTACCTTTCCTTCTTAGGAAACGAGGGGCCCATTTTCAATTATTGTGGGGGTGGGGAGCGAGCATCTTAGCGCTGCTACTGTAAATCAGGGCCTATGAAACTACCAATAATGAAATAATCGGTTCTCTACAGTATGACGAGATGAGGCCTCTGATAAAATAGCTTTCTATATACATGTCTCAGTCATGGCCATCCATCAATACTTCATATCACAGTCTGCACGATTACTAGGTAACACTGTCTGACCGTCCATCCACACATTACATCATCACTGCCTGCATGGGCTGTGTTGGAGGCACGACCACAGAATATGTCACATGGGTGTTAGAAATAAGTGGATGTGCAGAGTTCAGCTTTAAAACTTTGCTTTAATATCTCCTTTTACAAATGCTGTCAAATATCACTGTTTCCATTCATCACTCTGTAGTGTAACGTTTAGCACTATTAGCTGTCATCGTCTCACTCTTGTGGCTGGATCAGCAGGTTTTAAACAATGAGCCCGTGTAAACCTGTATGGTTTGATGTGTAACAGCTTTGTAGCTCTGTGTGCAGAAGAAACCAAAACCCTACTTGTTGTACTAATTTTGTGAGCGATTTATTCGGTGACTATTCAAGATTCGCACCAATGTCATTTAGCTTCTCCTCCGTTAAAGCTGTTTGTGTGCGCACATGTTTTTTATTGAGCACTGAGTCAGTAGTTTCAAATTAATTTACAATTTCGTGAATCTGTGCTCATGAAGGTGGCACTTCACCAGGAAATTGCTGAACAAATGCAACATGTACCCATCATGTCGACTCGTATTTAAAATAACTTTTACGTATGAAAATACGGTGTCGAAATGATAACTGTCTCACCATGTTAACAGCTGAGATTCAGACTGGATCTTGAACACGTGCTCACTCCTTGCAAGGTCAAGAACTATGCCGCGCCTCCTGTACAGCTGCTTAGGTCTCGGAGCATAGAAATGCCGCTGGACGGTCTGGGTTTATAAGAGAGACCCCGTATTATTACAGATATTGATAGATATCACTTACAAGATCTCGTCTATATGAAATGAATGACACCTTGCAGTACGTGCTAACAGATCGCACTGTCGAGTTATACTAATTTTACCACTTGTCCGTTTTACTCTTATTCAGGTTCATAGAAGAGCAGAAACAAGGAAAAGGTAATATAAAAATTGGTGGTCAAAACCTTGAAATATTGTTGTAGAGTATCAATATCATGTCAACTGTTTGAGGGCAAGGAAGAATGTGAAGCTTAGGAACTCCAACCTTTGATTTTAGTTTATTTTACATAGAAGTAATAATTTTATAGTGACTTAAAACTAATAGCGTTTTTACGCGAATAATCCCCGCCACCGAATAATCTCCGCACCCTAATTTTTAGGAAGGCTCATTTTGAAAAAAAAAAATTAAATGAACTAAAATTTCTACCATCAAAAGCGTAACGTAAGCACAAACAATCATTTAATATCACCTCGTGATGCCCATGTGGTCTTTACGCAAATATGAACATGTAAATTTACAGATATAGCTGCTTTGCCTGTGATGACAAAAATACATTATGATTGCTATGAAATATATTTGCCTCAAAAATTAGCTAGTAGGTTTACTTATGTGACAGATATTTAATCAATCAGAACTTGCAATAGGCTCAATTCCCTGTAGATCGGAAGATTCGTTGTCTCTTGCATCACTAGAACCCTCTCCTAAACGACTTGCAAATTCGTCACACTTGATGTCTAGAACACTCTCACATGCGGTCTCTTTACTCGGATGGTAACATGACCAGTGGTTGATAATTCTTTTCGTGCAATGTAAACACTTGAGGAGAAACAAGCCAGCGAATTCGGATGTTAGTTTTGTGATACAATAAAACCTTGTTAATTCAAAGACTTAGGAACGCAGAAAAAGGATTTCAAATTACGTGATTTTGAATTAACCGACAACTTGTAATTCAGAAATGTCAACCCTCGCCGTATCACAACATATTGTAATACCCATTACTGCATGCAATCAACACTGATTCATGGTTTAAAACTTTCAAATGCCATGAAAAAACTATTTCCTACATGTATCTAACAAGTTGTGTATACAGTATTCATTTATGCTAGCTCTCCTGTGCAAATACTTTATTCATTGGTTTACTGTGTTGTATGAATTTTAGATGCCCTGCACTTGCACGGAAAGTATCCAATGCCCTTAAAACATCGTGGCTTATTAAACTTTCTCATGACGAGGGGAAGAAGGCTTTCGCTTCCATCTGCATGGCAACAAAGTACAGTACCACAAGTCCGTTTGGACTCTGCATTTAAAAAAAAAAAAAGCAGTTTCATCGGCATTGACAATATTTTTCGGTGCGCACGAATTGATTATAATTATGAGCTATGCTTTTTCGCTAACTGTTGGCATCGCCAGTTTTCGCGGATTCTGCTTCTCCGCACACTGCCAGCTACGTGATATTGTAGCGTTCCTTTACAAAAGAATTAAGATTTTACTTGAACTTCAACTATGAAACACACTACAGACACACCAAAGTGAGTGAAAATGCGGAAAGCTACTCCTACACGTTCTGGAAGATGCGTTTTATTGTGACGCGAATAAATTTTGAATTACTCTGTAAAATACTATTTTTTAATGTAAAGGCAGTTTAGAATTAAAAGTCTGAATTGTTTTCCATTTAAATATGACACATGGGGAGTTTTCTTCCATCTGCAGTTTCACAAAGCATAACTGTACATTCAACATCAAAAAACTAAGTGAGCCTGGAGCTTGTTGCCAACCTTGACGCAAATAAAACCTGCATCCTGATTTCGTGCTCAATTATTTTTAAAAAATATGCGGGGATTATTCGCGTAAATATGGTAATTTTATAATGAAGGGTTTTAGACATGCTAAGTGAATTTTATACTTGTGGCTGATGAAGGGAATGGCAGCGTACCTGAAACATGTACCGCATATAATTATGTATAAATAATAAATGTGAGTTTATACAAGTAAGTATTGACATGGAGGACCAATATGAAATAATATATATTCCTGTATAGGTTTCAAATAATGTGTTGTACTTACTGACTGCGTGCCCATAGAGGATTGTTCTAGAACATCATCAAAACTCCTAGAAGATGGTAACATAAACGAGCAGAACACATCTCTTTTATAAGACAAAAGTTTTACTTGAACAAATATTACTCTACATACGAAAAAAAATAAAATACTGTCACTGTATACAACAGAAATAGGCCTCCTTTCATGTGTAAATATATAATGTGGTGTAAAAACAATCTATGAAGGACCATTAGAAGCACAGTTTTTCTTCTTTCAAATAGACAAACACTTTATTATTCAAAAATAAATAATTAGAATATTTCATTTGTATGAAAATGATGCTTCATCAGAAGATTTCTTTAGAGTACCCGTGAGCATTTTGGGATGGAAAATGTGAATACAAAATGTAGGATTCTTCTTCTTGCGTACAATACTTCATTAAAAGAGAAAATTACATGAAAAGAAATAAAAGGAAGTGAACTTGATCTAATAAGCAATGAATTTAGCAATATACTGTATATGCAGTGATGGGAAAAGTACAAAATAAAAGTAAATTAATTGGGCTCAATTACTGTTACTTGAAAAAAAAATGTACTCACAATTACTAATTACTTCACAGAACACAAGGTTTTAGGGAATCACTGACATTTTTCACATGGGAATGGAATGACACCAAAGTTTGCAAGGAAAAATACATTACTCCATTTTAAGTTATATAGCACAGAGACATTAAGTAGCTATCATCACTGCGCTCAACAATACTGCAAGGATAATCAGGATAATCTTGGGATGCCTAAAACCAATGCCGTACCCAACTGTTGGAATAGCCCCACCCAACATCCAGAGGACCACTGCTGCAGACGCTGAGCGACCAGAGTAGGAGAACGACCATCGACATCCACTCTGTGGTGACCAAGCAGCAAGGTCTCACCTCAGATCCCACAAGAGCTTCCTTGCTAGGATTCTGCCTCTGGAGAGAACACCAGAGAAAACTCGTCTTAACAGATGGAGGAGCTCACTGCCCACAGACATGTCACCAAAGGAAGAACTAGCTCCTGGCGCCGACCGACCTTACCCTGTGTGGAGATCCCTCGACCGTTTACGAATGGGCGACCCTCGATGCGAGACCAACCTGAAGAAGTGGGGGAAGCTTCCAGCTCGTGTGAATGTGGTGCTGAACAAGACCCAAGACACCTTCTTATCTGTCCCCTCCTGGACAACCCATGCACATCACAAGATGTTTTTAGGGGAAACAAAAAGGCCATCGCAGCTGCAGTTTTTTGGAATTGCTGACCGGGCATGGAAATGAATGAATGATTGATCATTAGGTGAGACTAATCAAATTTTCAAAATGATTGCACCCAAACAAAGTTTGCATCTTACTTTCATGATTGCATTATTTTCAGAACTAATTTTGTTTTGTTTTGTTTTTGCTATTTGCTTTACGTCGCACCGACACAGATAGGTCTTATGGCGATGATGGGACAGGGAAGGCCTAGGAATGGGAAGGAAGCAGCCGTGGCCTTAATTAAGGTATAGCCCAGCATTTGACTGGTGTGGAAATGGGAAACTACGGAATAACATCTTCAGGGCTGCCGACAGTGGGGTTCGAACCCACTATCTCCCGGATGTGAGCTCACAGCTGCGCGCCCCTAACCGCATGCCCAACTCACCCGGTCAGAACTAATTCAAAGTATTTATTCAAATAAGGAAATGGAAATAACATCTGCATGTCATTAGAGGCAACTAAAAGGGAGACCAAGGACTCAACTTTGGAGTGTGGGTTGGCAACCACGATTCTGCTAGGTGAGTTTGGGATTGTTAATCCCTTACTTGTGTCAGTGTCCTTGGTTAACAATTGTTTTTTCCCGACCCCGACGGTATTAGTTTTCGAAGCCTAGGTTGTCTTTCATTACTATGCCCTTCGTGGCCCTTCCCCCCCCCCCCCTTCTTTTCTCCATTTTCTTTCTGATTAGTGTTAGTAGTGGATGGTTGCTCAGTTGTACCTCCTCTTTAAACAATAATCACAACCACCACCACCACATCAACCGCATAGTACACGATTATCTGAATCTCAACCATTAAACATGACCACCTACCGGTAAACGAACGAGTGCACCACATATTCTGGAATTATACCCCTGGCGCGACGGCTTGCGAGTGCTGGGGCTCCAAAGTTGCTAAGCTCTCGATGCAATGCAACAGACGCTTGGTAGGCCAAGGCCTTTGGGGCTGTTGTGCCATGGGGTGGGTAGTAGGCAAACATAAATTTTCACAGAAAATTAATAAAAAATATACAGGAATGACACAAGAATGAAGAAAAAATTTGTGAATGAATGAAAAGATCCTGGGAAGTAAAGAAAAAACATTGTACTAAATAAGTTCAAATGTGCTCCTAAGTTAAGCATAATGACTCAATAAAAGGATGATGATGATGATGATGATGATGATAATAATAATAATATAGAAAAGGTATTGTTTATTTGAACAGTTAAATGCATTCCTCAACCCATACTTGAGATATTTTAAATATCTCTGAGATTAGTGTACATTATCAAATCTGGTCACTATTAATGAACCATGTTCAATGCTTTTATATAAAAAGGGAATGATATAAAATACCTTACCATTGATGCTTTCACGGCCCGTACTTACAGACATGACATAGGCTTTTGGGCTTATGCCGTGTCAAGAAAATAAGGTGAAATTCTTTACGTTTCGCAGAGAACTTTGCTCTGCATCTTCAGAAGAAAATCTCGACTGTCCACGAGGAAGACTTCTCCAAGTGTGAAGTTTGAACTTAGACGTTAATAAGAAAAGTGGAAGTGGTATGTTAATTTGTCACCAGTACAGCGCTAGCATTTGAAGCAGAAGCTGACGGCACCATGAGAATCCATCTGAGAGGGAATAACATAACAGGTGTACACACATATGAAAGTATGACTCTGACACATCTGGTGATGAGGAACGTACGAATTTGGATAAAACCACAAACAAAATAATGATGAAGGGACAGGAAAGCGAACTACCTACGCAAATTCTTAATGGCAGGCTAGCTGAGACTAATATTTTGTTCATGTTCCTTGATATGAGTACCAATGGACCGGCATGCTTCGCCAATGTATACCTTGCCGCAAGTACAGGAAATTTCGTATACCCCAGGATGTAAAAGTGGGGACAATCTGTCCTTCGTTTTACCTAGACTGTGAACAATTTTAGTGAAATATTTATATAATTTTTTCAGTGTAGGAGCAGCATAGTTGCCTCTCCCCTGAAAGCCCCATGTTCAATTTCCAAATACTTACTCACCCAAAAGAAAACCAGATGAATTCATCATGTTTGTAATTATCTACAGCTGATGCTTTTTCGGTGGGCACCTACATAAAAGAGTACTTTTTTTTTTTTTTTGCTATTTGTTTTACGTCACGCCGACAGAGATACGTCTTGTGGTGACGATGGGATAGGAAAGGCCTAGGAAGTGGAAGGAAGTGGCCGTGGCCTTAATTAAGGTACAGCCCCGGCATTTGCCTGGTGTGAAAATGGGAAACCACGGAAAACCATCTTCAGGGCTGCCGACAGTGGGGCTCGAACCCACGATCTCCCGATTACTGGATACTGGCCGCTCTTAAGCGACTGCAGCTATCGAGCTCGGTGAAAGAGTACTTAAAATCTAATCTAATCTAATATAATGTAAATTAATGGTATGAGTTTTATTATTCTATTACAATAGCTCGATGCAGGTCACATTTCCTGACGTGATCTTTAAACAAAGCAGGCAACTGTTTATACAATATGATCCATTATAGAAGGATCACTGACCAAATAAAAGTGAAGTTGAACAAGAGAAATTTGGATTACATAAAATCAGTTTCATGGTCCGTAGCACACTTACACAGATTCACAACTAAATATTTTTATTTTCCACCTTGTCGATACACTAAATTGCTTAAGGCAACTTACTGGTTAAAAGTGGTACATATTTCGTATATGATAAACATCTTCAGCCACATAACACTGTTTAGATGAAAAATTCATGTAATGACAAAGTATCAATGCTTTAGAGGAAGTGTCCTTTTAACCAATAAGTTGCCTTAAGCAATTTAGTGTATCGACAAGGTGGAAAATAAAAAAATACTTAGTTGTGAAGAGAAATTTCTTGCCCCATTTCCACTATCCGTGTTAACTCGTTTTCATCTTTCATACTACAGGCCCGCATTGGATTGAGAATATTTTAACTTCTTCAATGAACAGTTCTGGTCACAAGATCCACTCGCTCCAGAGAAATACGACATAACATCGTACTTACGAAGATGGCTTTTATATGTATTATCTACTGACTTAGTACTGTTTTTACGTTCACAGAGGAAAATCATCCACTTCTTTCAACGTATTTAACATTACTGCATCGCACTTAGCATACATTTCTCTACACACGTTGATGCCAATGCTGTACAAAGCACCCAAATCTAAAAATTTTAAAACTGTCAATGACTTTGAACTTATTTATACGAGGCTTCTCAACTTCAGTTTTTTATTTTATTAGTGACTAACAAGTTGTCATTCTTGTACTAATTACATATTCAAACCTGGACATTTAGCATAAATATACTTTATATTTTAACTTGTTATAGATAGTTTTAATTACGAGGGTCAGTTTTGTGTGTTTTAACTTTAATGTGTATCTTTGTATAATGACCCTATTTGGCTGATGATGACGTCTATGGATGTTGAAACCGGTACCATTTAATAAATGATATGTAATTTTAATCAACAACATATCTTGTATTGAAAAGGTGGATCTTGTACAATTTAGCTTATTGTTTTGTAGTATTCGAGCACTCGAGGCCTAGGGAGTCTTTGATTTTCACGCCCTTCGTGGCTCTTGTCTTTCTTTGGCCAATACCTTCATTTTTCGATGTGTCAGATCCCTTCCATTTTTTCTCTCTGATTAGTGTTATATGGAGGATGGTTTCCTAGTTGTACTTTTTCTTAAAACAATAATCACCATCACTTTTAGAGCGCATCAAGCCCCATATGTTATTGGTAGGTAAGATTATGAAGCCGAGACTAGCATACTTTGGCCACATTATGCAATCAGATGCACTGGAAAAAGCAATCATGATAGGAATGATCAGCGGTACAAGAAGACAAGTTCACCAGAGGACTCGTTGGTTGGGCACCATTAAAACAGACACCACTCTCACGCTGGAAAACTAAAGGAGGCAGTGTGCAACAGGAGAGCAACTTGGAGAGAGCTAATTCATAGAATCGCCGATGGTCGGATTTGACTGAACGGATGACATCACCCCCCCCCCCCCCCTCAGAAAAAAGTATATCATAATACACAATAAAATTACTTTGATACACCCAGCAGTTACTTTTCAGTTTAGGTTTTCTTGAAGCATCCTTCCCCCTGCGATGATATTTTCGTCTTCTGAACCACAAGCAGTTCCAGTGTAGATGTGCTAATGTAGGCCTAAATTCTATCTGATGTTTCCTCAAGGACTGAAAAATCTTTTGTGGAAAAGTTACTGTGAGGTACACTTAATACAGTACTGCAAATATAACATCACTGAAGATTCCATAGTGGAGAAGAGCAGAGCAGTGTAGAGCTCTTTCATTCATAATTAATTTCACAATGCATATGGGTAGCAAAAGGAACTGATGATTGAATAAGTTTCGTTGCCAACTCACAAGTATTGAAACTAGGAATGTTGAGCAGTGCTGTTCGAAAGAATTGAGTATGTTTCTTCTTTCCTTTTTGTCGCAGAAAATTATTCTTTTCGTGATAGTGTAGCTTTTCCGTAATAATTTCCCCTTTGATGTAATACCGTAATCGTGAAGCGAAATCCATAATAGCTGGCACCTCTGTGCAGGGGATATGGAGGAAATTTTGGGCAACGATTGTGATGATGCGGTGCCATGGGTAGGGGGAGCAGTGGTTGTGAAGTCAATGGGCCTAGTGGTGAGGTTGTGTCTGAAGTTGAACCCAGGTGTGTTGAATATTAATTTGACTCCATAATCATTAGAGCTACAGTATTTTGAACTTTTTGTGGATGAGAAAATTTTGACGAATGTTGCAGATGAAATTAATAATGTTATAAACAGGCAGTCGATGGTAAACCAAACAATCCAGCATTAGGGGATACATGGCCTTATCTGAGAATCCAGCAATGAAAAGGTTAGGAATGATACACATCAGGAAATGTACCTCATTCTAAAAAAATATACTTGATTATCATGGTTCCTTCATGTAAAATTATGAATATTAATTATGAATGTTATTTCATGAATCACTTACAGAGTAGAAAATATGTTTGTCATCTACTGAAATATACCAATATCTCTTATAATGCATCAGTGTTAAAAGCTTCATTGCATGTACTTATATATTTACATTTCACTTATACACAGACAGGTTAGACAGATTATGGAAGCTCAAAAAACTAAAACCGACTTCAATACATCAGCTATAAAAACATCTTATATTTACACTTTTAAAAAATCTCTCAGTGCTGTCAAATTAGGACCAGTCATACATTTACTTTTAAGGAATGCAATACCACATCAGATCATGTTCAACATGAGATAAAGAATATACAACATAAGATCAACTAAAAACAATTAACAACAACCAGTGATGTCATTCTTTGTACCCAAGTTTTACAGACTTTGACAGTATAAACAATCTGTGTAGCTGGGTTTACATGGCAGTGATAATGGGCACTTATTTTGCTAAGCATTCCGAATATAGTCCTAGAAAGTCTTTTCTTGGGTGAACAAGTCTCATTAAAATTTATCAAGGCAGTTTTACTGGAAAATATTCTTGCTTACATCTATTTGTAAAGAGAAAGAATGAAAGATGATGATAATGTTGATCATCATCATGATCATGATATTATTAATATTATTATTTTAGCTCTTTAAGTCTTAAGGGCTTTTTCAATCGTGAAATTACCAGTGTTTCGCTCCAGTGTAGCAGTGGGCTCATCAGTTGGAATGCTACACCTTACCAAGATGCTGGCGCTAGTGCGCCGTTGAGACACCACTGCAAGCCTCTTATGTAGGACAATGCTGTGACGGTGCACTAGGGCAAGCATGTGCCTCCACTTGTATAAATGCCTGCCTTTGGCCTATATCAAAAAATGTTAAAAACATTTGCAATTGATGAAATTAAATTACGGTTTCCTTCTAGGAACCTAATTTTTAAAAATGATTATTGTTGTTATTGTAGTAGAGCTCTATATGCAGCAGAATGCCTCTAAATGGGTCTGTAAGAACAACTAGAAGCTAAAGAAAGGAAGATCTTGGGCCCAGTAAAGAAAACCTGAGAATATAGGAGAAGGCACAATCATCAACTATATCTGCAAATTGAGAAAATAACCAACACTATTAGGAAAAGAAGAATTCCTTTCTGTGGTCACTTAACACGAATGAGACCAGAAAGATTGTCCACACAAATTTTTGCCTACTTTCTGAATGAGACAACTAAAGGGGATTGGTTCACCAGGGTGGAAAAGGATTTATGAGAATTGGGGATCTTACGTGATGACATCTTGTGATGTGACCCTTTAAATAAGAAACTTTAAGGTCTACAGAGTTTTCAAACAAAACATAAAATGAAGACAGGCAAGATGTGGACCGAAGAACGGAAGGAAGCTCACCGAAGAATGATGTGGGAGTACTGGGCGACTGGTAAAGCTCAAGACAGAAAACGGCTGAAATAGCGTGCTCCGTAGCTGGTCGAGATGAGAGAAGAAGAAGGAGAAGAAGAATCGTCACCTCTATCTCTGTGGCCAACTAGCGAATGGGTCGGAGAAGAATGCCATTAAAGAGTAGGCGACAAAAATGAAAATGTCATTTCCACAGACGAGAAACACGTACAGCAAAAAGATTCTATCTTATCGGGCTAGACTGAGGCATCTAGACACTGTTTTATACCTGAGTGGATATGATTGGCATGAAGGTATCCAAAAAAGAGAAAGAAAAATTCTAGGTCCAATGGAATAAGGAGAGTCAAATGTAACAAAGAATTGTATCAAAGAACAGAAGGAGTGGTTGAATTGATGAAGAAGAGAAGGTTACAGTTCTATGGAGACTTGTTGAGGACGGAAGATAATGGATTAACGAAGATAAACTTTGAATTCTTCAGGAGGAGGAAGACAAGAGCTGAAATGGTTTCGACAAGTGAAGTTGGAAGATGGGGGTTCTGGAAGATTACATCACGGACAGAAATCGATTTAGACAATTTGTCAAAAGTTCCGTGGTTTCCAGGAGACTGGGGAAACACTAGTAAGGAAAGGGATATCCTGTACAGAAGAAGGATGTAAGAGAAAGAATGAAAAGATAATGGCAGAGAGTGAAGGCAGAGAAGGCTAAAAATACAGCAAAGATCATCAAATGTGGTCCACAAACGGTCGAAACGAAGGAGAAGAAACATATTTAAAAAATCATCAGCGATGTGAATTCTGTATTGAGAGATTCAATGGAGCTTCTTGAAAAAGTAAAGACAATTTAACCGAAGATGAGTTTTTACATGCCTGCCTGTGGTTGATCCTCGTTATTCAATTTGCTAGCTATTAACTGCAGCCTTTGATTCTGAAGAAGAAGGGCAGTGTCCAACAGTATATAATACAATAATTTCCACTGCCATGTAAACCCAGGTCCAGATGCAGAGAAGAGCTGTAATAAGTTTCTAGTTTAAAACCATGGTAAGGTACCATGTCACAACCAAAATTCAAACCTATAACTTCTCAAGTGATGTATATCTAACTATTTATAACCAAGAATATCCAGAATAAAATGGCATTTTCTCAGTCGGTTGTCTAATAATCATGAAATATATGGTTCACTTGACCGAGTACCGTGCACAGGGATATACAGGTTAAACTTGTTCCAAAATTTCATGATTGGATATGGATATTTTAATCACACATGCACAATTACGAAGTACAGAGTACTACTTCAACATTATGGTCTCAGTCACCATGTCCAGCATTAGTCTGTTATCTCCCCAGGAAGGTCCAACTAGTAATATAGGGCATTCTTTTCAAGAAATAAGAAGCCAGCTTCTGACAACATTTGCGTATCAGTCACAATAATACTTAGCAATGCATATCACAATAGATTATTAGGCCTATTATAATTACATGTCCAGTGACACTCCTGGCTGTAAAAGCCATATTATAAATAATATACAGGGTGATTCTAAAATAATTTTACAAACTTTGGGGACGGGTTCCTTACATTTAAAGAAGAAAAGATTTTGATTTATTAAAGTTCAAAATGTTATTAATAAAAGAACATATTAAAGTGACACAATGACCGGTTTTTGACACTGACATTGACATTGTCAGCTTGTTAGGAAGTGCTCAGCTCATAGCTCGAAATGCCCTCCTCTTGCGTCTAGACACGTTTGCACTCGTGAAATCACGGACTGTTGCACCCTTTCAGATACTCCCTGACGGTGTCAAACGATTTTGCAGGCTTTCGTGGCACGTCGAAAAAGACTTTCTTCATACAGTTTGTCTGCTGCATAAATCAATCGTTTTAAGTTGCCCCCGGAGAGAGAATTCCAAAGGATTGAGATCGGGCGAACGTGCAGGCCTTAAACTGGTGCTCTTCTACTTATCCATCTGTTCATGGTAGGTACCAGCCAATGCATGCCGAGCAATGAGACTAAAAATATGCTGGAGCCCCACCATCCATAAACTACATGTTCCTTCTTATTTGCAGGGGCCCATCTTCTAGTAAGTGTGGGAAAGTCTTCTGAATAAAATCCTTATAGACAGCACCTGTTGCATCCCAGAGATAGTGGGTCTGATTCCCACTGTCGGCAGCCCTGAAGATAGTTTTCCGTGGTTTCCCATTTTCACACCAGCCAAATGCTGGGGCTTTACCTTAATTAAGGCCATGGTCGCTTCCTTCCAACTCCTAGTCCTTTCCTATCCCATCGTTGCCATAAGACCTATCTGTGTCAGTGCGATGTAAAGCCAATAGAAAAAAAACAGCACCTGTAAGACGTGCTGGGAGAAATGAAGTTGTTGGGTTGGACCTGGAAATCTGTTGAACGTAAACATAAACTTTAATAAATAAGAAATTAATTAATAACACGAAAGCAAAACGAAGGATTTGGGGAGATATGTTTATATGAACTTTCTTTAAAAATTGTTTAGGTGTAAGGAACCTGTCCCCAAAGTTTGTAAAAGTATTTTAAAATCACCCTGTAGTGCAAATTAAAATATAAATATAGTAAATATTCTGTGATTCATTAGCAAAAGTATCTCCATACTGGACATGAAGGTTCTTAGTGAAGTGAAAGGTGAAGGTTTCCACTATCTCTCTTTTCTTTTTTCAATCTGCTTTTCTCTGCACCGACACAGGGAGTGGGAAGCAGCAATGGCCTTAATTGTGGCATAGCCCCAGCATTTTCTTGGTGTGAACATGGGAAACCAGGGAAAACCACCTTCAGGGCTACGGACAGTGGGGTTCGAACCCACTATCTCCCAGATGCAAGCTGATAGCTACGTGACCCAAACCATACACCAACATGCTTGGTGTTTCCACTGTCCATAACCCTGGCACTAAGTAGGACAGCGTGATAAGCTCTATACCGACCACGTTTGCCCTCCAGTAATTAACCTGACCTAATACTACTTATTTCTGGTGTAGGCTCAGTGAACCTCAGTGCCATTTGGCAGTAGTACCAGAATTCAGAGGACAGCAGCCATCTCTCCTTCTCTATGATAACAGTCCATGTTTCACACCCATACAGTGCCACAATTCAAATGAAGGAATCACCAAAACTTTCAATGATATGCCCTTTGATGTAATGACAGGATTCCTAAGTGAAAGCCACTTTTGCTTTGGGGTGTGATTAGATTGATCGATCGACCAATCAATCAATCAATCAATCAATCAATCAATCAATCAATCAATCAATCAATCAACCAACCAACCAATCAATCAATCCATCAATCAATCAATCACAGATCCGTACCAGTCCTTCATTAAACGATTTGAAAGAACTTGGAAATTTAAACATTTTGCTTGGTAAATTACTTCAGTCTCTAATTCCTCTGCCTATAAATGAATATTTGTCCCAGTTTGTCCCCTTGAATTCCAACTTTATCTTCAAAGGCCTCTCCACGTCTCAGTGGTGCTGGTGGTGACTTTTGTTTTAAGAGGAAGTACAACTAAGTAATCATCCTCTCGGAAAAAATTAAGTGGAAAAGAAATTTAATATTTAAAAAAAATTACTTATTCAACGAAGGAATTTTGAAACGAAGTACAAAATAAAATAAAAAGTATTGTATTAAGCCGAAAATCTCACTAACAAATCAAAAGGGACTCTAGCCCCCACTGCTGCATGAATTATTTTTTTGTTTCCATTCGGTGATGAAAATTTCAAGCTCTAAAGTTCAACTTCCTTTCAGTGTTTTAGATTTACCAACAGTTCTTAATTGAAGCTATGTGCGACAGTGGACTTATCAAGGGTATATAAATTACAAGTGTACTGTTACTCAGGGAATGTACGTTTCCTTTTGATTCGTTAGTAATTTTTTCGGCCTAATTCTATAATTGTTTTTGTTTTATTTTGTACTGCATTTCCAAATTCCTTTGTTGAATAAATAATTTTGTTTTATATTTTAAATTTCTTTTCCATTAATTTGTACAGAGAGGATGATTACCTCATTGTACTTCCTCTTAAAACAAAAATCACCACCACCACCACCACCACCACTCGTATGTGATATGACTTGCCATAATGGAATGTACACAAGATCTTTTGTGATTAACATTCACAGAACAATCATTACTGCCTACTGGTCATGGGTACGTATGTCAAGACGCAAGTAAGTATACTTGCACGACCGTAGGTCGGTAATGTCTCTGAGGTTGAGCCAAAGGTACTCCTGAAGCCTGGATGGGGAGGGGCCACGGAAAATAAAAGGTGGCAGGTACATGTGGATGTTGCCGGGATGGAAGGTGTACCTTTGGTTGTAGACCCGTTTTGTCATCTGTTATTGTGACGGGTAGCTGGAACATTAAAACTCTTCTGAGAAGAACAGAACAATCAAAATTAATTGTTCCTGAAGACGAACAGGAATAGTTGCCTTAAGTGAATGACTGAGACCATTTGCAATTAAAAAAATGCACACACACTCTCTCTCTTCCTTAAAACACTTGTTACAATTCATTAATATATACAACCATATAAACTGTATTTACAAATCACTGGTATAGCTTCTTAATAAATATAATATGCATGTATACAAATCAAGCTGCACGATTATTTATACTAATATAGCATTTTACGACAATTCTTTTCTTCATTATTTGATAATTAGGCACACAGAAATAATAATTATTCATTTCTCCTCTCCTCTTCACTTCTACCTATTACAAAAATTGTGCAATTTGAAATATGCACAACTTACTACAATTTCCTATTCAATTTTCTGCTATTAAAAAAAAAAAGAAAAGAAAAAAAAGCAGTTAAAATTCACTGGGATCAGATCTTCCTTCATAAGGAACAGAAAAGAAGGCTGTAACAAACAAATTTCTTAATGTTGTGAGGTAAGAGACAAACTATCTGCTACATGGATATAACACGAACCCAGGGCACTGTCAAAACCAGAGGGTAGTGGAAAAATTATTAAATATTTAAGAGAACACAAGGGTAATATAGAAATGCATCTAGAAGTGTAGCTATAACAGAAAGAAAGAAAGAAAGAAAGAAAGAAAGAAAGAAGGAAAGAAAGAAAGAAAGAAAGAAAGAAAGAAAAAGGAAAAAACAGAGCAATACTTGTGCACTCTTAAGAATATTTGAATATGGTGTATAATAAGTTAAAATCCACTGAGTGAGAAAAAAAGAGGGAATTTCTCTGTCATTCTTTTAATTTTCTGATCCTTACTCTTTGATAACAAGAAAAAAAAGAGTAACATGACTGGAATGACCAACACTTAAACTTCAACTTATACAAATCACACCAATCTAAAATTACAATAAATGGATAAAAGCAACATCAAGACTAAGGAAAAATGTAAGTCAAGGCTGCCCATTCTTTCCTTGCTTATTTACCATATTCATAGAGGAGCAGAGATAGGCGAAGTGACACTGTTGACTGTTTCAAAACATTCAATGTGGCACAGCGAATTCCTTCAAAGCAGTGTGTCGACACACGGTGCACTTCCGTCTCGGACTGCAAGAAATGAAATGAAATGGCGTATGGCTTTTTGTGAAGGGAGTGTCCAAGGATATGTTCGGTTCGCCAGGTGCAGGTCTTTTGATTTGACGCCCTAGGCGACCTGCGCATCATGATGAGGATGAAATGATGATGAAGACGACACATACACCCAGCCCCCGTGCCAGCGAAATTAACCAATCATGGTTAGAATTCCCGACCCTGCAGGGAATCGAACCTGGGACCCCTGTGGCCAAAGGCCAGCACGCTAACCATTTAGTCATGGAGCCGGACTCGGACTGCAAGAGAAACAGTGTTTCGTGATGACGTGTTGAAACATGAACCACGCTTCATAACTAAGTTTCGTTCACCGAATAAACTGTTTGATGTTCTGATAATGATAAAATATGAGGTTCATGAAATATTTAATGAGCAAATGTAAAAAAGTACAGTATGATAAATAGATGATAATAGAACCATTATATAGTAATAAACTGCGTTTGTTTCTTCATTAAGTGCTTAAAGTGATACTAAAAGGGGTGAGTTTTACAGTTAAAAGCACGCTAAAACAGTACTGTAATTAATTTGAATAATTATGACATGCTTAATGAAGAGTTCAAAATGTATATTCTATGAACAATAACAAACTTAACCTAATCCAGTTACAAAAGCATAGTAAAATAGTAGTCTGAGTAAATGAACTAACTTGAATAATTATAAAATAAGAAATGAAATCTAAGAAGAGTTTGAAATCGGAATTTTATGTACATTAACAAACAACCTAAACTAGTTACGAAAGCACAGTAGGATACAACGCGGAGTGCTTCTGTTGAGGTGAAAGGATAAACGAAGCACCGGTGCTGTCTAGGATACAACGCGGAGTGCTTCTGTTGAGGTGAAAGGATAAACGAAGCACCGCTGCTGTCTCAAAGCTTTCCTGTTTTGAAGCATCGATGCAGCCGACTTCTACGGAACAACCGGAGTTTCTGTTCACGCGACACGACACACGAAGCAATCTCACTGCTTTGAAACAGTGAAATATTGTTATGTCAAGGCATCGAGATAGCTGATTGCGCCGGCTCAGTGTTTCGAAGCATGCACACACTAGCCAACTTTATAGAGGCAGTTTTGGTAATGAAAACAAAAACAACGTTAATTAAAATTAATGTTTCATGAAACATTGGCAACAGAGAACTGCAGAAACATTCTTGTTTACTTTGGTTGTTCTTACCAGGAGGAGGTTCTATGATGTGTGACAGCACTGCTAAAGCAAGGTGGTTCAGTCTCATTTACAACTTGTTCATGAGAGAGGCCATATGAACCCAGTGTGTGTATTGCAAACTGTATTTTTTTTTTTTTTTGCTAGGGGCTTTACGTCGCACCGACACAGATAGGTCTTATGGCGACGATGGGATAGGAAAGGCCTAGGAGTTGGAAGGAAGCGGCCGTGGCCTTAATTAAGGTACAGCCCCAGCATTTGCCTGGTGTGAAAATGGGAAACCACAGAAAACCATCTTCAGGGCTGCCGACAGTGGGATTTAAACCTACTATCTCCCGGATGCAAGCTCACAGCCGCGCGCCTCTACGCGCACGGCCAACTCGCCCGGTGCAAACTGTATTCAAGTCTCTGGTGCTATCTCACACACCCAGAAAATTTGCACCTCTAACGGGTGCATTTTGTTAACTTCATAAGTGCTTCAGATAGCAATATACCACCTTCTTAACTCTCATTGGACCCAGACCAACGAACTGTTCCGTTGTTTCACTTTACTACGTAATTCAACTTTTCCTCAAGAGATGGCAGAGTGAGTTGCATTTGTGATTTGTGTAGGGATTCTCCCTCTCCAATTTTATACGCCCTTTGCTAATATATATCAATAATGTGTATGGTAATATTACTTTGAAGTTGGTTATCTCTAGACTTTGAGATTCGCTTGCAAACAAGATAGTTGCCAGTAAACGACTGAAACGATATATAACCCCTTTTAGAAAGTAATGATGTTTAGGAATATAATTTTTTCACTGTAATTAGTAGTGGTATTAGTAATAGTGTGAGTAATGCTCCTGATTAACAAACAGGTGTGGAAATCAAAGAGGAAGAGCAAGAAGATAACCATGTTGCAGGTCAGCAAGCGGAATGAGTATGGAGCAGTGATGCTAATAAAATAAAATGTATTTCAAGTATTCCTTGTTCCACGGTTCGTGGTGTGAATGCCGTTTGTTTTCATGTATATTTAAATCTTTTACGATCTTATTTTTCATCATCTGAAGCGTCCCTATATTTCCTTGAAAATAATCCCAGCCCCAAAGCAGCTTCAATTCAACAAATATGCAGGGCTCTATGGGTTAATGAAGTGCAGGACCTGCAGTGCATCTGGACACTTGGTGTGCTTTACTTAACGTCGTCAGTACTGGCTAATTTTCGCCAAGCTGTAATTTATTGTCTGATGAACAGTGGAAACACTGCCTTGGAGAAGTATATCAAGGCATTTTATACAATCTCAAAGTACCAAAGTAATTCATAACATGCTAAAATGTTGTAAAGAAGAAGAAGAGAAAGAAGGGTTAAATCTTTCGTCTCAACAAAAACCATGCATGGGCAGCAAAAGCTATAAGAGGATTATCCAAAACTGTGAGGAGGCTAAAAAGAATGAAACACAAGTTGAAAGCCCAGGAAACAACGAGCACATCTCAAGAAAATTGATTTTGATGAATTTTACAAGACAGTGGTTCGTAGGTTTCTTGGAATCTTACATAAAGAAAAACAATCCAACTGTTGAGAAATACTTAATGCAGCAAAGGAGAAAATTAATTGGAATGAAAGTGGCATTTTGGGAACATTAAAGGGAATCATCATCATCATCATCATCATCATCATCATCATCATCATCAGTTTTCCACTCCAGTTGCCCGGGTGTGGTTTACGAGCTCTCTCCACTTCTGTCTGTCCATGTACCACTCTTCTCTCAAGACGACATCCCAGATGTCCTCTTTCACTTGGTCCAGCCATCTCTTCCTTGGGCTTCCTACCGGTCGTTTTCCGGCCACGACTGTGTGTAGCCATTGTTATGCTGTCCTTCCATCGTCTAATCGTCTGACATGGCCAAACCATTTCAAACGGGCCCTTGTCACTTCTTCATTCAGGGAGGGGTACACACCAGCTTCCTCCCTTATTCTTTCATTCCTTACCCTGTTCCTTTTTGTCTTCTGTACCATAGTACGTAGGAACTTCATTTCTGTGGCTTGTAGTTTGCTATCCACTTGTTGGGTTGTTGTGCAGGTTTCTAGGCCATATGTTAGTATGGGGGTGAAGTATGATTGGAATAGAATCTGCTTTGATCTTAAGGGAACTTGTTCGTTCCAGAGGAGGTTCCGAACTTGATGGTAAAACTGAGCTGACTTTTGAATGCGGTTGTTAATCTCATGTTGTATTCTGTTATCACTTGAAATGATGCACCCAAGAAATTTATATTGGTCTACTGTTTCCAGCTGTGTACCTTCCAGCATTATTTTTCCTTTCTTCTTCTGCCTGTTGACAGACATAGTAACAGTTTTTGATTTATTTATTTATGAGAAAGACATTTTACTACATGTATTTTGGAAGAAAAAAAATCAGCGCTCATCTGAGGAATTTTCGGGGTCGCTGGGTCCACCCAGGCTTGTATACTCCTTGCCACTTCTGAAATGCTCCACTCTTGAAAGGACTTTCCTCAAGGTTCCTGGTGTATCTTTTTTGGATTTATTGAAAGTGGTTCTGAGTGACTGCTGGATTGTCAGGACACCCTGGACTTGTTCAGTAAGTTTTTGAGAGAAGTGTAGGAAGTACAGAAGAAACAGATTAGACGCACGATGTAGTGGGTTAGTGGAGGGCAGGGTGGCAAGGAGTGCTGCATCACACCAGTCTATGGACTGCTGACCCAAACAATGACCATCATTTCAGTAAACTGACAGCACCAAGAATTAGTCACTTAAGAGAACAAGAAATGGCACTTCTTACCACACAACATTATCAAATTCGCTGCACAGATTCTAACAATAAAGCCAATTAATTTCCCCACAGAAACATTGGGTAAGTCAACTGTAACTAAACAGAAAAGCAACACCAATTAAATGTATCTGTTTCATTGTCAAATACAGACACAGAAAATAAATCTGTGGCTTGGTTCTAAAAGGGCCAATGTCAAAAAACCTGTTTTTGAGTTATGAGCATTTGAAGTTTTTCTTATACTTTTCCAGTTATTTTTTTCAACAACTAACTTTAAATAACTTTATACTTTCTTTCTGGAAATCATCTTATTAAACTAATTTTTTCTATCGTATTCTTTAAAAATTGCCAGGTCTCTAATATTTATTGGTAATCTAACATTATTGGCAAGGGCTTATTTAATTAAACGTTAACTGTTCGTTTAGTACTTAACAGAGACATTGGCCCTTTTAACATGTTGCAAGCCAGGATAAAACGCGTTTGTATCAGTTAATATCTCAATTTCGATAAAAAATGACATTGGCCCTTTTAGAACCAAGCCACAGAAATATCTCCTTGACAATACCACATCACTGTATTCAAAACACTCAAGGCATTATTGAAAGTCAAATACTGTCTTACTATGAAAAATACTTACTGTAACAGAAACAGACTTCAACTTATTACACCATGTTGAGTACATGATGAAGAGATAGTAACCTCTTAACCAGGAAGTTTCCACTGAGAAACAAACATTCGTAGCGGGGAATATTTTTCGACTTAACAAGTTAATTCGTCACGCCCCTTATTGTGATGTGGGCAATGAGTTACCTCATCATGCTGTGAATGATGAAGGAACTTCTCCACCCATCATGTGCTTCCGCAAATGATGAAGAAACTCGTCCTATCCATTACGCGTGCATGTCTTCATGGAAGAAGAGTTGTCTAGCCTGCTCGCTTTGACATAAATATGTCTTATGGCTGGTGGTCGCCTGCAATTAAAAGCCGATGATGGACGACCATGACTGGGAGGCATATTTATGATCATTTGAGTTTCTGGGGTTGCTGGGTCCACCCAAGCTTGGGCACTCCTTGCCACTTCTGGACTGCTCCACTCTTGAAAGGGACTTTTCTCAAAGTTCCCGGCATATCTTGTTGGATTTAATGAAAGTGGTTCTGAGCAACTGCTGGATTGTCAGGACACCCTAGACTTGTTCAGTTAGTTGCGCATGACATCACAAACCTGTATGGCAGTCCACGTGTCCACAGCAACCAAGTGGTAGGCCTAAGTCCACTGTTGCATGATTTGGAAGGAGTAATAGAACACTAGAAGTTCAAAATACTCTGTTATATCTTGTTCATGATAATAACATTAAAAATAGTTCAATTTTGCAGTTAATGTTTGCCTGTCTGCTATTACTGTTAACGCCCTGAGGGGAATGAATTGAAATTTCTTTTCATATTGAAGTTTACATAGCATTCCCTGCCTGGCTACTCATTCTTGCCACCCGGCTAACAAAAATTTCTGGGGAGAACACTGCTATCCGATACAAATGTAAAAGGAGCATGAGGATTACCTTGGCTATGCCAGTGCGAAGTGGCTGCATCACTTGTTGTAGACAAGCTAATATCTTCTCCCTCTTCCTCATTTTCAGAAGCAACTTCACTGTAACTTTCACCACTTGTGCTATCATTGATATCCAAAGAGTTGTCATCTAATTCGTCATCTGAATCAATGAGATGAAGAACAGTTTCATCATCCAAACTAGCGTGCTTAGCCATTACGTACAGAAGAAAATAAAATTACATGTTGGCGCTCACTGTGGCGCAGCAAGACTGGAACCTACTGACATTTATAAAGCGATCAGAGAACTACACTCAACATCAACAGGAGACAAGATAACATGTCCCGCCCAGCAGATAACAATTTTCAAAGGCTCTAGATGAGTTAACTCATCAATACCCGACTGAGAAACAACTATTGGTAGATAAATTAACTAGTCACGCCTGGTTAAGAGGTTAAGAATAGAACAAGAAGTTCAATCAGGACAGCACTGAACATGAAATGCGAAGGTTGCAGTTTCAGTCTACACCGGTGTCTGGTTGACCACTTTTCTTCTGTACTTAATTTCTTTTTTGGTATGTACTAATCCACTCAACATGACCTAATAAGCTGAAGTCTACAATGCAGTTGTGAAAGCTACAGTAAATATCCTAATGGAAGTTTCATTCTGTTCAGTTGCATGTTTCAGGGAGGATTATGGTATCAGCTATCTGCCACAAGGTATTATCACGCAAACAATATGTACAGCCCTCCCTGAAAGAGCTGGTAACACCTTTGGACAATCATCTTTTGTTTCTGAAGTCATCATTGTGAAGGAAGGAAAGAGAAGTTCGTTTGGCACTTGATGCTGCATGATATCAGAATTAAAAATTAAAATAACCAAATGCCATGGCACTATACCTGACAGACCTAGGCCTAACATGCGACCACCACTCGACCTGAAGATTTGCAGATTACATGTTCACCGTGACAAATCCTCTCAGCCATTATTATCGGATTTCTAGACCAGAGTTGATATCTTGCATCAGATATCTTCTCAACTGTTCACATGTAAACTGAGTGGACCTAGAAAGAGCCCTTAGATCCAGGTGAAAACCCTGACCTGCCAGAGAATCGAACTTGGGGTCTCAAAGTAAAAGTCTTTATTTTATTTTTATTTTTTTAACAATCTGCTTTACGTTGCACTGATACAGTGGTAAACTCACTACCTGAAGACCGCGGAGCTTGTGCCATTTAATATTTATATAACAAAATTAATAACAGCTCAGCAATTAGTCATGCACCTGACTTCTGGTTTCCAAACTGACATTATTATTATTATTATTATTATTATTATTATTATTATTATTATTATTATTATTATTATTATTATTATTATTATTATTATTATTTACATTGAAACTTGTTCATTAGCTTCATGACTTTTGCCGTCCTATTCTTCCAAAATATCTTCATGAGCTCTTTGTACTAGTTTTCACCATATTATTATTATTATTATTATTATTATTATTATTATTATTATTATTATTATTATTATTATTATTATTGTCTTCTGAACTCAAGTTGGCAGGTTTGATCCTGGTTCATACCGGTCAGTAGATTTAGTGGCACGTAAAAGAACTCCTGCAGGACAGAATTCCGGTACGTCGTCAGAGTCTCAGAAAACCAAAGTAGTAGTTGATGGGACGTAAAACGAATAATAATATTATTATTATTATTATTATTATTATTATTATTATTATTAAGACCATAAGTTTGTGTCTAAAATCTCCAACAGGCCAGTGAGCTGGCCATAGGCCTGCTCAGAAAATAAAAATATAAAAGAATTCAGTGCTCATAAGTTCACTAAAATTTGTATAAACCATTATACCATTATAATGAGCTCTCCAAAATGAATGGAAATATAATTTAGAATTTCCAACTCAATAAAGGTGTTACCATATCTTAAGAAGACGGCAACAGATTGTGATATTCTAGAGGAACTATAATATGAACAAGGCGTGACAATTGTTTTAGAGCAAGAGGTGCCAGTGTATACGCTTTCTTCACACTGCAACTCTCTTTGCTACTTCAAACCACAACAAACAGAACATTTAGTGTTCTTTCCTTAGACATTTGCATAATGTTCGTGTAGAACATCACAAACAGTTCATTACTCACTCAATATTAAGATAAACAATAGCAGGGATGAACAGACAAGAGTAGAAATATTGAAATCCCTCAGGAATATAACTTGATTATTTCCGACAGTCATTTGATTAATTTTGCGAGAGTAGCCACCACACAAGGGTCCCGAGGTACTGAGGCACGTAGGTGGGCATGCTTCTCTCTGTCACCAGTTTGTGATGTACTCACACTTTCTTCCTTTATTATTTTTTTGCATTACTGCTGCTCTTGATTTGGTTTCTTCCACAGAAACCAAATATCAGGATAATATTTAAAAAGTAGACAGATGTATAAGGCGTGATCAAACAGTTTACATTTGCGGGCATTGCTGCAGCGGACACGCAACGGGTATTTGAGCACGGACATGTAGGCAAAGGGATTAGTGTGGCAGTCGTGTTGTGCCGAGGTGCGTGCGTTAAATGTGGCCACGTGAACTATCGCGACGTTATTACCAAATGCGTCCAAACAGGACCAACTTGCTGTTGTTCTTTTCTTGGCTGCTGAAGGACAAACACCAGTGGACATCCATCGGTGAATGGGGCAGCATGTCTGTTGAAAACCACTGTGGAATGGTGCATCAAGTTCCGTGCAGGTCGTGTTTCGGCACAAGATTCCGGTCGACCTGGGAGGCCAGCCTCATCCATTACGGACAACAACAAAAAAAGGTTGTCAAGCAGAAGGTATACCAACTCAAGTGAGAGACACTCAAGCACCTGATCTCTCAGACGCTTCCTGTCGGACGAGGATGAATAGCAGGCGGTTACGGACTTTTTCATGCAGCAGGATACGGTATTTTACCACATGGTGCGTCGGTGGGATGAGTGCCTCAATGCCCATAGCAATTTTGCCTGAACAGCATCCCGATTCAGGACTGTATGGCCATCAAACGGGAACTTTTTAATCGCCCCTTATACAAAGCCTTTAAAATTTTAAAATGCTCTCTGTCTGTTATTGTTACCCTTAGTTACTTACATATCTTTTCATGAAAATAATTAATGTAATTATTAAAACCAAAGTTTCACAATTTAACAGGTTTTTTCCTTTGAAAATTCAAGTAATCCATTTTGCTGACCAGTGTGTGTATATGTAAATATAAATAAAACGTGTTTGTTTGGCTTGAATATACAATAAAAATTACCCTCAAAAGTAACAGATAGCTATTGGTGATTTGGTTCTAAACACAGAAAAACTCAACATTTTTTTAATATATATCTAAAACACCTCAACATGAGCATCATTAGTGGCACCATAGACATTCCAACTCTCTCCCTCTGAGTGCTTCGTGTTGTGGCCCGACAGCAAACTGTCAGTTTCCCAATTCTTGATAGATATGTACATGGGAATATTGTCACCTTTTGCAGTTGATACTCCAGTCGAAAATGACATTGTACAAGCGTAACCGACTTGAGTTCCACTAAAGAGATCACACAGAACACCTTCTGCTGTGTAGAGTCCACATGGCTACTGTCACGCTTTTCATAAGGAAGCTAACGGGGCGCGTCTTGTGCTACGCAGCAGTTTGAGCTGCCTGACCTTCCGAGAAGAGATACAGATGCAACGCTTACTTCACAGGCCAGCTGTGAGTTGGGATGCTTACTTAAAATTTCACATGTTAAATGCAGCATTTGAGCAGCTATAACAAAAAAAAGTACATCTGCAATGCTACAAAACACAGGTAAAACACAGATTCACTGTCTGCTGCGCCACGAATGGCACACATATCTAGATGTATTAGGTGATGTAAAAACAATTTTTTGAGGATCTCTACTTGTAGAAATAAACCATTAATAATTACCTCTCTTACTTCTGAAGATATTAATTTTTACTTTATTATATATTCAAGCTGGAAACACTACATATATACACAGTAGAGTCTTGAAAATCCCAGTTAATGAGGACCAAGACAACCTTGGATAAAATGTATGGTTACTGCAAAACTGTGTTTTGATTAGAAATCAGACAATGATAATTTTATTTATATACCTTAGATAATCGATCCCTCCAACCAATTCTGCACACAGAGCAGAAATCAGACCGGCATTTGGAAAAAATAGAACTATGATTTCAGTAACAGCTTTCCCATCATGTGCTGATTCTACCTTTGTGTACGGGCTACTCTGACATCGGTGATACATACACCTATGGAGACACTAGTTAGATTCCCAAGGATGTCCAATATTTTAATCTCATCATTTGAAACAACAATCTAGTTTCCTTATACACGTGGCAGTATAAATTATTATTAGACTTAAAAAAAAAAATAAAGAGAGGAGTAATGTAGGATGTAATCCTGAACCTTGTGGTTCTAAGCTTTGCTATTAGCTTATTCATCTTCGTTACTTTGACCAATCCAGAAAACATTGTAATGTGACGTGATAGTCTTCTGGCTTTAATATGGCATAAAATAAAGCCATGAGGCTATCATATCTAGCTGTGAAAACTTTAATTAAACTAATATAATTCATTCACAACATTTGCTGGGATGTTTTGAGCCTGTTTAGACAGGCTGTAGTGGCACAACTTAAAAATGGTATAGTATACCATCCACGGACTAGTTCAAGTCACTAGAAAACTATTTTAGTTTAACCCAAAATATACAAATTCTCCTGTACTTACGCTTGTCCATACTTAATACACTATGTTTCAGTCATAATTTCTTCTAGCTGCCTGTAGATATTCCATGCACTTGGAAGTAGAAAACACTAACCTTCTGTCACAAATAAGTTACCTCTGTTGTACAGAATGGAGCATGTCTATAGTGCTGGTTGGATCCATTCCGGGCAATTGGGGTAAGTTGTAGAAGCCTAACATACTGCTCGGTACCTGAGGAGGGGAGACGTATGTCCCCATCGGAGGGGCAGGAGCAGGGTTGTAGAAGTGCGCCCCACCTCGTTCCCGCAGCGTCTCGTGCTCCACCGTGGGCGTGTGGTGGTGATGGTGGTTGTACTGGACCAGAGGTGCCGGTTGAGGTTCAGGAGACAACATGACCGGAGGCTGAGGGACACCAGCTGCTGCCATGTTGGCCAGGGCTATCTTGTTCGGATCAGGCTGATGACTCGTGTTGATTCCGTGACGACGCTTCATGTGTTTGTTGTAGTTAGGCCAATTTGTAAAGTGATGTTGACACTCCAAACACGAGTACGGTCGTTCTCCGGTGTGTTGGCGTCTATGAGTCTGAAACAATTCAAATGGTTCATTATTTTTTAATCAGGAAGGAGAAGAAGAAGAAGAAGATAATTTTACCTCTCCCTACTTTTTTCTCATGTTGGAAGGCTTTTCAACAATTCAGTTCTTGTCTATAGTAAGACTCAACTCTTTTAAACATAATCTTTGTCTCTTCTGCAGTTTCTAAAAGAGCATACATATGAATTTCAAACCCTATCTAGGATATGAGCCTGATGCCTCAGTACGTAGTGGACAAGGATATGAACACTGAGCTCGAGAGCTGCAGTTGTTTAAGTGTCGCCAGTATCCAGTATTTGGGAGATAGTGGATTCGAACCCAGTGTCGGCAGCCAAGAAGATGGTTTTCTGTGGTTTCCCATTTTCACACCAGGCTGTACCTTAATTAAAGCCACGGCTGCTTCCTTCCCACTCCTAGCCCTTTCCTGTCCCATAGTCGCCACAAGACCTATCTGTGTCGCTGCAACGTAAAAAAAAAAAAAAAAAAGAGCATGAACAGAACACAATTAAATTACTATTCATTATATTAGTATATACCAGGTGGCAATATTAAACTGGCCCAGAAAAAATGTATAAAACTGACACGGAACTGACCCTTGTTAATGAATAGGAGAAATGCTCATCACAGGACATCTCCCACACGCTCAACACACGAAGGTTCATCTGGATGCTTTAACGCATGCACAACAGGAAATTTGTAAGGATACAGAACTAAGTCATTTTTGATGATGTTTTGACATGACCGCTTTCTTAATTCCCACTTGCACAAATACATGGCGTTGAGATTTCGTACGACTTCATTCCAGGCTTTCCTTCAATCGAGCAATGTTTTCTGGTGTTCGGATAGTTACGGTTTTTATTCGCTACAGACCACTGTTTGCGCCACTTTGCCGCTAAGTTTTGTATTGCAGACTTTGCTGGAGGTTTTGCCACAAAAAAAAAAAAAAAAAAAAAAAAAAAAAAAAACTCTTGCGCAATCAGTTCCGCTCATGTTTTCTACAAATCGTACTTTGCGTAACACTCGACACTGAACACGTGCTGTTTTGCCGTGAGCACCATTTTGTGTTGCATTCGACTGGTTATTAAACACATATGCTCCTCTCAGTCGCTCACACATAACGACACAACGGTGAGCGGCGTATTCAGGACAAAGTTTGCGGGAGATGCACAGACAAGTGATAGAAACCGATTAGTGCATCGAAATCATGGTTTCCAGCATTTCCTGTGATGGGCAGTTCTCATGTTCATAAACAAGGGTCAATTCCGCATCACTCTTATAAATATTTTCCGGAGCAGTTTTAATGTACCCACCCTGTACAATTAGAACTTCTTGTAGGTCCGGAAAACCGGATGTATCTTGTGCCTACAGGCAACTGGAAAAAGCTTCCAAAAACTATCTTGGTGCTGTTATAACTACAAAGGTAATCCCAAAAAATAAGGTCTCCTAATTTTTTTATAAATACATAGACCTGTTTATTTCTATAATGGTTTACATCATTTTACAGCTTGAACATTTGGCTACTTTTCTACACAATCACCATTTCGGTCGATGCATTTTTGCAGACGCTGTGACAGTTCTTGTATGCCCATGTCATACCAGCTCGCTGCCATGCTGTTCAGGAAGTTGCGAGCGGTGCTTTGGGAAACCTCAGGAACCAAAGTGCAGAGATCATCCAGGGTGATCCGCCAATTTCAAGCATGATTTGCTCAACCCTCACGACTGTCTCGACAGAAATTGACGGTCTCCTGCTCCTTTGTTGGTTCGTCGTGAATTTTGGGCTGACCGGCTGCAAACTCTCTGCACCACTTACGAACATATCTGACATCCATGCACGACTCACCATACACTACTGTCAATTGGTGATGGATTTCAATCGGTTCAGTACCTTTTGCGTTCAAAAACCGAATAACTGCGCGCACTTCGCGGTAACATCCTACGGGAGCTCCATTCTCAACGGCTGCCAAGCCAAGACTGATTTCCTCAGCGCGGCGTGCGCATGTTTATATGCGAGCGCAGGAAACACTCTTCACAATATTGTGACCAACAGCCACACGAATAGAGTTCTGTATTTATAAAAAAAAAATAGGAGACCTTATTTTTGGGATTACCCTCGTAGAAACAACAACTGAGAAGTGGAGATCATGAGAAGAATACAAGGTGTATGCATACAAGGTGTATGCATAAGTCTTTTACGGTTTCACTAAGAGATGGCGCCAGCAAACAGTACGCAGCGTATCAATTTGACACATACATCAGTTTGTTCACCTGACATTAACCTACCACCACACACAAGTTGAGTCCGCCAAACACTAGCGTCTGTGTTGTATCGTTCAGTGATCATGTCGACGTCTGTGCCTAAAAAGAACATTTGCGGCACGCAATGCTTTCTTATTTAATCAAAAGAAAAAGGTGGTGGAAAGTCAGGATTTGCTGGTAGAAGCATATGGTGAACACGCTCCATCGATTAAAACATGTGAGACATGGTTTCGACAATCCAAACGTGGTGATTTCAATGTGAAAGACAGTGCGCACTCTAGTAGACCACAAATGTGTGAAGATGAGCAATTGCAGGCATTACTGGATGATAACCCAACTCAAACTCAACAGCAATTGGTACAAGCATTAAATACGTCACAAGAAACAAGAAAGATGACCGGAATGGGCCAGAAGACTTGGCAAAGTAATTTTGTTACACGACACTGCGCCATCTCACACAGCAAAACCAGTGAAAGACACCTTGAAATCGCTTGGATGGGACATCCTTCCGCACCCGCCGTACTGCCCTGACCTGGCGCCATTTCACCATCATCTCTTTGCATCAATGGGGCATGCGGTCGCAGAGCAGCACTTCAGCAATTTTGAGGAATTTGGAAAACGGCTCGACGAATGGTTTGCTGCAAAAGACACGCAGTTTTTCTGACATGGTATTCATAACTTACCTAAACGATGGGAAAAGTGTGTAGAAGCCGATGGTCAATATTTTGAATAAACAAAAAATGAATTTCCCTTGAAAATTACGTGTTTTCTTTACCACAAAAACTGAAAAAGACTTATGCATACACCTGGTTAGCCTGGATAACAAAATAACTGAAATATCTCATATTTGGAAGGATCGCTCCATATTAGTAGAGCTGAAGATGAGATTAGTTCAGAATCTATAGTATTTTCTGCTTCCTCTATGCTACAGATTTGAAAAAGATGTGGTGCAGGAAAAAAATGTTTTGCATCCCATGGACAGCATTTCATACCAACGGGTCCATCCTCAAGGGGTTGTGTATCAGTATCGGACTGTCATCAGTTTGCCAAAAAAAAAAAATAAAGTCTCAGCATATGATGTGGAGAAAGTAATCTTGAAAAACAACATAATGCTAGGAAATGTCCCCAGGAGGGAATGAGGGTGAGCTTCTCACATGTTGGACAGACAGTAGAAAATGTGCAAGCAGGACGTCCCTCCAACAAGCAGCTCATCCAACAGAAGACCGCTAAGGTTGGAAACATAGACAGAAATGTCCTCAGAGATTACGATGAGGGAACGATTGCTCAAGCGTTAAGGGACTCAGGTTTTACAGTTTTTGAGGAGATTCCCAATCTCTCTGTTACAGGCAGCACCCCATCGACTTGACATGAGATAGCCTTCAAAGACCTCTGAGAGGGTTTTATACTAGATCCAATGGTCAGATTTGAGACATCCGAAACACAAAGCAATAAGGTACATGAGGAAAAGAAAACAACATATAAACCAACCATTCCATTCTATCAATAAGAATACCAGTTGTATGATATCAAGGTCATGGGATTAACGGTTGGTGCTAGAGGAACCATTCCTCTCTTTCCCAATCAAATTCTGCAAATCATTTAACCTTAATTAGGCTTTAATAAGAGAAGTTCCAGTGACTGGCTTGGAATATTCTATCAAAATCCTCTAGAACTGTATCCCCCAAACATTTTAATGCAGCAACATGACAAACCAAAAAATATAAATTTCATGTTTCCATATTGAGCTAAACTAATATTCTTTAAATCACTATAACAACGATTGTTGAACAGTATCCTCCTTATTCAATACCTTATGGTTAATGTGAATTTAAAAAACTTAAATTTCACATTCATCACAACTATACATGTTTCGATCCTAATTGGATCATCTTCAGTAGATTGCTAAAACTGACATTAAATTATTATTTATTTATTTATTTACATATTTTACACCCACATTGGAGCACTTAAATCAATATATTTGAGTTAATTTCTTCTTTTTCTTCTCCCAGAACTTTCTCATCCTCTCCGACCTGGAAGCCCTTTGTGGGTCCGATATAGTATATTGTTTCCGTTCAGCTGTTTTTAGTTTGAGACTTATGCTTTTTTTCTTCAAAATCCTCTTCTTTTTTCTGTCTTTGATTTGTTGCCGAGTTATACCCAATTCTTCCAAATCATCCTGAACTTCTTTGAACCAATTATTACTGATTTTATTTTTCAAAAAGTAATCAAATAGTTGTTTCAATATCCTGGTGTCTGGTAATCTTGATATGTGACAGAAAAAGGAAATTCTTCTTTTACGCATTGTAGATATTATTAATTCACATTCACGATAGACAATCTTGTTAGGCAACAATCTCCACTGTCCATCAACTTGGTGTTTTTTTATTAATAATTGTTCTAAGAATTCTTCTATCAGTTTTCTGCGATTTGTCTGTTGTAGACTTTACATTTAATTTGAATAAAATTTCACTAGCATACGTTGCTTCTGGTTTAACTATGGAATTATAGCGTTTCAGTTTAGCGTTTATTGAAAGAGATTTTTTTAAATAGGTTGGCCTGGTAAGTCTTCGTGCTTGTTTAAATTTAGTTGTTCTGTGTTCTATTGCTTCTTTTTCATTTGTGTTCCATGTTATTATTTCCCCAAGATATTTGTATTTCTGAACAATTTTAATCTCTTTATTACTGTTCAGCTGAATAACTGGCAAAATCAACTTTAAAAGTTGGCATCATTCCTGTTTTTTCAAATGAAATTTGTAATCTCATTTTTTTGGCTATAATTTCTAGTTGTTCAATTTGACATTTAGCCTCTTCTATTGTATTTGCAAGTAATGCTAAATAGTCCGCAAAAGCAAGGCAGTTGAGTTTAATATATCTACCGATCTTGATAGTTGGTTGGCATTTCTTGTTCCATTCACGCATAACCTTCTCCAATGCACAATTAAATAACAGTGGTGAAAGTCCGTCTCCTTGTCGAAGACCAGTTCTTATAGTGAATGATTCTGATAATTCACCTCTAAATTTAACTTTTGCCTTCGTATTTTTAAAAGGCATACTAATGAGGTTGACAATTTTTTGGTGTAAGCCAAATTCTTTAAGGCTTTTTAATAATGATTCACGATGAATACTGTTATATGCTTTTTTTAAAAATATTTAATATTTAATTGACATTAAATATTGTAGTTAAAAACATTTAAAATAGTGTGCACAAAACTACGCTGGTAAACATATCGTTCTACTGGGCAAAGAAGGTAATCATACTACTGAGACTTATGCAATCATGATGATCCTTATTGACAGCAAACCAAATCACATAATATCAATCATTAATCAGATACCGCCTAGTCCAATTAGTAGACTAGCAAATAATGATAACATCAAGAGGACATCACGACAAGTGGACAATAGTGCACATGGAAGATTCTAAACGATGACCTTATAAGAACATAAATGTTTTCTTAATGAGAATGTTTCAACATTCATACTATCATCCTCACTTCAGTTTTAAATGTTTTTAACTACAATATGTAGGATTACTGTGAACTGAAGAGGATCAAATTAGGATCGAAACATGTATGGTTGTGACGAATGTGAAATGTAAGTTTTTAAAATTTACATAAGGTATTGAATAAGGAGGATACTGTTCAACAATCATTGTTATCGTGATTTAAAGAATATTAGTTAACATACAAATACTTTTAATATTCATCTTGTGTTACGTATATTTTGTCCTCAGGGGCAATCTCCAGTTTTGAGAAAGTCGAAATAAATAACCGAATATAAACGATGAGTTTTGTGTATTCAAAGGAAGGTTTGCATTAAAGGTTTTGCAGAACTTCCTGTTGCTGCAAGTACTTACAGTGAGTATGCCTTTGAAGCGAAACTGTTTGCCGCAGAATTCGCAGGTGAAGGGCATAGCTCCCGTGTGGATGCGATGGTGCTCTCGGAGAGTACCCCGCTCTCGAAACTGTCGCCCACAAACGTCACACTGGTGTGGTTTTGCCCCGGTGTGCACCGACTGATGCTTACGCAACTGTAGTGGGGTCTTAAAACTGTAAAAGAGATACAAGAGATCACAGAATGGACCACCTGGACAGTAAATGTGATTCAGGTCAATTGTGATATGAAACTCACCCTTTATTGCAGATAGGACACATGTGTGGCTTGTCCAACGAGTGGGTAAGAAGATGAGCATCCAGGTTTCCTTTTTGGATGAAGCTCTTCCCACACTGATCACAAGTAAAGTTTCTGATCCCTGTGTGGATACGTTTGTGTGTCACGAGGTTAGGCTTCGTAGAGAACCTGCACAATAAATTATATTAATATTATTATAACTGTGTATAATTAATGTGTCTTTTACGGTGGATGCCATTACTTTTCAGTTTCAACTTCGTTAATCTAGGTTCTTCAGTCACTAAAACTAATTAAGTATAAAATAAATTTATAAAAGCTGAGAAAGGAAATATTTAATAACAGATTATACGAAGCTAATCCCAAAAATAAGGTCTCCTAATTTTTTTATGAATACATAGACCTGTTTATTTCTACAATGGTTTACATTATTTTACAGCTCGAACATTTAGCTTTTTTTCCTACATAATCACCATTTCGGTCAATTTTGTTTGTTTGCCGTGAATTTCAGTCCGACCGGCTGCAAACTCTCTACAGCACTTACGAACATTTTTGACATCCATGCACCAATCAACATACACTTCTGTCAATTGGCAATGGATTTCAATCGGTTCAGTACCTTTTGCGTTCAAAAACCGAATAACTGCGCGCAATTCGCACTTGGTGGTAACATCCAACGGGAGCTCCATTCTCAACGGCTGCCAAGCCAAGACTGAGTGCCTCAGCGCGGCGTGTGTATGTTTAGATGCGAGCGCAGGAAACACTCTTCGCAATATTGTGACCAACAGCCACACGAACAGAGTTCTGTATTTATAAAAAAACAGGAGACCTTATTTTTGGGATTACCCTCGTATATGAAAGAGAAATATTTAATTTTAAAAATTGTGTAAAATTTCCTTTTGGAAAAATGATCATCATCATCATCATCATCATCATCATCATCATCATCATCATCATCATCTAGAGCAGTTTCCTCCCACAGGCTGGGTCTGCTTGGAACAAAAGCCTCTCCATCGTTTTCTTCCCGTCCACCACTTGTCTTCTGTCACTGTCGTCCAGTTCCCTCCTCTTGCCTCATTGCTCTTATTTACACCTTTCAGCCATCTGTCCCTCGGTCTTCCTCTAGGTCTCCTTCCCTTATACTCTATTTCTAACATCACTTCCTTTTCTTTTTACAAGTTGCTTTATGTCGCACTGACACAGATAGGTCTTATGGCGACGATGAGAAAGGAAAGGGCTAGGAATGCAATGAAGTGGTCGTGGCCTTAATTCAGGTACAGCCCCAGCATTTGCCTGGTGTGAAAATGGGAAACCACCCACAAAAAACCATCTTCAGGGCTGCAGACAGAGAGGTTCGAACTCACTATCTCTCGGATGAAATGGCGTATGGCTTTTAGTGCCGGGAGTGTCCGAGGACAAGTTCGGCTCGCCAGGTGCAGGTCTTTTGATTTGACGCCCGTAGGCGACTTACACCTCGTGATGAGCATGAAACAATGATGAAGACAACACATACACCCAGTCCCTGTGACAGCGAAATTAACCAATGATGGTTAAAATTCCTGACCCTCCTTGGAATCAAACCCGGGACCCCTGTAATCAAAGGCCAACACGCTAACCATTTAGCCATGGAGCCGGACATCTCTCGGATGCAAACTCACAGCTGTGCATCCCTAACCGTACAGCCAACTCGCCCGGTCAAACATCCTCCTTGGTATCCTCTCTTCTCCCATTCTCTTAACATGTCCATATTACTGCAATCTTGATTTTTCTATCTTTTTCTGTAGGGGTACCTCATATATCGTTTCCCGAACTCTCCCGTTTCTTACTCTGTCCATTCTTGTTGAACCTACTCAATACCTTTGAAACTTATTTCCACTGCTTGAATTCTACTTTTATATCTCTCCTTCATCACCCATGTTTCTGCTCCATAATAAATATATATTTCAATAAATGAAACTCCAATTATAACAATTAATTTATTTGCATTTAACAAATCATTTTCAAGAGACATTTCTATGGAATTTGGGGTCGGGAAGAGTACGATTCGGTGCAATGAAAGAGAGAAACTGACACAGGGCCTATGGAACTACCACGAATGAAATAATGAGTTCTCCAAAGTATGATGAGATGAGGCCTCTTTGATAAAAGAGCATTCTATATGTCTCTGTCATGGCCATCCATCAATACTTCACATCACAGCCTGCAGGGTTGCAAGGTAACATTGAGTCACACATTTTGTATCGCTAATTTCGTGCCGCAAATTTTCAGATGACCTTCAGCCATAAGACATATTTATATCAACAGAGTGACATGTTTCGTTCTTGCACAACATTTCACTCCTTGTTTGACCAGTGAGGAGAGAGGAAGCACAAGAGACGTACTACAATAATACGAGGAGTGTTCAATAGATAATGCAAGGCATTTTATTTCTTGTCCAATTTCGGTTTAAAAAATTGGAATTTTGTTTGAGACATCTTTGAATATTCTTGCTTTGTCTCTTAGAGTTTCATTAATTTCTGAAAGGTGGCAGCGCTATAACTAGCCTTCAAAAATGGCGTCTGTAACGGAAGTGCGTATCAAACAGAGAGCAGTTATCGAGTTTCTTGGCAGAAAACCAGGGCATCACAGATATTCATAGGCCCTTGCAGAATGTCTACGGAGACCTGGGAGTGGACAAAAGTATGGTGAGTCGTTGGGCGAGGTGTGTTTCATCATCACAACAAGGTCGAGCAAACCTGTCTGATCTTGGCTGTTCTTCCTCATCCACCCTACAGCCCAGGTCTCACACCTTCTGACTTCCATCTGTTTAGCCCAATGAAGGATGCACTCCGCGGGAAGCACTACGTGCTTGATGGGGAAGTTATCGATGCAGCACGACATTCGATCCGAGATCAACCAGTTGAGTGGTACCATGCAGGCCTACATGCCCTCACATTACGGTGGCATAAGGCCGTAGCACTGAATGGAGAATATGTTGAAAAATACGGTATTCTAGCAAAAGGACTGGGGAATAACATAGTGTGTTTGAATCCTCAATGAAACCAACCTGCTTTTAGAAAAAAAAATTAAAAGAAAACCTACAACCTATTCTCCAGTCATTGACCGGGTCAGGGATGTAATGAATGAAGCATATATATATAGGTTATTACTACGATGGGGTCGCCACTCCCAAAGTGATTTGTTAATGACTGATAGATGCTATGAAATGAGAACGGAGAGTGTTGCTGGAATGACAGATGACAGGGATAACCGGAGTACCCGGAGAAAATCCTGTCCCGCCTCCGCTTTGTCCAGCACAAATCTCACATGGAGTGACCAGGATTTGAACCACGTTATCCAGTGGTGAGAGACCGACGCGCTGCCTTCTGAACCACGGAGGCCAGAAAGATAATAAATAAAAAATAAATAACAGTGTTGCATTATATATTGAACTCCCTTTGTATAAGTACTAACATTTCAACAATTATTAGAAGGGTGTATCCTACATAGAATATTAAACATAAATGGTTTTACACATCACCAATTGATTAAGATGTGCCACTAAATAATAAGATAGATTTAATTGCAAACAGAGGATGGTGGAGATCCTTATTTAATCAACAATTCATCAAATCAATTTTTAAAATAAAAAATACATTTTTATGTGAAACATGGCACTGTATGGAAGTGAAACATACATAAAAACTGGTGCAGAAAGAAAGGGAATAGAATCTATTGAAATATGGTGTTACAGAAGAATTTTGCAGGTGAGATGGGTAAATCAGATCACGGATAAAGAGACACTGCATCAAGTTCATGAGAGGGAACAATCTAGTGAGATTTGACCAGTTGTATAACTTTGTGTAATTGTATATACTGAAACTGTTGGAGAAACAAAATTTTCTTGGACTGCCAGAAACCAGGACCTCGAAGGGAATCTGACAGCTAGACAGCATCACCCACAAAACCTACAGGAACCATGAGCTGTCACCCTGGAGGTGATGGAAACCTTGCTGGCAATTCATTCAAAGTATGCCACAGCAACTGCAGGCTCTCATCCGAGCTTGAGGTTGTAGTAAGGATGTAAAGAAGAGGGCATATAAGTCTCTGGTAAGACCCCAACTAGAGTATGGTTCCAGTGTATGGGACCCTCACCAGGATTACCTGATTCAAGAACTGGAAAAAATCCAAAGAAAAGCAGCTCGATTTGTTATGGGTGATTTCCGACAAAAGAGTAGCGTTATAAAAATGTTGCAAAGTTTGGTCTGGGTAGAATTGAGAGAAAGAAGGAGGGCTGCTCAACTAAGTGGTATGTTACACGTAACTAATCTCATGATTAGGCCCATATTGAAATTTGCTATAAATGCTTACAATGTAGTAATTATTTCAATCCACCTATTCAATACAAATACAAATTGTTGCAAATTGTTACAAATTGTATTGAATAGGTGGATTGAAATAATTACGATATTGTAAGCATTTGTAAGTGGTATGTTCCGAGCTGTCAGCGGAGAGACGGCGTGGAATGACATTAGTAGACGAATAAGCTCGAGTAGCGTTTATAAAAGTAGGAAAGATCACAATATGAAGATAAAGTTGGAATTCAAGAGGACAAATTGGGGCAAATATTCGTTTATAGGAAGGGGAGTTAGGGATTGGAATAACTTACCAAGGGAGATTTTCAATAAATTTCCAATTTCTTTGAAATCATTTAGGAAAAGGCTAGGAAAACAACAGATAGGGAATCTGCCACCTGGACAACTGCCCTAAATGCAGATCAGTATTGATTGATTGATAATAATTTCAATGCTGCTACCTACGTGGCATAGTGCTTGGGAGGTCCACGTAGGTTGACATTTCCTTGATTAACCTTCATTTTATAATGTTATACCTTTCAATGTTCACTTGCAAACCTCTGTTGATTAAATACGGATCTCCACCATCCTCTGTTTGCAATTAAATATGTGATATTATTTGCAAGTTATGAATCTCATTCCGTATCACTTGACAAAAGAAAATATTTTTAAAATCCCCTTATCAATACAAGTCAGGTCATCTGTTAGATGAAGCAAAGTCTATACATGTTTCAGCCTAATCTCAAGGCCATCTTCAGTAGTAAAACAATGATTACATAATATAAAAACAAATTAAAAATCGTAATGATGTGAAGTGACAGTGATCATGATTAGTGAGTTAAAAAAACACATTGAGGTACAAAGTCCTCTCGTCTAATAGACAAGGTCATCTCCATTCGAGACGACAACTTTTAGTTACAAATATTATACACGTTTTATTCGTAGTATTGACGGTCTCACTACACTCCTCAACATAGCGTTTTTATTTAACAGTCAGCAAGATCTATTAGACGAGAGGACTTTGTACCTCAATGTGTTTTTTTAACTCACTAATCATGATCACTGTCACTTCACATCATTACGATTTTTAATTTGTTTGTATATTATGTAATCATTGTTTTACTACTGAAGATGGCCTTGAGATTAGGCTGAAACATGTATAGACTTTGCTTCATCTAACAGATGACCTGACTTGTATTGATAGGAGGATTTTATAAATATTTTCTTTTGTAATGTGATATTATTTAGTGGCACATCTCTAATCAATCATAATAAATGAACGTGGATTTCCCACCTAATCAATATAGTAGAACCTCGATTATACGTTCCCGGAAACTACGTTTTCCCGTATTATTAGTTCAAATGAAGTGGTCCCGCAAGCATCCTAATTAAATCATGTTGCAAAAACCCCGCATTATCCGTTCCTCGAAGAAACGATTTTCCAGCTCAACCGTCCAAAAATTTCAGTCCCATCAACGTTAAATCCTCGATCACGCGTTTTTCAAGAAACTGTATCTCACGAAAGAATGGCTACAGCATACTTATGGATCTTGGTGTTAACGTCGCGTCATTGCAGTAATTTGAGAAAGTACTGTACGGGAAAAGCAACTGGTGGTGAATTTGCATAAGAGACCATGTTAGCATCGCATTCGGGGGGGTATTTAGAGAATCCTTGGAAATCAGAAAGCAGAGAGTGTCCACAACAATTGGAAGGAGACAGAGCGCATTTCGGCAGCTCTACTTGAAGATGGAACGAGTTTTGTCATATGTTCGTACTTGCAAAACGTCTACATTATGTCCCAGGGTTGGATGTCTTTTTTATTGTTTCGAGTGTATCGCCGAACACATTTAGGCACTTCCCTCAGAACAATGTATAGTCATGGGCTCTCGGGCAGGAGTCGAAACTGCTCCTTCTTAAGTAACACAAATTTAGTGTTTTAATATTGACATATACCATTATGTTTTCAAGACCAGAACAGTTGCACTTACATAAAGCCATGGGAGGTTTTGGGGTTGTCTATTACTTTTTTGTCCTAATATAAGACTGGGAATGTCACATTTTTATGTTAAAATGTTATAAAAACCGCATTGTTTTATTTGCACGTTACAATTAAAAACTCTGTATAATTTTGCACTTGTACCGACTTGTAGAGCGAGCGTGCTTTCCAGCTGAGCTCAAGGTCGCGAATAATCATAATTTCGGAAGTGTTAATGATATTTTTGCAGTACAAGATTTCCATAAACTGACTACGAACAGTATACCGGAGACCAAATTACAATGAAAGATTAAAAAAAAAAAAAATTTTGCCATCATGTTGGGCGCTTTTGTATGTAATATGCTTTATTTCACTAGATTAGAGAATTATACTTGTTATCGATTATTGTTTGGCTTGGCATTACGGGTATTAAATATTTCGAAGAGTTTGACTGATCAAAGTTGCTGAACTGAAAGAAGTTTTCAGAGGAAACTGACAAAGTTTCCCCGGTAAAACTGAATGTAAAGTTTCAATATTTTTAAGTCGCATACTGGTAATTAATGTTTGAAGCTGGCCCCGCGGTCTAGCTTGCCTACCTCTCACCCGAAGGACCCAGGTTTGAATCCTGGCCAGGTCAGGTATTTTTACCTGGATATGAGGGCTCGTTCCAGGTTAACTCATTCTGCGATCACCTTTAATTGAGGAGCTATTTAATGGTGAGATGGTGACCCCGGTCTAGAGAGCCAGGAATAACGGCCGAGAGGATTCGTCACACTGACCATGCGTCACTTCGTAATATGCAGGCCTTTGGACCGAGCAGTGGTCGCCTGGTAGGCGGAAGGTCCATTGGGGCTGTAGTTTGGTTTGGTTTAGGGCTGTTTGTAAGATTATAAGTATACATATTTCATTTTTGTGATGTTTGGCCGAATTGTTGATGGTTCATTCATTCCCGGATTTTCCGTTTTCCCGTGTTGTAAGTTTTTTTTCCCGTTGTCCCTCCAAAAATGGAGAAATGAGTTTCCACTGTACTTGATTTATTTCTGAAATACATTTAGCAGAACTGATTTCGGTCTCTATTGAAGGCCATCTTTAGCTGCTGAAGAACCTTATTTAATAAAACAACATATACAATGATGTTAAAACTACTTAATTCTATATAATACAGTTTGTAATAAACTTGCACCACATTAGAGTTATAAAATTTCAGGTTTAAAATTATGTCTAAAAGTTAATTTACACCGTTCTCGAATACATTAGACCTATTGTATCGAATAACGCGTATACTGATCATGATAGCATGAAGTGTCACTGGTAAGGCCTTGATGCTCTAATATCAAACTGCATAATTCATCAAGGGTTGTGGTTGCTGGAACTATCAACATGGGCTAACAAAGCTAATAAATTACGATACACCTCTTTTCAGTAAATCATTTTAAAATGAGCCTAAGCATTGTAACTCTGGTCTCCCTCTACTTCTCTTACCCTCTATGGCCAAGTTCATTACTCTCCTAGGTACCCTGTCCTCCTCCATTTGCCTTGCATCACTTCATTGTAAGCTATATTCATTCTGGTTACGTATTGAAGTGCAATTTACCTTTTCAATACAATATATCAAGTAAATGATATTACATAAGTCTTGGGACTAGTTATTGCCTGCTTCCTCCAGCAAGTCAGTGCTTGTTCTACATCAGACATTAGAGATTTACTTCTTTGCCTGAGGTCCTAAGTGAACTTAAACACATCATATCATGACAAGAAGATCATAACCTTACTTTTTGTTATTATATACATTTTAATGTTATAATTATTCCTACAACATTGTCTCTGTCTGGCATATGTTTTAGTTATCACATAATCTGTTTAATTTTTATTTGGCTGAAGATACCCACTAAGTGGCTGAAACTTTTTTTTTTTTTTTTTTGCTAGCTGCTTTACGTCGCACCGACACAGATAGGTCTTATGGCGACGATGGGACAGGGAAGGACTAGGAATGGGAAGGAAGCAGCTGTGGCCTTAATTAAGGTACAGCCCCAGCATTTGCCTGGTGTGAAAATGGGAAACCACGGAAAACCATTTTCAGGGCTGCCAACAGTGGGGTTCGAAGCTACTATCTCCCGAATACTGGCCGCACTTAAGCGACTGCAGCTATCGAGCTCGGTAGTAGCTGAAACTAGTCCCAAGACTTGATGTATTGTATTGAAAAGGTGACTTGCATGACTTCATCACCAGTTTATGTATACACTTTTATCCACTCAGTTGTTCTTTTTTTTTTTCTTTGTGCTTTACGTCGCACCGACACAGATAGGTCTTATGGCGACGATGGGACAGGAAAGGCCTAGGGATGGGAAGGAAGCGGCCGTGGCCTTAATTAAGGTACAGCCCCAGCATTTGCCTGGTGTGAAAATGGGAAACCACGGAAAACCATCTTCAGGGCTGCCGACAGTGGGGTTTGAACCCACTATCTCCCGGATGCGAGCTCACAGCTGCGCGCTCCTAACCGCACGGCCAACTCGCCCAGTCCACTGAGTTTAATTCTACCTTAGCTTCTATCTCCCCATTCCCAATACCTTCATGCCATTTTTCCCATCTGTTTGTACCTGCAATCCTTTTCACTACTTTCAAGATATCCTTAGTCCTGAGTCCTTAGTTCACTCTGATGAAACAACGTCGGTCTAAAAACAGACCGATGGAAAGAGTGTTTTGTCCGAGTGCTTACCTCTTTCTTACAGAATAACACTGATCACAACTGCGAGCTAACTGTGCACAATATGACAAAAAGTTTCAGCTTTCAAGAATTACCTCACAGATTAAGTTCTATTACCTTCGATGGTTTCAGGGCCCATAATTGTAGACATGGTATTGGCTTTTCTTGGGCTTATACTGTGTCAAGAAAATAAGGTGAAATTGTGCACCATCTAGAGTCTGTGTGGAAGCAGGGGGCCCCATGTGCCGTCAGCTGCCATTTGGAATGCTACTGCTGTGCCAGCATACAGTGAGCCATCTGGTGACGAACGAACGTACCACTTCCTATTACTAATGGCTAAATTCAAACCCACAATAATGGAGAAGTCATCCTTGTGAACAGTCGAGATTTTCTTCTGAAGATACGGAGCTAAGTTTTCTGCGAAACGTAAACAATTTTACCTTATTTTTTTCACACGGCATAAGCCCAAAAAAGTCTATATCATGTCTACAGATTAAGTTCTATCTGACCCTTGAAGTAGCTAACAATTTATTCTTCAGGTAACTGAGATTTATGCTACCAATAACTTTACCCACAAGTCGGTGAATGAAAATAACCTCATACATGGTAGATAAGTTATCTGCTCCTTTACCAGTAGATGGTAGGATGGAACCATAGTCATGAGCAAAGGGTAAAGCACAAATGTTTCTAAAATTAGTGGTCCCAATCGGGTAAAAATTGGTCTTGTGTAAACAAATTTGTTTCAGATGGCCATTTTAAAGGGATGGTCTTCTGAGCAAGTTCCACAGTATATTATTACCAACCAATGACGATATACCTTTTATCACATTGGTCGCATGGATATCGGTTCTTGATATTGTCTGGCTGGTGAGACCGGTTGTGGACATAGAGCGCACTTTGTTGTCGGAACGTCTTGCCGCACTCAGAGCAAGCGAACGGACGGGCATCTGAGTGGGTTGCACGATGAGACTCTAGGACTTTCTTGTTGGAGAAACACTTCCCACATTCCTCACAGCTGAAACAGATCATAAGAAACAAATACATAATAATGTGATTCAATGATTAACAATCTCATTCCAAAAGTAATAAAACAATAATTATCCTGCCACTTCAAAAGTCACAGGTGTGTCAGTGTAACATTTCACAATAACTACTATGTGCATCTGACTAGATGTCCCCGCAGATTATAGGTGTGGCACGAGTAACGAGCACTACACTTCTAGCTACAAAATTAGTCGTGACAGACAATGCAAGCTCTCTGAATCAATGCATATTCCTTATTAAACTGTTCATTATGCAGTACGTATTATTATTATTTTTTTACAATCTGCTTTACGTTGCACCGAGACAGATAGGTCTTATGGTGACGACTGAATAGGAAAGGGTAAGGAGTGGGAAGGAAGCAGCCGTGGCCTTAATTAAGGTACAGCCCCAGCATTTGCCTAGTGTGAAAATGGGAAACCACGGAAAACCATATTCAGGACTGCCGACAGTAGGGTTTGAACAGCAGTACTTATGAATTATGGATAATGTGTAACTAAGGCACAATATTGCACTACCACTTTTAAACTTTACGACACCATCTTAATTCGCTAGAGTCACCGTGGGTGGAACAGATGTTTATTGTTAGGTCTTGAAATTTGAGATAGGTGCATGCGCAGCAGCCATGTTACCCCGCATTCAGGCGACTTCTCATCAGACAGCTATTGTATGCATTTTATTGGTTAGAGAGTGCTAGTGACACTACCATTTTACAAAAATACCTGACCAATTGAAAATCACTTCCGGCCTAAATGCAGTTCCGGAAAAACAGCCTAAAATCGCTTATTTCTTTACTCATTTTTTCACTCATATCCTAGCCAAATTAACTTATTTACTTAATTATCTAATGTGTTCTTTGGTTCAATACCCTCAGGCGTTTTTTGATGTTTCGAAAAATGTCTATACCGAACGTAGTTGGCTTAAGTGAAACTCTGCATTGACTCACATTAGCGTTCGTAATGGTAGAAAAAGACAAACTGCTAATCTAATCGACCGGATAACGATGATTAAGAAAAGGATTGCAATTTTAGGAATAAGTAAAGAATGTATTCTCATATTTTATTATATTTTATTTACCTAAAATACGTAGCTCATATCCCTAGGATGTTTTCAATAATGACTTGCTTGCCTGAAGGGATTTTTTGAAAATGTCAGGTTTCTCCTCGTTCTTTAAGTAGCTGGAGATAACTGATGTTCAGCGAGCACTGGCAAGACAGATGCAATCAGCTGGTGGTGTTCTTAAATAGGACAGAATCTCTAACGTAATGCTTTTTATTTTATAATTTTCTCACGCAATGCCGACTGTGAGACCATTTTTAGCATATTTACAAGGATACAGTAACAGCTGACCTCCAGACGCCATACCCGCGGACCATTTTATATGATGATGATGTGTTCCTTGCGGATCAGTCCCGAAGAAATCTGGAAAATCTCCTGCAAATTTGGAAAGACCGTTTAGGGGAATATGGCTTGCACCTTAACATCACTAATACCGAGCAACGTGGTTCGCAGACTGCTGGTAGTATTCTCATCGACGGGCAAGACCTAGTTAAACCTACCAATTTAAATACCTTGGATCACTCATCACCTCAGATGGAAAGACATCACTAGACACCCGAGCATGAATAAATGCTACACGGCTGAAGTAGCGTCAGGTCACTGGTGCGCTATGCGACAAGAAAATTCCCACCCGCCTCAAAGGGAAAGTCTACAAATCCATGGTCCGACCAGTTGCACTCTATGGGGCGGAATGTTGGCCTACAACTAAGATTTTTTTATTTTTTTGCTAACTGCTTTACGTCGCACCGACACAGATAGGTCTTATGGCGACGATGGGATAGGAAAGGCCTAGGAGTTGGAAGGAAGCGGTCGTGGCCTTAATTAAGGTACAGCCCCAGCATTTGCCTGCTGTGAAAATGGGAAACCACGGAAAACCATCTTCAGGGCTGCCGACAGTGGGATTCGAACCTACTATCTCCCGGATGCAAGCTCACAGCCGCGCGCCTCTACGCGCACGGAAATAAACAGTTTTACAGTATTTAAATGTATATTTGGAGCACCCAACGACTCAAACATATATTAATATTATGTAACTAGCACATATCCAGGTTATATTAGCCGGGCAGTCTGTAAAAATGGCAGGGCGGTCTGCCCATTAAAAAAGGTTTTAGCAAGAACACTGCAAACCGCTATATGTTGCGTGGAAGCTATAGTGTGTATTCATAGGTAATAAATTTCATATTAATCCATATTGAAGAGCAATGTAGTGTAAAACAAAAGCTAAAGGTTTCCATCTATTCGGTACTGTTTGTTGTAACCTTAAAAAAAGTTACACATATTTGTTGAAACTACGTTCGGTCTTACCAGAGACCATCATCAGTCAAAACCAATCAAAGAAAGAAAGAAAGAAAGAAAGAAAGAAAGAAAGAAAGAAAGAAAGAAAGAACTGTATATATATACATGAAGCAAGCATGAAATTCAAGACAAGTAAAAATTTTAAAAACACTCATCACAATCACATGTCCTGTGCAAGCGCTCAACTTTCCTCCAATTGGAATTCTGCACCTCACAGAAGACCAGATGAAACACCAAAATATCAGCACTAGAGGAATCTTCTAGAACTCAGCTCAGCTGAAACAAGTGTGAACACAATGATGATGATCTCTGGCAAGACTGAAACTAGATTCAACAAATATATGTAACTTTTTTAAGGTTACAACAAACAGTATTGAATAGGAGGAAACCTTTAGCTTTTGTTTTACACTATAATGTGTGTTCACAACAATAGATGGCTCTGTGAATGCTGGTAGCAGCACGGAGAGGGCTGTGAAATCAGTTGTGTGGCGAGCGTTGTGCGAGATGGAAGTAACCCACGTTGAGCAGCGTGCATACATCAAGATAGCCGTTCTGCAGGGGAGAAATGTGAGAGAATGTCGCAATGTATTGGTGGAAGTCCTTGGGAATAATGCCGTCCCATACTGCACAGTAGCATGGTGGGTAGGAAAGTTTCAGTGTGACACGTGCCACATCGCTCCGCACACTGACAAATCGACCCGAGCATTGCTGATCAATGATTGCCACACGTCCTTGCAATAGTTGCAATGACTTTTGCTCCCACCCTCGTTTGTCGTACTACTATTGCACTATTCCTGCCGGTAAATTTGTGGTCTATATAAAACTGGCGAAAGCCCATGAACAACCTAAAGGTTTCATTTCCAACAATAAGTCTTCCAAATCTTACAGCAGTAAGAGAATCTTAATTAAACTCACCAAAACTTCATGTGGTTGCGATGTCTCCGTACATGGCTCACGAAACCATAATACTTGGTGTAGACCTTGGAACATTGGGCACACATGAAGCGAGGAGGCTGGTTGTGTACCGTTTGATGGTGTGTGCGCAATGCCTGCATTGTTGGCAGCTCCTGAGTAATGAAAAAACTCAGCATTTACAAGTTAAATTTGCAATAAAACAATCAAGTTTTGTCTTTAGAAATACTCATTTTTGTTAAGGTCTATTTGTTATCATTCGCAACTGTACTGGCTTGTGCGGTGAGTCACCATGTGTATCTCAGCTGAGCTTCAGGCCACAAATAAAGGAAAATTTCTCGAGCTTTAACAGTGTTTTACATTTCGGGACTTGTGATGTATTTGTTGCAGGGCTTGGCGTCACTGCGGCGGTGGATTCACTTTTGAATACTGTTCCAGTTGTGGCTGATGACATGTATTTTGTCCCTTCAGTTAAATAAAGGAGAGAAAGGTTATGATATAAACTTCAAATTGCAAGTTTTATGTGAGGCAAAATGCACTAAAACAGTTCAGGATTTGTAAGTGCAACGTACAACGTTGGTGGAAAGCTGAAGAAATGTTTCAGAATGCCAGCACATCAAGAAAAGCATTCACAAGACCAAGGCCATGAAAATTTAATAAAACTGATATGCTTGTTACCAAATTTCAGTAGGAGAAATGAAACCAGAATATCCAGAAAGTTGCGAAGTTATTAGAATGAAGGCACTGGAGGTGGTGCGTGCGTTAAAAGTTACAGTAACTTAAGGCAAGCCTGAGTTGGAGTAAAAGAATGATGAGGCGTTCGCGACAGTATCTATGTCACGCTACTAATGCACAATGTCTACCAGCAGATTATGCCGATAAATTGCTGTTCTATCAATGTTACATAATAAAACTGAGGAAAATCTAAAATATTTTATATTAAAGTGAAACTTTTGTTCCTGAAAGCAAATAAAAGTCCTGTAAGTTGAGGGCTAACCAATAGAGAGCAAGTATAGTGGTGGGGCTGTAACCTCCGAGCCCCTAGACAAGCTATGAACAGCATTTCCTCTGTTCTAGATGTTTAACTATGGTTATTGTTCTGCCAATACTTGGTTTCGGAACACAATCTATTGGACGTCCAAAGATGGATTGAAAAGACTGAGACTGTAACATGCCACCTGACTTAATACTTGATTGGCAGATGATGATGATGATGATGATGACTTCTGCTCTTAGTTTTTCTTTAGGGCTTATTATATTATCTTCAGTTGAGCAGTAGGCCTACCACACATTAAACCTGAGCAAACCTGATCACTGCTTTCATTTGAATTGTCGTCTTGTGCCGCCAACTTCCCTGCTACCAGCATGTCGTCATTCCAAGTGACATCATCTTCTTTGCCATCACGTCAGCCATGCACTGCAATCGAGAGCATTCGAGGTCCCATCTTTTTGAACCTTTTAAAAAAGGTTTCATACCCGACTAGAGAGTCCAAACAGTGTGAATCTACTCCCAAATGTTTTCTCGAGATGGTCTCTGATATTCTCAGTTGGTGTATGTGTAGCAGAAGCCACTCCAGAATAAAACCCGAATAGTGCCAAAAGTTCCATGACGGAAAAAAAAAAAAAAAACCAGGAAAGTTTGCCGCATTTATGGATATTTACAGGTGTGGTGTGGTGGTAATGTGTTTTATTATCGTAATGTTTAATTTCATACATTCGTTGTCTCCATTTTTTAATAACGCACACACTAGTATGTTTTGTTTGCCATCTCCGAAAAAGGTTAAAAGTGAGTGGCAACATAAAATCATTATTATTGTTGTTGTTATTATTATTATTATTATTATTATTATTATTGGAGCCTCCGTGGCTCAGGCGGCTGCACGCTGTCCTCTCACCGCCGGGTTCCGTGGTTCAAATCCTGGTCCCTCCACGTGAGATTTGTGCTGGACAAAGCGGAGGCGGGACAGGTTTCTCTCCGGGAACTCCGGTTTTCCCTGACATCATTCATTCTAGCAACACTCCCCAATATTATTTCATTTCATCTGTCAGTCATTAATCATTGCCCCAGAGGAGTGCGACACACAGGCTTCGGCAGCAGGCACAATTCCTATCCTCGCCACTAGATGGGGGCTTCATTCACTCCATTCCTGACCCAGTCGTATGACTGGAAACAGGCTGTGGATTTTCATTTCAGTTATAGGAGATCTTGATTATGTTGTAATTACATTAATTATATAATTTATTTTTGAATTTCAGTCTTGTATGTGAGGCCATTTTATACTCTGGCCAACACCGTCCTTCTGAAGATAACAAATTTCCTCAGGGAAAATAAACTTCATTTGTAAATGTCAGATTGGGGTACAAAGATGGCAGTATAGTAAGCAAAACTGAATCAAGGGGCAGCAAAGCTAACGCAGTGAGCTCGCAGCTGTGATCAACAGAACAAGTAAGTGTATAAATATACCTCAAAGGCAATGCAAGTTTGTGTGTTGATGTGATGACTGCATGTTAAGTTTTGCATAGTATGTGACAGAGGCAGGGAGAGTTGTCTGCATGTAACTTACTCCTGTCAAACAATACCAAGGACTCTACTCAAAGCTTAACGTCCACATCCAATGGACGAATTGTCATCAACAGCACCTAATATGTCCTAACTCCATATGAGACTGTGAAAATGTATGAACTTATTGCATATAATTAATTTCATTGCAAAGCCCGTATTGTCGATAGTATATTTTTTAAGGGTACAATCAAAGGTTCCACCTTTACAATACTAAAAAACTATGTTTAATATTAGGGTGACATTAACAAGTGTCGGAACATGTTTCGTCCTTCTCTTTTGGACATCATCAGCTGAAAATTCTTATAAGATAAGCAAAATAGACAAGGTCACAAATATACTGAGCTCTATAGCTGCATTTAAAGATAAAAACTTCATTGTTCCGTATTGAAATTATTAATGTTAAAAATTAAATAATTGAAAAGGAGGTTCAACCTATTCAATACTTAAAAGAAGGAAATGCAGTAATCACATTCCTATTTAAATGGGACCGGTTTCGACCTTAGTCCAGGTCATCATCAGCCATAAAAAGATGTACAATGTTTATGAATATTGGAGGTCAGTTTCACACTTTGATAGGCACAAAGACACGACACCACATTCTGTATGCACAAAGTCACAACACTATCAATTAATATACGAAGTTCAAAAATAACTAGAAGTCGCAGACGAATAGATTTGTAGTAGAAAGCCGCCAGCTCCTGGTGATCAGCGCGGCACATTCAAGGTCGAACGCCAAAGTAGAGTGGAGAATGTTTTTGAAGGTCTAGAATTTGTCACGGTTGCGGGAAGTTAAGTACGTATATAAAAATATACGACGCAAATCAGAATAATTGAGTGAGTACTTGTACTCCTGCTAAGTTCTTGGAAAACACTCCTAGCTCCTTCCTGTCCCATCGTCGCCATAAGACCTATCTGTGTTGGTGCGACGTAAAACAAAATAGCAAAAAAAAAAAGTCACAAATATACATTAAAATACGATTCGGGTTAATGAATACATCAAGTTAAAATACATTATAAAATTATAAGAATATTCTTAAAATGTTGGAGCTCAACTGTTTGTTTGTTCTGTTGAACTGAAGATAAAATTGCTGAACTCTCATAATAGTTCCATTAAAAGTTCAATGATCAAGTTTTTCTTATGTTGGAGTGATGATGTACTGTTAATAATTCTTACTATCAAAGGGTAGAGAAAGGTCCACCTGTTCAATACCATTAGTTTAATGCAGTGTGCTATATAATTGGTACTAGTTCCGACTCTACATACATTGGGTCATCTTCAGTCATGATCTTTTTTTTTTTTTTTGCCAGTTGCTTTACGTCGCACCGACACAGATAGGTCTTATGGTGACGATGGGATAGGGAAGGGCTAGGAGTGGGAAGGAAGCGGCCGTGGCCTTAATTAAGGTACAGCCCCAGCATTTGCCTGGTGTAAAAATGGGAAACCACGGAAAACCATTTTCAGGGCTGCCGACAGTGGGGTTCGAACCTACTATCTCCCGAATACTGGATACTGGCCGCAATTAAGCGACTGCAGCTATCGAACTCGGTCAGTCATGATCTAATTGGAAACATATGTTTACAAACAACCAATAATAAAGAATACAATTTGGTATGTCTTAAATTAAAATCTAAGTCTAATCTTAGTTAAGAGGTTATGAGGCAGGTGGAATATTTGACTGTAAGCACACAAAAGGAGAAAGGTTGTGCCAGAGTTGATAATCCTAGAATGAAAATGACAGCTATTTTACTTATCTTATAAGAATTTTCGGCTGATGATGTCCAAAAAGAAGGATGAAACATGTTGCGACACTTGTTAATGTCACCCTAATTAAACAAATTTTTTAGTATTGTAAAGTTGGAACCTTTGATTGTACCCTTAACAAGAGGTATGAACTACCACCTTTCCTAATCTCCCAGCCAACATTCTGAAGGCGACAAATTTTTCCACCAATAGGACTGAAACTAGCTAACCAGAGTGTCAGACTATAAAGAGCTTGACAATCATGACCACTGGCATGCTAATCATACTTCTCTTCCAAGTGTTATTTTTTACTCTACCTGAGAGCAGTCGGTGCACATCCAGGGGTACTTCTCCCAGCCATCTCTCCTTTTTCTAGGACTACTGGGCTCTGCTAACTGAGCCTGTGCCGATGCAGACTCGTTCTCAACCTCTTGTGTCGCTTCCTGAGTCTCCTCCATTTTGGCCTTGCCAGTTCGACGAGCTGCCTCAGGGCGACAACTTTCTCGAGTGTCACCGACTGCCGCCTTCACCTTGCTGGCGCAGCGGACCGGCATGCGACGCTTGCGCTTGGAGGAAGAGGTATCGTCCGCACCGTCATCGCCCTCTGAAAAAAAAGAGGCATGACTCAAAAAAACTTCTGTATTTTATGTTCATTATTCTGCGTGTACTGAAAAGAAGGAAAATAAATTTATGAAGGCACTCTTGACCAGAATCAACATTAAATTTAAGCAAAAAGGGTCAACAATAAGTTTAAGCTAGTTCTAAGGTTATATTAAAATTAATGAGCAACAATTAAAAAAAACATAATCCATCAAGACACAAGGTGAGCAGATTATGGAGATTCCTGTGCCTGCAGTATGTGTTAATAATAATGTTACTGGTTTTTACGACGCGCTAACTACTTTTACGGTTTTCAGAGACAACGAAGTGCCAGAATTTTGCCCCATAGGACTTCTTTAACGTGCCAGTAAATCTATTCATACAAGGCTGACGTATTTAAGCACTTTCAAATACCACCGGACTGAGCCGGGATTAACATGTCAAGTTGAGTTCAGAAGACCAATCATCCTTGTACGGTTCCTTCTCCACTCGTAATATGACAGAACCTTTACAATCGAGGATGCATTTTTCGGAGACTAATCAGTGAGTGCACAACAAAACTAAAATTACGACTGCCAGGCTGAGTGGCTCAGACAGTTGAAGCGCTGGCCTTCTGACCCCATCTTGGCAGGTTCGATACTGGCTCAGTCCGATGGTATTTGAAGATGCTCAAATACGTCAGTCTCATTTGACAGACTGATTGGCACTTGTTGTTTATAAGATTTACTTATAACTTTTTAATAATGGTATCAAAAACAACTTTTAATGTCACATTTTATTCCAATCTTATATGATTGATTATTGTAAGACAGTCTTAAATGTAACTATTATTTTTAAAGTTGTTCATAGTGCTGATGATGCCCGTTAAGAAGGGCAAAACATGTTCACGATTTTTCAATTATTTATGATCATTTAACCACAATAGTGGTAATTGTAAGTATTGACTAGGTTGACATTAAACAAATATTTTTTTAAAAATTATATGTAAACATAAAATAAACGGGGCTAAATTCCAACACCTCAGCGTCTCCGAAAATTGTAAAAGTAGTTAGTAGGACTTAAAAACAATAAAAGCAAAGCAAAGTCACCTCCGTACAGGCCATGAAGGCCCTTGGAGGAGTGGAAAGTAAAGGCTTCCACCATTGTTAACCTCGGCACGTGATCGGGTAGAGTGGTTAGCTCTACGCCCGGCAGCCTTTGCCCCCAGGAATTAACCTGGTACTCATTTTTGGTGTAGGCTGAGTGAACCTCAGGGTCATATGCACCTCCGGAAGTGGAAATCTCGTTCCTTAAATTTTACGACTTCCTGGCGGGGATTCGAACCCACATCCTTCCGGGCGAACCGAGCACGTCTTTACCGCCTCAGCCAGGCAGCCCCTTTAAAACAATAACATTATCATTATTATTATTAAAATTACGACTACTACTAAAATGTTTTCATTCCGTACCCTGATGCTTGGCCTCCTAGAGACCAACCCCACCGCCCCGCCCAAATGCAGATCTGAAAAGGCGCAGTAAAGTTGCGACCACTGTTAGCCAAAACTACTCGTCTCGGTTAAAGTAAAATTCACAGTAACTTTGCTACAATGCTGTGTTGTAGCGAATATTAAAAGATGCGAACACTATTCTTGGTTTTACATGGTACACCTAGGTATGACAGCAAGCATAAAAATAATGTGTACTGGTACCATATTTACTGGTACTCAAATGAATATCATTGGAAACGATTATCTACCCACAATGTAAAGCAAACTTCTTCCCGTGATTACGAACACCTATTCGGAATTACTACTGGCGAAATCTTCTGGCGATGTAATGCAATATTAACTTCTGGGAAATGTAGCCAGCAGTAACAGGGGAGGTGGCGGACCCTTGTGGTCAGTTGTAATATTATCTCTGGTTTGAGGGTGGTAGTAGATGGAAAGGCACATACCTTATCATGCTGCTCGCTCATGGGGATGCTCTGTGCATAAACCATGACGTCATCAGCATACGCATACGTATAATCTTCAGGCTCATAGCACAACTTCCAGTGTCCTTCCTGTATTGTCGGTCGAAACAAACAACTGTCAGTGTAACAGAGCTTCGACATAAGTTGAATGCTTGTGATCTATTGATGAAATCAGGGTTGCCAGCGTTTTGCCCCAGTGTGCTAAGTTGGGCTCATCAGTTGGTAAATAGCACACCCACCAAGACGCATGGCTAGTGCATACCCTGAAGGCCACTGCATAGGCTACTTGGCTACTTGGAGACTTAGTCTATTATCCAAGAATGCGTGAATATGCATTAGAGTTGGGTGTTCAGGTGCTCCTGAAAGTCGACCGCTACTGGTTGCCACAACAAAAGAGGAAGCACTAAATCTTTGTCAAAAAAGTAACAGATTCATAAATTAACCCTTTCCCACGGACTATCTTTGACTCACTGTCTGGCGAAACCTAGAGTAATAATTTGCTTGTCACGTATAGCTGTGGAGTACCTTCACTAAATAATTTATTCTGTAAAAACCACTTAACATATATCTTTCAAATTTTGTAACAATGAAAAATACACTGTAGTTATTCTAAAATGATACAATAAGATCACCTAATTACACGCCGGAACCCGCCCCTTCCCTGTTCGGAATGATACATCAAGAAGCATCCAATATGGTATATACTGTTAAATTGCTTGTTCTTAAAGTCAGTCTGAATTGCTCGAGCTGATATTTTCTTCGTAATGCAAAGAATGCAGGAATTCACCCTGAATTCCCCAATTTATTTCATTTTCGGGATCCATCAAATGAAGATATTTAGATAGCAAATCGTACTTCCTCCCGGACATAAAAATTATAAACAGTTTTCACTGAACAGGATTGGAAGATAAATTGACATTAGTTGGAATATTATGTAATTATGTAAAGGCCCATAGTCAAAAACAGAATTAACTGGAGGATTAAAACTGATAATTATTTTTTGTACAAGTAGGCCTGATATTTTAAAAGGAGACGGTACCTGAATGAACATTTCCTGTCCTGTGCCGTATTTCGATTACCCTCAGGTTCATCTTCTGTCCCAACTGCTTCCCATACCATTTTATAATCATACCTACAACTTCAAACTCACTACCATTGCATTCATCAACATATTAATCTAATTTGTAACAAATATCCTCTGCACTCAACTGCTTATGTGCAACCATGTTGCTGCAGTGTGTTAACATTCGGTCAGCTACCTGTTCTATCTAAGAAAACGTATATAAGAACACTTTATTTTAGGATTCCGTGCATGCCAGTTGTATCTAGGAAGCGTAGGAAATTCACTGGTTCCAAGAAGTTATATGTTTAGCAGACAGGTGGCAGAAGAAGTCGGTCTGAAAGTCGAGTACGCTTTACTACGCAACCCGAGGGAAAGAGTTAAAGTACTAAATGTTATTTAATTCTGAACATTAGTATTATTAATATTTTAGAGCCTCCGTGGCTCAGGCGGCAGTGTGCCGGCTTCTCACCGCTGAATTCCATGGTTCAAATCCCGGTCACTCCATGTGAGATTTGTGCTGGACAAAGCGGAGTCAGGACAGGTTTTCCTACGGGTACTCTGGTTATCTTTCATTCCAGAAACACCCTCTAATATCATTTCATTTCATCTGTCATTCATTAATCATTGCCCCAGAGGAGTGCGACAGACTTCGGCAACCGGCACAATTCCTATCCTGGAGTTTCCATGGAGTTTTAATTCCGGTCGAATGACTGGAAAAAGGCTGTACATTTTCACTAACATTTAAATTAATAAATTACAAGTAATAGGCCAAAAATAATCAAATATGCTTTAGTTCTAATACACACTGTATGTTAATGATACTACAACTCAAACATGAATGATGGAAAACCCACTACTTCCTCTCTTTTATTCCTCCATCTGTCCAATCGAATCATTCCAATCCTACTCCTACTCGCATGCCTGTATCCTACTTTTCGCTCTTTCCTTCATTACATGTCACCGGGAGAGTTGGCCGTGCAGCTGTGAGCTTTCATCCAGGAGATAGTGGGTTCGAACCCTACTGTCAGCAGCCCTGAAGATGGTTTTCCGTGGTTTCCCATTTTCACACCAGGCAAATGGTGGGGCTGTACCTCAATTAAGGCCAAGGCCGCTTCCTTCCCACTCCTATCATCATCATCATCTTCATTTCCCGGGTCGGGTTGTGAATCAAGGACCTCCATCGCTGCCTGTCTTTCCACCACTCTTCTCCTTTTTTAAGTACATCTTCTGGTTTTCCTCCCCTCTTCTCTATGCACTCCCACACTCAATCTGTCTACCTCTTTCGAGGTTTTCCTCGTGGTCTCTAAAATAAGCTTTTTTTTGGCACTCTCTCTTCTCCCGTTCTCATCACATGCCCATACCACTTTAGCTTTGTTGTTTCTATCCTGTCGTGAAGTTTCAAGATTCCTGTTCTTTTCGTTATCTCTTCATTTTAATTCATCCTTTCTGGTCTTGCATTCAATACCTCTTAGGAATTTCAGCTCCGCTGCCTGTATTCTACTCTCCTTACGATCCAGCTGCACAGGTTAGTATGGGTTCATCATAGGTTGAATATAATACTTTCTTATAATTCTTCGGGACATCTTGGTTCCACAAAATACTCCTTACACTCTGGTAGAAACTGTTTGCTTGTTGTATTCTTTTTAAAATTTCCTCGGCAATCTTTCCATTTTCTGCGATCACACTTCCCAAGTACTTGAAACTTTTAACCACTTCCACAATTTTACCATTCAGTTTTATCTTTCCTCTTTCTTCCTTCCTTCTTTCCCCTTGTCATTACTATTGTTTTACTTTTCTCTGTGCTTACTTTCATTCCACTTTCCTTCCCACTTCTGGTGTTTTCTTATCCCTTCGTCGCCATAAGACTGTGACAGTGCGACGTAAAGCCAATTGTAAAATATTACCCAAGTCTCTGATGTATAAGTCAGTATGACAACATAGTACATGTTACATAAAATCTATTTGCACCACCATGGTGCTTCCCTGCTCCATATTCAACCTCTTGCTCTCTTAAAGAATTGGTTTTTTTGCACTGTTAATTTATTTCCTTCCTATTTAACAACAATGCTTCTCAAATATTTAAAATTATGTCCTCTACAGGTTATTTCTATATTTGGTCTAATCTTAATTCGTGTTGTGATGACTACTTCACTCTGTGTCCGCACAGAAATCATAAATAAACACTCGTTGTGGAATAGCCATAACGTTCTGGCACACTGCTCTACACGTGAGGTTTCATCAACTGTTTACAGTAATTCAAACTGGTAAAGTACTCTCAGTTCCTAACAAGATTAGGAATCCCGGCTTGTTGGCCGTGACTGCATAGAACCCATCAAGGGTTATAAATTTCATTTTTGGTTCCGTATTGAACTGAGATTACATCTAATTTGATTTCACAAAAATTATTGAATAGGTGGAATAAAACAATTTTTTTGAAATCAAATTAGATGCATAGAACCCACCGTAGACATGGGTAACTCCTATTCTGCTCACCCATTATTACTCTATGAGAAGCAGCATTGCGTTCTACAGACTTCACACAATGCACTGTGATGTCATTTACTTTAATCATGCAAACAGAGGCAGTTGTTACAAAAGGACTGACGGGCACTACAAGGCAACAGTGAGGAACGTGGTACTGTACGCGGCCGAGACGATGACACTAGGAAGGCATGGGGCAGAGCAACTGGAGTAAGAAGAGAGAAAAATTCTGAGAAAGATACTGGGAAAGATGGGAAAGAAGAACAAGGGATGGACTGTACTGAAACATGAGGACGATCTCCAAAGAAATAAGACTCAAAAGAGCAAGATTTGATGGACTTGTGATCAGAACGGAAATGGAGAGAATGAAGAGTTTGAGAGACAACGGGCAGGATGAGAGGGAAGACGGGAACTAAGCGGGTTGTCTGGAATGAAATGAGGATCAAGGTGGAAGGGACAGGGAACAAATAAACACCAACCGATATGCCAAATCTCAATGACAGAGAAAGGCACAGGAATAGGATAGAGAAGCACCAGTGGGGGAGACAAGAGAAGAGGATATTGAAAATATCAGCTGAAGAATGGGAGAGAAGGAGAGAGAGAGAGAGAGAGAGAGAGAGGATGAAGTGTTCCTGGCAGGAGAAGAAGAAAACCCAAACCATGACAAATATGTCCATGATGCTACAGAGGCCGTAACAAAATAATAATAATAATAATAATAATAATAATAATAATAATAATAATAATAATAAGCATAAGAAGAAGAACAAGAAGAAGACTGACAGCAACATTTCATTTTGGTAACAAGCTGTCATTGAATTTCTTGTTAAAGGTGTAATTCACTGTACAGGTACACTTCAGTGTCCATATGGAAATGTTTGCATGGACATTGTTAGAAAATGGGTAAAAGATTTTCAAAGATGACATAAGCAGCCAAGATCAGGCTCACAGCGCTAGCCCTGAAACTGCCTCCACAGAACATGACCTAGAGAGACGTGACATCATCATTTAAAAAAAAAGACATATATGTCACTGTAATACAATTGCAGCAAATATGCTTAGGCTATCGAATAGTCTTCAACCAATGGGGTTTCCCATTTATTGAAGGGAGACACAGAGGGCAGAGAAAACCAACACTATATACCTTCTCTGAAGATATCAGAATTAAGGAAATTACTTTTTATGTAGTATTGTGATGAAAGCTGGTTTCACCAGTATGAACCAGAAACAAAGCAAAATACACCGACATAAAGAATGCAAACTGCTGGGAAAGTAATGGACACCATCTTCTGGGATGTAGAGGGGTGAATTCTGGTTGAATTTCTTGTACCTGGGGAAACCATAAACATTCACTGTTACATTCAATTATTTTACAAGTTACCAAGTCACGCAGTAATATCTACCCAATAGTCTAATGTAATGATCAAAATTCTTAATTGCACTTATTTTGTAACTGGTAGCAAAGTAAGATTGCACAGGGTCTTTAACCCTTACCCCTCGTCTGTCGGGTGAGGCCCAACATTACGATATTTCCGTTCCGGTCGCACGTCGGGCAAGGCCTGACATGACATTCTATCGCCCACCGCTCGTCTTCCATCTCTTATTAAAATTATAAAATGTTATTTACAACCACCTATTCAATACATTACAATATACTCATTGGATTATAGTATAATCATGAAGTATCTTTTGTTACAATCTCAAGTCTATTGTTCATATTGTGTTGATCGTTGATGATCACTCTTTTATTATGACATGATTACTCTTTTGATATGAGGATACTCTTTTGATCATTTTTAAACTCAGGGCCCTGACCTAGTCTTTGTGCATTAATGGGTGATGATGTTCGCTATGCCGAACGAAACATGTCCCATTATTTAAAGATACTTCATGATTGTACTATAATCCAATGAGTATATTGTAATGTATTGAATAGGTGGTTGTAAATAAAATTTTATAATATTTATATATCAATTTCAATACGGTTCCATTATGAGATTAATTACATGCCATCTCTTAGCCGACAAAATACACGATGCTATACTGTACTGCCATCTTTTGGTTCAGCGTGGAACTTTGTAGCATCCAGATACTTTTTGACAGTCAGTCAAAAATCTATTATTTACATGTCAGCGTAGCCATCCACTCATGCACGCGAAAGCTCGAGCGATAGTAAACAAACACGGTCGCCATGTGCTCCTCTAGTCATATACATTGTACTGTTCAATGTTGTATATGTCAGATAACACACAAAGCCACAGTATTTTCACACCTCTACTCCTTCCTTGTACCCTAACGAATATATCTAATAGCATTTGTGAACTGGCGATGGTCGGCTTGTGTACCATAACCCAATCTGCTGGCACAGTTATAAATCAACAGATCCAGTTTTCAAGAAATCGCCGTTTACAGCGGTTTCAGCCTACAAACTACCGCAAGGTATGAAACCAGACTCTGAATTAGAGTTTTTCAATTGCTTTTTACTGATAATTTGTTCAGTGAAATTATTAACGAAGCCAATTGGTATGTGATAACGATAGTAATAATAATAATAATAATAATAATAGAAATGCAAAATAATTTGTCTTAAATTGCACATATTGCTTTTATTTCCTCCAGTATAGCTTGCTGTAAACGTGTATAGCCTAAATACATCATTTAAAAGCAAGTGCTATCTCCAAAATCGAGAAAGATGAATACAGGTCATATAAGGAGTAGTAGAGACAACACAGAGAACTTTAATTCGAGGGGTAAGGGTTAAGATGTCTATAACTCAAAAAGTTAACCAACCTAAGTTATTGAATTTTGATTAATGTAGACTATTATATTAATGGCCCTCAAGGTTTATAACATGTGAAACAGGACAATCTGCCAAAATATCCTGGATGTTCCAAGAAGACTTTGCTTTCCTTCCTCAGAAGGAACCCCTACCGTTCCAAAAGTAATGAAAGGTTGTTATATGTCATTATTATACTGATGATGTAGAGGTACTCTTATTCACAACCTAATAGTTCGGTGTCATTAAAGTGAACATGGGAGAGTAGTTTACAGTAGTGCAGAATAGGTTAAAACAAGCAAATAAGCTTCACAGAAAAATCAATGCAATCATCGAAAAAAATGTCATTATAAATTACGAAGAACTGAGTCAAGCCCATGCTAAGGCATTGTGGAGCACTGTTTCAGGAAAAAGCCCTCATATCTGCTCCTGATCTAGTTTAAGTTAATTTCTCCCCAAATAAGAAATGGTTGGATAGATTTCATTATTGACACAACATCGTCTTGTGAGGAGTTTGCGGAATATTATGATGTATAATATACTAGTAGTGTTAGTAGTTAATACTTCCGATATTCCCTTGGTTGGCTTAAGGAGATTTCACTGCACAGTTCGTGAATTTTACTCCCCATTGAACATAGCTACTAACACTTGCTGCTTCGACTTACTCTGGTGAGCTCCTCCCTGCCCGTCAGACAGAACACATTCTACAAACTCTGGAGGGTCTGGATCTGTTACAGCTTCCTGTAACACACAATACCACAGGAGAATATTTTTGCTTCACCATAAAGAGAAACCACTTCAGTCATATTCACTAAGAAAACTCATAGGAACACAGCAAAAACTCGTGCAACTCAATTTACATGATGCAATGATTACATTTATTATGGGGTTTAACATCACGATCATAACTCCTATTCTGTAAATCCACTGAGGCAGCCAGAAATGTATTAGAGGAATAAACAGTTATGCTTAAGTTTCCAACTTTTAGAGGTGTAACAGAGTGAATCAAAGAGAAAAATGTTAGCCACACAGAGGGATTATGGGGTCACAGGTAAGTTGTTACGGGCATTCAAGCGTGTTCATGTTAACAATCAAGCTGCAGTAAGAATTGATTCCAGAATACGATTTTAGTTCAAAATAGTTAAAGGGATAAGGCAACAGTGTGACTGAATCCACTGAAAGACGTAATATGTTTGGCTTATGTTGATGATTTAGTTGCTGACTTTGTCCAGATGTTGTAATCTAATCTCTCCCTCTCTAGTAGTTACACTCATGACTGAGTGTCATGCTTTTCTCATAAGCTGATGCCATTCTGTGCGATCTTGCATCTTCCGGACAGTAATTCTCCAAGGCAAGTTAGTGATCTCTCTGATTTTATCAATCCTCTTTTTGCGACTCGTTCTCTTGACGTTTTACCGTAAACTTTTCCTTGGACAGTTAGTTTTTACAAGTTGTCAATAATTATCTTCATAATGTGGCCAAAGAATTGCAGGATTCTCTTGTACACAGCTTGGCATAGATTGTCTTGAATTCCAACTTCCTGGACGACAGAATGATTTGTTTGCCTAGCTGTCCATGGTATTTGCAAGATCCTTTTCCAGCACCACATTTCGAAGGTGTTGATTCGGTTTCTATCTTTAGCTTTTATGGTCCAAGCGGATTAATCTTTTCTTTGTCATCATCTACCTTTCCCCTTATCCAGTTCCAGCCAAGTCATAGCATTTATGGCACTTCTCCTCTCTCCTTCCTTCATCCCTCTTTTATCATTTTTTCGCAGTCCAGGTTTCTTCTTCTTGCACTCCTCATTACTGAATCGATCCACCTTGTTCTGGGTCTTCCTCTTGCTCCCTCTCCCTCGAACTTCATCTTCATCATTTGATTTGGTATTCTCTTTTCTCCGGGCCGGACTGAGTGGCTCAGGCAGTTGAGGCGTGGCCTTCTGACCCCAACTTAGCAGGTTCGATCCTGGCTCAGTCCAGTGGTATTTGACGGTGCTCAAATATGACAGCATAACGACGGTAGATTTACTGGTACGTAAAAGAACTTCTGCAGGACAAAATGTTGGCATCTCGGCGTCTCTGAAAACAGTAAAAGTAGTTAGTGGGACTTAAAGCCAATAAAATTATTATTATTATTATTATTATTATTATTATTTTCTCCTCCATCCTTTTTATATGTCCAAACCATCTTAGTTTTCTCTTATCAATTCTCTCATTTAGGTTTTCCATTCCAACCTCCTTTCTCACATTTTCTGTTTCTCGATCTTTCTTTCTTGTCTTTGTATTCAGTGTAATTGCTCTCTCTTGCAAGAGCTTGTTTAATTTTGCCATAGCTATACGTCCCAGCAAGATGCGATGCTTGATTTACTTTTCACAGCTACCTCTATCCTCTCTTATTGAAACCGTGTAAGTAAACTGATAAACCCTTCAAAGGTTGCTTAGGTGCTGTGGTAGCTGAATCGCTGCACCGTTGTTATTATTACAAGATATGTCATCCAGGCACGCAAGAAAGCCAAACTTAATTGCAGTCTCAAAATAAAGGTTGCCAAATTAGGGAAAGATAAAGGTTTTTTTGAAAAAATGTTCTATCAATGACTCAACCCCCAAATTTCTAAAATTCACTGGGAAAACCCATAGGAATACAGCAAAAAACTCGTGCAACTCAACTTAAAACCGATAAAATTTGGTTAAAGTCAAAATTAAATTTCTCCATTAAAAAAATTCTCTTCTGAACCATAAACTACATGAAACTCATTTAGAAGTTTCCACTCTCCTTTGCCCCCTCGAATGGACATCCTTTTAATTAATGGTCACTAACAAACTTAATTATACTTTGTTAAAGACACAAAACACACTTGACAAAAAATGGAATTCTCTTTAAAAAACAACACTTTTCAAACGTAATACCTCAAGCAGCGTAAAACCAAATGATTTTCACCAACCTGTAATGAACATACATAAAATCAAAGTCGATGATCTCGAAGTGCCGAACAAGAGACCTAAACCTAATTAAACCTAATTGGGGTAATCCTTCTGACCATGCTAATTTAATTTCCACCACAGCTGAATCAGAATTAGCCATAAAAGTGACATCAATAAAGCACAAACGTTTTATTACAGAAAACAACTTCATAACCTCTAAAAAAAATCCAACAAATAAAATACAAAGAGATCTGAAAACCATTATTAAGAACGTTTTGTTTTTGTTTAATGACCTTGAAAAATCCAAACTGATTACCATGAATCCGAAGCTTCCCACAGTGAAAGGACTACCCAAGATCCATTATCAATTTCAGAAATAGTCCAACTTATGAGGTATCTCATTTCATTTACAAATTCCTTAAAGCACACTATCATTTTCAAGTCGGCTGGCTCCGTGGTTAAATGGTTAGTGTGCTGGCCTTTGGCCCAGAGGGTCCCGGGTTCGATTCCCGGCCGGGTCGGGGATTTTAACCTTCATTGGTTAATTCCAATGCCTCGGGGGGCTGGGTGTGTGTGCCGTCTTCAGCATTAGAATTCATCATTGGTAGAGCCCCATTCTCATAGACACGCAGGTCACCTATACGGCGTCAACTCCAAAGACTTGAACCCGGCCTCTTTGGAGGCCACACGCTTTTATTATTATTTTCAAGTCAATACGTCAGTGAAAAATTCCTTAGAAATTTGCAATAAAATTAAGTACTTTAATGTATCCAAACACCACACACTTAATTTATTTGATATCACTACCATGTATGTTAATATACACTTTAACAACACCGTACAATTGATTAAGAACAATCTTTCCAAATTCAGTAAATTAAGTATAGGCAAAATATAAGAATTTATTCAGATTCTGAAATTTACATTGAATAACAATTTCTTTACTTTCAAAAATGTCATTTACCAACAGATGGTTCTTCCCATGGGGTCATCAGCTTCAGGGATCCTTGTGGATATTTTCATCGATCATTTAGAACATTCTCACATCATTGGTAAGATTAACGGCATTCAACATTACACGCTATGTAGATGACACGTTTGTTATTTTAGACTCCCGTATTACTAACAGCAACACAGTACTTCTCAACTCCACTGATCAACAAATAAAATTCACCATAGAATCAGACAACAATAATGCCCTTATTTACCTGGACTTAACCATTATGCACAACTGCAACAACACTTTATCCTTTAATATATACAGAAAACCCACCCACACTATCAACACCATCCAACAAACTTCTCTGCACCCAGACGTACATAAGAAAGCAGCTTACAATAGCATAGTACTCAGAGCATTAACTGTTCCCTTATCTCCCAAGAATTACAAACGTCGCCATAAGACCTATCTGTGTCGGTGCGACGTAAAGCCCCTAGCAAAAAAAAAAAAAAATACAAAAAAAGAAATTAATACTATTTACAATATTGCAGAATACAATGGTTTCAGTAGAACCTTCATCACCGGGCGAGTTGGCCGTGCGGTTAGGAGTGCGCGGCTGTGAGCTTGCATCCGGGAGATAGTGGGTTCGAGCCCCACTGTCGGCAGCCCTGAAGATGGTTTTCCGTGGTTTCCCATTTTCACACCAGCCAAATACTAGGACTGTAGCTTAATTAAGGCCACGATCACTTCCTTCCCGACCCTAGGCCTTTCCTATCCCTTCGTCGCCATAAGACCTATCTGTGTCAGTGCGACGTAAAGCCAATTGCAAAAAAAAAAAAAAAAAAAAAAAAAAAACCAACAACAATCCTTCATCAACAGAATCACCAGACCCAAGGCTACCCTAGAAAAAGATTCCACTCCTAAAGAGAAGTTTTCCACTTTCACATTCAATAGTAGTAGCATTTACCAAATTTCTAATGTCTTTTAAAAAAACATTAAAATAGTGTTTAGAACCTCCCACACCAACTCCAGACTTATTTTCAATCCGCACACTGTCAACAATAACAAGAATAACAATAATAAATAATAGATACTTGAACTCCGGAGTTTACAAACTAGAATGCCAATCCTGTAATTCCAGCTATGTTAGTCAAACATGTATCACAAGATACATCGAACATCGCAACGCTCTCAAATATAATCGTTCTTCAGCTATGAGTGAGCATCATAAAGAATCCAGTCACGAATACACAACAATACATAAAAGATCTTAAAATCTAACATTATGAGCAAAATGGCACCTTGCTCAACATTCTCGAGAGCATCCACGTCGATACAATCAGTTTAGGAACCCATCTTATAATTTAAATGAAATCAACGGGGGGAAAAAAAAAAGAACATTCTACTTGAAGCATTCATTCCTTACTGTACATTTGTCGGCACTTCTATAATAAAAACAAACCCCGCCTCCATCTCTCCAACTCAACACCACTCCCACCCCTCTACCCACCAGCTCTGCACCTCTCTCCCCTTCCTTATTCACTCCTTCCATCCTCGCAAACACAGCTAAGCCAACAATAGACACGATTAATGAGAACAGGACCGTTAAATTTGAGAAGGTCAGGCTGTTCGAGAGGGAAACTATTTAATAAGTAAGTTAAAAGTTTTGTTCACACTTATTTTTTACTTATTAGCCCAAGTTTCTCATACAACCTCATTTTTTCTATTACAGGTTTGAACTTAATTGGCGGTTTCCACTATGTGTTACATACATTTTACCTGACATTTGTTTTCTTCTCAAACATAGTTTCTCATTATTTGTTCGCTGCCCTCTTGACTATTTAAAAATAAGGCAAACACAGCAGACCGAACAATAGACACGATCAGTGAGAATGGGACCACAATTTGAGAAGGTCGGGCCGTTTCGAGAGGGCAACTATTTAATAAATTTGAACATTGGCGGTTTTCCACTATGTGTCACATACGTTTTACCTGGCATTTGTTTTCTTCTCAAACATAGTTTTCTCAATTTTTTGCTACCTTCTTGACTATTTGTGATGGTGACTCAATGAAGACAGATTGTCATTTTAAATTTTAGCACAGTGAATTAGTCCTCGTTTTAAATTGTAACACACTGCACGTTTTAGACTAACAGGTCCACAACCTCACCATAATCACTTATTGTTTTAAATCCATCATGTCTCATTTGTTTTCATTCTTTTCTTCATTATGTTTTAACATATTTTTTAGCATCAATTATGTAAAAACTTTAACCTCTTTTCACTGAAGATGGCTCAAACGAGTTGAAACATGTACGACTATTTAATGAACATAGGTTTTTTTTTTTTTTTTTTGCTAGTTGCTTTACGTCGCACCGACACAGATAGGTCTTATGACGACGATGGGACAGGGAAGGGCTAGGAGCGGGAAGGAAGCGGCCGTGGCCTTAATTAAGGTACAGCCCCAGCATTTGCCTGGTGTGAAAATGGGAAACCACGGAAAACCATCTTCAGGGCTGCCGACAGTGGGGTTCGAACCTACTGTCTCCCGAATACTGGATACTGGCCGCACTTAAGCGACTGCTGCTATCGAGCTCGGTACGTAGGTTTTTGTGGCTCATTGTATTAACATAAAGAAATAAATGAACTGGATTAAAGCCACTATATATATTTATTTATTTAATAATAAAGCCAAGCTTTCAGCCAAATTGCATTGGCCTTCATCAGGGCATGTGAAGTTTTGCCTCTGACAGTGAGCAAAGAAATTCTCTGAAGGAATGTGGAAGTCATGCCCATACTGTCCACGGTCTACCCTGCAGAAATACATGCATAACACCACCATCGCACAGTGGGACACACTCAAACTGTCGACGGAGGGCAGTGAATCAGTAACTTCCCTCCCAACCACCACAGCACAGCACCACGATCCTTGAGTCCAGTTAGTGGGGTAGGCCGTGGATAGTATGGGCATGACTTCCACGTTCCTTCAGAGAATTTCTTTGCTCACTGTCAGAGGCAAAACTTCACATGCCCTGATGAAGGCCAATGCAATTTGGCTGAAAGCTTGGCTTTATTATTAAATAAATAAATATATATAGTGGCTTTAATCCAGTTCATTTATTTCTTTATGTTATGTACGACTATTATTACTCCATCTAATGATGGAGATGTGTATGTACTGAATAGGACATACTAAATTTTCTTTGTAAAGCACCTTTGTTGACGATCATTAATTTTGTCTTGCTCCAATTAATCTCTATACCAAGGTTGCGACTTTCATGTTGGACATGATTCATTACTACAGCAAGCTCCTGTACAGTGCTGGATATCAGTGTGGTGTCGTCTGCAGAACGTAGGTTATTGATTCTCTCCCACCAATCAAGAATCCTCCTTTCCGGTTGTCTAGAGCATGCCTCATGATATATTCACTTTAGATGTTAAACACTGAAGTCGTAAGATACATCTTTGTCTCACACCTTTAGACACTTTGAAAGTAGATGATAATGCACCATCCACTCTCACGTTGGCCAAGCTGTTACTGTACAAGCCTTTTATAAGTGAAATTAGATGAGACGCAATTCCCATTTCCTCTAGAATATACCACAATTTTGTCCACAAAATGCAATAAAAGGCCTTTCGATAGTCAACGAAGCAAAGAACCAAGGGAATGTTCAATTCTCATGCCTTCTCAACCATCTGACAAATATTTAAAATCTGCTCCCTTGTCAAAGCCATCCTGTTCTGAAAGGAGCTGATATTTAATGAAAGGCTTCAGACGTTCATTTATGATATGCAGCTAGATTTTACTTGCCTGTGATATAAGTGAGACGGTTTGGTAATTCCCACAATTCCTTGTTGATCCTTTCTTGTGAAGTGGTGTAAAGATGGAAGTGAGCCAGTCTTGTGGCCATTTACAACTGTCCCATATCTTGTTCCAGATTAAGAGCATTAAACGTCTTCCCTCTCTTCTCCTATTTCCTTAATCATTTCCCCAGAGATTCCGTCACTTCCTGGTACTTTATGGTTTTTCAGCTGTTTAATTGCTTCTTCAACTTCTTTCCTTAGCAGTGAAGGCTCTGGTTCTGAGTCAGACTGGTCAGGGATGTAGTTACTGCTGGTGGTCTCATCTGTATATAGATTTTCACAGTACCTTTTCCATCATTCAATGGCCAGTTGTTTCTGTCCAAGGAGGGTGCTACCTTCATCTTCCACAATCCAAGAACAGCGTTTGAAGTCATGAGTTATTTCCTTGACCTTTAGTAAGAGATTATGGGGTTGACTATTCTGCTTATGCTGTTCAATTTCTTCACAGTTTTCATGAAACTGCTTTGTTTCATCAAGTCATCACAGTTTTTTAATGTGCCCAGAAATTGATGTATACATCCATAAATATTTATCAGTTCCATCATTGTTTCTTCTTAGCTGTTTCCTTATCTCTATTAGCCTCAAAGTTTCAGCACTGAACCATGGCTTCTGAGATAATGAGGTCTTTCAATGTATATCCTTAGTTGCTGTTCACAGCAATCTTGAAGTTGCTCCATACTAAGTCTGCAGTCAGTAGAATTAATTTAATACCTAGGAATTTGAAAATAAATGCAGAAATATGAAAATTAGCATTCCCATGACTCAAATGATGTTGACTGGAAGGGCACCACGATCAAACATCAGGTAAAGAATAAGAAGTTGGAGCTGGTGGACTCTTTCCAGAGCCAGCCAATCATCATCATCATCATCATCATCATCATCATCATCACCACCACCACCTTACAGTTCCAGTTCCCCGGAAACTGTTGGCGAGCTTCTTCCACTGTGTCTTATTCAGATACGTTCTGTTGTTAATGACGTCTTCCAGTGTCCTTCCCCCATCTGCAATATCCATCTTTACGATGTCCATCCAGTGGAATCTCAGTTTTCCAACCATCCATTTTCCTTCCACATGTCTCTCCAAGTTAACATATGCGGTCCTTGTTGGCTCCATCCTCATCACATGCCCAAACCACCTCAATCTGGACATGCTGACCCAATTTAACAACAATGTCTCAATCCCAGCTTCCTGTCTAACCATGTCATTCCTTAACTTGTCCAGTTTTGTTTTCTGAATTATGGAGTACAGGAACTTTACCTCAGATGCCTGCAGCCTTGACGAGTCCTTCTTAGTGAGGGTGCAGGTTTCGATACCATAGGTTAAGACTGCTATGAAGTACTGATTGAACATCACCAGCTTTGACTTTGTTGATATTTTGGGCTCCCAGATGAGTGTTCATACTTGCTGGTAAAAGTGAGAGCTCTTCTGCACTCTATTTGCCACTTCTTTTGTGGCTAGTATACCTGCCAAGGTATGTAAAGTTTTCCATACTCCCAGTGGATGGTCTCCTAGCATGACGTTTGCTGAAGTGAAATTTGGATGGACTAAATATATCTTATACATAAAGAGAAGGTAACTGATATAAAGGGTGAGAATATTCACTCGTACAGACAGAACAGAGCAATGGCAAGAAGACACTCACAATAAAGAGTGGTTACAACAGGAATGAATACTCTGAAGAATTTGGGAAAGATATTGCAGTTGCATTCATAGTTATACAAAAGGCTTATGACATGGTCAGAAGAAAAGAGATATGGCAAGATCTGTATAGAATGGATTTGTCAAGAGAAATGCAATTCAGAATTAGAAACATGTATAACAAATGTCTGAACTGTGCTATAAGAGATGGCAAAAAATCAGAATGGTTTAGAACAGACAGATGAGTTTGACAAGGAAGTGTGCTTTCACCAGTACTCTTTAATATAGTGATGGACAACATTATCAGGAAAGTTCGCCAAGGGTCAACAACAAACGGTATGAAAGTCATAGCATATGCAGACAATGTGATGGTATGGGAAGAAAATGAAAAAAAAATTGGAACAACAACTAAATATGCGACAGAGAGCAACTGAAGAAGTGGGCATGGAAATAAGTTAACGAAAAGTTAGGTAACGAAAATCAGTAGAGCAAACAGAAAAATGAAGGATGTTATGTGTAATGGAAAATTTCTTCAAGAAGTGGATGCTTTTAAATACCTAGGAAGTAAACTAACTAGGAAAGAAAACATCAAGGAAGAAATTTCACAGAGGATAGGATATTGCTCAAAATTTTATTACTGTGTAACAGACATAATTAGAAATTGGAAATTACCTACCAAAGCAAAAAATCATAATATACAAATCATATTATTTGCCAATATTGACCTATGGATATGAATGTTGGACGTGGGCAAAAAAAGATCTAAGTAGATTACAAGCGTCAGAGATACGCTATCTGCGAGGGATCTTGGGTAAAACGAGGAGGGTCAAGATAAAAAAGGAAACAATACGAAACATGCCACAGGTTAACAACCTAAAAGAAACTATGGAGAGAAATAGGCTGAAATGGTTTGTCCACATCAAAAGAATGGGAAAAGAAAGATTACCTAGATGAGCTCTGAAATAGAGAGAATTTCGAAGAAGACTAATTGGAAGACCAAGACAAGATGGAGCGATCACATGGAGGATGACGTAAATTGCAGAGGACTACAATGGGAGACAGTGACGAATGATAGACCGTGGGGAAAAACGAGAAGATTGGAAGAGGCTCTGTGAACAACCTGCATAAGCAGAAACGTTTCAGGAAGAAGAAGAGGAAGACTCTGGAAATGAAATTGTGCATAAAATTCGGGGTTGTGGGACGAAAAGTTGAAGCAGGTAAGGGATGTACTGTACAACTTACCTCTTCCTGAGAACTACTCTGGTCTTCTTGGTCGTCGTTGTCAGCTGGTTCCTCTTCTGTGAGTGGCTCGCTCTGGTCTACAGGTTCCTCCTCCTTCTTGGGCTGCAGATAGATCATGTGGAGTGCAACTTGGGCCTGAGAACTCGTCTCTATGAAGTCTGAACACTGGTTCAACTTGGCACAGCAGTCCAGGCACACGCACTTTGGCAGCGGGTCCTTCGGGCAAACCTGAACACATCATAAATCAAAAATAATAGATTTAGACTATGCAGTATAATGCAAGAAACTTTTACAATAAACTACTAAAAGACCACACTATGACCATTCCAGGAGTGCATTCAGCATGGTTTCTTGCCAATCAGTAATGGGTAGAGCCCTACATGGATATACAAAATATCATCCACATCCACAAACGGTAATCCGTGGATACTGCAACTATTTAACTACATTACACCCAATGCCTTTGCTGGCAAGATGTAGTGTTTACAGTGCACTATGTCTTCTGGTATGGGCTATATCAAATTTGTTACTTTCATTGACCTGTCTCAGTCTCATCCTTGGCTTTGACAATATGAAAGTGACTGAGGTATGAGTGATGCTAATAATACCATTGCTTATGCAGCCAGTCCCTGTTATGAATGGTGTGAAGATATCGCTCATAGGGTCGGTTGGTGCCTGCATTTCAGTGGGCTTGGCAGACTGATATGTAATAGCAGAGGCTGGCTCGGTGAGGAAAGCAACGGGAAACTACCTCACTCCTCATTTCCCTAGTACGCCTCTTCAGTGACGCCTAGGCTATTTATGACAGCTGTTGGCGGAGCTGCAGAGGATCAAACCAGCCTTCGGGCAGAGTACCCAACATACAACAACACCCAAGGTATTGAAATGGATAGAACCAGACCCCCAACAGTTACAGGTTTATAAGGGATTTCCTCTTGCGACAACTACCGATGTAAAGTCAAAGAAATGTGTTGAGCGGTTCTTTTTTGGAAGATATGTTGCTTCCTTCCACTAATTGCAAGAAGAAGCCAGTTAGGCTTAGATCAGACTACGGCTTTATGGATTCAATGCTCTTTATATATCACCATTCTCCCATATCAATGTCAAGGATCACCTAACCATAAGCAAAAATTAGAGTATACCTGAGTGAAAATCAATAAACTTCATTATTTAGAAATTATCAAAATTATCCGCATGGCCATACAGTCTGCATCCGCCAAGACACTTCAATCAATCAATCAATCAATCAATCAATCAATCAATCAATCAATCAATCAATCAATCAATCAATCAATCAATCAATCAATCACTGATCTGCATTTAGGGCAGTCGCCTAGGTGGCGGATTCCCTATCTGTTGTTTTCCTAGCCTTTCCTTAAATGATGGCAAAGAAATTGGAAAGTGATTGAACATCTCCCTTGGTAAGTTTTTCCAATCCCTAACTCCTTTTCCTATATATGAATATTTGCCCCAATTTGTCCTCTTGAATTTTAAATTTATCTTCATATTGTGATCTTTCCTACTTTTAAAAACACCACTCAAACTTATTCGTCTACTGATGTCATTCCACGCCATCTCTCCACTGACAGCTCAGAACATACCACTTAAAACTCAGAAACAATGTTAGGTTTTGGTCCACCCAATCAATACACATCACTTTAAAAGTGAAAAACTATTTAATTGAAAAACATATTAAATATTAGGGACATGTTTCATCTCTATTTGAGACTTCATCACCCATAAAATCACATAGTAGATTACAAAACTCATTGCTCAGAAATTGAAACAAATGGAAGAACCCAATGCCTTTTTAAGGCGTAGGCTACCCATCCCAGAGTCTGTTTACATTTATATTTACTATTTTCCACCAATCATAGTTACTTTTTAAAAACTCCCTCATGCCTGTTTTATCAGCCATATGGTACTGCCTAGTAGTCCTACTTTTAATACCTTCCTTTCTTTCACAATTATTTTTAACTATCACAAAAACAGCTTCGTGATCACTAATACCATCTATTATTTAGGTTTCTCTATAGAGCTCATCTGGTTTTACCAGCACCACATCCAGAATATTCTTCCCTATAGTTGGTTCCATCACTTTCTGAATCGGATGCCCTTCCCATATTAACTTACTTGCCATTTGCTGGTCATGTTTCCTGTTGTTCACATTACCTTTCCAATTGACATTTGGTAAATTGAGATCACTGCTACAGTCACGTTCCTTTCCTTATCGTTTCTCACATAGCTGATTATCATATCAAATAATTCTGAATCAGCGTCAGCGCTTCCCTTTCCCGGTCTGTACACTCCAAAGACATCAAGTTGCCTATTATCTTTAGAGATGAGCCTTACACCTAGAATTTCATGTTTTATCATCTTTAACTTTTTCGTAGCTAACAAATTCTTCTTTCCCCAGAATGAATACTCCCCCTCCTACCATTCCTATCCTATCTCTACGATACATATTCCAGTTCCGTGAGAATTCTGCATCCATTATATTATTTCTCAGCCATGATTCAACTCCTATTACAATATCTGGTAAGTATAAATCTATTAAATTACTTAATTTTATCCCTTTCTTTACAATACTTCTACAGTTCAGCACTAACATTTTTATGTTATCGCTACTTGACTTTCAGTTCCCTGTTCCCTTATCACTGCTCCCTAGGCCACCCTGTTTCCCTGAATGCACCTCCCTATAACCCTTCTAAACAAATTTCTTAACTTATATGTACCACTGCGGTTTAATTGAAGGCCATCTGAGCGCAGATCCCTATCTCCTACCCACCCATTAGGATCTAGAAATCTCACTCCCAGTTTCCCACATACCCATTCCATAGTCTCATTTAAATCCCCAATCACCTTCCAGTCAGTATCCCTCCTACACAGTATTCCACTGACAACAATTTCTGCTTCCTTAAAACTTCACCCCGCTGCATTTACCAGATCCCACACATCCCCAACTATGTTGGTACTTATACCTGCTTGTCTTCCGCTGTTAGTACCAACGTGAAACACTACCACCTTCTCCTTTCCCTCCTCCTTCTCTTCTTCTTTCCTCAACATCTGCCTTAACCTAATTCCTGGATAACACTCTACCCTAGTTCCCCTTCTTCCACACACTTTCCCCACATGTCTAACAATGGAATCCCCTATGACCAGAGCCTCAACCCTACCCAACTCATTTAATCCCCTCCCCTCCTGGTCAGTCCTATCCTTCCTTTTCTCCATCTCATGACCCTATTCCATCTGTCTTTTCCTATCCACTACTCCACATTTCCCTTTCCTACCTTTTCCCTTCCTCCCACTTCCACACTTCCCAGCAACAGTTCCCTGTTCCTCCCCTCGGTTGTACCTGCAGTGACTTGTACCGATTTCTCACAGACACCTGTCCTGAATGGAGCTCTTAGCCTGCAAACTCCTTCCCCTTAACACGTTAGACCACCCGTCTTCTAAATTCACGGATATCTGCATCCGTGCAGGGCTCTAGTAATGGGTGTCATGATGTCATCAGAAATACAAAATGACATCGTGCAGTCAGTTCCTAACAGTTTTATTGGACACGGAACAACCTGTAGCCACCACGCGCAATAAACAGTATCCTCCAAGCCAAAAGTCACAGATACTGGGGTAATTGGCAATGTAACCACAGTGATGTCACATGCTGTCACCACTCCTCTACTCAGCCATCCTATGGCAATGCGGGCCATTAGGGCTCCCAATTAGTGGCGGTTGGAGAACTGGAGAAGGCAGCAGCTCTACTCTCTGACTGCTGGTGGTGGTGGTGATTATTTTTTTATGAGGAAGCAATGTTCTCCCTAGGACCTTTTTAATGGGCGCACCACCCTGCCATTTTTAAAAACCGACCAGCTAACATAACAATAATAATGTTATTGTCTTTACATCCCACTAACTACTTTTATGATTTTCGGAGATGCCGAGGTGCCGAAATTTAGTCCCGCAGGAGTTATTTTACGTGCCAGTAAATTTACCGACACAAGGCTGACATATTTGAGCACTTTTAAATACCACCAGACTGAGCCAGAATCAAACCTGCCAAGATGGAGTCAGAAGGCCAGCGCCTCAATCGTCTGAGTCACTCAGCCCGACTGTAACATAACAGATATGAGCTAGTTCCATAATATTAATACATATTTGAGTCATTAGGTATTCCAAATTAAAATCTAATTACTGTAAAACTGTTTAATTAAATGGTAAATCTTTATTATTGTTAGAATAATGTCATCATATGCATTGGAGTTTACAGGTTTAGATGACTATCACGTATCGTTGTGCACGAGTGGTGTCTGGATTAGCATGGAATCACATGCGAGCACTCGATTCCATTGAAGTCACAAATCTGTATGGCACTCCACAGCAAACGAGTGGCAAGCCCCGGTGGTACATGATTATGAACAAGCTGTAGAATACTATGGGCTTTTTTTTTTTTTTTTTTCAATTTGCTTTACATCACACCGACACAGGTAGGTCTTATGGCGACAATGAGATAGGAAACGCCTAGGAATGGGGAAGGAAGTGGCTGTAGCCATAATTAAGTACAGCCCCAGCATTTGCCTGGTGTGAAAATGAGATACCATGGAAAACTATCTTCAAGACTGCAGACAGTGGGGTTCGAACCCACTATCTCCCGGATGCAAACTCACAGCTGTACTGTACACTCCTAACCACACGTCCAATCACCCGGTATTATTAGAAATTCAAAATACTCTGTTGTGTCTCGTTCATGATAAATGATAATAAAAGTAAGATGGTTCAATTTTGTAGTTAAATTTTACCTGTTTCATATTATTGTGACCTGAGGGGAATAAATTGAAACTGTAACTTTCTTTTTTTTAACGAAGTATTTCCCGCCTGGCTAAGCATTCCTGCCACCCGGCTGACGAAAATTTCTGGGGAGAACACTGGGAATTTAACACTAATCAGAGAGAAAAAAAATGGAAGGTATCTGACACTTGTCCCATGGTGATTATTGTTTTAAGAGGACGTACAACTAGGCAACCATCCTCTATATAAAACTAATCAGAGGGAAAAAAGTGGAAGGGATCCAAGACTTCAAAAAATGAAGGTATCGGCCAAAGAAAGACAAAGGCCACGAAGGGCGTACAATGAAAGGCTCCCTAGGCCTCAACTGCTCTAATACCATCGGGGTCGGAAAAGAACAAGACTTAATCAAGGGAGGTTGGATAGGTAGACGAAAGTGAGGAGTCTGGCACAGGTAAGTGGAAGCAATGCCAGGATTCAGCTTAGGGCCCCGTGGTCGCCAACCCATGCTCCGAAGTTGAGAGCCCCTGTGGTCCCTTTTAGTCGCCTCTTACGACAGGCAGGGGATACCGTGGGTGTTGTTATACCACCACCAACCCACAGGGGGAAAATTTGAGGGTAATATAATAAGTCAAGTTATATTATACAGGCAGTTTGGCACACAAAAGTTGTAGGATGCTACTGTTTATTCAGTCTGTTTTACAAAATTAATTTTGAGATCACCAATCCAATTCTTCTTCTTCATCCTAGCCTTTTCCACAATTTCTTAGGATTGGCTCAGGCTGTGGATTTGGCCCAGATTTGTGGCCGGATGCCCTTCTCGACACCAACAATACATGAACAGATGTATTCACTACTGCGTGTTTCTGTGGTGGTTGATAGTTTCATATGTGTTGTGTGTAGATGAAGATGTGTTTTTGACTTAGATATGTCTTAGAACTGGGGGCGGGGGGTGTCATATGAAAATTTGGGCAACAAAGTAGTACCATGTAAAAAAATGTGTGATGCAATGTTACCTAGCAACAGTACCTTGAAAGCTGCACAGACCAGGAATCTGTCATGGCCATCCATCAATACTTCACATCACAGCCTGCATGGTTGCTAGGTAACATCGCATCACATATTTTGTTGAAAGAGTGGTGGTGGTGGTGGTGGTGGTGGTACGTGATTATTGTTTTAAGAGGAAGTACGTCAAGGCAACCATCCTCTGTATAACACTAATCAGAGTGAAAAAATGTAAGGGATACGACACTTCAAATAATGAAGATATTGGCCAAAGGAAGGCGAGGACCACGAAGGACGTGAAAATGAATTGCTCCCTAGGCCTCGAGTGCTCTAATAACGTCGGGGTCGGAAAAGAACAAGAGTTGACCAAAGGAGGTCGGATAGGATAGATGAAAGTGAGCAGCCTCGCACAAGTAAGTGAAAGCAATACCAAGAATCAGTTATGGGCCCCGTGGTCGCCAACCCACGCTCCAAAGTTCAGACCACCTGGACACCATTTTAGTCGCCTCTTACGACAAGCAGGCGAAACCGTGGGTGTTATTCGACTCCCCCCCCACCCACAGGGGGTGAGAAGGTAGCAGCCATGGCCTTCATTAAGGTACAGGCCCCAACATTTGCCTGGTGTGAAAATGGGAAACTACGTAAAACCATCTTCAGCGTGGTTAATGGCGAGATTTAAACCCACCATCTCGTGAATGCAAGCTCTCAGCTACGCGACCCTAACCACAGGGTCAAATTGCTCTGTATGAAGATGTGTCCTGAGATGAACACAAACACACAGTCCCCAAACCAGAGGAATCAACAACACACCATTAAAAGGTGGTGGTGGTGATTATTGTTTTAAGAGGAGTACAACTAGGCGACCATCCCCTATATAACACTAACCAGAAAGAAAAAATGGAAAGGAACCGACACTTTGAAAAATGAAGGTATCGGCCAAAGGAAGACAAGGGCTACGGAAGGCATGAAAATGAAAAACTCCCCAGGCCTCGAGTGTTCTAATACCGTTGGGGTCGGAAAAGAGCAAGAGTTGATCAAAGGAGGTTGGATAGGATAGATGAAAGGAGCCTGGCACAAGTAAGTGGAAGCAATACCAGGACTCAGCTAAGGGCCCCGTGGTCACCAACCCACGCTCCCAAGTTGAGAGCCCCTGTGGCCCCTTTTAGTCGCCTCTTACGACAGGCAGGGGATACCGTGGGTGTTATTCTACCGCCCCCCACCTACAGGGGTTTACACCATTAAAATCCCTGACCGAGCCAGAAATCGAACCCGCGGGGCCCTCCGAGATAATTTGAGATTACTGAAATATGATCTGCCCAATACTATAAGAAATGTTTCTTATAATATGTTCTGAGATTTGTAATGGTAGTTTAAGCCGCTGAAGAAGAGAACTTTGTTTCTTGAAACATGTTTGGTGTATTGAAATTGTAATAAATTTCATATTAGTGTTGACAAGGTTGACACTCATGTTTAATTGACCTTTCAATGTGATATATTTGTTGTCAATACGGATCAATTTAAATTGACCATTATGGTTCAGAAATTACCCAGAACAAATTGTGCTGCTTTCCTCTGGATCATAACCAGTTCTCGAATCAGGTAATAACTGTTAAAGATACTGGAAGTCTCTTTAATAACGATCTTATACAATGACGAGCAAAAGAATTAGAGATATCTGCCATTTTGGCAAAATGGCACTGCAGTTGGCCCGGTGAATGTAATAGTATAGCGTGCCCCATGCCTGCAATATCACCAGACCTCATTCTGGCCGTGTGAATAACAGCAAGTACACCACGTACAAGAGATGTGATCACAGCACATTTGATGGCGACCAGATTGTCGGCTCCAAATGTATGGGTCATTCTATCTCTGGGCTTTCCACTGGCCACTGCGACAAGACAACACAGTGAATATGCGGATTCAGGAAAAATCACCACCATCACCCATGGAGTAAAAGGTGTTGATTTCAGGGGTTGTCGTTGGCTACCTCGGATGGTAATGTAATAGTGAATAGACGGGTCACAGTGCAGCAGATCACCCACGAATTCAATGCTAGATAACAGTGAGATATGAGCATCCGCATCATCTAGCACCATTTTGTCACAATGGAGTTGAGAAGCCACTCTACCAATAAGGGATCATTCCTCATCTCACATCATAAGTCACAAAATCAAAGATGGGCAAAGAAACACTAACACTGACCTCTCAAAACATGCTAAAAGATCACCTGGACAGCTGATCGAAGTACCTGTTGGTACACGCCGATGGCAGGATAACAAGAGTGTCGCAAAACACATGAGACAACGTATCCCTCTTGCAAGCAGGGTGGTGGTGGTGGTGGTGGTGGTTGTTACTGTTTTAAGAGGAAGTACAACTTGGCAACCATTCCTTATTTACACCGTAATGGTTTACAAAATGCATATAAAATTATCTTTGGGGTTCCGTGTGCAAGTTCTTTGTTATTATTATTTTAATAATAATAAAAAACCAGAATCTTGGTTCTGCGCGATAAAATGGTGAAGAAGACTGTTTGAACACCCTATCGATTTTTTTTTTGGTAGGGGCTTTACGTCGCACCGACACAGATAGGTCTTATGGCGACGATGGGATAGGAAAGGCCTAGGAGTTGGAAGGAAGTGGCCGTGGCCTTAATTAAGGTACAGCCCCAGCATTTGCCTGGTGTGAAAATGGAAAACCACGGAAAACCATCTTCAGGGCTGCCGATAGTGGGATTCGAACCTACTATCTCCCGGATGCAAGCTCACAGCCGCGCGCCTCTACGCGCACAGCCAACTCGCCCGGTCCACCACACCCTATAGAGAGCCTGGCTATTTCATTCTCACATCTCACTGACGCCACCCAGAACCCTTGTTTTTAGTATTCTGGAGAACATCAGAGTGTGTGGGAATGATGCCAGAAAGACCCCTTGGTTCTGGTGTTCTGGTGAGTGTCAGAGTGTTCTGGCAACTGCAAGGGAGTGTGAGAATGTTCCACACTCATCTATGGAGATGCAGAAGATGCATTGGCTAAATTTCACATGTGATTGGTCAATTGGTTCCCTTGTTTTGGAAGGATGCCATGTGCAAACTGGGGGGTTTATATCCTAAGAAGGGAGAGCATCAGCATTCTGATCTTGGTTCTCCTGTCAAGGCAAATGTGTCCATTCCAAGCTCTCGTTCCACCCAGGAACTTCCAGCCTAGGTAATGGAATAATGTAAGTTTTATTTTCTTTAACATGTCTTAACTTAACCTTTTCATTTGCAGAAATTTTGCAGAGCAGTCTCAAAAGATTGATAAAGATGTTGATTCCCAAAGGGAACCTGAAATATTTGTTCCGAATGAGTAAATTTATAATACCAATATAGTTGGTCTGTTACTGGACAAATTATAAATTTTTCAGCTAACTCATTCCGTCACCACCACGGTATGCATAGCCGTGCGTCCTGGTAGGTGTGCTATTTACCAACTCATGAGCCCAACTTAGCACACTGGTCAAAACGCTGGCAACCACCAGGAATGAGTTAGTTAGAAAATTTATAATGTCCATTAACAGACCACCTATATTGGTATTATAAATTTACTCATTCTGAACAAATATTTCAGGTTCCCATTGGGAATCAATATCTTTATCATCTGATGGCCAGGCATGCATTAATTTTTGAAAATGAGACAAAGTCTCTCATAGTGCACTGGCACTGCCAGTGGCTCCAAGTAGCCTACACAGTGGCCTCCATGGAATGCACTAGCCATGCGTCTTGGTAGGTGTGCTATTTACCAATTGATGAGCCCAACTTAGCACATGGGGGCGAAACACAGGCAACCAGGAATGAGTTAGCTGGAAAATTTATAATGTCCAATAACAGACCAACTATATTGGTATTAGGAAAGCGGAAAGTAAGGAGTCTACACAAGTAAGTGGAGGCAATATCAGACTCAACTAGAGGGCCCGTGATCTACAACTAAGTGAAGTAAACCAATAATCCACGTTAACACGAGGACAATATTTTTAAAAATATTTGGATATGTTATCGCAAGTGTTTTAGGCAGTAAGTTTTTTATCCAAGACCAGATATAGTTAATTTCGTTTACCTCCCCACCCCAGGGCTTAACAAAGTCAGAGTATTTATGGTGTTGTGATGTTTTAAGACTAATATGAGAAGAATATGTTTTTATACCCTTTAATTATGTCACCTAAACACGTTGTAGCTGATGATATTTAGTTACAAAACGAAACATGTACTACTGAATTGTAAATTTGGCTAAGGCAAAATATATATTGTACCGATTGGGAGATTCATTGGTTTACTTCTATTAGTTGTATAACGTGCCTTTGCTGGCAAGATGTAGTGTTTACAGTGCACTATGTCTTCTGGTATGGGCTAGAGCAATTTTGTTACTTTCAGTGATCTGTCTCAGCTTTATCCTTGGCTTTGACAAAATGAAAGTGACTGAGGTATGAGTGATGCTAGTAATGCCATTCCTTCTGCAGCCAGTCCCTGCTATGAATGGTGTGAAAATATTGCTCACAGGGTCGGTTGGTGCATGCATTTCAGTGGGCTTGGCAGACTGATATGTAATAGCAACTTCTGGCTCGGTGAGGAAAGCAACGGGAAACTACCTCGCTCCTCTTTTTTTTTTTTTTTTTTTTTTTGCTAGGGGCTTTACGTCGCACCGACACAGATAGGTCTTATGGCGACGATGGGACAGGAAAGGCCTAGGAGTTGGAAGGAAGCGGCCGTGGCCTTAATTAAGGCACAGCCCCAGCATTTGCCTGGTGTGAAAATGGGAAACCACGGAAAACCATTTTCAGGGCTGCCGATAGTGGGATTCGAACCTACTATCTCCCGGATGCACCTCGCTCCTCATTTCCCTAGTACGCCTCTTCAGTGATGCCCAGGCCATCTATGACAGCTGATGGCGGAGCTGTTGAGGATCCAATCAGCCTTCGGGCTGAGGACTAAACATACACACAGTTGTATAACACATTGGTACGGACCATGAGGTTGATGGTTTGCAAATCAACAACTAAGTCGAACGTGTGCTGGGGGTGTCCCTTTAATAACCTCTTCCGACAGGTAAGGGATAATCTGGATGTAATCTATTCCCCCATCCAAAGGCGAAATGGTGGTGGGGTTGTCGTATGAGAGTACGGAGAAGGATAATATTAATAATGTTACTGGCTTTATATCCCACTAACTACTTTTACTGTTTCTGAAGATGCTGAGGTGCTAGAATTTAGCCCGCAGGAGTTTTTTTATGTGCCAGTAAATCTTCTGACACGGGGTGGTGTTGGTGGTGATTATTGCTTTAAGAGGAAATACAACTAGGCAACCATCCTCTAAGGGATCCGACACTTTGAAAAATGAAGTTATCGGCCAAAGAAAGAAAAGGGCCACGAAGGGCATGAATATGAATGACTCCCTAGGCTTCGAGTACTCTAATATCGTCGGGGTCAGAAAAGAACAAGAGTTGACCATGGGAGGTTGAATAGGATAGGTGAAAGTGAGGAGCCTGGCACAAGTAAGTGGAAGCATTGCCAGAATTCAGCTAAAGACCCCGTGGACGCCAACCCACGCTCAAAAGTTCAGAGCCCGTGGGGCCCCTTTTAGTCGCCTCTTACGGCAGGCAGGGAATACAGTGGGTGTTATTCTACTGCCCCCACCCACAGAGGGAGCTGACACGAGGTTCACCTATCTTAGCATCTTCAAATACCACCGGACTGAGTCAGCATCGACCCTGCCAAGCTTGGGTCAGGAGGCCAGCACCTCAACCATCTGAGCCACTCAGCCCAGAGTATAGAGAAGGATAGGTTGCCTAGGAGAATAATGAGTTCAGCCATAGAGGGGAAGAGAAGCAGAGGGTGACCAAGGTGACAATGGTTGGACTCACTTTTGAATGATAAGAGGTGTGGAACTTATCAAGGTTATAGAGTTAACTTAGTTGGTAATACAGGAGAGTGGAGGCACTTACTTCATTCATAGAAGCTTGCAGAATAAACACTGAAAAGCATAGCAGTCTACAATGAAGACCGATGTATGTATGTATGTATGTATGTATGTATGTATGTATGTATGTATGTATGTATGTATTATTAAACTGATTCTTTTTGCTTCCAGGATTTTCCCCCATGGGGTCAGCACTGTATGTGAATTTAACTAGTTTTACAGCTGGATGCCTTTCCTGACTGCAAACCTATGTGGAAGGATGTGATGTCCTCATTACTGAGTGTTTCTGTGAAGGATGGTAGTGTGGTGTGGTATGAAGATGTGTAGTTTAAGACAAATACAAGTGGCCATCTACCAAACTATGCATGGCTAAAATCCCTGACCTGGTTGGGAATCAAAACCTGGGAACCTCTGAACCAATGACTACTATGCTGACCACTCAGCCAAGAAGGAGAACATTCTTAGTAAACTGACTGAGGGCATTAAATATAAGAGAAAATATCAAATTCCTCTTAAAAAATTCAGATTAGAATTCACGTGTGTAAAATACATTGTCCAAACTTAGTCGGATTTGAATTCCAGCCAAGGTTTTAATTTCAAATGTACGTTAGATGACACGGTACATCAGTTTGCCGGTAGATACAATACAACAGCAAACACTCGAAAAGGAGTAGGTACGTCTTCCAAACAGAACTCCTCTTCGTCTGTGCTTCTGTAGGTGACTGTACAGCCCAATAAGAGAAGCAAACAATTTGCCACAGAAATGGCAGATAGCCCTAGCTGTAGCAGCCACTATACTCCTATTTCTGTCGTTTTCTTTTCTACGTTGCCTCTTATTATGCGCTACTTGCCTACAGTTTTCTTCAAAAGTAGTGTACCGCGATGAACTAGTGATCTCCAGGATGAACGGTTGAGGGCTAAGGTCTTCCAGTTGTTAACATCAATGTGGCATATCTTCATGTTAGCCTTAATTACGTCCTTAAATCGCTTCCTCTAACCTCCCAAACAACGTTTACCCACTGTTACTAAGAGTAAAACACTTACTTGAGAATGCAATTATCAGGCATGCCTAGATAGCGGGCAGATGGAACATTTTACTAAAGGTTGGGGTAATTTCCTGCACTGTAGGATGTGATCTAAATAAACACATGCCAGTCCCAAGGTCTATGAAATGCGAGATTGGAATTCAAGTGGTGCTGAGTGATACAGTGAATAGTCATGGCAAGTAAAAAAAAATAAAATAAATAAAAATAAATCACACTAGATCATCACATGATTCAGATTTTTGGGGTTTATAGTAAGCTATAGAGTGCTACTAAGTAAAGCCATGTGTTATATGTTATCTAGCGAGTCAAGGTGGCATCTAAAAATTGCTGGGGTGCATGATTAAGTACCCACGGAGTGGGTTGAGAGCAAATGTGTTAATAGAAGAGACTGAAAGTTGTAGGTTTCAACATCCCACCTTTGTCCATTCAATTTTACTTGTCAGTGTGTAAAAGATCTCTGGTGACACATTTGGTGTTTTTTTAAAATTTTGCCATAGATCACCCAACAGATCTGTTTCCCCTGAATGTCAAAATTGACATGCAGGCAACCTAAATGGCACCAATGCATATCTCCTATTTAAATAGCATAGCATCATACTGAGTTAAACAACTGCTAATCTTGTGATTGTTAAGCCAAGGGACAAGCTGTTTTATAAGGAATGCAAACCCACAGGGACATGACTTTCACTTTGAAAAATCCTACATGCATTGAGCACTTTAAGCTGAGTACTCCGATCCTAGAGTAAAGTAAGTTAACAGCAGTGGAGTCAGAAGAGTTGACAAAGGGGATGGTGAATGAGATATATGATAGGAGTAAGGAAGCAACGACGGACTTAGGAGGGGCCCTATGATTACCAAATGTTTCATCAATTCTGCTTGGCTACTTACACAGCTTTAGTAAGGCCTAACTACGATGTACAGGATATTTTACAAATATGCTCAGTCAAAATAAACTATCACAGTGAGATGAAACTGCCATAAACAAAGTCGTGAATTTGAAAGGACATCTGTAAGTCTGCAATTAACTTATAATGTATATTAGATCCACTATCTTTCCTTTCAGGTAACAAGCAAACGTGCTACCTCTGTACAGCCCAGAACTTACAGGCAAGTGCTCATACAGTATTTTATCAGTTAATTCTATAAAAATAGAGATAAATACGAGAATACCAGACAGTAATGTCCACTGACTAGGCACAATTTCAGTGTGCGCGATTAAAACTCTTTTCTATATGTAAAGTGTACTTTTGAGTTAACAGGCAATTCATATTTTAAAAGAGACATTCATTCACAGAGGCCTAATTTAGGCCCAGGTATTATAATCTTCAAGTTATTTTAATCCCTAGATGCGAATTATGATGAGAAAACAATTCATAATAAATTCTATGAATTCAAATGGTAACAGCAAAATCGGGAACGAAGACAATCTTCGAACCGGACTGTACGTACAGCGAATGTAACCACAAATGTCAAAATGCAATTGTCAAACTGATTGGAGTAAAACGTCTTTGTAGTATCGCGAAGGCGGTGGGGTGGAAATATTTTATATTTCATTCTGAAGAATCTTTACAGTTTATTTTCAATCCATGAAAGCAGAAAATACAAGGGAGAACAACATAACCTCTCACCTCAATCTGTAAGCATTTGGTGATTTTAGTTTCGAGATTCAACTTATGGCCCTCCTCTTCATAGATACCAACAAAGCTATCTTTCTGCACAGCGCACAAACGGCATAAACTGGCATTCGCCATGTCATCCAAACACTATTGTTACATTATCGAGCAGTCTTTTAAAAAACATCACCTACAACAACGTAATAAATACAAAATACACATATAAACATTTTAGATACTTCGACATTTCAGATGCTCATTTTTTAGACGCTTATTACAGATGGCGTTCGCGGAGTACGCCATTTTCCCTCAAAGTAAAAAAGTTTAAAAAAAGGATTCCTTCCCTTCGAGGTATCAAATCATCGGAATCTTTGTTCTCACGGGACGATTTTACCGAACGTAGTTACATAAAAAGTGGCCAGTTATAAAGCTCTAAAAACTGAAACTGTATATCTTGTAGGAAGTACGACATTTACGACAAATTTCTTGATGTATCAACATCCAATATACCGTATTGGACCAGGGAAAGGAGGTTTTCAGTAAAGCATGATTGTACTTGGTCATTACCATAACGAAAACCCACAGCCTGTTTCCACTCATTCGTCCGGGTCAGGAATGGAATGAATGAAGCCCCCATCTAGCGGCGAGGTTAGGAATTGTGCCGGCTGCCGAAGCCTGTCGCACTCCTCTGGTTGGTCATTGCCATAAGTCGTTCAAATCAAAGTAATACTGTACTGCATTTTATTCTAAAACAGAACCTAGTTGTTAAATCTGCTGCTAGAGGAACATACAGTAATTAAATGAAAAGCTTTCCTTTCAGGATATCACCTGTTTTTTCTTTTTCTTCGCACCCACAGTCGGCAGCCCTGAAGATGATTTTCTGTGATTTCCTATTTTCATACCAGGCAAATTAATTAAGGCTACAGCACTCCATTTGTACTTTGTTCCAGACTTCTTAGTATGTATTATTTACTTGTATTAACTATTACTCACCTGTATCACACATAACATTTCTCATTTCATCTACCACACTTTACATTGTAAATTATAAATTCATAAGATTCTTACCGTTAAAATAGCATGTTTTAGGATTTCGCCAAAAATTGTTTATAATTTTTACAACACAGAGCACTCCATTTGTACTTTGTTCCAGACTTCTTAGTAGGTATGTATTATTTACTTGTATTAACTATTACTCACCTGTATCACGCGTAACATTTCTCATTTCATCTACCACACTTCACATTGTAAATTATAAATCCATAAGATTCTCACCGTTAAGATAAAATGTTTTAAGATTTCGCCAAAAATTGTTTATGCTTTAATATGGCTGATGATGACCCCTAGGAGGGTCGAAACTAGTCCCATGTAATTTAAAATATTGTAAATACATTTTAGTATTGAATAGGTGGAAACCTCTACTGTGTTATAATTCAAATCCTACATAACTAAAATTATATAGAATTAAATTTCCGACAATTGGTCATACATTGTTACGATACCGGCTATGATAACACAGATATTTATGAATTTGTATTTTTGTTGCTAAGTCCATGTCAACGCCGAGCCACGAGAAAATGGATTAACAGAATTTAATAAAAATCGGTATATAGAGTCGGGGAACAAGAAACTACAGTCTAAGTTATAAACAATTTTATTCTCTCTGGATGAAATATTGTAGTTTAAACAGGCAGGTGGAGAGTGAGTGTCTGCCACTGTAATGCAATTCCCCAACCTGATTGTGACTGATGGTAGACAAGCGGGCCTACCATTGCGCTGTAAATTTCCCTAACCCAGTCTTCATATGAGAAAAGACGTTTGGTGATTTCCCTGTAGCGTTTCTAGGGTAACATTAAGAGCTATGCAATTTAATAGTCTTGCTCACAACATGTACACTACCTAACCTAGAATTCTGTGGCGAAGCACGAGTACATCAGCTAGTAATAAATATATATCAAAAACAAGGTTCCTAAAAGGAAACCATAATTTAATTTCATCGATTGCAATTGTCCTTGCAGTGGTGTCTCAACAGCGCACTAGCCTGCCAGCGTCTTGAAAAGGTGTAGCAATCCAATTGATGACCCCACTGCTACACTTGGGCGAAACGCTTGCAATTTTGCGATTAAAAAAGCCAGAGCTTAAATGTTTTTTATAAATAAATAAATAAATAAATGGTCGTCCAAACATTACAAGTAAAGGGCAGGGATGGTCATGAAAGTCAGGCTTCTTCTTATGCCATGAAGAAAGTTGATAGGATATGAAGTAAATTATTCATAATAACATAGTTGTTTAATGTAACAATTTCAACAGACTGGAAAATCTTAAACTGTTAACTGAGTCTATACATTGTTAACTGAGTCAACACTCGAAAAAGAACGGTTTTCTCCTTAACAAAATAGTAAGGTATTTATAATTTCTATTATTATCATCATCATCATCCTTTCCCATTATCCAGCACCTGTCGGATCAGGGCATTTATCAGTCATCAATGATCTGCATTTAGGGCAGTTGCCCAGGTGGCAGATTCTGTATATTTTCATAGCCTTTTCTTAAATAATTGCAAAAGAATTTGGAAATTTTTTGAACATCTCCCTTGGTAAATTATTCCAATCCCTAATTCCTCTTCCTATAAACTAACATTTGCCCCAATTTTTCCTCTTGAATTCCAACTGGACATAGTTATGCATTCGTAGACTAAGCAGCAATTTGCTAATTTCAGGCTTTTCCTGCATTCTGATGGCAAAGACTTCAAACTTCCATATAAAAATAAGAAGTGCCACCTTTCTTCAGTAAAATTTCCCGTAAAATAGAAAAACCTAAGCACCACACGATCTAAGTCCATTACTGTGTTTTGCACTTGAAGACCAAGTATCATCTTAAAAGGCAATAGAAGACCAACCGACTAAACATTCTGCAATTATAGACCAAAGCTGTCACTTGGTCTATAAATGCATTGGTTCTTAATGTTGATGCTTAGTTCTGGTGGGTTTTTTGTTTAAGAATGAAGATTCTTTTACTTAATACTGTATTCGTCATCTGAATTGTTTAGCAGCTGCAGTATATTTGGGCGGGTTTGTGTGTCTAAGAATGCATATTTCCTTCTTTATAATCAAACTTCTGTATTGTTTAATAACTGCTGCAGTATTTACAAATCTCCTAGTAAGCTCTAAACATGCATAAGCATTAGGGATAACTGTTATGAAAATGGTAAGGTAGGTTTTTCATATTCCTATTACAACGGATGGAATACTATGGTTTATAATCGGATATTTAACGCTTTAAATATCCTTTTTAGGCATCGCTACAAGATGTGCCTTCTGACAAAGAGTATGCTGAACACCGCATTCAAGAAGTAACTAATCACGCACAACACTTTCAAACCAATTTTCTTATACATACTGAACGCGGCGGAGGTGTTCTGATTTACACGATTAATTTGATCGACCTAAAACGGACATGATGAACTGTGAAAGTAATACATTTTATACATTTTCACCTTCAGTCAACCAGGACCTTCTTCCTAGCGATATTTCACTTCCAGTTGGAAAACAATGCGCAAATGGTTCGATTGAAGTCGTCACATTTGATGATTTAATGTCAAATTTGAGTGCCGGTAATAGTTCTGACAGAACAGCTCAGGAATCTGTTGAAATCGAAGTGTCCGACCCTGAGTTGTGTGAATTAATAGAAACCAAATTAGGTAATGTTGGGGAAATAAGCCACTATGGCAAAGATGTATGTGTTAAAAGAAGGCTTTTCTAATGAAAAGCCTCAGAAAGACTGTGATGATATTCCACGCTAGTGCCACAAGTGTCCAGGTAACAGTATTCTGTTAAACAATATTTCTATTATAAATGAAATACTTCCTAGAACATCAGGAAATATTTAATGCCAAAATTGTGTTGAAATGCTGGAAACCGGTAGCTGCAATAATTTCGCCCCACAAGGAGACACAGGGACATCAGATGTGGAGATGGAATTGGACACTAGCAGTGCTATTTTTGATGGCCGACCAAGAAAAGGAAGAAACCCCTGACCCATCCGGGAATCGAACCTGGGGCCGCCGGGTGACAACAAATATGGTCTTTTATAAACGCCAACCTTGGTTGTATAACTGTGGTATTCATGATTCTAAGGACAAAGGATTTTGTTATGTGTGGGTGGAAGGAGATGCTGGAAGAGGAGCCCAAGAAGATGGATCGTGTTTAAGAAAACACATACTGGCTCATGTATCTCCAGACAAAACACATTTGACTCTCTGGTCAGATTCATTTGGGGGCCAGAATCGAAATACAAAAATAGCTTTTTTGTTGAAAACTATTCTAGAAGATCATCCTAGCCTACTGACTATCACTCATCGCTTTCTCCTTCCTGGGCACAGTTTCCTGAAATATCACTCAGAATTTGGTGATTTTGAGTCTGCAGTAAACTTCCAGCAATGTCTCTATATGCCAGAAGATTACATTAAAATAATGAACTTTTGCAGAAATATAAATCCTTTACAAGTCTTCCAAATTGTAAAGGAAGATTTTGTAGGTACATGGGCAATAGGAGGCGTCATCACCAACAGGAAGAGAGGCGTTGAGGGTGAAAAGGTAAACTGGTTACTGTTTCATCGGCAAAAAATACTCGAGTCCAGTGTCGGAGTTGCCAGTTGACGTTGACATGCTGTTGTGCAAACTACAGGGAGCATCTTCGGTGACGAGGGGTAAACCGAGCCACTTTAAGTGATCTCCGGGAATTGAGCCGACCTTCCCCTAGTCTAATGTGGTCTGTCTGTGTACTGACGAATCCCATGTGCAATAATTAGCTCACCTCATAGGTTCCTGGCTGTACTGCGGCGATTTCGGAGGGCCTGTAAATGAAGAAATCGGTCCTCAGCTGGAGTTATCCGTTTTCTCCCTGAATCAGGTCACCGATTGACATTGTGTAGCTCCTGATATCGCTGCCACAACCTGCAGACGACTGGTTGAGACACTCCAAGACGTTCTGCTATGTAACGCTGAGTGCGTCCTTCCTGCAAGAGGGTTACTGCACGCATGACTTTTTCTGATTGTAAATGCCTTCCCATGTCTTCTGCTCTATCCTGCCTGTACTGCTTACCAATACGACAGCTCACGCAGCACTGACAGACCATGCCGTACGTCACAAAGGTAACTGCTACGTCTGGAGGGTTATGTACTTGATTTCAATATTCCACCACATTAATGTCACCAAGGGATACACAAAACAACCTTGCAGAACACCATGGATGTGAAACAGCATGTGTGTAGGCGTACGATAGTTCATACCAAAGTTATGACTCTTTTTGTGTAAGCAGTGTATAAGTATTACAAGGAGTGGAGACAAACTGCAACCCTGCCTCACTTCTTTCCGGATGGCTGCTTCTTTTTCACAGCCCTCAATAATGGAACTATGCAAGTTAATTGGCAAAGTCCATATTGAACCAATGTACATCAAAGAGTTAGACGAGAAACGTTTTATTACAAAAGACCAAAGCATGGAATGAGGTATACAAAGTTAGGCGCCAATTCTTTGATACCAGAGCCCATTCGGTTTTTATGTTGACATGACTAAACACTGACAAGTTTCAAGATGGCAACAAGCTCCACTGTGTAGATACTGTAAAGCTTTGGCAAGGAAATCTTCATGAGGGAAATTAGGGAAACAGGTAATATCAAGGACAATGTTTAACATATGAAATAAGATTTTAAATTGTCTTGTGCTTTTAATGAAACCAAGTAGCAACAACTTACACCATAGCATTCTTAGAAACTAGATTACTTTATCAACAATTCTCAACTTGAGGAAGAATAAGCACTTGACTTCAGTTGAGTTGAATAAGCACTTGACTTCAGTTGAGTTTATTCTTACTCACATTTCATACTCACAAAAATAAATTACAAAATTTTGGAGGATGCTACAAATACAATTAATAATTTTTACTTCTTCCACCAGGGCAAAAGCTCTTAAGGCAAGGATGGTAATTACACAAGATAGTTTAATAAAATTTTATATCCAGGAAAATTACATTTAAAAAAATAAAACATGTAAAATAAGGACGTTGAAGTATTACACAATGGACCATATTTTAACTGCCTTTCCTAAAAACAGAGAACGCTACAGATTGTAAGACAGTAGTTCTCTTGGTATCTCTTTCTGGATCAAGTTCTCAACATACTATTAAGTTTGAAGTCAACATTTACATAAATGTTTTTCAATACAGAAGTAAAGTTATTAGCAATTTCATCATTTTAAATTGTTTCTCATGTCTGAACTAGTTGAAACACTAACCTGCAGGAAATCAAGAGCACAGCTGGCAACAACACATACACACACACACTGGGCATATTTTGCGAGGATTGATTAAAGTTGATTTAAAATGCTTTGTTATCTAGGAATTTTGTTGCAATTATTATGGCCTGGGAGAGGGTTCAGTAACCAAAAAATTGGTGGAGAAACCTCTTGAATCCCAGAATTGTGCAGCTTTCCAGCTTTATAGTAAATGCAGATTAAAAGCTCGTCAACTAGGTTATTCTTACCTACTCGATCTTCTGAAGAGTTGATCAGTCAAACATTTTCTTTAATAGTGTTTTTTTACAGGTATGGTGTTACCAAGTGTTACTGGTGTTTGACAGACTGAAAAGCTTTGGAGTTAAATTACAGTGGTGATGATAATTATATGGCTTCAACTACAGTGCGCAAACATTTTAATTTCACGCCATCTTGTTGCTTGCTTGTCAATTTTAACTTTCCATTTCACCATACCTGCCAACTTTCCCAATTTAGGCGGAAGACTCCCGATTTTCGATAGCTTTTCCTGCATCCTGATTATTCTTTCTCCAGATTATAGTTTATTTTTTTGGTGAACTTCAGTTGTTTTCAAATCCCACCATTTTCACACCAGGCAAATGCTGGGGCTGTACCTTAATTAAGGCCATGGCCGATTCCTTCCAACTCCTAGGCCTTTCCTATCCCATCGTCACCATAAGACCTATCTGTGTCGGTGCGACGTAAAGCCCCTAGCAAATCCCACCATTTCAGCTTTGTATGCCAGTGGCCGGAAGTCATTGGCAGTTTTCAAATGAAATATTGACGCTTTTTAATATAAGAAATGCGCGAATGTGCAATATTTATTGAAACCTGTATATCACGACGCATATATCGATTGTCAATCTCTTGTTCTTGCGCGCTATGTTCGTGTTCGTTCACATCAGTCTAGTTGATTCTAGAGACTACTCATTAGATTTACAGCCTTTTTTAGTAATTTAGTGACAGAATTTCAAAGATAGCGACTAGTGAATTTTCTAGAGTTTTTAGGAGTCATTTGGAGACAATTCTGGCAAATTTTAATTTATTACTTGACAAAAATAGCATTGCACTTCGCATAATCGTGCGGGTGCGTGATGCAATATATTTATGCATTTGCTGAGTAATGGCATCTAAGCGAGACTGATTCACATGTGTGGAGCAAGAGTTCATACTATTTTCGGAAGGCTTATCAGAGTGGAAAATTCTAAATTCCCATGGAGGGAATTAGATATTTTTCACCAATAGAGCATGTCAAAAACATATCAGATTTAAGAATTTTCAGGCGTTTGCTCTATTAACCAGCGTTTTGTCTTAGGTCTGACACTGGCTTATCAGAGACCGATCATCTCACTCACATATTTCCTGCGAGGGAATAGAGATGTGTAACTTTTAGTCTTGTAGCCTCGTATAGCAACACCATAGTAGGCTACTCCTGTATTGCGCAAGACATGTAGAGTAAGCAGTTTTAACCAATTGTATCTCCTGATTTTCATATCAAAATCTCCTGATTTTTGGTTTTGTAAAGTTGGCAAGTATGAGTTTACTCTATGCCTACTAGATGGCAGAGTAAATCGAATCTCCCTTGGGTGTCTATGACTTGAGCTTTAATAAATGTTGTCAGGTAAACACAAAATGTGTCACCAGAGCTCTTTTACCTGCCAACATCATACAACATGGAGTGTCGAATAGATTTTTTTCTGCCTTTGAAAAACTTTTTTGGTACAATTTTAAATCACGGTTTGCTGCTAATTTTTTCTTATATGCTTCAAAGTTATGGTGAATTACTAATTCCCATAGAGAGATGAACATTTTCTTGAGACTACATATGCAAGCATGATCTAAGAAATGCTTGAGAGGAGATTTTTGTCAAACCAACAAAGTACTGGAGTAGCTATTTTTACACGGATTATTTATAATGATTTACTGTAATAGTTTGAAGAACCTAATCCATTTCACTTCAGTTAAAAATTAAAATATAGTGCAACAGGGAAGCTTCTCTGCACTGGTTCTTTGTTTGAGAGTGATAGAAACGACAGTTAAGATGGTAGCACAAACATGTGCTTTTAACAAAACAGTCAGGTAATTGAAACCATGCCTTATCAATAAAATAACTTATTTACAACTTCAATTCATGCTGATTTATGAATCTCTCTAACCATTCCGCATATTGCAACCTCGGTGTGTGATTAGTCCATCTTAATTCTTGAACCACAGTCATTTTAGAGGGGGGTTAAAACTGAAGATATTTCCTTATAGCTTTATCTGCTGTAGAAATTCTGGACTCGTGTGCTACCTTGCACATTGATTTTCTTGTACTTGATGACGTTTGATCAAGCTTTTTGTCTGTTAAAATAGAAGATTGTGAACTGAACTAGCTGCAAGAAATTCATGTATGAAAGCACGTACAGTTATCATAATTTGTATACGTGGAATCAGGAAAACAAATGCAAAATTTTATTTTCACATTTTCCTTAAAATGATCATCTTCACGAGGAAAAATAAAAAACTTGTCAATGGTGAACACGTATTCTATTGTACTGTCATCGGTATTTTGCCTAAACCCACGCACAATAATCCTCTGTGGGTGGGGGTGGCAGAATAACATCCACAGTATACCTCGCCTGTTGTAAGAGGCGACTAAAAGGGGCCCCAGGAGCTCCTAACTTGGGAGCGTGAGTTGGCGGTTACGGAGCCCTCAGCTGAGTCTTGACATTGCTTCCCCTTACTTGTGCCAGGCTCCTTACTTTCATCTATCCTGTATGACCTCCTTTGGTCAATTCTTGTTCTTTACCAACTCCGACATTATTACGTATCAAAGCGTAGGGAGTCTTGCATTTAAAAAAAATGTTATGTTCCACTAACTACTTTTTTGATGGTTTTCAGAAAAGTTGAGGTGACAATTTTGTCCCCAGAAGTTCTTTTACATGCCAGTAAATCTACCGACACAAGGATGACTTATCTCAACACCTTCAAATACCACTGGACTGAACCGGGTTTGAACTTGCCAAGTTGGGGTCAGAAGGCCAGTGCCTCAACTGTCTGAGCCACTTAGCCCGGTGTCTTTCATTTTCACACCCTTCATGGCCCTTGTCTTTCCTTGGCCGACACCTTCATTTTTCGAAGTGTTGAACCCCTTCCATATTTTCCCAATCAGATTAGTGTTATATAGAGGATGGCTACCCAGTTGTACTTCCTCTTAAAACAATAATAACCACCATCACAATGCATAATGTTCAATAATAACCTTCCTGAGACTATCTTCCCTTCAAATACCCTTTGCCTTTTCCATTGAAGGCCGTGTCAATGATCTGGTCTGGGTGTTGCTGCCAACTTAATGCTTTCTCTACAGCAAACTTAAAACTAGATTTGTTGCATAAAATATTCCCTAGTGTACTGTATTATCTTCAATATACAGAAAAATAGTAGCTCATACAGTATGTATATATATTCGAGTTTATGAAGTGGATAACACTTGAAACTAAGATACAAATGGACAAACATTTTGGACCAAGTTGTGAACTAGATGATTTTTCAAATAGGGACTATGAAAACTGTTACTATTAACTGACCATTATTAAAAATAATAGTATTTCTTTAAAATGCATTTGTATTAGTTATAGAGGCCTTATCCATCCAGTAATATTTGAATGATCCTCATTTAAATTATAGAAAAGTAGAGAAGAGGAAAGGAGAATATATCAAATATAGTTTTCATAACTGTAGGTGTAAGATCTTTCAAGGTTTGTTTCAACAAGCATTTGTACCTATTATTCTTTAGGATGAATTGTACATAGTACACAAGAACCTCATTTATCCAGATTAAGTGGGACTGGAACTGATCCAGATTATCGAAAATCCGGATAATCAGGAAAAACTAAATAAACAAATACAGTGCATGTTATATATTAACATGAAGTCGTACAGTAATACCTTTTTTTAATTGTGCAAAAAAATTGAAGAACATTTTTCTTACATTTATGACTTTTATGCACTAAAATAATGTGAACCTTAATGTCTTATATTTGTATAGCGTTTGCGTGCAGCACGATCACAAAGATGTTTTATTAACATCAGTTCTGTCGGTGTGGTTTCAGTCTGGGATTCTAAACAGGCCATCAGTTTGTCCAGGGATTCTAAATAGGCCATCAGTTTGTCCAGCTGCATTGTTTCATCTGCACGAGTCATTGTTTCTTCTGATGGAGTGCCGGTTTCATCTTCGAATTCACCATCACTCTAGTCATTACCTGCTGCGGAACTAGAGGCAATAATTTATTCACCTATCATCATGCCGTAGCCTGAATTACAGTCATTTTCCAACGAGTCACTTACGTCGTTCACATCTACGTCCAAGCATCCGGGAATGTGTGCAAATGTGTCAAGGAACTCAGAAGAGTCCATGGTTTCCCATTGTCAATTCCAGGCGAATGCCGGGGATGGTACCTTTGATAGACCACAGCTGACTTACTTCCCATTTCTGTCCTTAACTATCCTTGGCAGAAAAGACATTCAAGAAGAATCGACCCCGTAAAAGAAATACTGTACAAGTAAAAGTAAATTTTTATTATTTTCGAGCCGGATAAACCGGAGATCCGGATCAATAAGGGCCGGATAAACAAGGTTCTTGCGTATTGTCGTTTTTGAAATAATATTTCCTCATTTTATTGTTTGAAATTTTTATTATCTCCATTTCTTTCCAATAATTTTAGCTAGTGTATACTACTCCTCAAATTTCAAACAAGGACTGAAAGATCTAACACTTTAGAAGTTAAGATAGTCTACAAGATATATAGTGATTCATGTTCAATTACTGGTCTCATACTGGATTGAGATGGCATTTATTGATCCACATTTAGGCCTTGACATGTTTGATCAACATTAACAATGTTGTGTAGAGCTTGTATTGTACTTAGAGCACATGGCTAACTGGTAACATCCTGGCCTTTGACCCCAAAGGGTCGCAGGGTTGATTCCAGGCTGGGTCAGGGATTTCTGTCATTGAATAATTTCCTATGGCACAGGGACTGGATGTTTGTGCAATCTTCAACATTAGATGTCATCCTCACAGACGCACAGGTCACCATGGGATTCTATTACACAGATCTCTGGAGGACACATCCCATTATCCCCAACATTTCCTGTAGTAGCCATCAACAATATTATGGCCTTGGCTTCAAAGTTACAGACCTTCAAAAGTAGTAACATGTAGCCAGCCTCCTTATTAATTTCAACATTACTGAGAGAGTGGCTACACTGTTTGTGTCATGTAGCTGTCACCTTGTATTCGGGAGATAGTGGGTTCGAACCATACTGTCGACAGTCCTGAAGATGGTTTTCCGTGGTTATCCATTTTCACACCAAGCAAATGCTGGGGCTGTTCCATAATTAAGGCCATGGCCGCTTTCTTTCCACTCCTATCCCTTTCTTATCCCATCATCATATGTATCAGTGCAACGTAAAGCAAATAGTAAAAAAAATAAAATAAAAAATTCTTCATTCTGTTTGTGCTGCTCTCAAGCAACAAAAGCAATTCTATCAGATGGATACGAAAGCTCCAGCAGAGATATATATATCATGCCAACGACATGAGCGCCAAGAATTTTGATAAGTTAAATGTTCTTAAAATACTGACTACCCTTTAAACCCGTGAACCTGGGATCGTGAGTTGGACACACAACTATTGACCCATCAAGACAGCTTGCCTGGAGTGAATGTAGACAAACTACACTTGGGATGGTAGCAATTAGTGCCATTTTTGTTTTATCTTCAAAAGGTGCAGTTTTCCATTATTATAGTAAAGCAAAGTTAATCACTCAACCTCAATAAATCAAACAATCAATCAATCAATGATCTGCATTTAGGACTGTCGCCCAGTGGCAGATTCCCTATCAATTGTTTACCTAGCTTTTTCTAAATGTTTCCAAAGAATTTGTAAATTTATCGAATATTTCCCTTCATAATTTATTCCAATTCCTTACTTCTCGTCCTATAAATGATTTTTTTTTTGCTAGTGGCTTTACATCACACTGACACAGATAGGTCTTATGGTGACGATGGGATAGGAAAGGCCTAGGAGTTGGAAGGAAGCAGCTGTGGGATTCAAATTCACTATCTCCCGGATGCAAGCTCACAGCTGCACGCCCCTACAGCCAACTCGCCTGGTAATGAATATTTGCCCCCAATCTCTCCTCTTGAATTCAAACTTAATTTTCATATTGTGATCTTTCCTACTTTTAAAAGCTCCGTACAAGCTTATTCGTCTACCAATGTCATTCCATGCCATCTCTCCTGTGACAGCTTGAAACATACCACAATCTATCACCTGATCAAACATTAGTTTTCAATACGGACCAAAGTATGTTCCTCCTTTACTTGTAAGCAGTGCTTGAGGTTGGCTAGGATGGCCATCCTGCTACTTCTTAAAATACACTCAACCATCCTGTTACATTTTTTCTTTTTAGAGCAATTGTACCATCCCAGAACATAATTTGCTTCTTTCAAGACTTATATTGAAAGATTTTATTCTGATGGATGCTGGATAGTCAGCAAGAATATATATTTAATAAAACCACCAAACTCATAGCAAATCCATTTCTAAATGTCAAACTCTGATGAACGCATCACCATTGTGTGTGTGTCTCACCATGCTGCTTGGTGATACGACTTTATACTCTCCCTTCCCTTTGCTTTAAGCACTAGGAGAAAATAATACTGAAGCCAGCTTACAAAATTAATTTCTTTTCAAGGCAAATGGCAGATTAGCTTCTGTATTTTGGCAAGTGTATTTCTTATGAACAGTGCTTGAATTTTGATGACATGTCACCTTTTAATTGGTGCATCATAGATATTGGTAACTTACATACAAATCCTGTTCAATGCCCCTAGACTACTGAAATGTGAATGTGTCATTTTTTGTCATTCTTATATTTTATTTTTAATTATATATACTCTGAACGAGTTACAGCCGCCGATTTTATTTTTAGGTCTTTCTTGCCTTCATGTAATTATTTCATAATTTTTTATTGTTTGTTTTTTCTTATTGGTGATTTTTAAGTATTTATCCATCTTTTATGTCATCCAACCAGTTTATCTATCTATGGTTCGACTCGTTGGCTGAATGGTCAGCGTAATGGCCTTCAGTTCAGAGGGTCCCGGGTTCAATTCCCGGAAGGGTCGGGGATTTTAACCTTAATGGGTTAATTCCAATGGCTCGAGGGCTGGGTGTGTGTGGCGTATTCAACATTAGAAATCATCCTAAGTAGGGCCCTCATCTTCACAGACATGCAGGTCGCCTAACAGGCCGTCTACAAGAAAAAGACCTGCACCAGGCCTCTCCAGAGGCCATACACCATTAATTAATTAATCTATCTATGGACTATAAAGTTAACTTGAATATTTTGGAAGTTTGGAGGATAATTATCTTTATAAGGACGTTATTTTCCTTTTCAGATCATTTCTCTTTACAGAACTATATGGTGTCAAAACAGTTACGACCTATAAATCTTCTCACATTTTGTTTCTATCGAAAACAAAGATTCCAAAACAAAGGAATGAAATTTATATAATTTAGTGTTTAACAGTAAACAGTTGGCATTTTAGGTCATTTTTTGAGAATTTTGAGGTAATTTTATAGGTCTTTTTTAGCACTATCTATCTAGGTATTCTGCCTTATGGCAGGTCTTGTCATGGGATGAACCTCTTCCACTGTTGCCTGTCCTGCGCCAAGTTTTTCATGTCCGAATATTTATTTCCTTGGATATTGTCCAACATTTGATATTTTTTCCTTCCTCTTCCTCGTTTGCCTTTCACCATTCCTTCTATTCCTTCTTTCAGTAAACAGTCCCTCCTCAAACAATGTCCGATCCAGTTCATTTTTCTCCTAATGGTTTGTAACATACTTCGTTCTTCTCCAACTCTTCGTAATACCTCCTCATTCCTTACCCGGTCTTCCCATTTCACTCGTTCTATTCTCCTCCATACCCACATCTCTAGTGCCTCCAATCTTCTCTCATCTTTCTTCCTCAATGTCCAAGTCTCTGCTCCATACAGCGCTATGCTCCAAATGTAACACTTAGCAAGTCTTTTCCTCAAATCTTTGTTTAGTGGTCCACAAAATAATTTTGATTTTTTCCTAAAGCCTTCTTTTGCTCTGGCAATTCTTTTCTTAATTTCTGTTGTGCAATACATATCATCTCTGATCATACTTCCCAAATACTTGAAGTTACTGACTTGCTCTATTTCTTCTCCTCCTATACTAATATGACAACTTCTACCTTTTCCTCCAATTATCATACTTTTGGTCTTATTAATTCTCATTCCATATTCTAGTTTCATGTTGAGTTTATCTAACTTTTGTATCATTTCACGTTCGCTTTCTCCCATCACAACCATATCATCTGCAAATCTTATACATTCTACTCTCCTACCTCCAACACAAACTCCACTATTTCCATTAAAACTTTCATTGATTATTTCTTCGAGATAGATGTTGAACAGTGTCAGTGATAAAGAGCAGCACTTTTAGGTCAAAAAATCCGAGCCCTGGTTACGAGTATATTAGATGCAGTTCATCTTTTCTCGACACATGGATAATTTGTTAACTATGACTACATGCAAATGCTATAATTCAACACAGTTGTGTATACTTGAGTGAATATTATGTTGCAGCTGGGAAAGAGATTATCCTCCTGCCATTTAAAAAAAATCCCACTCCAAGCAATGTCTATACATCTTCCTCTGGTCGTGGGGGAGATCATTTTTGGAATTTTACAGGAATTAATATGGTGATTTTTAAGCCATCACAAGACGTAGTTTTATATGGATAACCTCCATGAAAAGGTTGAATAAGGAAAAGAGCTCTAGGATATTATACTACATATAATCATTATTTTGATTCAAGTGATCAATCCTTGTTACCACAGATAAATGATTTAATATTAATACCAAAAATGGTTTGGCTGTATGATACGACCAGTATGGTTAGTTCATTTTGATTTACTTTTATTCTTTTGAGCTTAAGATGTGTGTAAGCTGGTAACAGCAAAACAAGGGGAATTGCAGTTTTATGAAACAGAATCTTATGAGCATATGGAACAAATCTGCAGTTTTATACATGCATCAGAGAAGTGACAATTTGCAGAAGTCACATGGAATGACCAGAATTTAATCCTTGATTGTCTCTGAGCTACCTGTTGCCACAGTCGGGAAGTGATTGAATGATTACTTTTCACAAAATGTAATTTTTACTCCAATTTACTTCATGAAACTAAATTGCAATTGTTACATTCTAGCAATCAATATACAAGGCGTTATGCCAAGGATATAATGCAAAGGATTCGAGCGCAGTCATTCATTTACTCACAGCTTCTTGTGCTTACTGGTCGAGGATTAGATAATCATGTACTGCGTGGTCTAGAGCGGAACTTGAATAAACATGAGATTGCGAATGAATTAAGGATTTCTATTCCCCTATTTGAATTGCTGTTGTTTGAGTCATGAGTCACAGATGGGTCTGATGTAGCCCTCCATGCCACCCTATCCCGTGCTAAACTTTTCATTTCTACGGAACTACTATATCTTACATCAGTTCTAATCTGCTTTTCATATTCCTTGATCTACCCCTACCGTTCTTACTACCTGCACTTCTCTCAAAAACCAACTTAACAAGTCCTGGGTGTCTTAAGGCGACACTCCAGAGATAAACAGATATTTTTACCTAATGCATGGATTTTCACAAACTTTATGGGAATGTCACTTACATAAAAGTAGAGATATCACGAACATTTCTTTCATATACAATTAATAAATTTTGTTGAAATTTTTAATTCCAATTTTTTCATGAAATTTAATTAACATATTGTTGTAAATTTGTAATTAGGTAGATAATACTTCTTTTAAAAGCACTACTGTACATATCAGTTTTTCTATACATAATTTTCATATAAGGATTTATATCGTGCTAAAGTTGTGCAATTTTTACGTTCTAAAAATTTGGACTTAAAAATCCCTACTACTTGAAAAATTCTGCACTCAAATTCCATATGCAGGTTTCTTAATATACTGTGATACATATACCTACAAATTTTGTTACATTTGGCAGAATATTATGGGAGAAAAATTGTTTGAATTCAGTGGAATAACTTCATGACAAGAAAAAAGAAACTCGATCCTTTTCAATTTCAGTCATGAAAGTCTCGTTCATTTCAGTTAGTGAGGATGGTCACTTAAAGGTTCTATCTTAAACAACACAAAATGTAGTAATGCCTTTTCACCTGCAAACTTTGGTATCATCCCATCCCCAAGTGAAGAAAATGTCAGATTTCTCAAAGACTTGTGTGTTGTGAAGTAGTTATAGGGTCAGTGCATAAGTTTGTGCGGTTTTCTTTTGGGTTGGAAACAATGGGGAGTGAAGGGATTGCTTATCGTTATTTCATTGTTTTAACTGAGTTGAGTTGTGTGTTGTTAAACACAGGTTTTCTTGATCGTGAACGTATTATTTGTGTATATTTCAGAAAAACTGATATGAAATGTCAATTTGAGAAAGTTAGCATTTCCGACACATTTTACTCTGAGTTTAGCCGAGGATCCAGTACAGCAGGAGCTACGAGATCAATTTGTGAAGTGTACGGGAATGAAGCAATTGCTAAAAGAACAGCACAAAAATGGTTTTCCCGCTTTCAGGCAGGACGGTTTGACCTGTCTGATGATCCATGTTCTGGAGACATTCAGATTTTGACGAAAATCGCTTGAATGAGTTCCTTTATGAGAATCCTCGTCAAACAATGAGGGGAATGGCACAAGTTTTTGAATGTGATCAGTCAACTACTGTATGCCATATGCATTCAATGGGTAATATACAGAAATTGGGTATTGATGACGATGCTTGTTTAAAGGGGCCTAACATCCAAGGTCATCAGCCCAATTTGGGTATATGGGTACCACATGTGCTAAGTGACAGTAACAAAAATCAACGAGTAAACATCTGTTCGTCATTGTTTGCCCGGCACTGGTTGGCTTGTGATAGGCACAAAGCATTCCTTTCAAACATTGTCATCGGCGACTAGAAATGGTGCCTGTATGTCAACATGAAGAAGAGGAAAGAGTGGCTCAGCCCATCAAAAAAGCAACTCCCCATACCAAGGATAGTGCCCATCTGCAGAAAATCATGTTATGTGTTTGGTGGATCAAAGATGGCATTCTTCACCATGAAGTTCTTCCGAAAAACCTCAGCTGTGTATAGTGACCGGCTGAGACTGCTTGCGGTTGCTACTGACAACAAAAGACAAAGGCAACAACCAGTCTTATTGCTCCATGACAATGCTCATCCGCATACAGCGCAATTGACCAAAGTTGTGATTGCTGAACTTGGCTGGGAACCTCTTCCTCATCCTCCGTATTGCCCTGACCTTGCTCCCTCAGATTTCCATCGTTTCTACTCTCTTTCTAACCACATTCAGGGGCAAGTGTTTCCTGACGATGCTTCTCTTGACCAATGGCTAACAGATTTCTTCCAGTCAAAACCAAAACAGTTCTACAGGTGAGGTGAAGAACCTGAACGTTGGCAGGTCATAGAGAGTAGGGTTGGGCACTATGTCCCTGTTTCGGGACTCTGTGCCGGTGCACAGTTATGTTCCGCTGTTCCGGAACACGGAGTGTCAATTGCTCCGAAACATTCTCAAGCGAGACCGAGATATTGACTTGCTATCCCGTCAGAAGCGCCACTACGCACTGCCCTTCCCCTTCGGCTACTAGCTGACTGTCGATACGGGCAGTGTGCACTTTGTTCTAGCGCCTGACACTCAGGAGCCGTCATCGGCTAAGTTAGCGTGCTGGCCTTTGGTCACAGGGGTCTCGGGTTCGATTCCCGGCAGGGTCGGGAATTTTAACCATCATTGGTTAATTTCTCTGGCACGGGGGCTGGGTGTACGTATTGTCTTCATCATCATTTCATCCTCATCACGACGCGCAGGTCGCCTACGGGAGTCAAATCAAAAGACCCGCACCTGGCGAGCCGAACCCGTCCTGAAATCTCCCGGCACTAAAAGCCATACGCCATTTCATTTTTATCGGCTAAGTTCGTGCATGATCGTCGTAGCAGGATATTTAGCCACCACACTCTCCCTGTGCTTGAGCTTTTCAGAACTTATGATTTTCACTTTCCTCGAGTTCAGAGTGTATTGTGAACAGAATTACAGGCTCAGTGATATAATTGAACGCTCACAATGCTATCGCGTGCTCAATTTGTAATCGGTTCTAATGCTATATGATACACATTCATTATTTCTAACACCTTAAAGAGAAACTAAGTCGCTAATATTATTATGAAACACATCTACATGACTTGTAAATATCACTTCTTCACCTGAATTTTTCGTCTTAAAATGACGATTCAAGTTTCCCTATAATTAAAGGATGTAGAACATTCTGACATACTGAGCCCACCATGTTATTCGCAACTACTTGATAATTAAATAATACACTAGCTTAAGTAATAATTTCACTGAAAATTCTGAAAGAAAGAAACTCAAGTTCACGTTTTAACAAACTTCACCTCATTACCGCAAGCTACAGATTACTTATTGAAAGCATCTTTTCACGCGGGATCTTCGAGAATGCGTACACTATAAGAAAGAAAAGAAAGCCTTGTGTATAATAAAAGGAAGTACGGGTAGAACATACTGGGCACACGAAGTTATTCTTGGCTATTTTACAATTAAATAATACACTAGTTTAATTGGTTTCACTTCAAGATTCGCAAGTAATCAAAGGTAAGCGGGACCTGTGACGACACGATGCGTTCGGTACCATGAGTCAAGTGACAGCGGATATAGCCGATGACGGCTCATGACGGCTCCTGAGTGTCAGGCGCTATATGATTTTTCACGAGAGTTTAATCCTGATGTAAACAAATAGGCGGAGCACCTTGGCTTTGCACGTGGACACAGACGTAGTTGATTGGAGAAGCAACCGTCGCACTCACTGGACTGTATGCGAGCTCGAAGAAAATTAGTACGTGGCATTAATTTAATTTTATCTTAGTTTATTACATTTAGATAGTCTGAAAGGGTACGTAATCAAATTAAAATATGGTTGTCATATATACCGGTGTGTATCTATAATTTTTTTAAATAAAACTGATTAAATAACGAGATATGAAGGCAGAAGGCGTGGTGTAATGCAGGAAGTCTTCTCATAGCGAGGGAAAGTCCCAAGCTGTACAGTGTGGAGATAAGGTGTTGCATCTTGCAGCAGCTGTCAGTGTCAGTATTCACAGTGAGAGAAATGGAGCAAGAGGTGCTCTATCCTACGATAGCTTTCTTTAATATTCAGAAATGAAAAATAACGTAGGCCCTAATCTTCAGCAGTAGATCTCCCGTTAGACCCCTCTGTTTAGTTTCGCACAGCTCAAAAACTGTTCCTCGTCTATTTTAGGTAATATGCGCAGCACTGTATGTCCGAACACGAGACGTTGACGGGGCGGAGGTTGATACTACACGCTCAGCGAATCACAACTCTTTCTTTGGCTGAGGCGTGGACATGCCTTGTTTACATCAGGATTAAACTCTCGTGAAAAATCATTTTTATAGACGGAAGTGCAGTGTGCCCGTGCCGCCGCCAGTCCCGCCACGTGCTGCTCGTGTTGGAGTGTTCCTTGTTCTGTCATATCCTCTTTGTTCTGTGAGTTCCGTTGCAGCCTGCCACTGGCCTTCGGTAGTAAATCGGTACATGCGAATAACTTAATGTGTTCTGTTTTGTGTTTAACTGTTCTATAAGTGTGTTTTTATTGAAGTCTAGGAATATATACCGTACAAAAGACGGTAAAGTTTCCATGATGTCGCACAGAAGTCCTGTTTGGGACTTTTTTACTAGAATAAAACCCGACAGAGTGAAATGCAATGTTCCCGCTTTGGAAGAACCGGGTTCGGGAGATGAACTTGAGAATGATCCGGACGATGAAGAACGTCGTATTAAAAACTTTTTATCGTCGACATCGTCCTGTAATTCGTCTGCTTTCCACTAATCTCTTTCATTTTTCTTTACTTCCTTCACGTAATTTGCCCAGTTGTCTTATGTTTTTATGGCATAAAAATGTTAGTTCAGCATTTGGAACAAAACCATGTTCATTACCCGCGTGGACTAAGGCAAATCACGGTCCTCGGCTTTTCGGTGGCCTAAGTCCCGAACTCACCCCTTCAATGGCGTCCTGCCGTGCACTTTTCACTGTCGTATCCTTTCATTCTTTTGTCACTGTCTGCCCAATATTTACCCACGATTCATCTGTGTAAATTATAACTTTATTTTGTGCCCTCAAACGTTTTATCTCCCTGAGATATCTGTGCCTCCAATTAATAATTTCATCGGTTTCAATGAAAGCTGCTTTATTACCCCGTCTTAAATAACGGAAGCCTATATCATGTAAGAAGCGATACAACGTAGTTTTGGAAAATCATGGCAAAGAATCTTCTCCATTTACCCGACTCAAAATCACGTTCAATGTCGGTGGTATGTTAGCAAATAAAAGAGAGTGAACCACCCGACGCACTCCACTTCGCAAAATTTCATCGTATTTAATTTTCCATGCATTTTTCTGCCGTCCTTCTGTTTTTTGCTTTTTTTGTTGTTGTTGCGGGATAGACTATAAAAAATAATCCAGGACACTCATTAAAATATTGCGTTCTTTTCCCCTGAGTTTACCTACGGAACGTTTCTTTTTAATTTGGCGATCCATTGTACATCCTTCTGCACTTTTTCTTCGAACTAAGAACCCCCCCGCACGAGCACGAGCACGAACTGACAACTACACAGACTACACAAACACAACAAACACAATCCACTTGTCTTCAAGAACTATACATTTATCACTGATCTTGTCCGGTTCCATGGCTAAATGGTTAGCGTGCTGGCATTTGGTCCAGAGGGCCCCGGGTTCGATTCCCGGCCGGGTCGGGGATTTTAACCTTCATTGGTTAATTCCAATGGCTCGGGGGCTGGGTGTGTGTGCCGTCTTCAGCATTAGAATTCATCACAGGTAGGGCGCGATTCTTATAGACGCGCAGGTCGCCTATGCGGCGTCAACTGGAGAAAGACCTGCACTCGTCCTCTTCGGAGGCCACACGCCATTAAATATTATATATATATATCACTGACCTTTATTTAATCAATCTTATAATACTGATTAAATGAACACCACTGCACACGGCTGTCAGTATATTTAAAAGCTCAGCCAGCCGAGTCACTCGTGAAACGTAAACAAACGAGACGTTCTCCCTGTCATAAATTAAGAGATAACGAGATAAGGACTTGAGGTATGAATGGTATGATTTAATAATAACTTCCATATCTGACGACCGTTTGCTTTGCTTTAACCACGCCATGATCCTTCTGCACTTTTTCTTCGAAATTAGATCCTCAAGCACGAGCACGAACTCACGAACTACACAAACGAAATACACTTTCCCTCAAGAATTGTACATATGTCACTGATATGTATTTAATCACTATTATACATACTACTGACGAAATGAGCACTGCACTGCATGCTGCTGTCTGGAAATGTTTAAAGCGCATGTTTGGAAGATCACTACCGGTACTTCAGCCAGACAGACAGACAGACAACCAGCCAGCCGAGCCACGCACGAAACCAAAATTCAAGGAGATATTTTTCCTGTCACAAATTAAGAACTAAGCAAGATAAGAACTTCGGGATTGTTTTAAAAATAACTTCCATATCTGAAGACCATTTGCCTCGCTTTGACCCCCCATGCAAATTCAATAGGAAAGACGCTGGCCAGCGACTGACTTTTTCGTGCCTGCACATAAAATTCCTTGAACATGACTGAAAATAAACGGATATACTGCATTTTGTTATTATTTAAATTTTAAAATAAATTTATCTACATCGAGCTGAAATGTTTCTTTACCAGTAGTGAAAAAATTAGGAAAGTAATGAATATAAAATAGGAGTTATGACATGATAAGTTCTATGCAATGAAGATTTTGCATTTGGCGAAACTTTCCATTATATTTCCATTTTCACACTAAAGTATTTTTTTACATTTTGTTTGTTAACGGCATCGAATGCGCCTTGAAATTCTATACATAACACGATATTTACCCATTTTAACCGATAACATTCTGATTTACGGATATTTGGCAAACCCGCTGCATTAGAGTAGGACAGCGCTATCCGCAAAACATGAGAGAAGGAAAGAGACGGAATTATCCCATTACTGCTGTACTGCAATTTAAGGTTGGAACGCTCTATACTGCGCAGTTACAGCCCCGTGTCCCAAGTGCCCACTGCACACAGCCAAGGCCAACTAGCTTATCTAGTGCGGCCTTCAACACAGCACGTTCGGTACAGGCACATTCCAGCTGTCGCGGAGGATGTCATGTTGCCTCTCTCTCTCTCTCTCTCTCTCTCTCTCTCTCTCTCTCTCTCTCTCTCTACTATGCAGTTACAGTCCCGCGTCCCGTGTGGCGGCACTCTGTACCGAAACGCTCCGCCTCCAAGCTCCTAATGTTGCGGAACAACTGAATGTTCCGGTATGCCCAACCCTAATAGAGAGTGCAGGTGAATAAATCACTGAGTGATTGTGAGTTGGTGCATGACAGAGACAGGAAAATAAAATGAAATATAAGAACTGCACAAACTTATGCACTGACCCAATACAATTGTATTTCTACTCATTACTTGTTGAAAAAGTAATTTGCAATTGTAACTAAGTAAAATATTTCTCAGGTAACAAATCAGCCCTATCACTTCTATTTCGTACGTTTCCCATCACTGCCTGTTACGCTGGGAATGAATGCATTCATACGATTATTAAGATTTTGTTACCAAGTGTTCAATCCCTGGCATTATCACAGGTCAACAACTTTCAACTTTCCTGCGTTTTTTGCCAATTATCCGAGGTTGGCATTAATGAGTTGTTTTGCAAATGATGATATGTATTATAAATATCACAAACATCCAGTCCCTGGTGTCTTTAAAAATAAAATACATTTTTACGGATCAAGATTTACCACCCCCAGTTTTTAAACAGATCCAAAAGTTTGCTAAGGAATATAACTTATAGCACCTCCTTCCTTGAATACAGAATTTGAAGTATGAAACATAAATCACAAAAGTGTAACCAACATACATCAGGTGAAATCTTTCACATTTAGAACAAGTTACCACACAAGATATACCGTATTGCTTTGAACAGAAATTGTATTACCACGAATTCTTGGTTGTAAGATCAAAATTAAATACAACTTTGTTCATAACAGTACATATTACAAAATAGAAATAATAAAATACATTTTAACAACCAATAACAATCTTTCAAGTCAACATGTTTCATCTCACTTACACAATAAACAGTGTACTTCATTATGAGGCAAGGATTTTTGAAACACACATGCACACATTCTCTCTCTCTAGCATACAATATCATACAAGAAAAAAAAAAATCTCTTTCTTCAATTGTTTCTATGAAGCCTGGAATGAAAGCTCATATTTATATAAAATATCCAACAATAATATTTATTTCAGTCCAAGAGCATTGGCAGTAAACTATATAAAAAATTTCAAAAATGGCTTTCACGGCTGCAGATCTTAAAATCTCAGGAACAGAACCACCTCTTGCGTGGTTAAGCCATGTGTGTTTGCACAGTTTTACCCAGACGTGCCATTTGGGCTCACCAGTTGGATTGGCACGTCCCTCCATGACAAGCCACTTCTATATTTAAAAAAGCAATGTATCTATGTTTGTAAATTATAGATTGTAACAAATCTATACAAAAAATCAATGTAAAACCCCTCGGTAGAAAAGAAATGACAAATAAATAAAATAAAATCCACAAACACTCACACCTCCCCTAGCCATCTCCCTCTATCCACACATCTTTCCCCACCAGCCCGCATCTCCTGGCCAGAGAAAGGGCGTAACCCTTTAGGTGGCTCGCCTCATCCCCTCAGGGAGAGGAATGAAAACTGTTCATCAACAACAACAGTTTGTCTGCCAATGCTAAGCAGAGTCTTTGAGGGGCGTGCCAATCCAGCTGACGAGCTCAAATGGCACGTCTGGGTGAAACTGCAAACGCACACGGCCTAACCACCCAAAAGCTGGTTCTATTCCCAAGATTTTATACAAGAAATATTTAGTAATCAACATGGATGAAAAATAAATTTCTGCTGATAGTTAAACAATTTTTTAAAGCAGTTTTAGGTGAATTCCATTATCCAATATCTGAAATTTTACTGGTTGCAAATATCAGATGCACTTAGGTTTTGTCAATAGAGAATCATAATCATATGACCTCTGGTACCATCTGCAGGAATATTATTTGAAGCCATCTATGAAGCCTGCAAGACAATTTCAACATTATTTTACTCTACCAAATGGCAGAGAAATGTATCTCTGCTGGTATCTACAGCCAAGTTTTAATAAATTTTGTTGGGTAAACACTATCTTTTATGTGCTCACATCATTCAACATAGAGTGCTGAGTGGACTTCTAACCTACTGTACATCTGCCAGGTTTGAACCACTAATCTTGGGATCTGGAGGCCAGCACTCTACCGCTAATCCACAATGAGGAGCTTGGTTATTTATTTATCCACCGCATGGCTCTTTCACATCACAACTGGCAACCGGAAAATCCTTGTGATGTACTGGTATATATTACATTACAAACTAAGGGAACTTGGAATTTCCTCATATTACTTGTTTAAGGAATGTAATCAAAAGAAAGCCTATGAAAATGTTATCAAATCATTCCATAGTTTTGGGATATTTTTGGTCATTTATATACACAATGGAAAAGGAACAAACATGTACGTCAATAGACTTCAAAAGGTAAAAATGCAGTTAACACACTGAAGTTTAACAGGTTGGTGTGAGTAAAGGAATTGACAGAAAGTAAAGGAGATAAGGGCAAACACGAAAATATAGAAGGTCAGAATTATTATCAAGATTTTGCAGTTTGAAGATAAGGAGTTTGTTCTTGTCTCTGTTGTTCCTTCTGCCTTCACTAGCGTGTAATAATTATTTGTACAACCTTGGATTGAGATAATTTCCCTATGACTTGCATATAAAGACTCTTTAGGAACAATGTCTACGAATTCATAAAAATCCGCAACAACCAACAATTCATATAAATAGCCCAAAACTGAATATCTAATACATTAAGACTTGCATAACTCTTTCTAAGCCCAACTCTTTGTCCATACTGTGGGAGATGGACTACAGCACAAAGAAGGGGACAGTCTGCATGGATGAAATGTAGTCATATGTTCCCCAAGACCACTACAGTAACTCTGTAAAGAGATGGCTAATGGCATGTGGTGAAGATCTCCATGGCAGAGATTTATTTTTGGTAGAACAGAACTTGTAGAAGAGGCAACCTGCTGCCTTGCAGTCAGGAGGCAACTCCAAAGGGTATAGAATAAGAACCGAGACAGAAAATCTCACAGCTCTGAGTGGTTAGAAGGCATCCTCTCCCCAAGCTAGGGTGCAAAAGAATTACTTTTACATAAACAATTTTATTATTATGAGAAATAAAAGAGAGAATGACAGCACACGCTTGAGACATGACCAGGTGGTCAGCTGTCTCAAAACCTTGACAATTGCAGAAAGAAGAGGTCTGATGAAGTAAGTTGGACTTCCATAAACTAATGATGAATCCAGAATAATATAAATGACTGTGGTAGATGCCAGGAGAACCTTTTAATGCATCCACTATATTGTAATATAGTAGCATATATTTTAATACCCCCCCCCCCCCCCAATGTGTATTTTCTTACCTCGCCTGCTACGGAAGAGCAAGTCTCGTTCGCCGTACTGATCGATATGACTATGTTTCGACATAATTACTAGGACATAACTACTCCTGTTCAGCATTCTAAGGACTTCGCTATAACTGTAGATTAAACAGACCACCTAACATCCAACATAGAAGTCTGCATCATCAACTAGTGTAAAATCAGACACATGACCTTCATGTTTTTCTTGTATATGTTAGTTAATTGCAACATTATTTTTGTATTCACATCAGTCTATTATCTATATGTTTTTATCCACATGTTTAATCTATTGATCTTACATGAACATTATTAAGGATAGCAATGCCATTGTTCCTTGGCATGTTTCATACTTTGATACAATCCTATTGGAATGACTAGCCTAGATGCTCAATGTGTTATTTTTCAAACTAACATTTTACCAACAACATTATGGACTCTATACCCCATTGATTGTAATTTTGTATGCATTTTCTTGATCATTGTGTTATTTTTCTGACTGGACTCTCATAGTCCCACTTTTACTTTTTAACTACAAAATTCACCTTGTTTTAGACATTTTAAGTTCTCAATTCTTAGAAGTGTTTTATCCTGTTATTTGATTTGTTTAGCTGAAGATGAGTTTCTTGATCAAAACTAATATTAAGACAATAGTTAATTTGAATTATTTCAATTTTGATGTATTGATTAGGTGGATCTATAACTTATTTCTGTTAATAAAGTCATATCCATCAATACGGGCCTTAACATAAAAATCATTGCTTATAGCTTCTTTCCTATCATCAGTCTTGCCGCACTGGATCTGCTATAATGTGTTGTGCATATCGACACAAAAACTTGCTAACTGATATTGATCATTTATTAAATTTTGAAAGCTAACAATAAATAATGGTTCACCTTTTATTTCATGCACCCAGGAAGTGACGTGTCACCATGTTCCTACCCCTGCAGTTGCCAATGGTTAAATCGTCTAACCGGAGAATGGAAATTCAGATCTGCACCTTGGTGCTGGACAATTTCAGTCCTTTTCCCTTGAATAGTGGTAAATAGAAGTTATCCTCTACTATGGCTTCTAAGTTCCAACAAGTCAATATTATTTTGAAGAACTGCTTTATTACACTCCAATATTTTTATTTACTACACAATTTTATGTTTAGTAACCAATTACCAAAATAATGAGTCAAAATTCTTCCAATGCTCTTGTTATCAGTCTATTAGAACTGCACAATAAAATTAAATGTAAAAATCTTAGTTCTCACGCAAGACATTTGTTGGTAAAGGATCTCTCTTTTTAGCTTATTTAATTTTACAAAATTGCTCGTTATAAAAAACATCATTTGCTCCTACAAACTTCTTTGTAAACAAAATAAACATTTTCTTGACAACTACTCTTATAAATACCTTAAAAATATAATAATCCTACTACTACTTTTACTACTCCAACTGATATCAGTCCCAAAGTTCCAACATTCTCCTGTTGAGAGATTAGTTTAAGAAGTCGCTAAAAGTCTGATACATATCTTGAACATTTGAGGAAAAAATGAACCACTTTTCCCTTTGTGAAAATCAAATGATCATAAACATGTCTATTGGTCATGGGCCATCCAGCAACGGCTGCTAATTTCCCATGACCACCAGCCATAAGACAGAGCCTGCATAGTTGCTAGGTAACACTGTATGGTCACTCATCCGTCCATACCTTACATCACTGCTAGGATTACACTTCCATAAAGCAAATTTTCAGATGAGCCCCAGCCATAAGACATGTAAAAATAAATGAAAAATATATAGTAATAAACTGAATCAACAACCACTTTTAGTATTCTCTATCAGACAGAAATAAAATTGTCTGCCATTTATATGTAACAATGCTTTACAGAAAAAGAAAAGAGCAGCCCAATCTAAAGAGTTAATAGTCCTGACATGTACAAATTTGGGACGTCAATTTTAGTTTAAAATTTGTCAAATGTTGCATCTGCTCTATACTCCTGTATAGTGTTGAGGGGTGGACAGTAAAATGGCTAGAACAAAAATAACTAGAATCAAGGTCTTTGAAAGGAGCACTTACCGGAGGATGCTTAAAATGCAGTAGACAGCGAGAGCAACTAACGTAAATTTCCGTAATTGTATAAACAGTGAAAGAGAACTGGTAGTTACAGCTTTAAAAAAAAAGTAAGGCTGCATTCCTTGCAGAATACCAAATATTACCTACTACAGTAAATTATAGAAGGGAGTCGAAGGAAACAGGAAAAGAGCAAAGGAGAATACTATGGCTATACAATATCAAATAATGGACAGGGCTACTTACGATCAACAGCGTTATATAGAGCAACCAGACAGAAATGCAACATGTGGTCACCAACATTCATGAATGCAAGAATAAATGAGCAAATGACATTCAGAAAAAAATGTTCTTTAGAAATTCATTTTTATACTTTTAAATTTACCAACATATGGCTATCACATTTAAACATGCTTCGGTAAAGAGATACTTCAGGGATGTATGCTTGGAAACTACCACGTTAACACGGCAAGACAAATCAAAACTCCAAGTTGCAGAAATGAAGTTCCTACGCACCATGATACAGAAGACCAGGAAGGACAAGTTCAGAAACGAAAAAGTCCGAGAGGAGGTGGGAATAACAGACACCCTATTACAGAGGATCCAGAGAGCAAGCCTGAAGTTGTTTGGCCATGTACGAAGAATGAGTGGGAAAAAAAAAAAAAAAAAAAAAGTATAAGTAAAAAAGACCAGTGGGCAGACCCAGAGGAAAATTGACTAATCTGGTGAAGAAAGATGTCTAGGAGAATGGACAAGAATGGGGGAAAATTATGAGAGAACAGTGGTTCATGGACAGGCAAAGATGGAGGGGGCACGTACACCACACCTAGGCAACTGGAGAGGGTCAACAACGATGATAATGTTTGTCTTCGTCAAATCGATGATCTTGGGTTTTGGATGACAGATCCCATCAGCTAAGCCACTTAATCTTGCAATAATAGTAAGTAACCATAACAGTGATGATAATAATAATAATAATAATAAATAATAATAATAATAATAATAATAATACCATGGTAAGGCCCGAAGCATTTATACATATCCAAATTTCTAACTCACAAGAGTAAAGCAGAAGCTGAGGAGATAGGAAGACAAAGAGGAAAATCCTCATCACGATGCTACGTCCCAGAAAAACAGGCAACTTGAAGATAAGGAGTGAGGAACTAAAGACCAATGTATTAATGCGCAGAAAGAAAAAAAGGGCACCCAAAGTTTGTCGGGCATGATTTTGGAATGAGTAAAAACAGACTGACCAAAGAGGATACGAGATTACACCAAGAAATACAAAACCACCATGATATGGATGAAAAATTCACAAGAGACCTAAACGAACTGGCCTAGGACAGGGATACCGAGAGAAAAATAAAAAAAGACTTGCTCAAATAGTTCCAAGAAATCAGCTGGACAGCAGAGGACATTAACAGACTAGAAGTGTAACCCAAATGATTTAAATAATATTAATTTATTGGTTTCACGTCCCACTTACTACTTTCCAGAGACACTAGACGAGACGCTATGTTTTCACAACACAAGGCTGGCATATTTGAGCACCTTCAAATATCACTGGGCTTTGTTGAGATCAAACCTGCCAACTCCAGCTTGGAAAGCCGGAACTCGACCATCTGAGCCACTCAATGCGCTTACCAAAAATATTTTTTTCTAACATTTCAGATTTCAGTCTCTTTAGTGTATCAAGTGAACAATGAACAACAATTGCTTACTTTGTAAGTCATGTGAACACAGCATCAACAAACTGTATATACAAGAAAGAAAATTCTCTTCGACAACAGACATTAAAGTTTCATTAAAATCCTCATTCCCAATCTTTAGACTGGATGATCAGCCTATACATTTTAAACATTGCTACTTTAACCATCATAGATCCAAACTATGTTGAAGCCGAGGTAACAGCACATGGCGATTTCTATCACACACAAAAATTCATCTAACCAGGTTTTACTACAACTTCAAATTATACCTCGCCTCGTCTTCCTGAACTGATGAAAAAAGATTATATAAATGATCTTTCATTTTCTGGTATGTTCCCAGGTAGTTTGGCTGTACATTAATGCCTACATTGGAAAATATACAGCCAAGAATAAAGAGGTTTCAATTTACATACAGAACACAAAGATACTAACAGTATTTCAATAGAACTAAATGATATTCCAGGTTTTTCCTTTGTTGAAAGAGTTCAGTCCAGGACACTTGATGTCTGCTTTTCATTGAGAATTAGGCTCACCTGCTATCAAAAAGAGGGTTATTTTCGTGCATCCTAATCTAAGGAACCTTGTTAAACAATAAAGTTAGATGGAGATATTCAGTAACACATGTTAATAGTAGTTCTGAAGCATAATGCATTGTTGTGTGAAGAGATATGGGTTATATTAACAACTCTGTCTTGATTGAGACCATCATTATTAGTTTACAATCACAACACACACACACACACAAGTTAATTATTAAACATGCATATGTAAAAAAAGTGAAGCTCTTGGTGTCTGCATGTACTAATCTCCAGAACAACCAAATGGATTTCAGTGTGGTTTAAACCTTGCATAGTGCATTTATTCAGGAAGGTTTAGGTGTGCGAAACAATTTAATGGCAAAACTGAGCAAGATTGTTATACAGTGTTTTCTTGGCTTAGGCAACCTAAACCGTATGTAAGAATGGATTATTTGTTAAGCTCTACAAATGAAGTAGTTGATGGTATATATCCATCTGTAAAAGGTAACTTTCAATGAGAGTTTGTGTGTTATAGTTTGCAATAATACAATTTCTACCTTAAAATTAGAAACCATATTTTAATATTAATAATGTAATCCTTATAAAATGCACCTACTACGGTGTCGTAGCAGGCGGAGAGGTGATACTCTGACGTGACGCGTCTCAGATGGCGGATGGGGGGGGGGCGTCCTCACCGGCTTGCCTGAGGACTTGAGCAAAATAGAATAGCTCTCGGGGACTAAACACACAACATCAAGAAATCCACTAGTGTCTGTTCTGGTATCCAGTGACTAGTGGTCTGCGTCTGTTCACCTAGTTGGTGCAGCAGTGAAATATGGCTTGATCTCAACAATCAAGTCTGTCATTACCATGATCTTTATAAAAGATCACCACAACCAACTTCAACTTGAAGTAATCATGATGGAACAAAAGAAAAGAACCTTAGGCCCCAGTCAACGCACTTGACTTTCCTGATCATCACATTCTGGGGGACCAGGATCATCATGAGAAGAGTCTGAGCTTCTCAAAATCTCTTCGCAAACACTACATTGGCACTCTCAATGCAAACACTCTTCAAACTTCGAAAACTAAAACAACTCGCAGACATGCTAGAAAAATTTCACATAAAAATTCTTGCCATTCAAGAGACGCGCTTCGTAGATGAACACCATTTCGACACGGAAAATCATAGGATTTACAAAGGTATACCTGCTGTCAGAAGAGGGACACCATTACTGTTTAGTACAGGATTTGCAGTACACAAATCAGTCGTGGATAACATCATTGACTTCAATTCCATATCAGAATGTATCTCCATATTCTCCTTCAAATCAGGTAATAAAGCTTACACAATTATCAATGCACATGCACTTTCAAATGACCATAACAGAAAGAAACCACAAGAAATTGAAGACTTCTGGAAGACATGGAAGAAGTAACCAACAACATACCAGAAAGACATGTGAAAATTTTAATGGGAGACTTCAATGCACGATTAGGTAAGGAGAGAAAATGCAGACATATAACAGGCCTGTACTCAGCACACATTCGCACAAACAAAAATGGGGAATACCTCATACAATATTGTCAACATTTTAACCTCAAAATTATGTCAATGCAATTTTAAAAGCCAAGATATAATATAATTTCGTGTGGCTATTTCTAGCCAAGTGCAGCCCTTTTAAGGCAGACCCTCCGATGAGGGTGGGCGGCATCTGCCATGTGTAGATAACTGCGTGTTATTGTGGTGGAGGATAGTGTTATGTGTGGTGTGTGACTTGCAGGGATGTTGGGGACAGCACAAACACCCAGCCGCCGGGCCACTGGAATTAACCAATTAAGGTTAAAATCCCCGACCCGGCCAGGAATCGAACCCGGGACCCTCTGAACCGAAGGCCAGTACGCTGATCATTCAGCCAACGAGTCGGACAAAAGCCAAGATGAAAACTTACAACATGGAAAGCACCCAACACGGTGTGGGGAGAATTCCAGATTGATGATGTGGCCATTTCCAAGAAAAATACGCAGGAAATTTTAAATGCCAGAATGCGTAAAGGATTCTTCGAGTCTGATCATTATTTATGACAAGTTAAGATTAGGCCAATCCCAAGACAGAAAAAGACAGCGCAAAACAAAATAGTCTAACCTGATCTGGAATACTTTAAGATAAGCAGGGATAAAATCGAAGAAATTCCTAGGCCTTCAACAGACACTTGGACAGATATTGCAAAGACAGTTCAGAAGGCAATGCGCTGGGGAGAACCTCCTCGAAAACAAAAACATAGATGGAACGTAATTTGTGATCAAGCCATTGAGAGAAGAAAACAAACAGAGGAGAAGTTCAACAGTAAGAGAACATCAGAAACATGGAAGGAATTCCACTTAGTTCAGAAACAATCATCAAAGGAAATCAGAAGAGAAAAATGAGCATACGACAATAACAGGCAAAAAGAAATTAAGATTTCAAGAGAAACAGCATAAGAAATTTTTACAGAACTATCAAAGAAAATATTAAGGACCATCAACTTCCTAGCCTCTGCTTCAGAAGAACAGATGAATTCCTGGAAACAAACATGAAAGAAAACTGAAAAATTCTCAAACATTATTTTGATAAACTTATTAATTGCAGGAAACCCACAGAAAAACACATTCCAAAAAACTATATCTAACCCTGATTCTAATCCACCCACAACAGAAGAGATAAAGGAAATCGTAAAACAAATGAAAAATAACATAGCAGCAGGGGAGGATGGTATTATTGCTGAGATCTGGAAGTTCCAAGAGGGAAACACCAAAAAACCATAAGATTATCACAGAAAGTTGGGTCACAGAGAAAGTGCCAGAGGAATGAAAATGTGCATTAATACATCCATTACATAAAAAGGGTGTTAAGTCGGATCGAAATAATTACAGAGGTATATCGTATAAAATTTTCTCTAAGGTGCTATTAAACAGGCTAGAATCACAAACAGATCCACAAATAGGGGAATACCAGGCAGGCTTCAGAAAAGGGAGATCATGCATCAAACAGATCTGGAACTTGAGAACACTTTTCAAAGTCAGACAAACAAAACACATTGTAGTTACCTTTGTGGACTTTAAAAAAGCATACGACTCCATAGACAGATGCTCTTTGGCATACTGGCAGAATATGGCATTGACAGAAAAACCGGAGCACTTATACAACAGACACTTACAGACACCACCTCCAAGATCAAGTTCATGGGAGAAATTTCGGAACCCTTCCAGATACACATAGGTGTCCTACAAGGAGACAGGCTCTCACCAAACTTGTTTAACATGGTGTTAGACAAAATTATCTAGCAGTGAGAGGAATAAGTTAAAAGAATACAGCTGGGAAGAACACGTGAAACAAAAACCATCATAAAATGTCTGGCATTTGCAGATGACATAGCCATACTCAGTAATAATACATAGGAGGCAAAGGAAGCGTTGGAATGCCTGCATGAAATAGCTGCCAAAACAGGTCTACAGATATCTTACGAGAAGACCCAATACATGGAACGACAGAACAACAATGTGCACACCATGCATACTGTATATGGATCCGTAAAGAGAGTCAAAAAATTTAAGTATTTACAGGAATACATACAAATAGGAGGATCAAACAAGGTGTCTAACATAGAACGAACGGAAAAACTCCAGAAAGAATACAAACTCGCATGGTCACATTATAATAAGAAAAGCATATCAAGACAGGCCAAACTTAGACACTACAATAAATAAATAAATAAATAAATAAATAAATAAATAAATAAATAAATAAATAAATAAATAAATAAATAAATCACTACTGATCTGCATTTAGGGCAGTCGCCCAGGTGGCAGATTCCCTATCTGTTGTTTTCCTAGCCTTTTCTTAAATGATTGCAAAGAAATTGGAAATTTATTGAACATCTCCCTTGGTAAGTTATTCCAATCCTTAACTCCCCTTCCTATAAACGAATATTTGCCCCAATTTGTCCTCTTGAATTCCAACTTTATCTTCATATTGTGATCTTTCCTACTTTTAAAGACACCACCCAAACTTATTCGTCTAATGATGTCCTCCCACGCCATCTCTCAACTGACAGCTCAGAACATACCACTTAGTCGAGCAGCTCGTCTCCTTTCTCCCAAGTCTTCCCAGCCCAAATTTTGCAACATTTTTGTAACGCTACTCTTTTGTTGGAAATCTCCCAGAACAAATCGAGCTGCTTTTCTTTGGATTTTTTCCGGTTCCTGAATCAAGTAATTCTGGTGAGGGTCCCATACACTGGAATCATACCCTGGTTCGGGTCTCGCCAGAGACAAGTATGCTCACTCTTTTACATCCTTACTACAACCCCTAAATACCCTCATAACCTCAAAAGTCTTATTACCAGAAGCATTGCAGGTGTCAGAAATGACCACAATTGGAGCATCAGGCATCATAGAGTAAAATTCTCAGAAAAATATTTGGACCAATATACAGAGATGGCATATGGATGAAACGACCTACCAAAGAGCTGTACCAACACACTGACAGACTCACAGACAAGATCAGGAAACTCAGACTAATTTTCTATGGGCACATACAGAGAATGAACAACAGACTTACAAAGAAAATCTTTGATGTAGTAAACAGTTCAAGCAAGAAAACAAATTGGTATAATGAAACAGAGGAAGTCTTAAGGCAGGTGGTAATCAACAGGCAAATGATAGGAGACAGAAAAGAATTTGGAAACAAAATTAATAGTAAATGAGAAGACAGGAACACTGCGGACAGAACAAAGGAAACGGGAGCACAGCCAAAGGATGAAGATATTTTGGGAAGAGGAGGAAGAAGGGAAAGAAGTGAAAATTGTGTCATCATGAGATATTTGAGTTCAAACACTGTCCATAAGGGCAAAAATGATATGAATGAATGAATGAATGAATAAATTGTTTACTCACCTCAAGTTTATCAACATAAATAAACCTTTACAATATATAATTCGCGGGAATAGTTCAAAAGTGCAGAGGGGCAACTGGGAAAGCCTTGGAAAAATGTTTCGCTGAGCTACGCACATACATTCATCAGAAAGAAAAACAAGGGTATCTTATAAGGCTGCTTCGTCATCAACATAATCAAGAATTCCTTCCAGTGAGGCGAGTACGATGTTTTAGAACAATGTGCCTCCATTTGTTATGGTCTTTGTATGCTTCTATCTGTACAGCATCCCTGGTTATCACTAGAAATTACAAACTGTTCCTGTACGGATCACGGGCGAGTTGCTAGCTATGAAATATATCAAACAAGTGTCAAGAATAAATTTACACAAGAATTTTCAGGTGTTACAGTGTCCTCCATATAATATGAAATGCAACACAAGAAACTGGTCTTAAGATTTAAAACATCTTAACTGGTTTTAAAACCCCTGAAAAAATAGGTCAGGAGAAAACTAATTATTAGTCAGGGCAAAATTAAAGAATGATTCTAAAATCCCTTGAAAAGTGGTACACTTCGAAGATCTCTTATTTAGAAAAGGTAATGAGGAATATATAATCATGGTTCATCACCAATATGAGCAAGGCAGATTTCTCTTTAAAAAAAAAAACAGTGGAATGTGAATAACCTAGCATCTGGTTACTGTCTCCAAGTACTAACTGCAATGTATTTGTGGAAATTTTGTTGAAGCCCTACAAGGCATCATACTTCTAGGTTAGGATCATTTCTTATGCTACAGTTAGTTTCTTGGAGTCAGATGCAGCTTCTCATTAGGTTCAATGGTTCACTGAACCTCCTGAAACTAAGAAGCCACTTACTTCCTAAGGGTAAAATCCAAGAGGATACTGGTGATTATTTGACTCTAGCCAGATACAGTAGTTCATTCTGCAGAGTGAACCAGAAATAAATGCAGAGATCGCCACAAAGTTAGACTCCTACACTTCCCTCCATTTACACACATTCGTAGCTAGAAGTCTGTGATTTTCGAAAAAATGGAAGTGGGGACACACAGCATGAGAGAATAGAGTACATGATATAGAATTCCAACCCTGTACATTGAACTACTTTATGAGAATAAAAAAAATAAAAATTCAGAATGTCCGAGTGTTGTTTTAATGTTGCCAATTCACTTTTGCCTTATCACTCAAAATGTCAAAATGAAAATCAGAATATAACGAAGACAGCTTATCTGATTTCATTCCTTTTCCTATCGTATTCTAAATTTTAGTTCTGAAACTGCTGTCCATGTACTCAGGCTGCGATAAATCATAGAGAATAGGAAAGTTACGAAGTAAATAAATAAGTTATTTGTCATTAATTTTTGTTCAGCAAAAATATTATTGGCAACGATACACGTTGTGGAATGGACACTGCACTAATACTGACCAAAAAAATGTATTCTAGATTGCGTATTGTAGATAAACGAGGTAATTCACCTAACCAATGCAATATAAAATTGTACCAGTACTTCAATTTAGTTTAATCACGGTATTAGTTTTGTCCTATTGATATTAGGTCGTCAGCCATAAGGTCTTAAAACACTTAAAATACAAATGGCCATACACATAAACAGATATAATGCTCGAAAATAGTTCTGATCTAATATTTAATACACACTAAAATAAGTCACTGTCTTGAGGATGTAACACGAAACTTGAAAATTCTCATGATGTGTTGGTATACTTCAACAAATATAAACCACTGTCTTCAAGATCTATAAATAATTTGTTCAACATGTGTATATAAACGCCAATGGTGAAAAATTAAGGTAGTGATTTTATGTTGTATTATCATATGGATGTATTGGTTAAATTCAAAGAAATAATATTATTCATCAATGATACTAATGAATTTTTACGGAACTGATTGGATGCAGCACCGACACTTCATGGATTTGTGTAAATAGACCTTTAAAGAGGGTGGGTGATGATTGACCAATATTTTTCATTTCCCCTTGTCCAGCTTCTGCCAGTTCGGGGTGTTGATGGTATACCATCACTCATTTTTAGGCTATTGTCATAATGGGGTTGCCACTCCCAAAGGCATTTTAGAGATACTGCCAGCAATTATTCAGGACGCCCCTTATATGGGGAAAAGATGTCCTTGCAGCCGCCCTAACATGAGAAACAAACGCTGCTGATGCAGTATACTTATACTATTTTCCTCGAGCACTGGGCTCCCTCTTCTGCAATCTCCACCGTTCTGAAGTCCATCTTCTCCGCTGTAGATTCTGTTGAGGTCTTCACTTATATCCCCGAGCTGGGACCCTTACCAGATGATACACAACGGGACAGTGTGCTCTGCGACTCACACAGGCAGTATTTTAAGAAAACTGTTCTCGCTAGCAGCTACAAGATTGCTTTCCTGTAGTAAAGATTTTTGTTCACTTGTGAAAACTGGTGTTGTTGCAAATATGTTTTATGTAGACTTGTTACAGTAAGACTCTAAAATGTGTTTTATAATGGTGGAAAACTGTGTTAGGTTTCCCCAGGAAACTAACTTTTCAGGTCCTCCATTACGAGAAAGGACCTTCTGAAATCAAGACTTTGGGTAGGCCACTTCTGCTTCTGAATGTTTCTCGGAACCAAACATGTACAGATAAATTGTTTTGTTGAGCATTCAAGCCTCAAATTCATTTTTGCTGCAAATATTCAGCAGTTACACCATTGACTTCCACATTTTTGACTTAGGTGAGTGAGTTTTATCGTTATGGTCCGAGTTCAAGTTTACGTTGAAGTTATCAATGGGAAAAATACTGTTATAATTTTTTTTTAAAAAAAGTATGTAAACCCCCACCATTCACCAAACTTAACGAGCTACCACTGCTGCTTAGAGTATAAAAAGGTACCCAAAATTTTGAACAGCTAAGTATAAAGCCCTAAAAATCTTAAAACCCTGATATTTTACACTTTTGTTTTAATGAGTTTCCAAATTCCTCTACATAAAATTCCACATCTTTTGTCATAACTGAAAAGGATAGCAGTCTTTTTTATGGTCTAATCAAGTCTATTGTAGTAAGACAATGCGTTGCCATCAATTGCCCTCCAAACGCAACCCCCCCCCCCACTCACAATCCATTTATGAATTAGAAAGGATCAATTAATGCCAACATCATTTGAAGCAGATTAATCTGAAAATTCAATTTTATGCATTCGATAATAAAACCAGCTCCGTAATGAACCAAGGGCAATTTTGCAGTTTTGGCAGAAGAGATAAAAGTTGAAAATGTCAAATTTCTGTCAGATTTGAAGGAAAAACTGCATTAACTCATACTGAATAACTTGTATGTGTAAGAGAATGTTTGTAAAGTAAAATAGCTCAAATAACTCACTCCTGCTTGGTTATACAGCTGGTAATTCACCACTTGGGAATAAAAGACATACTGTATGTGCATATACAACAGATAGAAAAACATGATGAAGCTTTACAACAGGACACAATATTCTGTATGAATGTATGGCAATTTATTAGGTGAAAGAAAAATTTAGTAAGTTTACAGAGACAACTACTTTTTTTGTGTAATGAGAGAAATGATTGAAGTTTGAGAAGTCAATCTTATGATTACACTGTAGCATCATTCTAAGGTATGATCAAGCCAAAGGATTGGGAAGGAAATGGTGGTGAAAAGGAGAAAGGTTTTCTCCCATTGTTAGGCTAAAAAAGAGAAACCAAGTCAAAGATGAGCAGTATGAAGATTCAAATACACTCGTCTCCCACTGACGTATGCTGGGGTCAAGACGTGGGCTTCCATTAGATTTAGCTTGCCACTTTTCGATGATTGGTTTAATGAACGACAAGCCTTAAGCGTTTTGAGCTGCAACTGACAGTTAACGGAGAAGCCTGCTCTGTTGTCAACGCTGCTTCACGAGCTACTGTCCTGGCCTCTGATACTGTCTAAAGTCCAGCTTTGTGGCTAAATGGATAGAATGCCCTCATACTGTTAATTTCCCTGGCTTGGGGAGTGGTGTTTATGACGTCATTCATTTCACCCTCATTAGGTCACTCCACCAAGCCTATACAAATGCCATGCACCATTATTTTTTTTTTTTTCTAGTTTCTTTACATTGCACCGACACAGATAGGTCTTATGGCGATGATGGGACAGGAAAGGGCTAGGAGTGGGAAGGAAGCAGCCGTGGCCTTAATTAAGGTACAGCCTCAGCATTTGCCTGGTGTGAAAATGGGAAACCACGGAAAACCATATTCAGGGCTGCCGACAGTGGGGTTCGAACCTACTATCTCCCGAATACTGGATACTGGCCGCGCTTAAGCGACTGCAGCTATCGAGCTCGGTCATTATTATTATCATCATCATAATAATTAACAGTATTAAATAAAAATTTTGAATTTTACAGACGATGTACACACTGTTGACTGTTTTATTAGCTTCCTCGGGAGATCAGTAGTGGTGTCCAACCCATGATCACGGGTTCGACTCCAACCAACAAAAAAAACCGGAAAGACTGCATTTCATTTTAGTAGATCTACTTATAAAAAGTAAACTAAATTTCTTATTACAGCAACCCCGCAGTGTAGAAGTGAACGGAAGTGAAATACTAGCACTTAGTTACATAATAAAGTCAGAAGTATGAGTTGTGGAAGTATATATGATAAGGAATGCACGATTGATAGTTAGCAGTGGTGATCTGATGGAGCAAAGCCTAGCACACCTATCTCCCCGGTTCTCGCATCTATCAGACCTACAGCATTATGCCGTTTGAGGTGCGTCGAGGAGAGAGGGACACAGAGCCTGAGCTGCAAGATTAGTCTCCGATGCTTTGTTCTCAGAAATATGTGCAACTTTTTTCTCATTGCTTTCAAGTTTTGTAAATAGAACAATGTGTCGATGCTTACATTATGATGTGCTTTAAATTTCAGTCGTTCTCATTTGAGGTTTAGGACTTCACCAATAGCCTTGGTAGACCTCAGTATACGCCACTGCAGTCAATGGGGACTCGTCTCATTCGCCTCTGCATTAATCCATTGACTGATTTACCACAGTTGGTGCTTTTCTTTCATAGATGGCAGGTAGGGATACTGTGACATTCAACTTTAAAGGGTTCATTAGTTTGATAACAGCGAGTCTATATCGATATGACAAAAGGCATAAAAAAGTAGTATCCTACAGTATACTCAAAATATCTACGGTTATTGCCTATATATTTTGCTTTTGAAAAGTTCAACTCCATAACTGAAGGTTCAGTGTAACAGCCTGGGTCTTGGGTTTTATTCCCGATCAGACTCCCTGTGGCTCGGCGGGGGGGGGGGATGTTCGTGTTAGTCTTAATGCACACAACACATTACACAACACTACCAGAGCCATACAATTGTAAACACATCCCTCCAAACAGATGTTGAAGTCAGGAATGGCACCTGGCCATAAAACTGGGCAAAAATAAAGAAATTATATTTTGAGTTTCAAAGAGCGATGTAACTGAATTATGTTTATTTCATCCACTACTGGAAGTTTACCATGAAATCTGCACTACCTTGTATGAAAATGCTGTTTTAACCCTTTGGCACTCAGCCTATATACAGGAGTTTGCTCGAAAACACTCAGACTCATTTCTGTCATTTTCCAAACCGACTTACAAAAAATCAACACGTAAAGAGTTTAACACACATTAAAATAAAATAAATCACACTAATACAGGAAACTATGAGCATTTCAGAAATGAACATACCTAGAACGTATTGTTATTGGTAAAGCCAGAAAAAATTATTAAATTTTGAAAAGAAATTTTAAAAAATAATTTTTGATTTTCAATGGCTGAAAAATCAGACATTATTGCGTATTCCTTCTTTACTCTTAGACGTGAAAGAAAGAACATTTATTTCTGATTAATTTGATATCAATATGATGTGTGTGCTGCAATTCATTCATGAAGCATGGCACATAGTTATTCACTGTCCATGTAACGGTCATCGATGTCAGGTCCTCGCGGTCCGATGCACGGTGAGCAGCTGTGACTGTGTCATTTCCCACATAATGCGAATCACTTTCGGCAAAAGAAGGTCATTATTACTGTCTAAACCATCTGAAAATTCAAGGTTATCGGCCTCATTCGGCCTTGAATATGGCTTAGCCATTACGATAAAAAGATGACGCAAGCACGTGCAACAACAGAGTTATGAAATGGAGTAAAATTATAGTTTGCGAAGTACAGCGAACACACGATATACCAAAGAAACGAAATATACTCTTAACTAAACTCATATCAAGGTCAAATTGTTGTATTCATAAGCCAACCAAAACAGATCCACGCAATTAACAACTTCAAATAACCACAACATAAACATTCACGGTCAACAGTTCTCATTTGTCGAAAATAAATATATTTTGTAGGGCTGGTGGATATATCTGTAGAGTAAAACGCAAATTCAACGTTTTAAGGTACCGTCACGATCAACTGTTACGATTTAACAGCCACGGAAATGACGAAAATGCCTAAATAGGACAGAGCCGATGTATCGGCGCCGTGAGTGTTTTCGCCATAACCTCTCGCGCCGATAGATCGGCGCGCTGAGTGCGAAAGGGTTAACTAAGGCATAATTCAGGGTGATAATAATAATTTGCATGGCCTCAGCAACCATGTGCAAGCATTTGATGCCAATAAAATTACCTGTGTGTCAATGTCTCATTTTGTTTTCCTCTTATCAGATGGCAGAGAAACAATCCACGCCAAAAATTAATTTTGTCGCATAAACACCAAATGCATCATCAGAATCTCATGACATACTGACACTTTCGGTGGCTGAATGAACAGATAATCACAATCTACGAATTTGATAAACCTGGCATTTTATCAGAACAGACTTTACAGCTGTTTTAGGATATAGTACGAATTCTTCAGAATGTCATATGTCACGAGAATCTGCAGCTATCTATTTACGCAATATGAAACTCCTTAATTTAATGGGACTGAGGGCAATGAAATTGACGAAAACACTAAATTATTTTCTAGTTTATAAATAACAATTTTTATTCTTCTCTAATTTCCGAGATTCCAGTTTGGTGGTCACCATGAGTCTGCATAAGGGTCATATTCCGAAATTGCAAAATTCAAAGTCGTTCAGCTTGAAAAGGAGTCTAATAAATACAAACTCAAAGCTGATACTTCACTGTTTGAGAGGGCCACATTCTCAACGTTAAATTTAACTAAAGATATTGTAGATATTGTAGTTATTAAAATTTATGGCTCTAAGAAGCTGATAGAATTTAGAACAAACACACACAGCAGTAATTATGCACATGTTTTAGGATTGTTACAGGTAATGTGTTATCTGAAGAAATCATTCACAAAACACAAAGGTGAATTTTAGAAATTTAGTCACGAGATACTGAGCCAAGGTTAACATCTGGTTACAGCTTTATAACATAAAATATACACTGTTTAAATCCACACACCATTCCCTAAATTAAAACAAATATTTTCAGGTACATAAAACAAACTGTTATGAAGGAACATGCACATCAGTACTACAGACATTAGACAACAGGTATTGCCATCAGTTACAAAAAAAAAAAAAAAGTCTATTTAATCCTTTGAATACATAACCTTATAACTGTTTGTATGATTCACCCTGAGTTCTTAATATCTTACATTTGGCAGTGAAAAAACCCCATAACTTTTTGCTAGGTATAGAATAAAATCACCAGAGAAAGTCTAAAAATTCAAATAAAATTTTACCAACAGAGATCTCAAGTCTGCAAAGTTTCTCTACATAACATTCTTCAAATCATTACCTACATTTACCAGCTCAAATAAAAATATTTTCTGGATGAAAATTTAAATACAATATAATATAAATCCACTTATCTCAGGCTCCTGTGAACCACGAAAATGACAAGTTGGCTGAACAGAGACTAGGAACAGGATCTACCGGACAATGCCACTGTTGAAGTTTTGTGTTTGGAAGACAGTGACAAAAGTGTTGAACATATTTTTCACATAGGTTACCTATACAGCCATGGCCGAAACAGAAAAACAAGAGGGTCCATGGCATGCAATATGCTTTGGTAGAGACCGTAGCGCAACACAGCAACAAGTAAGAAGGTTAACAAACTAACAACAAACATTACAAAAACATTTTGCAAAGAAGGTTTAACTTGATTTTAAAAAGGTTATTTTAAGTACTGTACATACAATTTAAACAAGTTGAGTTAGTTAAATATTTGCTTCATGTTAAAATCACTAATATTCTCATTTATAACCTAAAGCAACGATTTCTTTCATGTTCCAACTTGTCAGAGTTCTCTTCCTATCTGGGGCACATGCAGTCCCAATTACCTGTGATAACTGAAGTTTGATATTTTGCAAACCACTATATAAAGATTATCTGTACAGGGAAGACATCTTGGAGTACAAAGAAATATTACACAGCCTCTTTTGATGTCTGTCCATCGTCTTTATTAAGAGACTGATCCATAGGGAAAGCAATAAATATGTATTCTAACAGGCAAAGAACCTCCCCCACCCACTGGACTTCAACAGCAACTATATATGCATCAAAATAATTTCATAATCACCTCTTAAGCTTGAGTGAACCAGGTTTAAATTTCAGAAAATAATCAACTGCACAAAAATTGGCCGTCACAGATGACTTTCTTTCAAAATCCTCGTGTTTGAAATAGGATTAACATATTATGTAGGTGGTAGGATTACAAATATCTCTTCAACCGCAATTCAAGAATATAATCTCATTTTGAGAATGTATAAAATTAAATATTTCTTGGCAGCTAATTTTTGTAGTTTTGAGTATACACCATCATCAATAATTAGCAGAGATTCTTATACTAAGTTTAATAAAACACAATATTTATAAAAATTGCAAAATTAAAATTTTATTTTACTACAAAAAGTAATTAAGAAAATTCCTACATGATTTTAAAGGTAAAAACTATGAACGTCAATATAACATCCCTAAGAGAAAACAATGAGAATGAGTACAATAAACATTTACCTATGTTCAGTAGTTTAAACGATTTCTCAATCCCCTGGTCGAAAAACTAAACTAAAAATACAATAAATTCAAAGCAATATTTGTTTAAGTTTGTCTATGTTCTTTTATACAGGTCGCACCTACCAAAGTGGCAAGTACTCACAGAAGGGAGCGATGAAGTTTATCTGCAGCAATACTGTTTGAGAAGAAGGCTAATTTGAAGACCAAATACAGTTCCTGTTTACAGGCTGCTTAAGCACGAGAGTGCAAGTTTGGTGGGTTTGGAACATATTGTTCAATACCGTAATTAGAGGTAAGATACATGATAATTACGAGGAAGATCACCAGTATGAACACTTAGATGAATCTTAATTAAGATGGAACAGCTAAGTTACAAATGAACATGTTAGGTGGAACAGTGTGAATGAAGAGACTTGCCTGTAAAATGCACGAGAAGAGAGAAGACTCACCACTATGATAAAAACTTAGCATTCAACGCCTTCAAAGTGTAACATGTAGAAGCAAAGAGGTCACCATGCAAGGTGTAAATAGAGGGTTATGAAGTTGCTTAGTTTAGAGTAATTAAAGAGAACTTTAGCACCAAGTAATGGACAATTTTATTGAATTTTACTTTACAATTAGATTGTCCATTATTCAGATTTAATCGAAGATTTGAGAGCCCAGGATTCTTTTAACAGGATATCTCAATGTGTCAATGTCAACGAGCCAGCAACCAGAGAGGGATTCAAAACTAATATTTACAACAAAATTGACACACTATAGCTCAAAACTCCCCATAAAGTTAAGATGTTCTTAAAAAAAAAAGTCTTGGGAAGGAACTGAAACAGTAGTCATATGAAGGACATAAGTTTTCATTAGTAGTGTGCACACATTTCCACAGCAGGCATGTAATGTTTATGGTAGAAATACTGAGTATTTAGACCATTCAAATCCGTGCGTGACTTCTGCATCACACTGTAATTTCAGGAATAAGGATCAGTGATAATGGCTACGGTAACAATGATAATAATAAGTTGAAAAATAATTACGCAAAAATCGTATTAATATAATTTAGAATATACTTATGAATTTTGGAACCTGAGACAGGAAACTGGATTGAGATGTGGGTGTGGCCAATTCAGATACTATATGAATAACCTTGCAGCAATACAGAATAAAGTAATTAACACAACACATCTTATAACTCCAGAACTCGAACCAGAAACAAAAGTGATACTTGAGAATGAGGAAATCACACACATTACGAGCTGAAAACATAGGTGCAGCAAGGACAGGGCGATGGAAAAATGCCATTTAATTCATAATTTTCTCCCCCTAGCAAGTAGTCCGTACGAGAGGAATTTCAACTCTTATATACATCAGCTACGATCATAATGCAAAGAGTCAAAAGACTGTCTAAGAAACTTTGGAATACAGAAAATGGTGTTTTAAAGAAATCTTAAGAGCCGAAGATGAATTCTTCAGAGGTATATGAGGTGTTACCCCGAACTGCTGAGAATTATATACTGCATGAACAAGTCGCAGCATCAAGTTCTGACATTACGTGCCTCTTGGTGCAGGGTTCGACCATTAGCCTGTGCTAATGGGCGTCCTCGCAAGTGCGTGCATTTCGGAGTTCCAGCGTTTTTCCTTTCACAGCGTTCTTGTGCTTCTAAAAATACTGACATGGCTGATGTTAAGGACATAGAATCTGCGTTAAATATTGCTGCAGACTCTATAAAAATATGGCTGTAACCCACTGATGACCAAGCTTTAGGCCAAGCAAGAACATTGGTTTAAGTATTTGAAGGAAGACCCAGAATCTGTGGAAGATGACAAACATTCAGGTTGATCATCATATACAATTCCCAAAATGATTACTAAAGTTTTATTAATATACTTTGAGACGACTGAAGGAAGATGCAAGTGTGGAACAGTGGGGACTTGTTACATTAGGGTGTGTACAAGCACACTGTCATGTTCATTGCGAGGAACTTCCTGACAAAAGAACATGGCAACTGTTCTGCATCCCCTCCGACGCCTGACCTGACCCCCTGAGACTTCTACCTTTTCCCTATAATGAAACTCTTGTTGAAAGGGTGGCAATCTGACTTAATCGAAGTGGATCTCCAGGAGGTGCCGAGTATACAGAAGCCAGAAGACTTCTGCAAGTGCTTCCAATAATGGGAAAAATCATTATATTCAAGTCCCGGTTTGAAGATGAAGGATGGTTGATATTAGTCATTTATAAGCATTTACGCTCTTACGAGCAAACCCTTTGTAATCCACCTCATATACGAGCTGAATTTACATCCAGGAGGAGGGAACCACACGAGTACACTATATGAAAGGCAGGTTTCCCTAGGACTATTCAAGGCTGTTAATTGGACGATCAACTGGATATTGTTGATCACATTATTTGATACTTGCTTCATTACCTTACTGAAGTGGTTCGTGCTACTATTAAATACAATATATCCTTATAAAAATGTATGGACAATTTTATAAGTGTTCACCAAAACCCAAACACGTAACTTCTAATATGACGTCCTCTTTTCAGCTGAAGAATACAATTTCAAGAATGTTCCAGACAAGCTGTTTAAAATTATATTTAGCTTTTCACATAAAATGCAACAACAGCTTCTTGATTTATGAACAAAATATACATCAGTATGAATGATCTAATACACTACGCAATATATTGGTTGATATATCAAGAAGGGAATGTTTACAGCAATATGCATGAAAGACAGCTTCAGAACAGTTTTCTATAACCTTCATTCAACTAGATTTTAAAAAATGCATACAAAATGAATAAAAAACCAGTAGAAAATTAGACGAAGTGATTACAAATATTATAAGCTGTATACTTGGAGGGGTCACTCAGATTCAACTTGAACATTACACCATGCTGCAAATCTACTGAGATTCAGGGCCGATTCAAACTTCAGTAATCAACAAGATATTTGCTTCCCTAACATATCAGAGCCAACAGAGCAGCACATGTTAATCACGAGAGAATTATTCAGAACTCTTTAAACAAGATACGTGAGCGTGTGTTCAATTTGGGAATAATGTGAGCAATCCCTTTCCCGAGTGCAAATGCTCTGGTGTTCAGTGTGAATCCTGAATTTCAAGTACATATTCCATTCAAGGCCAAGTCTGTGAAAAATAGTTAAAAAAAAAGTATTAAAGTATAAACGTATTAAAAGTATTAAAAAGTAAAAAAGTATTACCTGAAAACTTATGCTATTAATCCTAACATTTGTTCTGTAGAGTACTCCATTGAAGTGTGATAGAGGTACATGGTTTTTAAAACAATATCGAACAAAGTGGTACAGTAGTCTCTCTCTAGCCTGACACATCTACAGATCTGCCAGATTGTTGGAGCAAATGAAAAACATTTTTTTAAGTTTTATTGAAAAAATAATTAATACTGCTTACTGCTAACAGTACATACAAAAAGGAAAACTATACATATTAATTGAAAAGGGCATCCTTTACATCAATAGACTTATCCTGAAAAATTAAATAGTTTGCCCCCCTTTGCTTTTAAAGACAACTGTCATGTGACGGGGCTTGTCTTACTACAGAGAGACTAGTATAATTGTTATCATCTTGAACCATTCTCAGCCACGGGCTGGTTGTCTGCTTGTATATGAATACTGTGAGGAAAAATGAAACACTGACAATGTAAGTTCCTTTACTCAGCAGATATAAGAGAAACAGACGGGCCGTGAAAGCACCAACGTTAATAACAGATAGTTTATTTTTTCTGAAGATGGCAAACTGAACAACTGGAAAGTTCACAACAAAATACTGCAGTTTATTTTCATGAATGTCAACTCATTTCTATACTCTACTATTCTAATAACTCTTTTACCTAATTTCATGATAAAATTGTAAAAACCTACATTGCTTCCATTTCAAGGAATGTTATATATACAATAATAGTTAGAGCATTCATAAATCTGTGCATCTTAGCTACAAATTATATAGATCAGAACTGGATAAAGATAATCTCTTCCCTTTGTAAGAGTTTTCTAGAAATAACCAACTTGGAAATAACTATACAAAAGGCTTTCATACAAAACAACCAAACCTGAAGTATTTTTATCCCTTCACAATTATGTAACTACGATTCACTTAAAATTCTGGATAGATTCCATCAATACACGAGAACAAAGAGCTTCTCAAATTCTCTAACAGAATTCAACTGCAATATAACAAGTTTAAATATACATGCAACAGATTCCCATTACTGTCTTCTAGGATACTTGTCATTTACAGCTTCAAAAATTTCACACCTTTTACCTTGCTCTGAAGCCAAAGTCCTGCACCTGCATTTTATTCTTATTTACAGAAGAAAGAAAAAATATAACAAAGTATTTACAGCAAAAGTGACTAAATATTTGTAGAGGATTTTCACTGCCAAATATTTTATATCAAAATCAAGGATGATCATCTCCTTCATAAAAGTCAAAGACATTAAAAACAATTTCTGCTACTCAAAGGATTAAATTACAGGATGAATACTCGTGAAAATAAAATACGGATAAACACTGAACAGTATTACCCAGAGCAAGAATCGTATCACATGCTTTTAACGTTTAAGATTATCAAAGAAACTACTCGGATACTGAATTAAGTTAATGCAAACACAGCATTGCAGTGTTCTTAACTCTTCGTGACTGCATCCATCATCAGAACTGGAATGAAGTGAGGCCCCACAGCTGAAACACAACCAAAAAAACCGAACACGCTTAGTTACTTCGTTTTACAGTACATTTGTATTAAAAGATTGAAGTTTTAAAATGTGAGAACACGCACACATTACAGAAAGCAGTTTAAAAAGAAGGGGCCTCCAAATGGCTTGCCTGATCAAAAAAATATATGCTAGGAATTCTTGCCATTGATAAAACATCTTCATTACATGACTAGCACTACTTGAGAGCAAGCAAAATATCACAGGCTCTGGCTGTGATGTTCTGTAACCCAGCCATCTCTTGACAGCTCACATAGGGCTTAACAGTGAGGAAATGCAATAAGGAATGCATGAAGCCAAGAGATCCAAATCTTGATACACAGAGTTATCTACATCAAGGCCGAGATTAAAGCATTGGCGCAAGTGCGGTAACAGGTATAACTTGAAAACCATATTCTCTCACCCATGGGTAACTAATGTACATATTAAGCTCGGATATTATTTTATGATTATTATTATTTTACGATCGTGATTATTATTATTATTATTATTATTATTTCTTGTATGTTTAGCAGAGAAGTGTTACATCTATTTAGTATTACTATTATTTACGTAGTCGAATGATCATATTATGTGTGAGGTTATGTCATGGAACATATGTTGTACATAGACATTGATATCAGTTCCGTTAACGTAAATACCAGTAAATTAGTATTATGTGATTTATTCTTACCTGTATATATAAATTGCAATCCATAATTGTGAAACACACTATAACTTTCAGAATGGTATAGGCGCTAGGAATGTTTGAGAATATTCTGTACACTATTTTCATGTATGGGACACTGGAATATTCAAGAAGGTAGTTTTTTTTTGGTAACGTATCTTTATATATATCGGGCCAGATTTCCAGAGAGAGACTATCTTGACGGTGAAGTCAGTTACTGTTGAGTTACTAGGGTTGCCATAATTGTCTGCCACAAAACCGGGACAAATACATATTAGCAAATAAGCTCAAATGCAGGCTAGTACTTGGCATACTTTTTGCTTACTGGAGGACGCAAAACTTACGGAATTCCTGTGCTTCACTGTACCTACGCGTCTTTCCCCCCCCCATGTGCAATCAAAAAATAGCAACTGGCTTTCATCGCACCGACACAGATAGGTCTTATGGCGACGATGGGATACGAAAGGGCTAGCAGTGGGAGGAAGCGTCCATGATAGCCCGATCATTTGCCTGGTGTAAAAATGGGAAACCACAGAAAACCATCTTCAGAGCTGCCGACAGTGTGGTTTGAACCTACCATCTCCCGGATGCAAGCTCACAGCTGCACGGACCTAACTGCATGGCCAACTTGCCCGGTGACATGTTTACCTTCTGTGTTATAAGAGAGAATTGTTCATAACCTTTGTTATTGAGACGGTGCAACCCTCTATCCTGCATGCTGCTGCTATCTAGCGACTAAATCCTGAAACTACTATCAAGCCTTAAGAACGCACAGTGGAATGTCCTGCAAGAAGGCACCCGCTCTTGTAGGAAGTCAGTGTGCGCTCTTAAGGGAGAACTGGTTTAAGCTTCGTCTTATGCTTTAACATTTCATTTTTCACAGTTAAAATGTCTTATAAGAGAAAGTCAAACCGAAAGCTTACTGAAGCTGTTTTGAATGATTGCTGGGAAAGACTAAAGAAGACAGTAAAAGGAAAATAGCTGAATCACTTTGAGTAAATGAATCAACATTACAGAAAAGACTTAAAGCTGTAAGTACACACTTGAGGTTAAAAGGAGTTGATTAAAATTTGTATCTGCTTTATTTTATCTCTTAAATGTTCGCATTTCGTAGGAATTTCACCAATCCGTTGTATTTTCAGGGCACTGTTCCAACATCTCTCGGAAGAATGAAGCCAACGTTCAGCCCCGATCACGAGCAGATAAGAATAGAGCATGTGAAGAACTTGCATGCTAGGTTTTATGGCACAACAAGGAGGCAGCTAATGCAGATTGCGTTTCAATTCGCAAAGAGCAACAACACTGCCAACAATTTCAATGAGAATAGAAAAATAGCTGGGAAAAACTGGGTCTATGAGTTTTGCAAGTGAAACTACCTCACATTTCGCGTTCCCGAGAAGTGCAGTCGAGGTAGAGCCATAGGGTTCTATAAAGTCCAATGCTGGAGATTTTTTAGTAATTTGAAGACTGTAATAGAAGAGAAACTTCCCCCTCCCCAAAGGACATTCAACATGGATGAGAGTGCCATTTCCACTGACCCTAACTGCATCCTAAAGTTATTTAGCTAAAAGGAAAGCAGCATGTTCCAAAGGTTGTTTCAGCTGTAAGGGGTCAAACAGTGACAGTTGTGTGTTGTGCTTTTTTTTCCACTGGTATTTTCATTCCTCCTGCCATGCCATCACCCCCCCACCCCACCCCCCGAAAGAGAATTAATGTTCGATTGTACCAAGACACCCCAGAAGGGACCTTCCCAGTGATGTCAGACTTGGGGTACATGAATTACAGAACTCTTTCTCGACCGGTTGAAACACTTTGAACAATTTGTTAAACCAAGTGAAGATCCCCTTCTGCTTATTATGGACAACCATGTTTCGCACTGTAGTTGGGATGCAGTTATTTTCTGTATGGACAAGTTCATTACATTACTCACTTCCTCCACATGCTAGTCACATGCTGCAATCCCAATGACCTATGAGGCGAACTGCTACTTGTCGCTATGCTGCCTGTTTACATAATGTAATGTAAATGACATAGCAAGTGTAAGTGAACAGTTTAGACACAAAGAAATATTTTAACAATTTCAAGATTAATGTATAATATGTTTTGTTGATGACTTAGTACACATGTATGAAGTCCAAGGATTTAATTTGATATTTTGGCACCGCTGAAGAAGAGAGTAATAGCTCTCGAAACATGTACAGTAGATAATTATAATAAAACGTATTGCCCAGGCGCAAAAGTGTGTCATAGAAACTCCGGTTAAGTGTGCACAAGTAGAGGACCTACTGCACACTCTTTCAGGCATATGCCTCCAAGAGCGTGCATATCTCATATTTTAAATTTTATATTATTTCTTGTGTTTGATCATTTGTGTTTTGCTAATATGTACAGTATGTAGTGTCCAAGTTATCAGTAAATGCTTTTGTGCAAACTCTGTTATTTTATGATTTCTTTCTCATGTTATGATGGTCCTAACCCTATCCGTTTACTATGATCCACACCAATTCATTCGAGGTAAAGCTTTCATCGAGCCTTCACGAATGATGTTGAGGTTAAATGTCTAATACAGCGCAGACAGCCACAGAGGCTAGAGATACAGTATGGCAGATCAAGCACGAGTCCCCAGCATTCTTCGGTTTGAATTACTTATATTAATGACAATCAGTTCTTGCTTATTATTCTGACTGAAATCATTTGAGGAATTATATTTTGGACATTGTGCATGTAGGATAGCATTGTGCTATGACCTGGCTAACTACTTTGATGTCCCTGCGCAGGTGTTCTGTAGTAGCATCAACCAATAAATATTAACATGAGCATGTGCTCATGTTTACAGCACGACTGGTTTTCTGGCTGATGGTAGTATAGGGACATGATGCATGTTAGTGAAACAGAGAAGGATTAATTACCATTACAGATGGCAAAGTCCTTTATTTTATTTTGTAAAGATATCAGCATGCCCTGGAGCAATGATAGACCCGTTTCAAGTCACATGTTCAGTTTTTTTTCGCTAGCATTCGGGAACTTTAGACCAGAGAAAGGCTGCTGTATGCTTACCTTCACATCACTTCATATTGTACAGTATTTGAGTGACTGGCATCCACTTTCTGAAATGCTGTTTAAAGCATTGTCACCTAATTCTATTATGGTAGACTACACTTGTATGTCGCACATACATTGGTATTGCCCATAAGTTCTATGAGTTTTAAAACTATTTCTATTTCACTCGAAAAGTACGAATCTTCCTATAACCGCGTACAATAGCAAAGAAACTTAGCTGATTCCTGAACCATGTTCGAATGCCGTCAGTTCAGATCGTGTCACTTCAGTTAAGTGAATGCTTTAGCTTGCACAGTAACGCAGTCAAAAGCTCATTATCAGTTTAGCAGCCTGTAGGGTCTTGATACTGTCATCAAAGATTACCTCATACCTCTATGAGCATGTTTGGTAGCGTGAACAACCTGGAAGCTATTTTCAAACATACTCTTTGGTGTTCTCAGCTTCAGGTGTGACCGAGTTGTGATTAGCATCGTGAGATTCATGAGCAGTGAATGTGGGTGAAAGAACGAACATTACGATTGCTGAAAAATGATATTTTGTGTATAGTGAAGGAAAGTGGCAACATGAAACGAGATGAACTGATAAGAAATTAGGATTGCTCTGTCTACCTTAAATACGATAGCAGCTAAGGCTGCGGAACTTGAAGAAAGCATGAATTAGGTGGTATGACAAATAAGCGGACCCGCATTCAGGGCGGAAAATATAAACGCCTGGAAAATTGTTTATTACAATGGTTCAGGCAACGAAGGGCAGAAGGCGTTCCAATCAGCGGACCAAAGCTTTGCGAAAAGGCAAGTGAATTAGCGATAAGACTTGGTATACAAGATTTTAGTGATTTGTAGGACTGGCTACACAAATTTAAGGTTAGCGACTGTATTGCCAGCCATAATGTGTATGGGGAAAGCAAAAGTGTCTATGCCAAGACTGCAAGATTGGACAGAATATCGTTTGAAAGAACTGACATCTCGATTCGCTCGAAGGACATTTTCAACGTGGACGAGACAGGCCTCCTTTTTAATTTAGTCTGGGCGTCCAATGGCATTCAAACGAGAAAAATGTCACGGCGGGAAACAAAGCAAACTAAGTGTAACAGTTCTGTGTGTGAAAATAATGATGGAAGTGAAAACACGCCTCCAATGACAACCAGCAAATTTTCCAAGCTGCGTTGTTTTAGAAACGTTGCTACGTTCCCCACGAAATACACCAACAATAAGAAATCCCGGGTCACTACGAAAGTTTTTGAAAACTGGCTTTGAAGCGTGGATGTCAAAATGGGGGCGAAAGGTCATAAGATCTTATTAAGTTTGTGGATTGATGCCCAGCACATTCTTGTATTACTTATCTGAAGAACATGACTGTGGAATTTTTCCTGTGAATTGCAAGAGTGAGCTGCAGCCGTTCGATCTTGGAGTGTTACGCAACTTTAAGTTGAGTTATCATGGTGCAGCTCGCAATCAGCTATGTAAACACCGGAAAGCACGGAATGAAATCAACATATTAAAGGAAAGATTTCTCTTATTTATTTCCTCGTTTTGTTAGTTTATTCATGTTTATGTGAAATATTTGCCCGAGATTTTCGTACAGTATCATGTTTTAAGGGCCATTTCACAGTAGTGGGCAGGAATCTGCTAGCAGTCACTCGCGCTTGTGAAAGATCATTTTTAATGGAGCTCTTCACTCTCAGCTACTCTGTCTCGGCGACCAACCTTGAAGTAGTTTACTCCCGCTACCGACAATCGCAACCCCGACTGGGTACAGCTGGTAAACCATCGCCGTGTACTGGGGGTCTTTGCATTCTTTAAGTGTGCTCCGTTCAGAACTCTCGTCGGGGTCATTGTGCATATCATGTTCCTTCACGTTATGGATTCTGCTTCAATATACTATAAACGGTAAAAAATACAATTATGTTCAGTGTGAATGATGTCTGGTTCCTTGGCTAAATGTTCAGTCTACTGGCCTACGTTTTGAGAGCCGTGTTCCGATTCCCAGTGGGCCCGGAAATTTTAACTGTGTACGGTATGGTTTATGTTTGTCCCCACACTCTTCATATTCATACATCACACTGCCAAACACTACAGAAACACGCAATAGTGAACGCATCGCTCCACAGACGGTTGGCTTCACGAAGGGCATTCGGACGTAAAACAGGGCCAGATTCACATGGACAACACAGTTCGCACCCCACCACTGTGGGAAACGCGGTAGAAAAAAGAAATATTCAGTATGATATATCTAGACAAATGGACCAAATAAACACGGAACATTTCATTATACAAATTATACAACGAAACGGAACTTTAAATGTGACGAATGTAGCAATAGAGTTAAGAGAAATGTATGATTACTATCTCAGTTCAACTACCTCAAAGTTGAGGCTGATTTTTTTTTAAAGCCAATTTTGCTTTTCTCAACTTGGTCCATTCCTGTAATATTTTCTTTCACATTTTCAAACAGCTTATCAAAAGGTTTCTTTGACATTCTGAAGCAACTAATAAGCTTAGTCATCACATAAATTATAAAATAATTTATAGGAAAGTCCTTTTTCCAAACGATCTTTCAACATAGGATGTGAATGAAACCTACGACGCTCTGTTTCCTTCTTTCTTTTCGGCAATTACAAGAGGCAAGAAGATGAAAACTGGCCGTAGACCAGGAAAGGCATCTAAGTTGCGCGGCGGGCTACCACTCAGCGATACGGAATTCATATGAGCTACTCTGTAGCCGATTCCGGTCACCTGGTGTGAAGCAGCCCTGAAGACACGATTCTCCGATTTGTTATAATAATTTTGTGTCTTCAAATTAAAAACAATAAATTAATATATACTATTCTCTTTTCTTTTGACAGGCAATGCATTACATTGCAGCATCATGGCACCTTGTTTCAGAACTTACAGTTCGAAATTGTTCCGAAAAGCTGGATTTGGAGCTAGTTATGATGATTGTAATATCATCTATGATAATGACGGCGAATGGAGGAAACTACAAGAGGAGGCATCATTCTAAGATTTCATAAATATTTATGCTCATCACTGCAGAAGCCATGACTATCTCCGAGATTGCTGAAGACGCACAAAGGAGGTTAAGTGAGGACTGTAATCACGACAACAATGACACCAAAGAGCCGCAACATACTTCAGTGAAAACTTCAATAATGCTGTCAATGCTCTATGGACAACATTTTGTGATGCACCATAACGTTTCTGAGGAAATAATGGCCGAATTGTACGGGTTTGAGGCTACTGTTCATGCCGTGGCCACAGCCAACAAACCGAGGTAACTGACTATTTTATTCCTTAAAGTGACTCTTTTCCCTCTCTTTGTATTAAAAAAAAATCTGGATGCATTTCTTTTGTGTTTATATTGTTTTGTATTGCCATATATACCTTGGAATATTACTCAGCTCCACACTTAAAGGATTTCATTCAAGCGTTTTTTTTCTTTTTTTTTTTTTTTTTTCTTTCTTCCCTTCAGTCCCCTGGAAAATGTGTAAATGAAGTTTTACAGTACTTCCAAAAGCAGAATAATTTTCATACCAACCTTTAGGCATATTTTGTTCAGTCTCCCAAAACTTGAGTAGGGTCCATGTTATCCATTATACTGCTTTGGTTTGCTATCTCTCTGCCCTGGAAACGAGAACATGAAAAACGGTTAGTTAAGAAAACATTTCCAGATAAATCAATGTAGAACTTCAATAACACCAAAAAAAGAGAAACAAGAAATTCGTGATTACATTTTTGGACATCAAAAATGTCGAAAGGGAAACTATAGACATCCTACTAGAAATGGGTCAAGATAAAAAGACAAAAGAACTCATTAAACAGATGGTGACTGGTACATCTTCCTGGGTCAATTTCAGAGGGAAACTTTTGGGGTTCAAACAGGGATCAGAAAGACAGATGGGCCATCTCCCCTTCTATTCATCTGTTTTCTTGACAATGCGATTGGTGTGTGGCACCAAAAAATGCAAGGTACAGTAAAACCTCATTAAAATGTTTCTGCGGGGGTCAAGGAAAAGAAGAACTTGTTAAGCGAGAAAACGTATTACTGAATACACTAATAATTATACAACAGGGATATGCAATACAAGATAAGATTTTTTCCAGATACGAGGGTATTTAAACATATTAAAAATTATTTAAAATAGCATTATGGTTGAATTCACGTTGACAATGAAGGTTTTATCTTTTTATTCATCTAACATGTTTCGAGAACAATATACATTCTCTTCATCAGCGACCATCAAGTCGAACTTAAAATATCAAAGATTAAAATTTACAAATGTTTAGTTTAAATTTAAAGATTTATTATATCACAATTTATAATATCAATGAATAAACGAATACCATATTTTTTCGCATAATTCACGCATCCCAATGTTTCCGGGTCCAAAGTAGTCCTCTCTCTCTTTCTCTCTGTACAGGCCATGAAGGTCCCCCGGGAGGGGTGGAAGATAAAGGCTTCCACTATCCGTAACCTCGGCATTTGATGGGGTAGAGTGGTTGCCCCCAAGAATTAACCTGGTACTCATTTTTGGTGCAGGCTGAGTGAACCTCAGGGCCATATGTACCTCTGGAAGTGGAAATCTCATTTCTTAAATTTTACGACTTCCCAACGGGGATTCGAACCCACATCCTTCCGGGCGATCCGAGCACGCCTTTACTGCCTCGGCCAGGCAGCCCCTTGGGTCCAAAGTGGAGAGAAAGAAATGTTCACGTATTTGATGCATCTATTTCTTCCAACATCCGTCACACAGCTCTGGATGAGATTCGAAATAAATATCTCAACTACTTAGGTAGCAGCCTTCCTACCGCTAAATCGGGCATTTTAATACTTGCCAACATGCTATTATCATCCGGTAGGAAATACCACTGCACTAGTTCAGCGATGAATCAGCACGTAAACGACTAGTGACGCTCTATTCCAGTCTGGTACAAACGTATTTTACGAGTGTTTCGGGTGTAGGACATGCGTTTTCTGTGATCTCAAAACTGTTTGGGAGTCCACAGTGCGCAAACATTCAAGTAATACTGTATCATATAAACTCGCAATGATCAGTTACGCCGAAACATGTGGGCATAGGCTGCGGGTCGCAAGTATTCAGTGTCCGAATGCAACGTGCGCTACCGCAGTAAAAAAAAAAAAAAAGTGCACTTCTAGATACCAACAAATGTCGCAAAGTATTTCGTGGACCAAAAGGCGGAAAATTCCCTAAAGTAGAGGAGGACCTGCTTAAATACACAATTTTGTTACGCAACATTAGATACGCCGTTTCTCACAAAATGCTGTATTTTAAAGGACGAGAAATAGCTGTTGCACACGGAATCATTATCTCGGATTTGAAGGTTAGCCTAGGCGGGATGATTACTTTTATGATGGACTTTCTCTTTGACAAAGAACAACTTTATGCCAAAAAAATGCAGAATAATTTCAACCAAACATAATTGAATTTCATTGCTTTGTCATTGAGAAGCATAAAGTGAAGGGATATTTGCTCTACTAAATAGGAACCGCAGGTCAGATGCCATTCAGTTTCCATATGCCACAAAGCTGAACAATCGATAAGAAGGGGACATCGAGTGTTATCGCATGCACTACCGGAAGCAAAAAACAACGATGTACTGCAATGCTTACTGTAACAAGTGATGGCAGAATGTTAGCACTTTATGTTGTTTCGAAACTAAAAACAATGCCTGAAGTAAAATTTCCGCGAGGGATCCATGTTCGTATCCAAGAAAAAGGGTGTATGGACAAGTCACTCGTACAAGACTGGATATGAACAGTTCGGAGAAATCTATCAGGGTAACTCCTTCAATGCCCGACCCTTCTCATGTTGGACAGTTTTCTTTTTTGCCGGCATTTCATTATTATGCACTTACATAAGTTGTACTGTTAAGAGTTCATGTTTATTTCACTTCAGGTCGTAATGCCAGCTGGTAATGGGAAGAATATTTTCCAATGTCGATACTTCAAACCCACGTGTCCAACTTACCCGATTCACCCTACTTCACTTTCCAGAGAGGAAAAAAAAAAGTCACGTTGGAATTTTTCACTAAATGACTATAACCCAAAGACGACTTGAACCAAATGTGTGTATGTTATATTTGATGTACCTTTTACATGTAAATGAATCGTAAATAATTTTTCAAATATCTGAAATCCTCGAATAATTTACGCATCCAAAGTTTTTGCCTGTATTTTTTATTTTAAAAAAGTGTGAAAATAGTGATACTTTAGAAAATTACCATCACATAAAATATTGAATATTTAGGTAATGTTAAATGAAAATCACTTCTTAAATAAAGTCAAGATCTTCAAATCTTATTTTTTCCTTCTTTTTACTTTTCTTCCCTAAATGATTACATTTTTGTTTATATAATGAACTTTCAACTGTAATTTTTTTCATTTAAACTTTAATATTTTTTTTTAAATTTTGCAAGATCAATTTCAAAATTTTCCAAAAGAATTTATGAAATTACCTTCTTGGGATGAAAAAATGTAAACCTTCAACCTGTTTTCCAGTCATTAACTGGGTCAGGGATGCAAAGCCCCTATCTTGCGGCGAGGATAGGAATTGTGCCAGCTGCCGAGGCCTGTCGCACTACCTTTTTGGAATGAATGCATTAATTCCACATCACTATTAATGTCAGTGAATTTATGATTATTTTTCTACCATGCGCTCTTCCACTGCTGACCTGGCCCAAAAAGGTAAATTCATGAATGTTTTGGAAAATTTAGAATAAATTTCTAAATTGCGCAGATTTTGATTGAAGTATAAATGAAAAGTTACAGATGAAAATCCATGAAATAAACTAGCATTTAATCATTTAGGAAAAAAAAAAACAATAAAATTTGAAGATATTGACTTTATTTAAGAAGTGATCTTCCTTTAACATCATTTAAATATTCAATATTTTATGTGATAGTATTTTTCTAATGTACTACTAATATTTGTTTATTCATTGGTATTATAAATTGTGATATAGTAGTTCTTTAAAGTTAGGCTAAACAAATGAAAATTATATTGTTTTTTAAATTCTTTGATGTTATAGTCTGCCTGATGACCATGATCGTTAACGCGTTGAAGTCTCAACGGTCTGATACTATGGTCAGCCGGTTCAAGCCCCGTTGGTCAAAAGAATTTCACCATCAGAATGTTGGCTGGCAGAGTGGGGGAGGTGGTGGCATACTATTTCTAATCACTAGATTGTGTGCCAAAAATCTGAATTAAATTCCAAACCTCGGCACAGTACTCTGATTGAGCGAGGGCATATAACGCTGTTGATGGTTATTCGTCCATCAGATGGGAACGTTAAATTTTGAGCAGACCCCTCTGTGCTATTGAACAGGAGTAGGCTATGTGCCGGCACCAGCTTTCACACTCTCCCTTCCTACTATCATATACCATCCCATTGATTTAGTCTCGCTGACTTCCCTGATGAGGTTGACGTCAGGAAGGGCATCCGGTCATTAAAACCCGGCACAACAGATTCATCTCATTTTATACCCGACCCCGTAGAAAATCGGGACAAGGGTTGGACAAACATTCTTTGATATTGTAATTAAGTTAGACTTTGATGATCACGAAGATAATGCAAATCGTTCTCAAAACATGTTCGAAAAATAAATAGTGTCAATAATAAAAAGTGTATTGACAGGTGGATTCAACCACAATACTATTTAAAATAATTTTTAAAAGGTTTAGTCAAGTCAGCACAGGAATAAAATCGGCACCTATTACGGTCAAGTTAATCAACAATGAGGGTATTTCCAAGTCTTGTATCCGCGTGTACAGTGAAAATAAAACCTACCATTTCTAAAAATGAGAGGAAAGTATTAAAAGGTGTGAAAAACATGAGAGCAAATATGAAAACCTTTTCTCCTGGGGCTAAGGAAAAAAAAAAAAAAAAAAAAAAAAAAAAAAGTACAACCGAAAGGTGTGGAAAAACACTAGACAAATATGAAAACATATGCACAGGGGCCCATAAAAATATCTAAGTATTATTGTAGATCACACTCTTTCTAGAACAAATGTTAGTAGAAGTCTTTTCAGGTCAGTGGGTTATTAATACATTATTACTGGTTGCATTCTCAGAAAACGTACTGGAGGTTACACATGACAATATGCGACTGTGGGAGAATGGCTTAGGTCGCCATTTTGAATCTGACAACACTTTGACCAAATCATGCTACCTCTCTTGTGTTTTTCATACCTTTTAATACTTTCCTCTTATCTTTAGAAACGGTAGGTATACTTTTCACTATACGTGCGGATACAAGACATAAAATACCCTCATTGTTCATTAACTTGACCATAATAGGTGCTGTATTTATTGCTTACTCGAGTGATCGAGTCAAAACTTGAAGGTGCAAGTTTCAACATTTGCATCACATCTGTGCACTTAAAGGTGCGGATAGAAGTCCACTTTCACAAATGTTTTAATTTTGTCTTCATTAGTAAGGAATTTCAAAACCTTTTCTGTATCTATAACTAGGCTATATGCACTACGCCACAGAACTTCACATGATTATGTTCCTAATCCAGATTCAGGCCATCATGCTACTGTTCACTGTACCTCTCAACACAAAATACAAGCACAAACAGGCTCACCATGTTATTCACAAACTCGCTGCTAACCGACAAGCAAAACTGAACATTCCTGAGGCTAACGGATTTCTCCCCAAAGATGCAACTTATCCTGTGAAGTTCAGGAATTCAAGGTCTTTTCCAGTCATCATCTGAGTTAACAAATATCTACGAATTACTGATATTACTCAACTACCACCGATTTAATGAAAATTTTTTCCAAGATAAATGCAATATGATTAACTCACCTCCATAACTGTTTGCTCAAACTCTAGTGCTGCTGTCTCTGAACTAAAACGAGCCATGAATATCCGTTGAACAGGAGTTTCTTCAGTGTAGTCCAACGCTGACCAAGTGCAGTTTTTCTTTTTAACCTAATGAAGAGAAGACAGATTATTCCAGGAATGTGTAGGGAAAAAGCTACATCAGAAACTTCTGCAGACTGCAGTTTAAAATATGCACAAGAGCAGAAAGTTTTGAGCAGATAGTGAAATGCTAAAACTACCATAAAATTTCTCACCATCATCATTCTGGTGGACAAGATTGCCAAGGCATCAATTATGTAAGGTCTGACACCGTGGTTAGCTGGTTCGAGTCTTATTGGTAGAAAAATGTTCACCATGACAATATTAGCCGGCAGTGAAGGAGAAGTGGCAGAATACTATTTCCGATCTCTAGATTGCGTGTCAAAAGTCTACATTAAATTCCAAACCTCTCTGAGACCTATGTAGAATCTCTATGATGTGGAGAGTAGTTTATTTTATTTGTAAATCTTTTAAGAAATACTTACCGTGTGATGTGCAGTATTGTGGTAAAATATTTTATTCATATTCCATTTAGCTACCTAACCTGTATGGTGTAAAATATTTTGGAGTATGTTTAATTTTTATCCTCATTACTCACTTAAGTAACTACTAAATTATAAATTGTTGTGGTTCTATAATAGCTGGAACAGTCCAGAAAAAGGTTGTAATGCGGACTTTTAAAACAGGGCGTGTTGGCCGCTGTCAGTTGGGGATTCTAGAAATATGTACTTACTAATTCTGGAAAATGGAAAGTTCGCGATCTGTGCCTGTATATGTTCGGGAACATTGTATAAATATCGCGACTGGATAAAGAGTTGTGATTGGCAAACTCCTGCGTTCTTATTGGTCACTCGGTAATCGGAACAAGGCCAGTCTTCCCTTTTCAAGTGAGCAAGACTGGATTTCCTGGTCTTTCGTTCTCTCGTGAGTCCAGCTGTTTCGACGCATGTCAGCGTGTCCTCGCTCCCAGGATGGGCTACCTTGGGGTAAGCACGGTTAATTTCAGTCCTGTTTTAATTTACATTTAAGGTTTGTTGGTATTATCACATAGGAGTTTGCCCTAGTCGCCACTCGACTGCTCAGATGTTTTGAAGGAATGTTTAGTTCACTCTGAATTATATTTGTATCTTGTGTGCCTTGTTACCTTCAGTATCGTATTGTAGGACTCAGGTTATGCTAAGATGTTTTTGGTTAACTTCTTGGCCTAATAGCAACGCCCTTGTCGAACGTCTAATCTTGTATATGCAAATCATGTGACTGGATCGTTTAGATAGATGTTTTTTGTTCAAAACTTGCCTTGTAATGTACATTTTGAAAATAATATTTTGAAAACGAGACATTACCGTTGATTTTTCTGTAAACCCGCAACCTTCGCATTTCTATGTCCCTTGGTAGGATCCCAGTCCCTATTCCTTGTTCGTACTCGTCAAGTTGTTTAACCTGATATTTGCTGATGTGTATTTGACACAATTCATCGGATGTTTATTGCGTGTCTAGGGTTTAAGGTACTGTGTAATTTGATTTGTTTTCCTCCCTTTTACTTGTGTATCGTGTATCCGCTGAAAACCGGTTACACTCTCCAGTGTTCTTATGGTTCAATCTATAATTCAAGAGAAGGGATGTTCTACCTGTCTGTTAGGTCATCAGCTTAGAGGCTGGTTAGATCCTCAAATAGCACCACCAAAGGCTATGCAGTTATAGGGAAAGTGCAAAAACCAATGGCAGAGCCCAAATGAGGCGTACTAGGCAATATGAGGAGTGAGGTAGTTTGCCATTGCTTTCCTCACTGGACCAGAAGGTGCCACTGCAGCACGACTGATCCTATGAGCAAGACCTTTCATAACACTCCGACACTAGTTGTGCCCCAAATGCCATTACTCAGCACCACCCATACCCCAGCAGCTTCCATATTGTCACAGCCATAGATGAGACTGGGACTTCGGTGGAAGCTACACTTTGCTCTGGCCTGTTCCAAGCTGATCAATACAATATTTAAAGTTCTCAAATTATATTTAAAATACTAGTACTTGTTTTGACCCTTAAACTGGGTCGTCCTCAGCTAGATGTGTGAATTGTTAACTGCTAAAAACAACACTGATGTAAAAATATCACAGTTGTCCATGAAATATTCACTATGGTTGTTAAAGTATCTTGTGTGCACCAGCTGTTGTGAACTGTCCTTCACAAATAGTATGAAAATTTGTGTTTAAACGGTGTAGGTAATATGGTATAAACAGTGTGCTGTGAAACTTAGCTTAACCCTTTCAAGTCTCAATGAATCAGATTTAATTTGCCTGCCAAAAGTTTTGAGTGTAAATGCCACACAAAAACAAGCATACAATTCTAACTAATGAAGATAATTCACTCAAATTTTGCATTCATTGCACTGAATGTTATGGTTTACCCATTCTTCATTCCTTGAAAGACTGCTGGCTATGGTATAAAGGTTCCATTTGAAATAATTTCAAGAAAAAGGATCTATGTACTCTACACATTGCAAGTTCGGACAGCAGGATGACAATTTTTCGTATTTCTGAAACACCGCTGTATTCACGAAATGGATTTCTAACAGGATTAATGCCTTTGTTCTATTTCCAATCGCTACGGTTCCTTTGTGTCACAGGCTGCGCGCAGCATTTTCACCCTCACTTTCATCAATACTCCTTGCACTCCAATAAATTTCACCGTTGCTATCGCTACCCTAGAACTCTGATTCTTTTTCCAAAATGTAATTATTGCCATAATCGCCATCTAAAACAATGTCTACAAGCACATTCAAACTCTTGTCACTATCGCAATGCCGGTTGTACTGCATGATCAATACTGGATACCAATGAAAATAAACTATTGTTCAACAATCCCAGTGTCACATAGAAATACAGACAGTAATGCTTACCTACAGAACATGTCTTTGGTTCCCTAAAGTGTGTATTATAGGACTTATATTGAGAAGAGAATCTAATAAAGATAAGCCAGACACTATGTCAGTGCAAGCTGAGCTGGTCATTTTATTCATGCACCAAAACACCGGACACAACCACAGCTCATCAAATGATACGAATGGGTTAATGGAGGTATAGTTTGTTACATTAAAATATGAAGTTGACTTGAGGGAACATTCAAGATTGCTATGAAGATAGTGATAAAATTGAGAACTGTTGCCGGTTAAGGAACTGTCCCGGTTAAAGAAGAATTAGCTCCTTCATTAGCAGGTTAGCAATTCCCATTTGCTAACACAGCAGGACCGCACAATCCATCTGCCACTCTTAAGCAGAGCCTTAGAGGAGCATGCCAATCCATCTGAAGTGGCTGAACGGCACATCAGAAAAACACTGCAAACGGACACAGCCTAACCACTCAAATGCTGATTCTATTATTGTCATATTTAGATCTACAGCCTTAAGTTGTTTTTAAAACGATGGCATCTTGGTGGGTGTGCTAAGTACCAACTGATGAGCCCAACTTAGCACACAGGGGCGAAACGCAGGCAACCAAGAATGAGTTAGCTGGAAAATTTACAACGTCCAATAACGGACCATTATATTGGTATTATAAATTTACTCATTCAGGACAAATATTTCACGTTCCCTATGGGAATCAACATCTATATCATCTGAGCTTCCGTGCATCCGAAGAGTCCAGGCATGAGTCATGCTAACTTGACCATCACAAGTTCATCTCCGCCTCCAAGAAATTAACGAAAAAACTGTTAGCAACACAAACTTATGCACAAGTAGCCACTCACTATACAAATAGTCAAAACAAACAGTAAATACAAGAATATAAAGATGTAACATCATTCCTCATAGGGTTGGCATCAGGAAGGTTATTCGGCTGTAGAAGCGAGTCCATTTCATGGAGCCAACCCTAGCTAATTGGCAAAAAGGCCCAGAAAAAAGAAAGTTATTTTCAGTGTGGCCACCAGCATTTGGTTGAGAACGTGACAGTTTACTCTGCAGAGGGGAAAACCAGATTGTCGGCCTCATGAGGAAATGTAATGAAAATGTTGGCAAAGTTATCATATACTGTACATACTGTAACAAACCACACACCTCAATTTGGCAGAGAGAATACAAAAATTTAAATGAGAAATATTTTGCACATAATTTTATTAGGTAAATATACGTTTATCCAAATTGAGTGGACAGCGAATGTATTGGTGGAAAATGGATTTGGTACCTGCAACAACAATGGGAATCTGATGTTGGACTGTGCTGAAGCACACAAGCTCATGTTGACCAACACGTTTAAGATGAGGATTACATATTTCATAACCAGCGGTGGGCACAAAACTCAAATTATCTGCTCATGAAACAATGCAACCCGAAACTGGTGACCGATGTAAAAGTGATCACGTCCGAATAAATCTCTTCTCAGCACCAGCTCCTCGTTATGAACATCCAGTTGGATATTCTAGATCGAAAGAGACACAGAATCACCGGGGTTGAATGGATAAAATGGTGGCGTTTACTGGAGCATGAAGACCAATTTGTGGCTGCCCTTAATCCCATCAGTGCAGACAAAGACCAGCCAGTATCAGCTAGGTGGAACAAATTCATCGGCCAACTCCAGTCTGCAGTGACTGCTGTGCTTGGCAAGACAAAGTCAGGGAAACAATCCATCGATAAGCAAGTGTGGTAGTGGACTGAGGAAATGCAAATGGTTGTCAAGAAGAATAAGAATAACAATAAGTAGTAGTAGTAGTAGTAATCGTCGTAGTTATTGTAGTAAGGCTCCATCTCACACTAATGAAGATTTTCAGAATGACAAGGTACAAAAATCAGTTTCCAAATGAGCAGTAGCGGCTGCTTACTACAATCGTGCATATGATGAACTGGGCATGCCCAGGAGAAAAAGTCTACTGCCTAGCTAAGGTATGTCATCAAGCCACAGAAGACATCAGCCACGTCAAGCATATAAAGGACGGAGAATCAACTCCTCCGAGACCCACCCCTTATCCTTCCCCGATGGAGCAATTACTACTCAGGTCAGTATTGAGGAATTTGACCACCCTCCAATCCAGAGTGCCGATCCAATCTCGGACCTGTGCTACCAGCTACCATCAAGGAGGTAGACGAAGCAATGATGAAAAGAAAATTGGGAAGGCAACTGGCTCTGATGACACTCCAGTCGAAGTATGAAGATCCTTCGTCGTCAAGGTGCTGATCATCACTGCCCTCTTCAACCAAATCATTGATGAAGCTATACTCCCTACAGTTTGTAAAAACCAGGATCACAGAGCCAGTTTGGAATTGCAAGGGCGACTTAAAAAGAATGCTCATAATACCGGCTAATCACACTTATGTCATGCCATGAAGATACTTGAACGAGTTATTGATAACAGGCTCCGCAAGATAGTTTCTATTACATCAAACCAATGTGGCTTTTTCAAAGGGTGTGGAACAATGAATGCCATTCACGCTACTCTGTTACTTTTGGAGAGACATTGTGAGAAGGCCATATCAGCTCACATAGCATTCCTCAATCTGGAAAAGGCCTTTGATTAGTAACATACATACAATATCTAAGGTTAATTTCGATTTATACTGTTTTCTTCTTGCTCCATAATATGTTGTCCACGATACCACATGGACTGCATTTGATATACCTCACTTCTTGGAACTCTTGACTGTATGTTCTGGTATAATTAGGTCCTACACAGTTTTTATACTCTTACAAATCATCTCCAAGTTCGCTTGCTTGATATTTCCGGTTAGCATGTCTGTGGTTACTACCTCATTTCCACGGAGTATAAACAGATGAAGTGTGCTTTGCAAGTCTTATTAACCCCTTGACGATCTCAGTATGTGGTATAGAGCCCTATAGGCCTAAATTTTGTTATAGCTTGCAAACCTTTAAATTGTCAATACGGAAATGGTATATATCTTTGAAGCTGTATGCATAAAATCAACCCAAATCAGTGTTACAGTCCCCCCCCCAATAGAGATTAAAGTAGACTGAACTCTTTCTGCTTGTATGTAGACAAACTTTCTGCTGCAAATGAGCATGTATATCTTTCACTACATGCCATCTCCTTATGTAGATTGACAGTATCATTATCACAATCTTTCAATTGATATGAATGATGACAGTATCCAGTGAGTATTCCCCTTCCCCCCTCCACGCCCCTCCAATTAAATTTTGCATGCTCCGCACAGCTTTACTTCTAAACTGACAGTTCGCAAAACATATGAGCATCATCTTATCTGTGCTGTCAGTGCTTTACTGCTGCGAGAACAACTAATGCAACACGATCTCGGCACACAGCCTTTGTAAAATGTAATACTGTACTCAGAAAAGCTAATGAACCACCAATGAAAACAAATTGCTAAAAACTACACTTACTAACAACATCTGACACTAAAATGATACATCATTAAGAATAAAAGAAATAAATTACTCACGCTACTGGCAGCTGGAAACTAGGTTTCGGAATCAAACTCAACCAAATTTAAATCGATATGAATGGCAGCTTCTTGTGCACAACCACCGATACAGCCAAAATTGGCTAGAATGTCAATTTAGAAGCTATAATACTCTGTATTTGGTGGTGCTCAAATACGACAGCCCTGTGTCGGTAGATTTACTGGAACGTTAAAGAACTCCTGCGGGACTAAATTCCGGCACCTCGGCTTCTCCAAAAACCGTAAAAAATTAGTTAGGACATAAAGCCAGTACGATTACTATTAACAAAAGGAAGTGACGATCGAATAGAAGTATCGTTGCCAATTCACAAGCACTGAAATGAGGGAGGTCGAGCAGAAATGCTCGAAAGGATTGGACATCTTTCCTTCTTTCTTTGTTTCTGTAGAAAATTATTTTTTCGTGTTAATGTCACTTTTCCGTAATAATTTCTCGCTTTGACCGTAATGCCGTAATCGTGAGGTGAAATTCGTACTCATTACAGACAATCCGTAATAGTTGGCACCTCTGTCTAATCATCTGCTGGCTGTCCTTCCAGTTGCCTTAGAAGACAATCTTCTTCAGTGTACTAAAGCTCTGCTTATACATTTCTGAGGAAACAGCACAACCCAACTGCCCTTTATCCTTGATGTACTTGCACATTTTTCTTCTACTTCTAGATACTTCACTGCTTAACTGCAAAAATCTGAGGCTACTGGTGGTGTCCAATAAAAGAGCCTTCTTGCTCCTGCAGTCATGAATGCAGCTTTTGTTAACATTGTATTTCCTACCTGTAGACCTGCTACATTGTTTTTCAGTTTCATTAATTATATTTTCACAATTTTGCTTTACATTGCACCAGCAGGTTTTATGGCGACCTTAATTATTTTAAATTTTTCACTCTCTGTATACGAGTGATAAAACACACATAGGTATTATTTCTCTTTTCGATCACATATAATATTCACTAGAAAAGAACGCAGCCGGGAAGGCGGTTTCATATCTTCGAACGCGCAGAGAAAGAAGTATGAGGTGTGGTGATGCCAATTTGGCTACTTATAACAGCATGAATGTGTAAACATTTTTCCATCCAGTTATATCTTTAATTCGAAAGCGATAACCTATATTTTTTGTGGGCTTAAAAGTGTCCTGAAGGTCCAAATGAATTTTTAACACCAAACCCCGAGAAAGTGTTGTGGGAAATTTGAGATATTAAGGAAGGTAACACCCTACCCGGCTCGCTGGAAGGGCAAACCGATGATGATGATGATTAAGGAAGGTAAATGGATGGGCCAGTTTCAATGCCATAGGATATTCGCTGTTTTAATACATATCAAATATTATTGTACGCAGAACATTTTTATTGAAATCGAGGTCTGTCACTGACTTCTTCCTCTTAGGGTTCTTCCCAGGCGACCTGAACACTGCATTATTTTTATTTCTGCAGCTTGTTTTATCCTCTGTACTGTTCGCAGGCCGATACTACACGCGAGTGCTGTCTTTTAAGGCATGACAACATGGCGTTCCTGACCTTCACTGCCTCTCAACGCCTGCTGCTGCATGCTTACAAAATACAAACACTCTAAATACTATTTCCCTTGCCTGTCGATGCAATACTTGCTTTTTGCTCTTCCTGGATCCATCGTACACACGTAAATAATTCCCTAAATTCCTTGATTATGATATTTACAAATAAAACTAAACATTCACTCGTGATCCGCACAAACAGGCACCCCTTACTGAAATGATTCTATTGGCTCAGTGGAAAACACGTCATACCACAAAGCGCTCGAATGTTATTGCGCAACCTTCTTCAAACCGCCTTCCCGGCTGCATTCTACTCTGGCAAACTACGAATACCACAAGTAATGAAGGCAGCTTACTTCTGTGATTTTAAAGCAAGTAAAGGTTGATCAAAATGCTTTATGCGCCAGAATGGAGCAAGTTTGTGGAAAAGAACATCACTGTGCCAGCACATTCCATCAGATTATAATGACAAAGTGATAGAATTTCACTGCATTGCCACAAGATTTTGAGCACTGCAATGCTTTGCAGCCTTGAACTCCGCATGGTGCTATGTGGCTCTGGCGCAGTGTTTAATTATGTGACCTGTCAGCTGTGGTAATGAAGGAGGGGGCTGATAAAAAAATGTTTAAAGGTGCTAATATAACTTTGATAGATTTAAATAACTTTTGTATGCTGATTTAAATACACTAGATGTTCCCTTTGTCTACCTCTAAACCATATCTGCCCCTAAGTTGAAAATTAGGAAAAAACAAAAGGGGGCGTTATAGGCAAATAAATACATTATAATATTGCCAACCTTGTCCTGATTAATATGGACATCCTGATATTTAATACATATATATTTTTTAAAGCGCTGATTATAGTTAAGATGGTAAGTCAAACAAGGGTTACAAAGAATCTGTAGTAGGACTAAAAAATCTGAACAAATACTCCGAATATTTATCCAAGTGGATATTGCAATAAATAACAGCATATCTTACCTCCAGTTCTGTATTTGAAGCTATAAGGTTATTGCAGAGCAGTTTCCCGGTCCCATCAGCTTCCAGAACTATCCTTGCAGCAAAATAATCCTGATCATAAATGACACGTAGATCCCCTTGGCCCAGAGTGTTCCAGTTTTGATCGTTAGGTTGTTTAGTTGATAAAGTGGCACGCTTCTCAAACATTATGGAACGCTCTATACCATCATATTCATCATCGTCTTCCTCTTCATCATCCTCTTCATCTTCTACATCTTCAAGATCTTCCTCATCAGTTTCACTAGACACGGCGCTGCGGACACTTTCTGTTAAAACAAAGTAAAGGCAGGAGTTTATTTCTTTTGCTAATGCTTAACAGCTACACAAACCGTTCATTCCTTAATACAATAAGACCTTAATGCATCGGATTTGAAAGGGGAGGAGTAAAATAATTTATTTATTTATTTATTTATTTATTTGATAATACGAAGGTACACAGGCTAAGCCCAATTACGTTCCTTCATGACATATAGACTTTAAAGTGTAAATACATCAAACAAAAATAATGACAATAGTAAAAATAATAGAAAGAAGTACAGCAGAAAACTAATAAGCAGGGAACATTTTAAAATTATTACTACAATTGAAAAACATAATAATATAGGCTATACATCAGCCATAGAAAATTACTAAACAAGTTGAAAAAGAACACAAACAAAAACTTATGAGTACCTAGCATTTCAGCAAAAAGGAATTTAATAATGATTTAATAAAAACATGGCCTTTATTTGCTTATTGAACAAACTAGCGCCAGCAAATAAATCAACTTGTGCACTAATTGAATTATAAACTGACAATGTTTTGACTAGTGGTGAATTAGAGTGATGAACGCTTCTAGATCTTGGGATGTGAAATAATACTTGCTGTCTTGATGTTACTTGTGGTACATGAAATGGAATGAAGGTAAGTAATTCTTGACAGTCAATATTTCCATTCAAAATTTTCCTCAATATATGTAACGAAATTAATGTTCTCCTGTTTTTCAAAGACGTGAAATTGAATAAACTTCTTAAATAGTGGGTTGAAATGTCAAATGGACAAAATACATTGAAAGTTTTATAATACAAATATCTTAGAAATTTATTTTGTACAATCTCAATGTGACGTGTTTGGTCCTTATAAAGGGGGTCCCAGATTACCGACGAATATTCTAACTTGCTTCGTACTAAACTTGTATACAACTTAATAATAACTTCAGGTTGAGTAAATAATTTGGAATTTCTAATAATAAAACCAAGCATCTTGTTAGACTGGCCTATTACTTTTGCAATATGGCTATTAAAAGTTAACTTGCTATCGAAAGTAATTCCTAGATCATTAATAGACGTTACAATTTCAAGTGTTGTTTCACCAATATAATACGTCGGATTTATATATTCCTTTTTCCTGGTAAATACTAGAACTTTACATTTCTTAACATTTAGGAATAATTTGTTGCTATCACACCATAATATAATATTATTAATATCCTGTTGCAAATCATTCACGTCACTGCATTTATATATGGTCTTATATAACTTAACGTCGTCAGCAAATAACAAACAATCAGAGGAACGAACCATTCCAGGCAAATCATTAACCATAATGAGAAATAGGAGAGGACCAAGATTGGAACCTTGTGGCACACCTGAAGAAGTTACAAAATTATGTGAAATTTCACTTTTAAAATAAACAGATTGCTGCCTATATTTTAAATAGGAACTTAATAGTTGAAGTAATGATTTAGAAACTCCAAACTGATGCAGCTTTATCAAAAGAATTTTGTGGTCCACCTTATCAAAGGCCTTTTCTAGATCCATGTATATTACATCGGTTCTTCTATTTGTGTCTAATGCATTGTAAATCTTTTGAGTAAAACCCAGCAAGTTAGTAATGACAGATCTGCCGGGCATAAAGCCATGCTGACATTGTGATAGCTCTACTTTAATATGGTCGAAAATCCTAGAGTACAGTATGTGCTCATATATCTTCGCTATAGCATTAATTACTGAAACAGGGCGATAATTAGCTATCATCTCTGAGTTCCCTCCCTTTAGGATTGGAGTAATTTTTGCCATTTTCCACTTTTCCGGGAAGCAGGATGTCTTTAAAGAAAGATTGAACAAGAAGGTTAATTGAGCAACCAGTATGTCAGCACAGCCCTTGATTACGTATGGTGGAATGCCATCAGGTCCGCTGGATTTCTTAGGTTTTAACTTTTTATTAATGACTGTTCTTACTTCATCTACCAGTATATGAGTGATGTTCAATTTATCAACCCTGGGAAGAACAAAAACTTCATTCAAAGAAAGATGTTCCACATTATAAGTAAAATCCGTGTTCACATACACCGATGAAAAGTACTCAGCAAACCCATTTGCAATGTTTCCAGGTGTATAACAATTTTCATTCAGTAGAAATGTGTTGTCACATGAACGTGATTCCCGCTTACTTTTGACATATGTCCAAAACTGACTAATATTATTCTTAACTCCATTTTCTAAATTATGAATATAAACAGCATAAGCCACATGTAATTTCATTTTCAATTCCGACCGAATCTGTCTAAATCTCGTATCGTAATATTTCGAAAATCTCCTTTTTATAGCACATTTCTTCTTTATTTTTATGGACTGAATAATATCACGCGTGAACCAAACTGGATATTTGGATTTTCGAATTACTTTCTGCTTTGGAACGCAGTTTTCGAAACATTTGTACAGCGATGCATAAAAGAAATCAACAGCAAGATCAATATTTTTGAAAGAATACAATAAACTCCAGTCGAAGTCTCGTATGTTACAATACAGCCGCAAAAAATCAGCCTTTTTAAAGTTGTAATATTCGCGATTAATTATCGGAGGCAATGGAACTTTTTTAACGGGCGGTAAAACTAAACAAAGTGCAGGGTGATGTAAGTCTTCAGATACTAAGGTGAATTCGTCATGCTTCAGTTCAACTTGAATATTATCTAATACTAAATCTAATGTCCTGAAATTACAATTTTGAATATTGTTACGTGATGTTAATCCAAGATATGAGATGAACTGAAATAGACGACGACTGGTCATTGATCCTTCATTAAAGTTATAACTGGCATTAATAACTTCAGGTATGTTGAAGTCACCGACAATAAGGCAGTCAGATGTTATAAGACCCTCTATGTTTTCAACGTAATTGAAGTATCCTTCATATACAGACAGTTTAGAAGAGGGAGTAATGTACACAGCATTTATGAATAACTTACGAGTATGACCCTGAATGTAAAGAGTTATTGACTCGCACCGTTGATCATTATATTTAGAACAAAGTTTGGATTTGTACTCCTTTTTGACAGCTACTAAAACTCCACCACCTCTAGTCTTCCCAGATAAAAACAGATCCCTGTCATTTCTGAACACTACATAGCGATCATCGCAGAACTCACTATCCATGATATCCTGACCCAAAAAACTCTCTGTCAGTACAATTACATCATAATCACTGCATATAAGATTTTTAAGAAATACAGCAGTTTTTGTTCTTAGGCCACGAACATTTTGATAATAAATTGTTAATTCATTCTCAGGCATCATCAAATATTAGTAGAGAATAATAAATATTTGAAAATAGAAGCAAATATTTACATACAAATAATTAAATAATTTCAAAGAAAAAATAAATAAATGTATAAGGAAATGCATGGAGATTAGAGCTTACTCAGGTCCTCATTATTACTAATGACATGTATAGGACTACCGTCTACCTTCCTAATCATAATCTTTCCACTTCTACTAACCCAGAGGTATTTATAGTCCTTTTCACGTTGCAACTGCTTCGCCTTTGCAAATAAAACTCTTCTAGCTGGGGCAAGTGATTGATTAATATAGATTGGGTTGGGAGTTGACATGCCGAGCTGAGTTGTGGATAAGGTTCGCTTGACCTTGCGCCTGGCGAGTAATTGCTCTTTATGGGTCCTTCTAACAAATTTAACTATAATTCCAGAAGTTGGACGATTAGAGACCTTTTTTAATCGATGACAAGCATCAATCATGTCCTCCTTCAAATCTAAGTCTAAAGCCTTGCCTATATTGATGACAGTCTGCACTACATCCTCATTAGGAGACTCGGGAACACCAAATATTTCAACAGTGTTAGACCTGGAATATTGCTCAAGGTCATCACACCTCATGGCAAGATTGTTTACCATGTTCGCCAGTCGCCTATTTTCGGTGACCAAATTGTCTATAATAGTTTGTTGCCTGTCTATTATTTCCTGTTGTTTACTAATAAGTTTACTGTTTTCATCCAGTCTCTCATGACAAACATTAATTGAATTGCCTAGTTGTCGCTCGATGTCAGTAGTAGACTTGTTTACACTGTCCAACTTCTCTTGCATAGTTAGCAGTAATTTATAAATATCACCCACAGATGGCACCACTGTCGCATCACTATGTAAACTCGTACGCCTCTTGTTAGAACACTGTTTACACCTCCACACCTGACCCTGTGACAACATATACTCCACATCCGTTTCCTTAAGATTAACACACTTGCTATGGAACCAATTACTACAGTCATTGCACTGAATCTTTGCTGTCACGTCTTGCCTAGGCACGGCCTTTGTACATTCCAGGCAGGTACTCATCGCTACACTCTTTCGATATATCGACTTGACTTGACAAAAGAGCGTGACAGTGAGGATACTCCGACACTTCAAGTTAATTAGGTTGGCAACACTGGTGTTTTAATGTTTACATACACATTACGACTATAAAACTGCACGATTAGGCAATTATATGAATATCTACCAATTTAATTTATGTATTGAATACTCCTATGCAACTTACTGCAGCAGTAGAAACATGTTTTAGGCGTCTAACTTCAATATACACCAGGAAATAACACAATTAATACGGAGCACGAACCGACACGACCTCAGCCAAGCATGACGTCACTTGATAATGATGAATGCGGGGAAACTATAAATGCACCCGAAACATATGGGGAAAACAAAATATACAATACAGTACTGTATTCAGATTTTTTTAAAATTTATTTTTTATTTTTATGAAAACCTTGCTGTACATCATTCCATAATTTGCTCTTTTCACCAAAAAAATAGTGTCTTTTGTTCCATCAAAGCTTTATTATACACTTAGGTATGCAACAAACCAAGGATAGCTAATGGAGCACGTAAGTTTCTGAATACAAAATTAATTACACATGCATGAATCTTCTCTACACACCTAAATACAATCTTTTATTTGCAGGTCAGACAATATTACAACTGACAGTACTCTAGAACTTCAAACATAGAGTTGGAGGCAAGTACTTTCCCATTTTAACACATTTGAGAACTATCTAAGGAGCACCAAATTACATATACGTCTCATAAAGAAGAATAGGCTGCCAGCATACCTACCATTCATTTTCTATAATCAAGACAAGAGACTATATCTCACACTTAACCTGTTTTTGGAAGTCACTTTAATACCATGTACAAACTCCCAATTCTTTATCTTTGTACAACAGAATGTATATCTTTTATTTGAAGAATTTTTTAACAAAATTTAGGACAGTATTGCTTTCATAACACATCCTTGAACTTTAAACAGATAGTTTTACAAGACATTTTAATTAAACTTTACAGTTACATCAAAAGTCAAGTAAGAGCTATGTATGAATCTTTTAACTGTGATAGCCTCAAACTATAGAATGTGTACTACGCAATATTTTCAGGATTTCTTATACTGGGTCCAAAACTTGGAGCACAATGTTGAGTGCAACGTATGTACTTGCAAAGGTAAAATCCCCTGAAGCTGGCCCAAAATAGGTTGAAACATGTTTGGTCAATGAATACTTGACCAGCTCATAGACAGAGGAGGAACCTTTGTATTGATTAGGAGTATCTAATAGTCTTGTAAGTATATAATTAAGCACTATCAATATGTATATGAAGCTGGTATTATGTAATTATCATAGCTTTGTGTTTCAGGCAAAACAAAGCCTTTTCTACACATGTCAGATAAATACATGTAAACGCAGGAAACACATTTAAAGTAGTGACTTAACGTGTAAACACATGGGGATGGAGTACGCTTAATAAAAAAACACCAGTGCAACATTTTGGCTGCAGCCTTTCCTCGACTTTGACCTCCACATTCATGACAGCAGAAACGACACTTCTGGACATTAATCCGATGAACCATCAGCAGTATCTCCACTACAACCAGTTTTCACCTTTATCACACGAAACCATCGCTACCATTCAGGCTTACCATCAGGGGCAAACCACTTTAGGACCGGAAACCCATGCTTCCTACAAGTTAAGGAAAGCCTACGCTGTTAGGAGTTATCCCACATAAATAACAGACCATGAGATTTCCTGAGTCATAAACTCTGTCCATATATTCCTGAAGCATCCTAACCCAGTATCCTTCCTTATCATGTATCATCCTGGTCTCAGCAAGATCAATCCTATTTTAGAACATCCTTCCTTACCCCCATACTTACGATCCTTTTCCGAAAAGTTCCACAGTCACATTCAAGCGCCCACTAACCTGAAAGATATTTTCATTTGCTACAAACTACATTTAAACCTTTTGAACTCCATTACCCTTAGTGTATGCTTCCTCCTCCACTCTGAATTCATTTCTGCACTATGAACAGCTGTTGGATGTGAACAATGCACTTTGTTCACTTTCAGTTACATTATTCACTAATAAATCATCCAAGTCAGTTGTTGGTTCATCATCACCACCACCACCACCACTGTCCACTAACTGTTCTAAAATACCCAGTTCTGTGTGAAGCCATGTTTACATTCAAACGACAGCATCTGTGAACTTGCATAAACATTCAAGAATAATAGAGCTTAAAAAAGTTACAATTCCCGCTAACTATTGTAAATAGGAAAACTTGTTCTCTCAGAGACTGTTAGATAGTTCTACAATACCAGAACACAGCACAGTCATACGAGCACTGAAAGTATGGGATATTGTCATGTCGAGTAAAGCTCGACATCGGAGCGCAAGTCTTAATATTTTTATCTCGAACCGCACTCGACATAGGAGTGCAAAAGGCTACCTACCAATACAAAATGAATACGTTAGCATTGCCATACCTGCAAAACTAGCAACTTGGATCTTCCTGTCCCCATACACACCCAGTTCCATCAAGAAGTATTTAGCAATTATATAAGTTTAAGGCCTTAAACATTTACTACCATGATCCCACCCACTTTTCCTTTTGAGATTTCCAATTTGGACAGAAATTGGTGCTCAGTTCTAAGGAAGCATCGAGCCTGAATATTAGATAACTGCTCCCGTTTTCTGTTCTCTTGTCTTCCTTATCTCACCCCTCATTTTAACTCATAACAGCTTCTACTTTTTAACAATGACCACAATCGTTATGCATACAGTATGAGTAAACAGTTAACTTACCAATCACCAAACCTGTATTCACTCTGCTGGAGACATCTTGCACAGCTTCACACACTTTATTGTAGAACTCCTGTGCTATTTCTGGAAGCTTGAAACGTACAGCAAGTTGTTCCACACAGGCTTCCTCCTCCGCATAGTTCATACCACCCCAACACCAGGTCCGGTCCGACGTGCTAAGAGGCTTCAGTTCCAGGTCGGCAGTAACCCGCATATTGCACACAACTTTGTGCACCTGTTCCCGTCGCAGGAGTAAACGGTACGAGCCCTGCTCAGGGTGTTTCAAGAGCTTCATCTCACCAACACCACGTTCCTTCCACTCCTTCGAAGATGCCTCGAAGCGATACAGCTTGGCACGATGACAAAATACTGTGCCAACATAAACAATAGTCTGAATATCCAAACTTGAAAGATAAGGTCCAAGAATATTATTTTTTTAAAAATACTTTGAAGCATCTTTGCAAAAAGGATGGCTCACAAACTGCATGTATTAATATCAGGGTGCAAAGCTGTGAAGCCATACATTTTAACAAAGAGATTATGCAATGTGAATTTATGCCCTTGGTGAAGAATTCGCCGAGTTCCCAAACCTGCACTACTTTTTTCATAATGGATAAGACCTACGCTAACAATTTATAGAAAGAAACAGAACGAATGCAGTGTTCTGTGCTCGTCTGACTTAAGAAGAGACGTAGCAGAAAGATTTCTGCACTGAATAATGAATGTAGAGAATGCAGCCTAAACTGAAGGGAAAGTGGGCAGAGGGAGAGGTCAGAACATTCTGTGCTAGCAAGTCGGTATCAAGACAATTTATTAGAGAACGGCAGGAGTGGACATGTGTAACCACAGTGCGGTGATGGCTTATGCCTAAAGAATGCAATGGAATTCTAAAATATATTACTTCATTATATTCAGTTTGCTTTTCCCCTTAATTCAAAGAACAAAAAATAGGTAGCTAATATAATTTTAAGAATAAGAGTTTGGTAAATTTGAAGTTTAATAAGAGGTACGGATGTTAAATTATTAATGATAAAAATGTTTATTTATAAAATTGGTATAATAATAGTTAAAATGATTAATCTGGTCAATACTGAAAATATTTTGTTTGCATTCTAAATTAATTTTATATCCCTCAAATATTCCACTTCAGAGTTTTGGACCTTGAATAAATATATTAGTCCTTTTGTTATTCATCTTAAGGAAAAATAATTCATTTACTTTTCAAGGGGAAGTTGTATATCACAGCTGGTTGAACTGTATGTACCACCCCTAAATTGACACTTTTTTCCTAAAAAAAAAAGGACAAAATAACAAAACAAGAATCATTAAATTTATTCAAGGTGGGAAGGTCTGAAATGAACACACAGTATATTAAATGTCAACATTAGTATGGAAAGGAAAACGCGAGTGTCAAATCAAGTCTTATAGAGATAAAACCATGAAAAAGAACACATAAGAAAGTGGTGGTGATTGTTTTAAGAGGAAGTACAACTAGAAAGACAAGAGCCACAAAGGACGTGGAAGTGAAAGACTCCTTAGACCTCCATACGTACTGTAATACCATCGGGGTCAGAAAAGAACAAAAGTTGACGACAGGTTGGATGGGATAGATGAAAGTGAGGAGCCTGGCACAAGTGGAAGCAATGTCACAAATAAGCTAAGAGCCCCTTGGTCACCAACACACGCTCCCAACTTAAAGCGTCCCTGGTCCCCTTTTAGTCACCACTTATGTCAGGCAGTAGATACAGTGTGTGTTATTCTACTGCCCCCACCCACAGTGGGAAATAAAACAAAGAACGACAGGTCAGTGTAGGAAGAGGGACCAATAGAAAGAGAAGATGAGAACCAACATCAAAAGAAAAGATTATCTCTGTATCCATACATGCTGCCATCTTCGAACAGATGGGCTCTCTCCTCATCAATCCCAGTTAGCTGGGCTGAGTAGCTACGACAGTAGAACGCTGGCCTTCAGAACAGAATTCGAACTGGTGAAAGTGAGATGTGGTAATGTTGGCACTGTTGTATGCCGATCACCAATTGAAATATAATTATAACTAACAATGAAATTACTGAGCCCAACTTGGCAGGTTCGACCCTGGCTCAGTCCGGTGGTATTTAAAGGTGCTCAAATAAACCATAACTCTTGCGAGACAACCTCCATGTCTCCAAAAACCACATAAGTAGTTACTGGGACGTAAAACCAGCAACATCGTTATTATTATTATTATTACATCCATCCCTTCTCAGCACAGATGATTTGTTTCTGAATCTCTGTTCCATTAGAAGGGTGGCAGACATAAAATACTCACTGAGGGGCTATTCTGATAAGTCTTTGGTCTTCATGCAGGAAGTGTAGAGTAAGAAGAAAGCTGGATTACTAGAAATGGGAAAAAACACAAGAAAGATGAATACAGGAGGTAAAATATACGGACCACAGGACAAACACAAAACTACACAAACGGGAAAACAGAAATATTGGAAAGGAAGATAATGTTATTGGCTTCAGGTTCCATTCACTACCTGTTTTTTGCTTTCGGAGATGCCGACGTGCCCGAATTTTGTCCTGCAGGAGTTCTTTTACATGCCAGTAAATCTACCGACACGAGGGTGACGTATCTCAGCATCTTGAAGTAGCACCAGATTGAGCCAGGATCAAACCTGCCAAGTCTAACAGTCTGAGCCACTCAACCCAGCTAACTAAATTCTGAACTTCTCATTGATTATGGGAAAAATAACGTTTAGTTAAATAGTGCTATAAAAATATGATCTTAAGTGGGAAGGGAAAATGGATTAAGGAGGATATGTTGACATGTATTTTAAAGCATAAGGACTGGGACCGATGAAAAGTAGTGTTAAGTGGCAAAATGAGCTAACTGAAAATGTACTAACGAGATTCCAATGTATTAAGTTACTGTTCGAGGTTGGACTGTTGTTTCATATACAGTAGAGCCTCGATTATACGTTCCCAGAAACTACGTTTTCCCGTATTATCCGTTCGAACCCGCAAGCATCCTAATTAAATCATGTTGTAAAATCCTGCATTATCCGTTCCTCGAAGAAACGATTTTCCGTATCAACCGTCCAGAAATTTCAGTCCCATCAACGCTAAATCCTCGATAACGCATTTTTCAAGAAACCGTATCTCATGAAAGGACAGCAACAACATACTTACGGAACTTGGTGTTTACGTCTCATCATAGCGGTAATTTGAGAAAGAAGGTACTATACCGGTAAAGCGATCAGCGGTGAACTTTTTTAAGGGACTACCTTAGCATCGCATTCTGGTGATATTGTTTAGAGAATCAAAATCATAAAGCAGAGTGTCCACAACAGTTGGAAGGAGACAGAGCGCATTTCGACAGCTCTACTGGAAGAAGGAACGAGTTTCGTCAAATGTTCGTACTTGAAAAAATTCTTAATTATGTCCAGGGCTAGATGTTTATTTTATTACTTTTCTTGAGTGTATCGCCGAACAGGTTTTCGGCACTTCCCTCAGGACACTGTATAGTCACCGAGTTTTCAGGCAGGAATTGAAACTGCTTCTTCTTAAGTAACACAAATTTAGTATTTTAATATTTTCGTATAGGATTATGTTATCAGGACCAGAACAGATGTTCCACCTTACATAGGCCTATATAAAACCATGGTAGGTTTTGGGATTGCCTATTACTATTTAGGTCCTAATGTAAGGCTGGGAATTCCACTTTTTTTTTGTGAAAAAAAAAAAAAACGCACTCGTTTAATTTGTGCACGTTACATTTAAAAACTTTGTATAGTTTCGAACTTGAACGACTTGTACAGTGAGATTCACAATTAAGTATTTATTTATTTTCCACCTAGTCGATACAATGATTGCTTAAGGCAATTTTTAATGGTCAAAAGTGGTACATGTTTCGTATATTATTAACATCTTCAGCCACATAACACTGTTTAGATGAAAAATATATAAAATTGACAAAGTAATGCTTTAGAGGAGGTGTCCTTAAAATTAACATAAGATTGACAAGACTAAAACAAACAAAAAACTCAAGAGAAAATATATAAATTATTTCTACAATAGAAAGCAGTCGTCAAGGAAACACTTGTACAATATTCCATAGAGAAATTGTCCTAATAAATATTCTTTTCTTAATAATTCATGAAACAAGATCAATTTATAAATTAAAAATTATACAATTTATAAGTAATTATCGAAATGAAGAAATCCTGATATCACAGTGCGGCTCTTATTATTAATGTAGATGAAAATATAACTAATTCCTATTTGTCAAATCTTATTAAGCCTGCTTTCCTTTGGAACAGTAACTCCTGTCATTCTTTCACAGTTTTGCGCCGGGTGTAATATTGGTGATGCGTTCTTCCTTGCTCTTGCACCTGAGGAGGTGGAGGAGCGGGGGATATAGGTGTGTCAAGAACTTCCTTGCTGTCACCTATAGCTTCAACTGAGGAGGAATAAGCTACAGATAGCCCTACAGCTTATTCCTCCTCAGTTGAAGCTATAGGTGACAGCAAGGAAGTTCTTGACACACCTATATCCCCCGCTCCTCCACCTCCTCAGGTGCAAGAGCAAGGAAGAACGCATCACCAATATTACACCCGGCGCAAAACTGTGAAAGAATGACAGGAGTTACTGTTCCAAAGGAAAGCAGGCTTAATAAGATTTGACAAATAGGAATTAGTTATATTTTCATCTACATTAATAATAAGAGCCGCACTGTGATATCAGGATTTCTTCATTTCGATAATTACTTATAAATTGTATAATTTTTAATTTATAAATTGATCTTGTTTCATGAATTATTAAGAAAAGAATATTTATTAGGACAATTTCTCTATGGAATATTGTACAAGTGTTTCCTTGACGACTGCTTTCTATTGTAGAAATAATTTATATATTTTCTCTTGAGTTTTTTGTTTGTTTTAGTCTTGTCAATCTTATGTTAATTTTAAGGACACTTCCTCTAAAGCATTACTTTGTCAATTTTATATATTTTTCATCTAAACAGTGTTATGTGGCTGAAGATGTTGATAATATACGAAACATGTACCACTTTTGACCATTAAAAATTGCCTTAAGCAATCATTGTATCGACTAGGTGGAAAATAAATAAATACTTAATTGTGAATCTATTGAAGTGCGATACGGACCATGAAGCTGATTTTATGTAATTGTACAGTGAGCGCGCTTTCCAGCTGAGCTCAAGTTTTCTAATAACCGTAAATTCTTAAGTTTTGATATTTTTTTCTCTTTCCAATTTGATTGTGATTATTTGACGGACAGGACTGAATATAATACATTCGAGAATTTGAGAATCAATACTTACATTCGAAACCATATTCTCGAGTTCAACATAACCTTTAGAAGTCGCTGTAGGCCTAATTTACGCAGTACAAAATTTCTATAAACTGACTACGAACAGTATACTGGTGACCAAATTACAATGGAATTGTTAAAGAAAAAGGGATTTAGCCATCATGTTGGGTGCTTTCGTATCCAATGTGCTTTATTTTATTAGAGTATTAAAAACTACTTGTACCGTAGTCTATTGTTGTTTGGCTTGGCGTTACGGGTCTTAGATTTTTCGAAGAATTTGGCTGATCAAAGTTGCTGAACTGAAAGAACAGGGGAAACTGACTGAACAACTTCAGTTTCCCCGGTAAAACTGAATGTAAAGTATCAAGATTTTTAAGTAGCGTACCGGTAATTCATGTTTAAAACCGGCCCCGTAGTCTAACTTGCCTGCCTCTCACCCGGAGGGCCCAGGTTCGATTTCCGGCCAGGTCAGGCATTTTTACCTGAAAATGAGGGCTGGTTCCAGGTTCACTCATTTTACGATTACCTACCTTTAATTGAGGAGCTATTTAATGGCGAGATGGCGACCCCGGTCTGGAGAGCCAGGAATAACGGCCAAGAGGATTCGTCAGACTGACCATGCGTCACCTCGTAATCTGCAGGCTTTCGGACCGAACAGCAGTCGCTCAGTAGGCAGAAGGCCCATTGAGGCCGTAGTTTGGTTTGGTTTAGCAGTGTTTATAGGATTAGAAGTATACATAACATTTCTTTTTTGTGATGTTTAGCCAAATTGTTGATGGTTCATTTATTCCCGGATGTTCCATTTTCCCGTGTTGTACGTTTTCTTTTCGTGGTCCCTCCCAAAACGGAGAATCGAGCTTCCACTGTACCTCATAAAAACTTTGTTGATATTTTTATTACACTGCAGTATTCTTTGTCAAGGTGACCTCTGATATACAGTTACTCGATCTGAAGTAAAATCGATCACACCACAAACGAAGACACGGAAAGGTCAACTGTAGTTGAAGATTCCTCCGAAACAAACTGCCAGATTTTAAGAGATGAGCTCAGGAATACTGAAAGAAAAATATAAGATGCTACAGAAATATGGAAACACCCGAACAACATGAATTTCGTGGAAGGTTACAAAATCAGCAATTCTTAATGTCTATTATACATGAATTACCAGTATGCAGGTCAACCATGAAAACACAGGATTCCCCTCAATTACAAAACAGTAAAGGAAATTTTTGATCTGACTAATGAACAAGATGGTTCTAAAGATTTCCTTGGGGCTCACTGAATACTGAGAGTGAAGAGATGATGTGAGGCACAGACCACCTTTGTAGTTGCTTTTAGCTGTTTGCGGAGAGGTAGACTATCAGTCCCCTTGATAAAGAATACTGTAATGTATTCTTAACATCGGCAACCTGTACATAAAATGATGACAGTTCAACCTGGAAAAAGAACTGAATAGTAGTTTCTGAATTATTTTACAAACCTTTCTCCTCCTCCTCTTCCCCAGTGCGCACCTCAATGGCATCTGGAAGTGCTATGATTGGCTCGTAGTGAGGATCATATGTACTGTCGTCGCCTCCACCTGTACCATCATCGTCTTCTTCCTGATCAGAATCACCACCCTTGCGAGGTGTGGGCGTTGATTTGGGTCCACCGTTACCCACTGTCACCGAGCGGGGTGAGCGGGTGAGAGGAGAGTTCCCAAAGATCGTGGCACCAGCATTTGCCCACTGGAAGGGTTTAGATGGCTCTGACCCTTCAATAAAATAAATAAAATAATTTAAAAATGTCAAAGTGAACATTGTAGAGTTATGAATGGTAATTTCCTTTTTACTTTTTTTTAAATTGGAAAGGGGAACCTCAAAATTGCAGAGGGATGAAAATGTGAAGAGGAACTTGCAGGATAAACACCATGACAAGTCGGTGTGGAAGGAGGGAGTAATATAGAGGAAAATACACAAGGCAGGTGTGTGCACCCCTCCCCCCCGCCACACACACTCTTTCTGATCAATCTCGATTCTTGTACATCCATTTCTTTTCGCCTCCTGATGAGCTCATTTCTATTTCCTAGATGAATCAAGAGAGTGGGCATCAAACCTCAAGGAGCTGGGAAGCAGAAAACAATGTTATTGAGGGCTGAGTAAAAATTGATGATAAAGAACTGAAATTGCTGGGGTAAGAACCCATTTATTTAAAGATGGTAGTGTATGAAGATGTGTCCTTTTTTTGTCTTCATATTTGTCCTCGTCTCATCTTGAAATTGCTGCCTCTTCCCACATGGACCTGTCAGCGTTTCCCCAGTTATGTGTTCTCCCAGGTTGGTAGTATAGTACAATAAGTGAAATCGAATCAAAATGAAGCAAAGCTAATAAATAAGAGCTCTCAGACAAAAATATGTTTACATCTGTCAGTTATCTGCTGGACTTTGCTGTACGGGGTGAAAGGTGGTTGGACTCAGGAAATCATCTTCATATACTGGACGTAACAGATGTGAAAGCAGCGAGTACGATTGCTAATAACATAAGGGAACAATGGGCAGGGGTTAATGGAAATGGGGTGATAAACCTAAGTTAGGAAGGATTTCTGTGAATGAAGCCGTATGTATGAAACGGTTTCCAGGGTGAAGTTACGTAAGGCAGGCGGAAGAGGGTAGGTTACAGAGAAGAATAAAGGACTCCGCTAAAGAAGGTAAGAGAAAGAGAGGGTGACCTTTTCTACTGATATAAGTGCTCATAGTTTGAATGAGATTTTATGTGAAGATAATTTTGTCGGGGGGGGAGGAGGAACCCCTGAAATGAGCTGCTGTCTATAATTTTAGGAAATACAAATTCTGCAGTTTTATGTTACACCATCACATGCTAAGAAGTCAGTAAAATGCCAATTTAAACTTCGGCATAGATTATCTTAAAACTTTTTGGGCGCACATTTTCCTCAGGAACTATTAAACATAGACATACAAAATTTTCACTGCTTTTTTGATAAATAAAAATACATATTGCTGTATCTTTTTTAGGACAACAGGTCCTATAGAAAACTGCTCAGGGTCTGCCTTTTCATTTAGTAAACAAAATCCCAAAAAAGTCAAGAAGGTTAATTATTCCTTCAATTTCAGATCCACAAAAGACATAGCAACAAATAGATAATCATGCACTTTAAGTTTCATTTTTACTGAAGGTATAGTCTGAGGAACGTGCACCTCAATAATGGTAATGTGACACATTAGGTGTAAGAAATATACTCACCGTTAGCAGCACATTTAAATGATAGGATTTATTTTAAAAAATTTATGTCCTAAGCAAGAACTGCCATTTTAATTTCTTCCACAAGTTACTGATAAATGGCTTTAAACCCAAACTCGACACCGTTGCCTACGTTATAATACAAGGCCTGGAAATAGAGCCCGTAAAACGCTATCGAAGTGGTCACACTGAAGTTCAATGCTGGGCCGCTAGGATTGCTTTCTTGCCCCCTGTCTACCAGGTTCGCGCCTTTAAACGTGTTTGTTAACCGAGTTGGTTGTGAATGTATTCATCTGATGTTAAGCATTCGCAGTTCCAGTCATGGTTTATTCACGAGACATTCAAGGTAGTGGAATTTCGTATCACAAGTTTCCAGTGAATGTTCAATGTTCGAAACATTACGCAGAGGAAGTATCACGAATGAGATATGACTTCCAGCTGATGAAATTAGACCTCTGTTCCTAAGTTTTGATCTGAGTTACATCATACAAATCGGGCGATCCCGAAATTTGTCACTGGACTTCTTTTGTAAACAATGCTACCGTGACTGGCGATCATTTGAGAGGCCTCTTCAAACTCAGAAATCTTAAATTAGGAAACCAACCAGAAAAATAATTTGTCCAACAAATTTGGAGAAAATGAATGTAGCAATAGCTAAAAATATTGTATTTTCCCCTGAAACAATCTCTGGTTTGAAAAGTTTGGAGGGGGTTTGTCCCGAGAGCATTAAATACAGTTTAAAATAAACCATTTGTTTTATGGAGCATTTTATGAAATTGTTTGATGCGCATGACGTCTGCAACACCTCACATGGGACATATTCCAGGAACGAGAACAAACGAGCATCTTTAAGTACTGAAGTTGAACGCCTCAGTTGGTTAATTAATGATTTCCTGTCATATATTACGAAAATTCAAATGCATTCAGAGGAAATAAAAAAGATTCACGAGGGAAATGTATCAGGCATAGATCGTGACTACCCAATCCACTATGGCCTGCGTAAAATACCTCACAAGTATACATTTGCATTATGCATTGACGTGGAACCTAACAAGCGATGACATCGAGCTCTTCTTCAGCTACCGAAGACACCAAGCGGAATACAATGACATGGTTCGTGTGGCAAAAGAACAGACTGTAAAGGCTGTCTAGAACGTATCTCTTCTCCAGCTACTCAAAGTCCAATATTGTGTCTTTTTCGTTTTCAAACCGGGCGAACTGGCCGTGCGCGTAGAGGCGCGTGGCTGTGAGCTTGCATCCGGGAGATAGTGGGTTCGAATCCCACTGCCGGCAGGCCTGAAGATGGTTTTCCGTGGTTTCCCATTTACACACCAGGCAAATTCTGGGGCTGTACCTTAACTAAAGCCACGGCCGCTTCCTTCCAACTCCTACGCCTTTCCTATCCCATCGTTGCCATAAGACCTATCTGTGTCTGTGCGACGTAAAGCCCCTAGCATATATAGAAAAAAAAAAATCGTTTTAAAGATCGAGGAGCCCTCAGATACCGAAAATCATTGTCTGTATCACTTCTGCAGTGAACGCCAGAATTTGTCACCTCCGCTACGCAGTACTTGCCCCGAAGAGAGTTACTAAAAGGTGTACTTTCCCCCCCACCCCGAAAGACATGTTCAACAGTGAAATTAAGTTTAGAAAGTGTAAAGACGACAAACCACCTCTTTTTCTACTATGAACATTTCTGAGACCTCTATTAGACAAGATTGGTTCGAGCCACTCAAGTAGAAGAGAGAAAGTTTTGAAACTTGGTAAGAAGCCCCTCAAAAGGAAAGTTTTGAAACTTCAATGACATATCCAAGCCAATGCAGCACCACTCTATAAATAAATTGTTGTCAATACTCGCAAAAACATTCAGTTCTTTTTACTTAGGATATATTTTACTTATTGACATATACGGCCATGCGAATACAAAGGGGCAAGAACGCGATCCTAGCGGCTGAATGGTGAACTAGGATGCCACCCGTTTCCATGAGTGCATTTCAAGGCCTTGTATTATAGCATAGGCAACGCTCTTACACTATACAATGAAACAAGATAACAAGATGCTTACCTGTGCTGCCAAATGTGGCTTCCGATGCCTTGCTAGCTACACTGGCAAAAGTTAAACTGTCGTTGATAGGTAGGAAAGGAACTCCCTCAGACTCCTTGGCCTCTGCCACTGTTGCTGGCTGTTGAGCAGGTGGTGGCTGCGAGAAAATCTGTCCTAGTTTGGGTTTAAACTCTGAGGTAGTCAGATCACTAGCTGTTGTTGCTGGAGGTGGTTTTGTGAATTCGAAGGTGAAAGGCTTTGATGGTTCTGCAGGAGCCGCAGATGTAAATGTACTCTTGCTGAAGACGAAAGAAGGTGTAGCTGTGCTAGGGGCTGTACAAGTCGCTTCATTCTCCGCAGGTCGCAAACCAAATACTGGAGTTGCAGAGACTGCACTACTGGTACTACCTGGCACTGTTCCAAAAATAGAGGCTGTTGTTGGTTTGGTGTCAGCGATAGCCTGTCCAAACAAGGAGGTGATCTTAGGGAATGCTGCGGGCGACTGACCAAGCAGAGGTTTGTCGCTTCCAAAGACAGATGTGGTGCTGGTGGTCGGGATCCGGGGTTGGGTGAAGGACTGGCCACTGAATAAGGAAGTTGTAGCTGCAACTGTAGAAGTAGTAGCTACTACTGTAGTTGTCAATGGCTCACTGACGGATGGTGTTGATGTGGTTGTTGAACTTAGAGTAAAAACAGAGGCAGTAGTTTTAGATCCAAAACTAAACAATGATGAAGTAGTAGTAGTAATAGCAGCAGCAGTAGTAGTAGTCGTTGTCGTAGCAGTAGTAGTAGTAGTCGTCATAGAAGGGGTCAAACTGAACGTGGACAATGGTGTAGATGACGATGTCTGGTCAAACACTGAGGCCGTGGTGGTCACTGCCTGGGTCCCCAGTTTGAAAACAGATGTAGTAGTTGATGCCCCAAAACTGAATGTGGTAACTGCGGTGGTTGCAGTCAAAGAACTAAACTGCTGAGCAGCAGTGAACCGCTGACCAAATATACTTGGCATGGGTCCTTCCTGAGTTGAAGGTACACTGAAGAGAGATCCCTTTGTACTAAGTCCAAAACTTGCTGGCTGGCCAAAGACAGGATTATTAGCTGCTGCACTGAAGATCGACGACACTGTGGTTTTGGGTACACTTGTAGATGCCAGACTTGGCACAGATAACTGCGGAGGAGATAGAACACATTTCTTTGGTTTATCATTAACCCCTGATGGAGTAGCGGTCTTGCTGGACTGCTGCTCCTGTAAGAGGAAATAATTACACATCAGAGTACAATATACAGAAAAACCTGTCTTAAACACATTTAGTAAGCAGAAATATGGCATTAATGGAAAATTATCTGTCTCTTGACGTGGGCATACCATGCAATGCAAACCACCCTGGATTAAGTGGGAACTGTAAAACACATGCCCAAATAGGCTCTTAAACAAAAAAATTCCAGTCCCCGCAGTGAGTCATTAGGCAGTATTTTAAACATTCTATACAGTCAGTGATGCAATCATTCAATCTTCTCCAGTCCCTTTCTTTTTGGAATTAACTGCTGGGTATTCCCTTGATAGACTGGACACTCCACTTTCCATATGGTATGCTGGCCGCTGGCAATGTAACAGAGCTACAGCAATTTGCCCTATGACAGAATGATCTGGATAGGGTTGATGTAATTTATGAGACTAAAGTTTCAGTGGAAAGTCAGCCTATCAAGAACACGACCATTGCAACTCAAGATATTCAGCTTGGCTGCTGGAGAATGTAAAGTACAGGACTGTATTGGTTTAAATAAAATAAAAGGTTACGATTCAATGAATAGGGAACATACTCTTATTTTCCAGTACACCTTAATTCAGTGGAAAATTTACTTTTCGGCAGAATTATTTCCCAGTCACTTGTGATTCAGCTGAAGATAGGTTTTACTGTCCTTTCCTGGACACTGCACACGAGAACATTTTCTATTCTTCCCATCAATTACACCTAGCCAGTCTTCTGAGGTTGAGAGCTTTTTACATTATTCACCATGAAATCCTTTTGTCTTTCATATAACCTTCTCCAATAAGCTCATGAAGTTCAATTCTATCCTCATGTGTAAAGTTTGAAATACACTTACAACATGAATTAGAAATGGTTGTTTTGGGCATTTTAGCTGGATTTATTCCTTTCGACTCATGGCAGGCATTTCGAGCGGTGGAGCCAACTGATGTTCCTTTTCCACTGGGAAGGGTTTGATTTTCTCCAGAGTTCTTTTCCTCTCCGTGACATCTGAAGTTCAGTGATGTACCACAGTAAGTTACTGTATGCACTAAGGGAATAATTATTTGATTGCTATGTTTAACAGTTCACTGTATTCTTAATTAGTACTGTTAATTTGAAATGTTCCAGGAGCTATTTTCCTAACCATGATAAAAATGTGCGTATGTCAATTGTTTTTCATAAAACTACCCTTGACATTGGTATGGGAGAATGGTGATACACAGAAAGCACTGAAACCATAAAACCGTAAATCTGACCGAATCCTAACTGGCTTCTGCACGTAATTAGTGGAAGGAAGGAACAAAGGTTCCGAAGGAAACTACTCAACATGTAGGTAGTTGTCGCAAGAGGAAATACCCTCATAAACCTGTAACTGTACAGGGTCTGGTACCACGTTTCAGGCATGTTGCATTATGTAAACACATCTATCTGTTTCAACACCTTCGCTCTAATATAGTCAAATATTTACAATATCCATGGATAACCATTCACAGATGCGAACGAAGGACGTGTGGATGCAGATAACATTTTGTATATCCAAGCAAGGTTGTAACTGTATGTTCTATACATGGATTTTAATGATAATGCATTCTCTACACTACTAGTATGACTACTTACATCGGCATCTGAATCTGGCTCACAACCACAGCAACCTGGACAAGGAGATTTCTGCTTATACGAGAAGAAGTTCTCGGGTAGCTTCAGTTGAAGAGCTTTAGCTCTTTCCTCAGGAGTAACTGTTAACCGGTAAACCTCCTGAACTTCACTTTCTTCAGGTTCTTGTCCCTCTGTAAAAAAAAAAAACTTTACTCAGATAATCTGAAACCCCAAGGGTCAGCAGAGAAGCAGGTTACCTTATTCCACATCTAAACCCTAGCAACAATATCAGTCATTGCTAGCCAGTAACACTGCAGATAGGAATAGACCCAGTAAAGGATATAAAATACAACAAAATAAAATTTAATACGTTGAACTTACTGTACTGTAGCCCTGATGAGAAGTTACTGCATTAAATATGCCTGCCTGAGGAACACCAGTCATTTTTAACTCTTTGAGAGGAAGATTTTTGAAGCAACGACATATCCCACATTTTAGGTTTTTGCAAACTCATAAATAAACTGCATTATGAATTACTGCACAAGACATATAGTACGAGTACAATGTGTTTTTGTTTTTTAATGGGATGGTTATACATTTAAAAAAATGAAAAATCACACAATGTTTATGGTTAACAATAACTTTTGTGAGGTTTTCCTCAAAATATTTTACTTTTCCATACTGAAGTGTCATTATGGTAGGTCATGTTCCAATTCCATTTCTGGCTTGATACCATTGATAATATAGTTGTTTGTCCATTGCTATTGCTTGCTTTAGCTTCCACCTTGAACCTTTCGACTAATGTAGAGGTCTGTTCGACACACTCACTCTACCTCAAAAATCGCATGTATCCTCGATATGGGATTTCTGATTGCTTGAAAAGTTGAATGTCAAAATATTTTGACAATTGCCTATGCAGAAAGGTGGATGCACATGTGCAGATCCCTCTTATCAAACCTTAGAACTTCTGTGAGTAATCTTTCTCCCAATACAGCTAGATATTCCATGGCATACAATCAACTCTTGCTACAGGTCTGTCCAACTATCATGGCATCAACAAGTACTGCAGATCATGTCAGCTGCAGAAGGTGAAAGTACTTGTATTCCCAACAGCAACATTGAGGATATCGTACGAAATGGAAACTGTCACGTCTCAGGTATTTCAGAGTTTAGTGCTGGTGAATCAAGGGTTGAAGAAACCTCAAGAGGATGAACGTAATACCAATACACACGTTGTTCCAAATGCTGTGTCACAGTAGAATGCTTCAAGTGACGACAGTGGGCATTTAGACATTTTTCCCTCCATACTATAGAACTATAACAACTGTGCGAGGCCTCTTGAAAGGCCTGGTGCAGGTCTTTCGAGGTGATACGTGACCTGCATGTATATTTTTCTGCGGTCATCAAATGCCTTCTGTCTGTCAGGATGTTCTTATATACATAAAAAGACCTTTCAACTACACATGAAGTCACTGGTGCATATTTCAAATGAGGAATGATATTGGAAGATACGTTCTCATTCTCGGGGAGTTGCATGGACAGACTGTTTTGGCATACATTTGAAAAAATTTTGTATCCTGGGTTCTTTTTCAGTACATCATTGTATTTTACTGAAACACACTCAGCAATTTCTCTCAGCACACACTCAATTTACTGATTGCATCTTCCACTATAGACATAGATTCATGGAAGGGCAATCCAGAAGTTTCCAGCTTTTTCATGCTGTTCGGAATCAGACTAAATAGCTTACAATGCATGAAGTCGATGAAGCCACCTTTGAATCTTAAAAGGCACTCATACACTGGCGCACAGACACTGCACTTTCGGGAGGAAATGTTTCCACCCCCTGAATTCACTGGTGGTGATTTTTGTTTTAAGAAGAAGTACGAGGTAATCATCCTCTCTGAACAAATTAGTGGAAAAGAAATATAAAATAATAAAATTATTTATTCAACAAAGGAATTTGCAAACGCAGTACAAAATAAAACAAATTTATTGAGTTAGGCTGGAAAATTACTAACGAATTAAAAAGGAACGCGTGTTCCCTGAGTAACAGTACACTTGTAATCTATATACCCTTGATTAACCCACTGTCACACATAAAGCGGATGAGATCAGCAGTAGTCGCATCATTGGTTAGTATGCGTTCGAGTGTTTCCTGCAGGATGAGGCTCCATCTTAGGCCGGAGAGATTGGCGCACACTGTGAAGTCGGCACCACAAGAACACATTGGGGGGGGGGGTCTTCCGCCTTCAGGAGATAAGAGTGTGTAAATTGAAAACGACCTATTCTAAGCCTACACAATACTATGGCCTCTCTCCGCGAAGGCCGGGAAGAGGACCGCCACACGGTAGTTTTCTTAATTGATCTCAGCTTGTTAGGAGTTCGGATAGTTAGCCACTCTGATTCCCAGGACGCCAAGATGGTTCGACGTAGCAGCGAACAAATATCTTAAGCAGGTACATTAACAGGTCTTGGAGGTAAAAGTACCGTTTCTTTTGCAGCTTCATCCACAAGTTCGTTTTCCGCAATCCCAACGTGGCTTGGAAGCCACGCAAAAGTGATTTTGGTGCCAATATCACTTAACCTGGCTAGAAGGTCGCGAATCTGCTGCACCAGGGGATGTTGTGAGAAACAGGCTTCAATAGACTGCAGAGGGCTTAAAGAGTCTGTACACATAAGAAAGTGGTTCCTTTCGTCACCCAGTGCAAACTACAGAGCCTCTAAGATGGCGTAAAGCTCCGCAGTATACATGCTACATACACTAGGAAGCGACGTCTTTGTGCTCATATCATCAGTGACGAAAGAGCAACCAACATTATCTCTGTGAAGATATGTTTTGCAGCTGTATATTGGTGAACGAAGTCCTGAAAATACCTCCCATAAACGGAGGAATCAGTGTTCACCTTGGGTCCAAGGAGTAGATCTAGACATATATCCACTCGCGGAACTAACCACGCAGGTAGTTCGCTAAAAGTTTGTTCAAGACAACCACCGATATCGAGATTCAAATCACGACAAGCTATCAATTCGAAACCCAACTGGCCATGTGGCATTTGACCGGTCTTCGTACCTCTGGTGGTATTGGGTACTAAAGATGGATTTACAGCTTGGATGTAGCAGCATTTCACTAATTCTGACAGCGAACGTGAAGAGTAGCTGCTGCCCCCTTATCCGTAAAGGTGGAACTCCTGCTTCAGCGAGTAGGCTGGGAATGGGGCTAGTATGGAAAGCTCCCGTTGCCAGCCTAACTCCACTATGGTGAATACTGTGTAAAAGGCTGTGTAGATTTTGATGCTGAGCCATAAGCCGCACTTCCATCGCCAATTCAGGAGAAGACTGTTGCCATGTAAAATCGCAAGTCTCTTCATGCAGGCAACCTTCAACTGACGGATGTGGGGCTGCCACGTTAGTCTCTTAACAAAATGGAGACCCAAGAATCTGAAGGTGTCTACCACGGGAAAGACATTGTTTCGCAAGCGGAGCTCTGGTTCAGGACGTAAAAGTCAACGTCGACAGAAGTGTACAACCGAGGTTTTCGCTGCTGAAAATCGAAAACCATGTTGCAGGGCCCATCTATCGACTCTGTTAATAGCTTGCTTTAGCTGTGTCTCAGCTGTAATGTAGAGCTAAATCGTCTACATACAACGAAGGAACGACTGCGGGCCTAGCAGCGGCGTGACACTCAGTACAGATTGCTGAGGTACTCCATTTTCCTGAACGTAATATTGAGAAAATGCATTCTCTACTCAGCCTCTAAAGAGCCGGGACATGAAGTTCTCAATGAACGTTGAGAAATTTCCCCGAAATCCCCACTGGTATAGAGTGGAGAGAATTCCATATCGCCAGGTAGTATCGTAAGCTTTCTCCAGGTCAAAAAACACGACGACTAAGTGTTCCTTCCAGAGAAAGGCCTCCTGAATGGCACTCCAGTCTGACCAGATGATCAGTGGCAGACCAATGAGAGCGAAACCGACGCTGGTAGTTAGACAAGATACCTTCCTTTCCAATGGCCCACACAAAACGCTGGTTAACCATCCTTTCAAATAGCTTACAAAAGCCATTTGTACGGCATATTGGCCTAAACTATCCAGAAGTTTTGGTATCACAATTCCCTCATGCCACTGAGATGGAAAGACTCCCTCACTCCATATTCTGTTGAATACGGTGAAGATATCCTTGAGACATCTGTCACTCAAATGCTTAAGCATTTGATTATGGATTTTGTTCGGTCCAGGAGCAGTCCCTCTGCATAGCGCGAGTGCACTCCGCAACTCCCACTCCGTGAAAGGCACGTTGAGGGATGTGAAGCACTAGAGGCGAAAGAGAGATGGTGTGCCTCTGCTTTGCGCTTAATTGGTAGAAATGCAGCGTCATATCCCCCAGAGGTGAACGTATCTGCAAAATATGTGATGTGGTCTACAATGACTGAAGGAATCTTAACAATATCTCCATTAATGGAGATAACGGGAACTGAGGGCACACACTGTACTCCGATAATACGGCGGAGTTTTGTTCACACTTATGATGACTGAGTATGTGCCATCATGGAAGACGCATACTTTTCCCAAGTAGCTTTCTTACATTCTCGAATCAAAAAACAGGCTTTCACGCGCAGACGCTCAAATGTGATAGGATTTGCCATTGTAGGATTCCGACGATAGTGCATAAAAGACCGTCGGCGATCACGTATGGCTACTGCAATTTCGTCCGTCCACCATGGGACCTGTTTCCGGCGACGAATACCGGACAAGGATGGAATTGTTTCCTCTGCAGCAGTCAAAATTTCAGTAGTAATGGAAGAAACAGACTCCAGCATACCTTCGGCCATCACTGCGCATTTCGAAAATTCTGGCCAATTTGCCCGCTGAAGTAACCAGAGTTTTGGTACTTCAGACTGTCCTAGATTCAAGAGAGATAGTGACTACTTTCCCATAATTCTATCACAGAAGTCGTCGTGTACTTGCCACTGTAGCAGGGGAACTAGCGCACAGCTGCACAAAGCGACATCCAAGTGTAAGAACGTGCCATGTGCGCTGCTGAAATGTGTCGGTTCCCCTGTATTAAGCACACACAGATCAAATAGGTTCATCAGTCGCTCCAGCATCCTCCCCCTAGCACAGGAAGACTGAGAACTCCCATAGTGTGTTACAGGCGTTCACGTCTCCCAGCATGAGGAAAAGAAGAGGCAACTGAGCGATCAAATCTTGTAGTGCACGCATTTCAAGATCGTAGTCCGCTGGAAAGTACATATAGCACACTGTTGTCATTACCAGCAACGGAGTGCGAACTGCAACAGCATCTAGCCGAGTACGGAGCGGTACTTCTTCGCTGAAGATGTCTGAGCGAACTAGGGTAGAAACGCCCCCAGTTGCTGCGCCATCCACAGCTACTCGTCTTTAGAGTAAAGACGAAATCCTCTCAGTCGTGTCGTGTCCAGGTCTGAAACGTGATTCCTGTAGAAAGACTATGGAGGCCGCGTAGACGGTTATCAATTGAAGTATCTCAGCTAGGCGACAGTAATAAGTATTGCAAGTAATCAACTTCATTTTCCGTATCAAAATTTAATCTCTAAGTTTTACAATATTTAAAATTCTTCCACCGTCTTGATACTTTTTGTTTTTTAACAAGTCTCTTAAACATCAAATAGTAAACCTCTTTCATCAAAACAAGCCACACCTCTCCACCTAACAAGTGACGAAAGACGTGAAAACAACCGGATGCCGTCTTAAGACAAACTTTTTACAAACTGTTCTACAGAAATACTTCATTCAAGGATCTACAAGTTTCCACAATCAATGATTTTATAGATAAACTCACAAGACTCATAGTGAAACTATAATTTTTAACCCAATCAGTGTTTTTAATAATAAGTTTTTAATAATACGTTATAGTCCAACTAACAATCGCCTTCAATGCAACCTCCCCTCCCAACCCCACCCATCCACCCACATGCGCATGACTAACACTTGTTTTTAAGGTTTTAAAGTAAATTGTGAGATCGTTCTTAGTTATTTTTACCTATGCTTATTGTAAACAGCTGATAATGAATGCAAAGCATTCGAAATATGTTGTGAATTTGATTTTAATGTCTGTTTAAATAGCCTGAGGCTAAATAAAAGAGAAAGTATCGATTAGGTGGAATTTTTGCTTTCATTAATTATTTGGAGTAATATTTCAGTTCCACTGCAATAGTGCCAATGTGTGGATAGATAGCGCCTCGAATTCAGAGCAATTTCTTGCCCTTCGTTTGATCCATTACCGCCGTCTTTGTCGGTATCTTTGTTGTCATCACCATATAAGACAAGGAGTGGTTGAGGCTTCATTGTCTCCTCAGGAGGAGGAGGCCTGGTAACCGGACACTCAGCGGACAGTGATCTCATTGATCGGGAACAGTGGGCCCTCTTTCTGGAAGAACTAGGTTGGTGCCTCTCGCTTTTGCCCACTGTTTGTCTTTTTCGGAGGAGAGCAGGCAGATGGCTTGCCGGATTTCTTCGGGGATCCTGTAACCCCCGATTGAGTTGGAGAAGGCTTCTTCTCCAATTTCTTACGGGAGCTCTGTGGCTTCACCTCTCCTCCTTTATGGTCTGGGCATTGGAAGGAGGGCTGGACTTCAGCCCTATTTGGGGATGCCTTCCCCACCCCGCCCTGTTGGGGGAGGACTTCCCAGCCGAAGGGGAAGGATGTCGGCGATAACGGAAGTTCCGATTTTTCTGCCATTAAAACTCCAGTTTCTTTAGGGATCATATTTTGTTGCCGACTTTCTGATGCATTTTCAGTACTGGTGTTCTGTACAAAACTGTGGAGTGATCCGCACGTTTGCGACCTTTTCAGCGAAGGAGATGGAGAACTCCAGAGCATTACAAGTCATTACTTTAATTTAGAAAAGGTATACATTTATTATTCAACCTATTCAATACATACAGTACCAAGTTATGTGGTTAAATGGACATAAAAGATTTGAATATTATGGACATGTTTCGCCCTTCTTATTGGGCATCATCAGCATATTAACTAATCTTAAAACAAACATTTTTAAAGAAACGATAACAATTGTAGTTTATACGAATTGAGCTAAGATTTGTTGTGATATTATAATTTATGGAACAGTGGTTAAGAAATATGATATTGGGAAGTACAAGCACATGTTAAAATTACTGTAGACTAATTTAAAATCTTGTCTAAAAAAGTATTTGTATTGATATAAAGTTCTAAAATCGGTGTATGTCTGGAACTGAAATGGATCCTCTTCATTGTGAAAGTCAGCATGTATTTGCTGCGGTAGCTGCTAACGTAGGTCAGAATGGTGAATTTTGTTTATATTATACGTTCCAACATTAAAAGATAGATTGAATAATAATTAACTGAATAATAAATGTATACCTTTTGTAAATTAAATGTGAACTCCAGAGCAGCCACAGACTTGAACTTCCTCCAGGTGTCAGGATAAGATAGCTTATCTCCTGGATCTTATTTTCCTGACTGAATGTGGGGCACTCCTTTGAGATTGGAGCATGCGCACCCGGGCAGTTGACACACACAGGTGCAGTCAATCCCAGCATGCTCGCACTTCCCACACATTTTACAGGTCGTTGTACCTGTACATCGCAATGAGGTGTGGGCAAACTTTTGACAGTAATAACACCTCATTGGTGCTGGAATATACGGACGAACATTCAGACTATACATTGCTACTTTTATCCGTTCAGGTACGGTTTCGGCGTCGAAGGGAAGGATGAAAGCACCCGTATCGAGTAGCTTATCACCCACACGCCTCTTCAACCTCTTCACGTCTGTTACACCCCGACGTACCGAGGTACCGGATCATAGTATCATCGGAAGACTTAACCACATCCCTGTGGAATATAACTCCCTTGTAGGAGTTAAGGGTTTGGTGCTTCTTGATTTTCACCTCTACCTTTCCGAACAACTTAGCTTTAAGCAGCCGTCTGGATTGTTCAGCCGTAGATGTCTTTGTAAGTATGGATCCATCGTGGAGCTTGTGCATCTCGTCGACTTCACCAGCAACAATTTCTTCAATCAAATTGCTGATCATGAAAGGACATTCATCAAGAAAATTTACCACTGACCCTGGAAGCAACCAGGAATCGAAGAAGACGTTCGTCACTTACATATTCCACTGGAACTGGAGTATACCGCTTGCGTTTTTTGCCAATCTTAGACGCAGTTTTTTGAAGGGTGCCAGCCTTTGAAAAAGAAGAAAGAAGAGAGAGGTTCCGTTTTTTGGTCCCACGAGTACTCCGGAAATATCAAGTCGACCATCGGCAGAGCCAGGGAGTAGTACCGAAGTCAAGGCTATATACTCCAGAAGGCGCCTGGTATCTGGAGGGGGTCGCTAAGAACTACTCTCCCAGTAGTCATGCATCACCTCGCCATGACCCCAAACTTGTGGTTGGGGGAGGATAAAACCTCCGTACAAACCTATTCTGCCAGAGGCTGAAAGGGTTGCCAGACAGGAAGAGTAATGAAATTTAAGGTGAGAATGAAGGGTAGAAATAGTGGTGAAGAATAAAGAGCACATACACCTCTCAGGCAACTCGGGGGACACGCTAGTCTGGCTCTACACCGAGGCCAATTCAGCACGGGTAACCCCGAGTTTGCACAGCCCTCCGGATCAACAAGCACACAAGCCCCCGCACCGATGTCAAGGTCATGGTGTCCCCAGAGGGGGGCCTGACTTCACTGCTTCAAAACGTTCATTAAAGAAGTTCACAGCTTCTATCCATGTTCCCCATCTGGTGGTTACAGGCTGTGGAGGTAAAGGCACATCTGGTAACAATTTCTTGTAACACTGCAAGCTACGGGGGAGATTTGCAGAAAAATTGTCTTGCTGCTGATGGTAAACCATTCACTTCAGGTAATTTTTTAAAAATGTAATCCGTGCCAAATCTGTGAAGTGGACCGTATTGGGGCAAAACACAGACAACACAACCACAGCTTTTAGCATTTAGGATTCAGAATCCTAGTAGAGTACCAACAAGTTTTCTTCATTAATCATTACCTCTAAGTCTTTTGTTAAAGAATCGCAAAATTGTAGCATGATTTGTCTGTTCCAGTGGTTTGCAGTAAATTAAATAAGACTTACATGGAGCCTCTGGATCCAAATCACTTGGTAGGAGATTTGCAATGAAATCCCAAAGCATCGGTCGACTCGTCAACGGCGATCCACACATATGAATCGCCAAGTTCAGCTCTAATAGTTCCCATCGTATCAATGTTAGCACGAGTTCAAATAGTTTTTCCAGAGTGTTGATTCATCCAGAAATTTGAAGTTGCAATATTTGCGTAGGAATCCTTGAAACTTCAGCACTCCAAGTTTATACCAAAGTACGTTTGCAGCAACCACTGTCATGCACAAATCCTTATTAAATTCAAAGGTAGAAGACAAAGAAGGTTCCAGCACCCCTTGTGTAAGAACAACTTGTTTCTTCAACAGAGCACATTTTTTATTTCTCGCATGAAGATCAGTTTTTAAATGCTGTTCTGACTGACTTCATGGAGCACTCAATAAGTTTGTCACACACTCCACATGGCATGATTTTACCGTCATTTGTAATGGCATCAATCGAAAACCAATCTTTGAACTTTGATGCTAGTTTGGATGCAAATGGTGCCATAGCGATTCGCTAACTGACTCAGAATATCGTTCGAGTAAGTGTTTTCTTTTACCGGTTCTTTTTGCCAAGCAGTCATCCCACCTGCAGGGTAACTTTCACTTTGTGTCTTTCTCCATAATAACAGCGACATGTCGTTGACCCCTCTTTCACACTGTACTGTTACTTCATCAACATAGCTCCGGGACGAGATTCTTGGACACAATACTTAATTTTAAATTATTAAATTATTTTTAAATGTTAGAGATGTGCAGGCTTTTAAAACTATTTCCAAATGTTTTAAATTGATGTAAAGTTAGTGAAAAAAATTGTGTTTTCTTTCAAATACACAATATCATTCAGAATACTTAAAATATGTATTATTTATCAAAATATTTATTACACATCGAAATATGTAAAGATACGTAATTTTGAACTCCTGGAATAATGGTCGTTTCAGTGCGATTCGCCAACATTTTAGCTTTTGTTGTAGCTACATATATGGAAACAATATGCAATTGCATATAATCCGGGCTCTACTTACGACACATTAGATTTCTATTAGAGATGTTTAGAACTTACGAGTTTGATGTGTAATATTAAGTAAAGAGATCCAAAGGATAACTGGTAGAGAGAAAAAGCCAGTGAGGAACAAGACAAAAAATTCGTACAACAAAGTACCGGTAGTATTGTGTAGTAGTAGCTTATATTAATTACCTTGTTGTGTGAGTTTTGTGAACTATCACAGACAATATTTCTTTCCTTTCATTTTTATAGGCAATATTTCTTTCCTTTCATTTTTATTTGCACAGAATAAGTTATTTTATTTTTCCCTTTTCTTCCCATTATTCCGTAAATAATGGCTAAGCAGTGCAACTGTAGGAACTGCGGGTGTGGCCAGGCATTAAGGAGTATGAGGGAGGAGTTGGAGAGTTTGAGGGAGATAATTAGGATTCTCTCAGCCGACAGGAAGGAAAGTAGGCCTCCCTCAAATAAAGTACAGGATACAGTAGGTGTAAAGGAAGGATGGGAAGGAAATGGGGGAATTGTAGAAGACATGTGGTCTAATGTTTTAAGGGGAAGGAGATTGCAGGCTAAGGGCTCTGATCAGGATCAGAATTCAGGACAGGTGTCTGTTAGAAATCGGTACGAGTCACTGCAGGTAGAACAACCAAGGGAAGCTGAGGAACAGGGAACTGTCGCTGATATGTGTGGAAGTAGGAGGAAGGGAAAATGTAGGAAAGGGAAATGTAGATAGATAGATAGATAGATAGATATGATTTATTTTAACTGGCAAAGTTAGGGACAAGTGTCCCTGTCTTACACTTAACCAGTAAAATACATAATTAACATAAAAATATAGAACATACTGAATAAATGAAAAAGAGACTGAAACAAATTACTACGCTACTATGCTATCCTGCTGTACATAAAAATAACTATTATAATACACAATATAAATTAACATTTTGCTTCCTACGAAGAAATTAACATACAACAAAGAACGAATTACAATTTCAATAATAATAATAATAATAATAATAATAATAATAATAATAATAGTGTAATGTAGTGTTGTGGAAAGGAAAAGACAGGTGGAACAGGGTCATGGGAGGGAGAAAAGGGAGGAGGAAGTAGCTTCTGCAGCAGTGAGAGAAGATAAGGCTGACCAGGAGGGGAGGGGATCAAATGAGGTGGGTAGGGTTGAGGCTCTGGTCATGGGGGATTCCATCGTTAAGACCTGTGGGGAAAGTGTGTGGAGGAAACGGAACCAGGGTAGAGTGTTATCCAGGAATTAGGTTGAGGCAGATGTTCAGGAAAGTAGAAGAGAAGGAAGAGGGAAAGGAGAAGGTGGTAGTGTTTCATGTTGGTACTAACAACGTAAGGCAAGCAGGTATAAGTACCAACATAGTTGGGGATGTGTGGGATCTGGTAAATGCAGCATGGAGGAAGTTTAAGGAAGCGGAGATTGTTATCAGTGGATTACTCTGTAGGAGGGATACTGACTGGAAGGTGATTGGGGATTTAAATGAGACTATGGAGTGGGTATGCAGGAAACTGGGAGTGAGATTTCTAGATCGTAATGGGTGGGTAGGAGATAGGGATCTGCGTCCACATGGCTTTCACTTAAATCGCAGTGGTACATATAAGCTAGGAAACTTTTTTAGAAGGGTTACAGGCAGGTACATTCAGGGAAACAGGGTGGTCTAGGGAGCGGTGTTAAGCGAACAGAGAACTGGAAATCAAGTAGGGATGACAAAAATGTTAGTCCTCAACTGTAGAAGCATTGTAAACAAAGGAATCGAATTAAGTAATTTAATAGATATATACTTACCAGATATTGTAATAGGAGTTGAATCATGGCTGAGAAATGATATAATGGATGCAGAGATAATCTCACGGAACTGGAGTGTGTATCGTAAAGATAGGATAGGAATGATGATGATGATGATGATGCTTGTTGTTTAAAGGGGCCTAACATCGAAGGTCATCGGCCCCAGGATAGGAATGGTAGGAGGGGGAGTATTCGTTCTGGTGAAAGAAGAATTTGTAAACTACGAAAAAAGTTAAGGAAGAAAAACATGAAATTCTGGGTGTAAGGCTCTTCTCTAAAGATAATAGGCAACGTGATGTCTTTGGAGTGTAGAGACTGGGAAAGGGTAGCGCTGACGCCGATTCAGAATTATTTGATAAGATAATCAGCTATGTTGGAAATGATATGGAAAGGAATGTGATAGTAGCAGGTAATCTCAATTTACCAAATGTCAATTGGGAAGGTAATACGAACGACAGGAGGCATGACCAACAAATGGCAAATAAGTTAATATGGGAAGGGCACCTGATTCAGAAAGTGATGGAACCAACTAGAGGGAAGAATATTTTGGATGTGGTGCTGATAAAACCAGATGAGCTCTATAGAGAAACCAAAGTAATAGATGGTATTAGTGATCACGAAGCTGTTTTTGTCATAGTTAAAAATAAATGTGAAAGAAAGGAAGATATTAAAATTAGGACTATTAGGCAGTATCATATGGCTGATAAAACAGGCATGAGGGAGTTTTTATAAAGTAACTATGATCGCTGGAAAATGGTAAATAAAAATGTAAACAGACTCTGGGATGGGTTTAAAGCAATTTTTGAGGAATGTGAAAATAGGTTTGTTCCTTTAAAGGTGGTAAGGAATGGTAAGGATCCACTATATTATAACAGAGAAGTAAAGAGACTACAAAGGAGGTGCAGACTGGAAAGAAATAGTTAGAAATGGTTATGGAAGTAAGGAGAAATTGAAGGAACTTACCAGGAAATTGAATCTAGCAAAGAAGTCAGCTAAGGATAACATGATGGCAAGCATAATTGGTGGTCATACTAATTTTAGTGAAAAATGGAAGAGTATGTATAGGTACTTTAAGGCAGAAACAGGTTCAATGGTCATTCCAGGAATCATTAATGAACAAGGGGAGTGTGTATGCGAGGATCTTCAAAACACGGAAGTATTCAGTTAGCAGTATGTAAAGATTCTTGGTTACAAGGATAATGTCCAGATAGGGAATGTGAGTAACACTAAAGAAGTGTTAAAATTTACCTATGATAATGATGACATTTACAGTAAGATACAAAAGTTGAAAACTAGAAAAGCAGCTGGAATTGATAAGATTTCTGGGGATATACTAAAGGCAATAGGTTGGGATATAGTACCATCTCTGAAACACTTATTTGATTATTGTTTGGTTGAAGGAGCTATACCAAATGAATGGAGAGTTGCTATAGTAGGCCCTGTGTATAAAGGAAAGGGTGATAGACATAAAGCTGAAAATTACAGGCCAGTCAGTTTGACATGCATTGTATGTAAGCTATGAGAAAGCATTCTTCTGATTATATTAGACATGTTTGCAAATTTAATAACTGGTTTGACAGAAGGCAGTTTGGATTTAGGAAAGGTTATTCGACTGAAGCTCAGCTTGTAGGATTTCAGCAAGATATAGCAGATATTCTGGATTCAGGAGGCCAAATGGACTGTATTGCGATTGACCTATCTAAGGCATTCGATAGGGTAGATCATGGAAGACTACTGGCAAAAATGAGTGCAATTGGACTAGAAAAAAGAGTGACTGAATGGGTGGCTATATTTCTAGAAAATAGAACTCAGAGAATTAAGAGGGGAATTCCTCAAGGCAGTATTATTGGACCTTTGTGTTTTCTTATATACATCAATGATATGTGTAAAGAAGTGGACTCAGAGAGAAGGCTGTTTGCAGATGATGTTCTTCTGTACAGAGTAATAAATGAGTTACAAGATTGTGAGCGGCTGCAGGGTGACCTCGACAGTGTTGTGAGATGGACGGTGGACAATGGTATGATGATAAACTGGGTTAAAAGTCAGGTTGTGAGTTTCACAAACAGGAAAAGTCCTCTCAGTTTTAATTACTGCGTTGATGGGGTGAAAGTTCCTTTTGGGGATCATCGTAAATACCTAGGTGTTAATATAAGAAAAGACCTTCATTGGGGTAATCACATAAACATGATTGTTAATAAAGGGTACAGATCTCTGCACATGCTTATGAGGGTATTTAGGAGTTGTTATAAGGATGTAAAGGAGAGGGCATATAAGTCTCTGGTAAGACCCCCACTAGAGTATGGTTCCAGTGTATGGGACACTCACCAGGATTACTTGATTCAAGAACTGGAAAAACTCCAAAGAACAGCAGCTCGATTTGTTCTGGGTGACTTCCGACAAAAGAGTAGCCTTACAAAAATGTTGCAACGTTTGGGCTGGGAAAATTTGGGAGAAAGGAGACGAGCTAATCGATTAAATGGTATGTATGGAAATTCAAAGTTCCCATGGAGGGAATTAGATATTCTTCCACCAATAGAGCATATAAAAAATCTGATCAAAAATATGTTCCGAGCTGTCAGGGAGAGATGGCGTGGGAGGACATCAGTAGACGAATAAGTTTGAGTGGTGTCTTTAAAATTAGGAAAGATCACAATATGAAGATAAATTTGGAATTCAAGAGGACAAATTAGGGCAAATATTCATTTATAGGAAGGGGAGTTAGGGATTGGAATAACTTACCAAGGGAAATGTTCAATAATTCTCCAATTTCTTTGAGATCATTTAAGAAAAGGCTAGGAAAACAGCAGATAGGGAATCTGCCACCTGGGCGACTGCCCTAAATGCAGATCAGTAGTGATTGATTGATTGAAACATGTATGGTGTATGAGGTGATAAAAAATAATTTAAAAACTAAGTACTGACAAGGCTGACTTTTATCAAAGGTACATTTTTGGAGTACAGTGGGAGTATAACAGTTAGTTAGTGTATAAATTAAATGTTTATATGGTTTTGTGTGTTCTTAAGCAATAAATAAGTTTTACAGATTGTTGCCACAAATGCATGTAAGTGGACTGAAAATATTATTTCTTAGCCAACGAGTAAAAAGGGTAATATTTAATTGCAACTTAAAACATTGGAAATTAGTACTTACCTTCACTTATATCAGTTACATTGAGACCACCCGAGTCAGTAGAAATATCCTCAAACAGGGTCCTTGCCACACCTGAAATAAGACAAAAACAATTAAATGCATGAATAAAAACTCTTTGTTTTAGAACTCAACTTCACCCCCAACAAACATCCAGTGAAAAAGGCCTGATGATCTTTCCTCTTGGAGAGCAACTGCTAGGCTGAGCCATTAGGATAAAAGTCTAAATGTGATAACCACTTGCTGGATCTCTGACCGACTAATAGGAGGGCTGACATCATAGCCATCAACAGAAAGGACATTTATCCCTAGTCAGACATCGACCTTCCTATAAAATTTTTGAAAGTTCCATTCTGCAAAATCCACAATAGAGAAATGGGAAAGTTAATATCCACCTTTTCAATACAATATATTACGTGAAGGTTTACATTTAAAACATCATGTTTATTTACATTTGGTACCGGTTTCGACAATGTTTGATGTCATCGTCAGCCAGGACAACTATACAAAGAAATAGAAAGAACAGTAATACATATACTGAGGGACTCTCTACAAATCATTCACTTCCATCTATACCTGAGAACCACCCCACTAAACGTAGAAAAAAGAAAAACAGCATTAACTATTAAATTTCCACTTTCTTTTATGTTTTTAAACTCCATTGAAATCCTAACTGTATTCCAGATCCGAATGATCACCCTCATTGGAGGACGGATGATTTAATTTCTTTAATAAATCTCTCCCTCTGACCAGAAGTTGAGCAAGCTTCTTTAGTATCCCTTGGGTTCGTGTTGATTTAAGTCCAAATCCTGAGCGAATCCATCAACGTATTCTTGAAAAACAGACGCAATCTCACCTGAAGTATTCAGTCAAGATACCGATAGGAAAAATGTACACTTAATAAAAGAACTATATACTCTAGCACAAAGAGTAGAATTTAGTTAGCTAAAGATTCAATGCATCAGTAAGCGCGAACTGAATCTCACGGAGGTCAATTTTCCCCAACATGAGACAGGGACAAACCCAAAACGAGAAGGACAATCTTCATACTTTGCAATCTTCAAACAGACTGACTTATCAGTCCCTGTTCTACATCCATTTCTTCTTGGTCCCTTGTTTCTATTTCCCAGCTTTTGTAAAGATGTATCTGGATTTTCTATCTTCTTCTCAGTAGCATAACTCATGTCTGAGTATCGAGATCTCAAGTTTATTTTATTATGCAATGGAGTTTACCAGTAGTCTGCGTCTGGATAAAGGGAGAATAAGGGAAGAGACATTAATACAAATGGTAAATGACTGGGAATAAAGGGCAAACACAGGACAAAAGGATCCCTCCGAATACACCAATAAAAGTAATGAGACAGGAACAAACAAGCGACAGTCATATATGGAAAAGAAATTTGAAATGAAGTTCCTTAGATCAGCTATACAGGAAACAAGACAGAATTAGGAATGATCAGATTCAAAGAGATCCGCAGGTCAACGTGACCATGGAAGAAAGGCTAAGTTGAAGTGACAAGGACACGTTAATCGGATGCAGGCGACTTGAACTCCAAGGAAGTATTTTGAGAAGTTCATTCTGGGACGAAGAGCGAGTGGACACCCTAGAGAAAGAAGCATACTACGACCACAATAAATGGAGGCACACTGTTCTAAAACATCCCACCTGGCTTGCTGGAAGGAATTCATGATGACAGAGGAACAAGGAAAGACACATGAAATAGGATAAAAGATTCAGAAGAACTGAAGCTAATTGGGAGAAAGCACTCCTACTCTTAAGACAGCAATGTATGAAGAAGTTGGGAATGCCCTTGAGCTTTTGTGTTTTCAGGTTTGTCCTTGCCTACTCTTTCTGTTGCTCCCTTTTTTGATGCTGACCCAGTTATCGTGTATATCCGATTAAGAGTTCCTAACTTTCTATATATGAATTCATATGACGTGTCTTTCTTCCTTTCCATTAATCCTTGTGTTCGTTCCATGTTCCCAGTCCTTTATCACCCGTAATAACATTTTTTCTTTCTTTCCTTTCTCTGTCTTTATTCAGTTTTTTTATCCCACACTTCCCACATCAACACTGAAGATCTGTCAAGATGACCCCTCAATGATTGCTGAAGCCTGTCCTCATGAAGTTCAGCAGATTTTGTTTTTATAATTAAATTGAAATCAGGAATAAAGTGGTTCAACCTAAAGGAAAATAAATGTAAATTTTACATTCTTACTAGATTAAAAGTGGTACCGGTTTCAACCTCTATTCTGTGTCATCGGCCGATTAAATAAAACTATAAAAAACAATGCATAGGAAAACAATAAGTAAAGGATAAGTCTTTCACAAAAAGCTGTTCAAGAAGCACTATAACACTGCAGGGATTAGCACTGCGTGATGCAAGATCCTAAAATCCAGAAGAAGTCTAATATCAATCTGCTAAGTTATTTTGAATTGATTAAGAGTATTAATAATTATTAACAAGTGTAATTTAGAATTGATAAATTTCACCATTTCTGGACTTATACTGGTACACACTGACTTAGTACACCAGGTTTTTGATGAGTCAATTATCTTTCTTTTTTTCCATTTCATCTTTGTTGAGATCAACATTAGTCAAAATTTTTAACCAACAGGTAAATTGTATGTTCTGTATCGTTATACTCCTTTGCAGAATTAGTGTTTTTTTTTTTCTCTTTCACTAATTAGCACCTGAAATTTCTTATCTAGTTCCCTGTTTTGTATGTAGACTACTTAACATCGATTGTTCAATGTTGTTTTGGGGCTAAGTTCCATTCCAAAGAGGATTTTCTCCAGTTAAATTCAAGTGTAAATTATAAAGAATGACATTCAATCTTGCCTTTTTAAAATGCAGAAATGCAATTTCTTTTCTGAAGCCACATCTCGTTTACTTCAAATTGCAGACTCGTTAACAACCTGGTGTACTTATTTGAATATGCATAATTTATGTTAATATTCTATGCAAACCTTCTCAATAATTGTTGAAATGTTTAAACTTAATAAAATGCTCCTCTTGTGCTTCCCCTCTCCCGAACAGTCCCCACTCCTAGATGGATTAGCAATGAAGCACAAGAGTTTCCCGGGTAGTACTGGCGAGCTTCTCCCACTCTTGTCTTACTGAGAAATCTCTCTTATCATTCCCTCAATTCTGAGGATCGTGATCTCCGGGGAGGTTATTGGTCAGTTGTCCCCATCTATTGCGGTCCTCTGCCAGATGTGCTACAAAGATGTTCAACCCAGTTATATCCTCGATAATGTTTGACCGTCGAGTGGAAACTCGACCACGATCTCTCTCGCCAGGAACATTTCCAAGAATGATAAGTTTTTCTATGCTGTCACTCCCACCTCACTCTGGGATTGAGCTGGTTTATAATGGAATCATTGGTGTGAAATTCATTCCAAGGTATGCGCAACATTTGTTACCAGCAGCATATTTCAAAAGAATCTATTTTCTTCAGGTCTGTAGCATGAAGAGTTCACATCTTGGCTCCATAAAAGAAAACTGAAAACACCAGACTGGATACTACTCGCATTTTCAGTGTAATGAGAGAAAGCTATCCTGCCATAAACGGGACAAATTTGTCATTTTTTTTGGCTATAACTGTTCTCTTAATCTTGGGAGAACAGCTCCCTAAACCGAAAATGACTGAACCAAGGTACAGAATTTCTGAGATGTCCTCCAATGTCCTGTTAATAACATCCTCCAGTGTCCTTTTCCAATGAGCAAGGTCCATCTTTATTTATGGTGTCCATCCAGTGGGTTGTTGGTCTTCCTACCATCCGTTTGCCTGCCACATGCCTCTCCCAAATTAACATAAGTTATCATTGTACACTCCAACCTTATTACAGGCACAAACCATCTCAATCTGGATATGCTGGCCGGATCTAACAATATACCTCAAACACAGTTTACTTTCTATCCATATCATTCCTTAATTTCTCCAGTTTTTATTTTTTTGAATTGTGGACCTTAAGAACTCCATCTCAAATATCTGTAATCTTGACGAGTCACCCTTACTGAGGGTGCGCGTTTCAATACCATCGGTTAAGATCAGTATGAAATATTGATTGAACATCGCCAGCTTTGATTTTCTAATAATAAAATGTTATTTCCTTTACGTCCCACTAACTACTTTTACGGTTTTTCAGAGACGCAGAGGTGCCGGAAGTTAGTCTCATAGGAGTTCTTTTACGTGCCAGTAAATCTGCTGACAAGAGGCTGACGTATTTGAGCACCTTTGAATACCACCGGACTGAGCCAGGATCGAACCTGCCAAGTTGGGGTCAGAAGGCCAGCGCCTCAACCGCCCGAGTCACTCAGCCCGGCAATTGTTTTTCTTGGTACTTTGGGGGTTCCAAAGGGCTTGCTGGTAAAGGTGAGAGAGATCCTGCTCTCTATTTCCCACCTCCTTTGTGGCTAGTGCATGCCAAAAAATTACACTGCCGAGATATCCAAAGTGTTCCACAGTTCCCAATGGACCGTTTCCTAGTATGATGTTAGCTGGTCGTTGCTCCCTATTTATTGCCATCACTACCATTTTGACTTGGGTTATCTACACAGCAAATTCCTGGAACTTTCTATGCGTAGAGCCTCACCCATACTTGTTCCTCATGTTCTGCCCAGATCATGAAGTCATCGGAGAAAGCCAGAAGTTCACCAGAAGTTTCATAACGTTCTTCATTATGTGACGGTGACGAACAATAATGGGAATAATAATGCACTGCCCTGTTGGACTCCACTTTTAGCGTGGAACCAGGATGAATGTCCGTCACCAAGTTGCACACAGCTGGTATAGTAGCTTCAACTTTGTTTTGGGCGCTTCCACCTGATCAACACTTATACATTGTGTTATACAACTTACACATTGTGTTACACAACTTTATTCTATCTCATTTACAGTAGATTAAGACATGGCTGTTGAAGGACATGGAGAAGAAAGGAAACTATGAAGCGAGGATAACAGCCAAATTACCCAAAACTGAGAAAGGGGGAGTAGAAGAAGAAGAATGGTCCTTATTCAAAGAAATCCTTGTAAAAGAAGCCAAGGAAATTTGCGGAAAAACAAGTGCCACACCAAAAGTGAAGGAAACACCTTGGTGGAATGACCGAGTGAACACAACAGTAAAAGATAGAAATATACTGAAAAGAAAATTAGACCTCAAAAAATAGAAAACGGATGATAGACAAAATTAATTAGAAATTGCACATCTAGCACAGGAAAACACTAAATCGAAACTGGCTGTAAAAAGACTGATCCAGGAAGAGACGGAAAAGTGCTTTAGTACTAGGACAGAGGAAGACTGACAAGGAAGTAGGAAACTACTGTACAAAATAGTAAAAGGTAAAAGAAATTAATATATAAACATCCTTGCACTGGAAACAGATGATGGCAGCTTAATACAAACAGAGGAAGAGATCAGGGATGAAATGAAGTACTTCAATTTGCTGTTAAATGGAGATTGGGGCAACACCACCATCAATGACTGTAGTATAGGTAAAGGCCAAAAACAACAAATACCCATTAACATGGCTTGAGGTAGAAACAGCATTAAAAAGCATGCAAAATGGGAAGTCCCCAGGCTTTGAAGATCTCAGCTCTGACATGATAAAGGCAGCTGGAATACCAGGCTTGAATTGGCTATATAGAGTGTTATCAGTGATTTGGGAAAGAAACAAAATCCCAGAAGATTGGAGTAAAGGAGTCATCATCCCACTGTTCAAATAGGGTAACCAATGGAAATGTGGAAATTACAGATGCATCGCGCTGTTGTCACACACACTGAAGCTGCTGGAAAAGAGCATTAAAAAATGAGACTTAGGAAGATTGTGGAACCTTTGCTTGAGGAAGAACACTGATTCAGGAAAGGTCGAAGTACTGTGGATCTTATCTTTGCAGTAAAAATGCTAACAGAAAAGTACTGGGAATATGGAAGAAAACTTGTGATTGCATTTGTGGACAATGAAAAAGCATATGATAGTGTTCCTCAAAATAAGATATGGGAATGTCTGGAAGACCTAAAGGTGCCAAAGTACTTAACTGACAATATCAAGATCCTATACCAGAAGTGCTACAGCTGTGTCCGGATAGGCAATGGACGGTCAAAATGGTCTGAAACAAAGAGATGTGTCCAACAAGGAAGTGCCCTATCACCACTCCTGTTCATAATATTAATGGACAAGGTCATAAAATCTATCAAGAAAAATGAGAGTGAACCAAACGCCCTGGTATTTGCTGATGATGTGCTTTTATGGGGAGAGACAAGCTGAAGTTGAGAAGATAATCAATGGAAGAACACATTCAAAAATTTAGGACTGAAGATGAGCAAAACAAAGACAGTGGAAATGACCTTCAATAGGGAAGGAAGAAGATCAAATATACCGTATTTACGCAAATAATCCCCGCACCCTAACTTTAGGAAGGCTGATTTTGAAAAAAAGAGGCCAACATTGACGCAAATAAAACCCGCACCCCAACTTTGTGCCTAAATTTTTTTTTTTTAAATATGCGGGTATTATTCCCATAAATACGGTATTTCTGGCAGGAGTAAAAATCAAATCGGCACCCCACTTCAAGTACCTCGGAAGCACAATCTCGAAAGACAACACTGTTAGGCAGGAAATACTCAGGACACAGAAAGCATCAAAGTTCTACAGTGAAGTCAGAAATCTTCTCTGGGACTGCAAAATACTACAAAAAGCAAAAACAATTATGTACCACACTTACTTTGTACCAATCCTCACGTACGGTTTAGAGACATATACCCTACTAAAAAAAGACTTCAGTAGAATTCAAGCAACTGAAAGGAGATTCATTAGAACCATGAACCAAACTACCAGAAAGAACAATGGTATGGGCACATAATGAGAATGAACAGGGAAAGACCAAGAAAACGCTGGATAGAGACTAAGATCAGAAGTGGAGGAGAGAGGACACAAATGGGAGGATGTACTGGAACAGAAGATGTATGAAGACAGGAGATGGCGAGCACTTGTACACCACACCTGGGAAACTGCAGTTGGGAAACGATAGCACAATTTGTGTTGATTAGGTGAAAGCGTCCAAAATGACATTAAAGCTACAGAAACTGAAAAATCAACATGGAAATCAAATTATGACAGCTACTACAGTGCTCTTACAGCATCTGTAATTTGCTCACCAGTCCCTCTAGAACATTGCTCTTTCTCAGGCATTCCCATATTTTCTCTCTTCTCGCAATCTGATCTCTTAAGCCTTCTTGACAATTTTCAGCCCATGAGAAGGGAGAGTTATTCCCTAGTAATTGGAGCAATTTTGGCAATTTCCTTTCTTAAACAGGGGGATGACACCTTTGCTCCAATCAGCTGGTATCTTATCGTTCCACACTGCAATGAACAGCCCGGGTAGCCACAGCAAACCCTGAACTCCTGCTGCTTTAATCATATCCGTGTTGACTTCGATACTGGGGATTTCCCTTGTGGCTGCTTTTCTTTCTGCTCATGAAATGAAATGGCGTATGGCTTTTAGTGCCGGGAGTGTCTGAGGACAAGTTCGGCTCGCCGGATGCAGGTCTTTTGATTTGACTCCCGTAGGCGACCTGCACGTCGTGATGAGGATGAAATGATGACACGTGCACCCAGCCCGCGCCAGCAAAATTAACCAATTGAGGTTAAAATCCCCGACCCTGCCGGGAATCGAACCTGGGACCCCTGTGAGCAAAGGTCAGCACACTAACCATTTAGCCATGTAATGGAGGTTCCCCTGTGTAGGTTTGTAAAGCAAGTTATTTGATTGCCTATATGGTTTCGACTAGAATCCTTTCGTTGATTAATACAAGTTTAAACATTTTGACAATTATTAGAAGGGTGTTGACAAAATTTTAACAAATGCCTTTTGATGAAACTCATCAATTCAAATAATTAAAAGTGTGGTTTAACAGAATCTCATTATGTTCCTTAAAGAATGAAACATGTCATTCTGTTTTTAATTATTCCTTTTTCAGGTATTTTCTAATTTTATTCATTATGAATTAGTTTCAACAGACTGTAGAATCTCACGGTTATATATTTACTAAAATAAGTCTAAACTGAGAAAAGCGATCTCCATTATAACAAAAAGTCAGTTTCGAGTCACACAAGTGTGAGTAACAAGACTGCGACGAGTCAGAAGAGTCGTTTGGAGTCTGTCAGTAGTAATACAGTCTTCATTTGGAGCAAATGCAGTCAGTTGGGTAGCAAACTGCTCTTTCATAGACCATGTTGGAGAGCAGAAGATCGATTACGTTAGTGATGGCTGGAAACTCATTTTTCACTGATGACAGCAACACCACATGTCCAAGCGTCAGCAAATCGTGAGCAGCATCCACCACAGAAAAATGAGCAAATCCAGGTTACTACCGGCCAATCACATGCCTACCAACTCTATACAAAATGGTGTTATGTCCCCTAACATGGTGTGGCAGAACCTTGGTGGAGATAATTTTTGTGTTATTGTCTCTTCTTACAACATGCAGGCGAAACCATGCAAGTAATCTACTGGCCCCACTCATACAGAGAGATGATGGGAAGAATTTGTCCGACTCGTTGGCTGAACGGTCAGCGTACTGGCCTTCGGTTCAGAGGGTCCCGGGTTCGATTCCCGGCCGGGCCTGGGATTTTAACCTTAACTGGTTAATTCCAATGGCACGGGGGCTGGGTGTATGTGTTGTCTTCATCATCATTTCATCCTCATCACGACGCGCAGGTCGCCTACGGGTGTCAAATATAAAGACCTGCACCTGGCGAGCCGAACCCGTCCTGGGATATCCCGGCACTAAAAGCCATACGACATTTCATTTCATGGGAAGAATTTGAGGCAGCATTCTTCTTCCTCTGCTGCTGCAGAAATTGATCACTTAGGACCACGTGGAATCAACATTTGTTGAACTTCCCTCCTTGCCCAATAGTTCATTTTCATTGATTGTTGTGACTTTTGTTCCTCCAATCAAGTAAATCTTGTTGGTTCCTTCTCGCGTTCCTCAAATCCCTTTGTGTGAACAATTTTCCTGATTATACTCCTATCCTGCAGATAGGATTCTAATTCAGTGAGGCCTTTCACTACTTGCTTATATCATTTTGATCTCGTACGTTTGATAAAAATGTGTGTATTCGATAAGTAAAGTCTGTTATTCATTCTTTCCAAATGGCTTAAAAATTGAATTCATCGCAGTCTCATTGTATGAGTAAGTTAAGAGATTTTGAAATGCCATATATTTCTGAGTTGGGTTTGGGGTAATTTATTCCATTTTTAATTCTTGGTTCCAAGATTTCTCATGATTTTTCTTTCTTTAATTTATTTTGTTCTCCTTAACCTGCACTCTTCTTTTCCCTATGTCCCAATACACAAAACCAGGATAAATCCACCCCTTCATATTCTGTATTCCCGCTTCTCTCTTGTTCAAAGAACTTATTTATCTGCATTCCAACCTCCTTAAGTAACTCCTGACAGGAACTTTGATGTTTAATGAGGAAAATTAAAGACAAAGCCAAATGAAGAGAAGAACTTATAGCTAGACACAGCAAGATAAATACAGATGACACATAAGTAACTGTATAGTACAGTAAAAAATGAATAAATATTATGTACAAAAGAAGGGACAGCAATGAAGAGAAGGGAATATAAAGGAAATGAGCTAGGTTAAGTTAAGGAAGAATCGATTAAAGGAGGCATACGAAGAAAAAACTTCAGTTCCTGTTGGAAGATAGTTAAGGAGGGTTGGAATGCAGATACAAGTTCTTTGAACAAGAGAGAGGCAGGAATACGGAATATGAAGGGATGGATTTATCCTGGTTTTGTGAGTTGGGAAATGTAGGGAAAAGAAGGATGCAGCTTCAGAACAAAATAAACTGTTAGCAGTGTTATAAAGGACTCTAAGGTCTGCTACTTTTCTGTAAGTAGATCTTGAGGTACAGCCCCAGTATCTGGCTGGTGTGAAATTTGAAAAACCATGGAAATCCACCTTCAGGGCTGCTGACAATTGGGTTCAAATCCATCATCTTCCGAATGCAAGCTCACAGCTATGAGACCCAAACTGCATAACCAACTTGCTTGCTCAAAACCAGTCGCTCTCTTCCGACACAAGACACCATCAGGTCTGCGAGGCCTACGGATCTTTCACATTCAAATCACGACCCTTACTCTTGACAGGATAGCTTCCACAGAGTTAGAACTAAACAGATGCTAGTAATTTTACACAACTCTGGATACCGTAATAATTACCATGGTACAGGGATTTGACTTTTCATTTCAAATCCCAATGCCTTGGCCAGCAATTAATTGAGACTGCTTTGGTGAAAGGCCAGTGGGGTTGGAACTCTCTCATTCCCCATTCTAATTAGCGATAAAGAGGGGATGATTACCTACTGTTACTGTATCTTAAAATAACTGCCACCACCATTCCCAGTCTTCTTGATTTTGTAAGTGAAGAAATGCCACTCAAATTCTGAAGAACCATATCTCCCAAACTTTCAATGTAACAAATGCGCTTATCAACTATTATGTAATCAACTCTCAATTACTTTTAAAATTTACCTTATTTTTTTTTGGGGGGGGGGGTATATTTTGTCCTCAAGGACCATCTCCATTTGGGGAAAATTGAGATAAATAAACACATACCTTCTTTCAAGCATATAGCAATATATTGTTAAAAATCTGAAAAAATAGTCGTCGTAAAGGAGGGATAAAATTTTACAAAAACTGGGCAAGAGGGATTTCTTCCCACAATCCATGTGATTAAAAACTAAACTTCATACATTTTATAACTCATTCACCTGCAGACTTTTTCAGTGATGGGCAGACAAGCTTGCTCTAGAACTTTCATTGAATATTTTGATGGACGCAGTAGTTTTTGCTTACCTTCCTTTCCAGAAACTTCGCCTGCTTTCAATTTTGGTGTTGATTCTGAATCACCGCTGTCACCGGAGAGGGTAAAGGTGAAGCTCTTTGCTGGCGACTGATTTCCTGAATGAACAGAAACGATAATTGAAACACAAGTGTGTAACAATTCACACTGATGATCGGAATAATGGAAGTTCTTATGACTTCAAAGGCTGTTAATGAAGATAAAGAGATCTTTGTACCTCGTTAATTCAAACACAGTGAAACCTGCAAAATGGTCACCTCTTTTAGATTGTCACCTTGTCACTTTTCTCTGCAACTTGCACATTTTTCCTAAGGACCAAATAAATATGCCCTCATTTTAGCAATCACCCTTCTACCGTAGTCAGCGGGCACACATTTCGTAAATTGGCCTGTATTTCAGGGTCAGACAATTTTGCTCTGAACATTGTTCAAATATTCTGCGATTTTGAGAAGGCATATGACAGCATTAAAAGAGAAGATATGGGAATGCCTGAGAAAGAGGAATGTGCTGGAGAGTCCAGTGAGGAAAGTTCAGATACTGTACCAGCTGTGAGAGATTTGGTGACGGACATTCATTATGGTTCAAGAATAAATATGAAGTCCAGCAAGGCAGCTCACTATCCCCAATATAAAAACTCAGGTCAACTTCATGCAATGACATTTGCTGATGAAGTCATGATCTAGGGAAGAAATGATGGACAGTACAGTTGAGACTCTCAAATTGAAATCTCAAGATAAGGAAAGCCAAAACAGTAGCAACAGCAATAAAGAGACAACCAGTGAACATCATGTAAGCAAACCATCCACTAGAAAACATGGAAAATTGCATACTTTAGCAGTGTAATTTTTTGGGGTACACTAGCCACAAAGGTGGTGGCGAATACAGGGTGTATCCATGATGTCACAAATTTTCAGGTATTATGGAGGATGGCAAATGGATCAATTTGAGATGAGGAACCGTAGTCCGCAAACGGTCGAGCCAGAAGTTATTAATAATCCAAATTGTTTAATGTGCGTCTGCCCTTAACAGCGGCAGTATACACAGTGGTGCTCAGAGATGTACAACCCACGTTCCTGGAACACATGCCACTTGGCCTTCGTCCAACATGGTAAAGTCCCACCTCACTTTCGATTGAAGGTTTGTGAACACCGGGATCAAACATTTTCTGCAAAGTGGATAGGAAGAGGGGTCCTGTTTAATGGCCCGCTTGTTCACCTGATCTCACCCCACTTGATTTCTTCTTGTGGGGCCATGTGAGAAGAGTTTTGTGTTGTATTTGACACCTGTCGAGACTGAAGAGGATCTCTTTGCAAGAATTCTTGTTGCCTGCGGCGCTGTTCAAACACCGGGGATATTAGAACGGGTACGACGTAACTTTGTGCGACGATGCCATGGCTGCACTGATGCAGGGGGACGTCATTTCTAACATTTGTTGTAAATGGAGCAGCTTGTGAAACTTTTGCAGGTAAACGGACTTAAATGAGTCTAGTTTTGCTTAACTTTGGACTATCGTTTCCGGAATATGATTCCTTATCTCAAATTGATCCATTTTACTGTCCTCTATCATCCCTGTTCGTATCACCACCACGGCTACACCTTGTAGACTGCAAAACAGTTCTCACTTTTACCAGCAAGTACAAACACTCCTTTGAGGAAACAAAGTTGGTGATGTTCACTCAATACTTTGCATCAATCTTAACGTAAGGTATTGAAATAAGCACCCTCACAAAGAAGGCCTCATCAAAGTTACAGGCATCTGAGATGAAGTTCCCAAGGTTCACATTTTTAGAAAAACTGTGAAAGCTAAGGAACGAGATGGCGAGAAAGGAAGCTGGGATTGAGACACTGCTGTTAGATTGGGTCAGCATATCCAGACTGAAGTGGTTTAGGTATGTAATGAGGATGGAGCCAACAAGAAAAGCTTGTTAACTTGGAGAGGCTTTCATTAAAATCAGTTATGAGCGCAATTAAAGGCGCCAAACAAAATATGACTTTTTATAAATAATCAAACCCTAGTAATAATATACAATTTATTCTCCCATTCAAGTATAACAATCTTAATATATCTGTTACCTGCTATAACACCCATTTTCTCAAAGAATGACTACAGTAGAACTGAACTAACTTTGTGGGTCAGACAGATGCGTGTAGCATAGCCAACTGAAATTTATAGAAAGAAGGGCAAGGGAGAGTAATGTGGAGCAAGAAGTTGATTGAATGGTTTCAAGGACAGCTCTGGTTGTCTAGGCAATGCTTTGCTTTAACATGCAGTCAGGCTTTCACCCTTAAATTTCAAGATCATAAAGTTTATTTAATAGAGCTGTAGTGATCAATTAAGACTAGTTTCACTGCAATCCAGGACATCATAACGTAAGTCTTGTGATCAGTTTAGAAGTGATCTTCTTCCTAGCATTCCAGGGTGTGCTTGTATGCTCATTCATCTTCATTTAGACCAATCCAAGATAACTTCTGGGGTGGCATTCACATGAAGTGCACATACATCCATACTACATTACAAAGAACACCCAATATGGGCAGCTAACATACTGTGCAGGAATGAATTTATCTGAATCTTGTAAAAGCATTGTTCAAGTCTCTTGGTAGGAGAAGTATGAAATGTACCGTACACAATACATTCTAGTAACCCAACAGTCATACAATCCACCATCTTCATCGGACGCCACCCTGACAGCGACATCTAGCTAGTACACAATGTTGAGCAATTCTGGGATTCAACAGGTAATTCAACTAGGTGGGTAACATAAGGAGTTCCAAAGCTTCTACAGCATGCATAAGGTATTTGAAGACATGTAATTATGGGTATCATGCCAGACTATCAGCTAATGCAAGGGATGAAAAGGCATATTGTGATTATTGCAATACAAACAAAGCAGTGCTGTTGGGCTTGCATGTTTTATTAAAGGGCTTGCTTTATACACTAAAAAAAAAAAAATGTTAGTTTTACTTTTAGTTTCACCAGATAAATCACATCTTTGTCTGTACCAATTTTCATGCAAAAAATTCTTAGTAGTTTTCTTAGATATTTCCATTATAGTGAAGATGAAATATCAGCACAACACTGCTCTGTACCTTGAATGTTTAGTTACATAGTTTACTCTTTGTCAACGTAGGAAGAAAAGGAACAAGCTACTTTTCTTTTTTCACCTTATACCTCATAACTTAATTGGATAATACGCTTAAAATTTTGCAGAATTCTTAAAATGCAGCTATTGAGGATCAATATATTTTTTTTTTCTTCTCTATTTGCTTTACGTCACACCGACACAAAGAGGTCATATGGCGACGATGGGATGGGAAAGGCCTAGGAACGGGAAAGAGGCAGCCATGGCCTTAAGGTACATCCCGAGCATTTGGCTGGTGTGAAAATGGGAAACCACGGAAAAATTGTCAAATTTAATTTGATCGTCTTATGCATTACTTGACCAGGTGCAAAAATAGATTGAGATATTTACACAAACCTTCCTTACAAAATGTAAAGTACATGATAAAAACATGAAGTCTCTTAACAAATTATAGAAATGAGTGATATTTCAAATATATTATCATGTGAGATAATAGCGCTTGGTCATTTGAAGCCTTATTGCAGTTAGTCTTTCTTTTGCATCACTTGACTAACCAACAAAGTTGTCATTTAGTGATTTGATTTGACTTGAAACAATTCAGTACAGTGTAGTATATGATAAATGAGGAACAAAATTTGTTGTTCGCTTAAGTATAGGATTGTATTTAATCAGGCGCCATATCGAGTGTTACATTCATTGTATTCTATAGACCTTTCACAAATGCCTACAACTGTAGGACTAAATAGATCAGTAGCTTTTAAACATTACAATTACTCCAGAAATTTCTCATATAAAATGTTCCAAAACAATATTCTTTACAATAGCATACAACATGAATTAGCATAATTCAGTCTGAGAAATGGCAGCTAGTCACTTGCTGCAAGACTAATTACTGAGGGGTTGGCATTTGGTCAAAACTAATTTCTCGTGAAACCATGTTGAGAACACGAGTCTAAAATATAAGCTCTCCTATTTTTCGGACCATAAGACGCACCCTGATATTCTGACGAACATTAGACTTTTGGACAACAAGACGCAGCCTTATTTTAGGTAGTAATTTTTGTAACAAAAAGTGCGTCTTATGGTCCGAAAAATATGGTATATAAAGTTTACATGTCATTCAACTACCAGATGAAGCAATAATCTAAAAAATAATCTAATTTAGCACTTGGTCAAGTGATCCATAACACCATCCAATTGAAACTGAAGGGATTACAGGTCAATAACCACCAAAATTTCTATACTATAAAATTTGAAACTAGAAATTTTCTAAAATATGTAAAGTGTACCCACTAATCTCACAGTGCTTTCAAGAGTGAAGAAAAATTTACTGCATATGCTCAAGTTTAGGGGATATAGGATTTTTCTTGAAAAACATTAAGGGAACAAATTTTTGAAAAGCCCCCCCCCCCCCCCCCCCCCACACACACAGAGAGAGAGAGAGTTCCCTAATAGTGTACAGTTCATATGAGCCAAATTTCAAGAATATCAACCCAAATAGTTAAGGTGATATGGAATATTCTCCAAAATATATGTTTGCTAGTGTACAGAACTCCTCAGGTCTTCAGCAAAATGCAGGAAAACAGCCCCTTTTGGTCCCATCTTCCAAAATGATAAATACATCCTCATCCAACTGATTATAGAAAGCAAGAAGGAAGGGAAATGTGGGCATGGGCAGAGAAGATTAAACATGGCACAGAACCAACGACAGCAATTTGGCATCCACGCTTAGGCAACTCGGGTATAGGAAATGCAAAATATGAAAATTTACTCCACGATGGTCGCCAACCATGTGAGGAGATGGCACCAAAAAAGAAAAGATTGTATATTCCGTCCATTGTATTCCGTATTTACTCTCATATCGGCCGCACTTTTTAATGCATATTTTAAGGTCCCACACTACGGGGTGTGGCTATTATGCGGGAAATTTTTGGACAACATTTTTAAAAGACCTGGAGACATATCGTAGCCATTGTAACTATTATTACAGAGGTATTTATACAATAACAAAGAAATGCTGCGTAATTGTCAGTGCGGCTTTTGACTAGAACATTAAGACGGGGCTGAGACCAGTATATACACAGTCAAATTAAGCATGTTAAATATTGTGCAAAAACATACTAAAAATAAGCAATGATTTCAATACAACTTCACTGAAGGCCTTAATGGAATTTAATGGTCTATCGTTACGTATGACGACTTTGTTAACAAATATAGCATTAGTAGTAGTTCCTCCTAATCAATACAATTAAAATTGGTACACAGATCTATACTGAATATACAAATGTGCACCAATTTTAATCAAATGGATTAGGAGGAACAATAACTAATGCCATATTCGTTAACAAATTACATCAATACGAAACATGAAGCTCAAATTATGACTTCAGACTGGGAGCAGACTGTGATGCTATCGTTTTTTACATCGTGCTGTGGAAATATTAGTTGCAATTTTATAATATCCAACCCGTTGTGTTCAGTCAAATTACTTGAAACAATTTACCAAGTGCCTTTAAAACAATAACTGTACTAAATGCCGAGATAACAATGGAAACTTAAAACATTACTCAGGGGACGACCTGTTTCGACCAGCTTATTTGCACATCACGACAAAAGGCGAGTGTAAATAACTTCAATCATAGATTTATTTTCCTAATTCGCAAATCTGACATGAAATTTATAATCAGCCTGATCGAACTAGTAAGAGATACATGCGCTGTCTTCCTGCGTCAGCTTGTTTGTGTGCCAGGTCTGCGATTCTTGTTTGCTCTCTTACGAGTTGTCGTGAAGGCCACTGCCAGCTCGATTGCGTTCCCGCGCAAAGCTAGCAGCACGTCATGCATTTAAGTACGTCACATGTTACTGATACGGCATTGTCAATAAAACACAAAATTAATCAGTAACATGGTAATGCATACTGTATGAAATGTTTGTTATGAAATTGCCTGTGTTGTTGAATTTATCTTGCCAAATATTTTACCAGATACACTCAAAAGATTTTAACTTATTTAAAAACGCACAAAAACCAAAGAGTTTGACTGTACATAGAGGCTATTTATTAGTTTATATTCCATTAGTTATTTACCTAAACTGTAGGCCTATTACTTGCAGAGGGTCTAGAGTGTTTACATTTTAAAAATTTGGGAGAAAAAAATACAGCGCCATTTCGTTAAAACAACACTGCTTATGAACATTTACTCATCACAAGCAGCATGATTTCACTTTCATTCCATGGATACCAGTCGGGTATCTTATGTTCTTCGGTATTGTTTTGCGTTTAAATATATCGTACGGATGTAGTTTATGGCCATCAGCAGAAGTGGCCAATATCACCGGACAACTTAACTTTTCGCTGCCAGTGGTTTTAACTCTTTGCCATCCCTAACGCTCCTGAGCGCTCGAATACTATCACACGCCTGCTGTGCCCAACGCGCCAAAGCGTTTGTCACACTCGCGTTCATAAGAAGTGTGTTGAAAGATATATTGAAGGGTCTTGTGAAACCACACTGTATTCCCTTGACTCAGCAAGCTGTGAGGAACTTGTTGACAGCATTTCCTGTGTGTATTTCCCAAGTAGACCTACTTTATATACATCGTCTTTCAGTTAAAGATTACGCTTGTACTAGTTCACACCATGTCGTCTAATCGCAAAGTTGTGTCGAAAGGTATGAAAGAATGCGAAATTGAAGATATGTTAGAAGTTGTGAGCTTTCTAGTTGTGGTTCAGAATTGTATTCTGATGAATGTAGTAGTGATGATGATTCCGAGAATCATGAGCGTGAACAAATAGTGTTAAGATCGAGGGAGAGAGCTACAAAAGAAATTTTACAGTGGTTTCAGTTCTGCAAAACTGATGAAATTACTGCTAACCAATAACACCTATAGTTGTGCAATGATGGTAAATAGAAAAGGTTGGCCTGATCAGTTTAGAAAACCTGCACAGTTGAAACTCAAGCGGGGAGAATGTAGGAAAATACAAAATGAAGGTGTAACAGCAATGGTCTGGCAAGATAAACATACCGTTTTTATGCTGTCAACAAATTCAGATTCTGTGAACGATGGTACAGTGAAACGAAAAACCAGTAAAGGCAATGAAGAAAGAGAAATTGTGCGTCCTCATGCTGCCATAAATTACACAAAACATATGGGTGGCGTGGACATCAGTGATAAGAAAAGAATACTATGGGGTTGGGCGATCGTCTAAAAAATGGTGGAAATTTATTTTTCATTTTGTGATCAATGTGTGAGTTGTGAACAGTTTCATTCTTTAGGATATGAGTAACCAACCAGCTCTCAAGCTCATGGAAACAGCTGAACTTCTGGTTCAACTTGGTGCAACAGCTGATAGGGAACTTCACGTCCCGCAAACGTACGGACAGGAAAAGAAGTTTACCCAACGGCTGTCCATCCCCTAAATTATTCCATTCTCTTGTGAAGATACCGGGTCGTTTCAGAGTGTGTGCTTTGTGTTAAATTAAAAATATGGCAGCTTCCTGGGAGAGGCAAACAAACAACATTCAAATGTAAGCAGTGCGATCTACCACTGTACAGAACGGGGTGCTTTTAGAAATACCGTCAGGAGCAAAATTTGGATATTCAAAATTAGAGTGAGTACACGTTTATATGCACTAATCATTTTGGAACAAAATGCAAAAGAAATTACATTAACATCTTTATTCGTTTGACTTCTAGTTTTTTTTTTTTAAGGGTGGGATTTATGCTGCCACACATAAACAGAGTAACCCACCCAAAACTGCCTTGAATAAATTCCCCGCAATATCGTGGGGTTGCGCAATTTACCCTACTTTTAGTTGTAGCATTTCGTGAGAAACACTGCAACCGCTGTTCTGCATATCTCTCATTTCAGTGAAGTCCGGTTCCATGGCTAAATGGTTAGCGTGCTGGCCTTTGGTCACAGGGGTCTCGGGTTCGATTCCCGGCAGGGTCGGGAATTTTAACCACCATTGGTTAATTTCGCTGGCACGGGGGCTGGGTGCATGTGTCGTCTTCATCATTATTTCATCCTCATCACGACGTGCAGGTCGCGAACGGGAGTCAATTCAAAAGACCTGCACCTGGCGAGCCGAACATGTCCTCGGACACCCCCGGCACCAAAAGCCATACGCCATTTCCATTTTTCCAGTAAAGCTTCCGCAACACCCAGGAACTTGCCCAGTTTTTGGCAATGATATTATACCTACGCTACTGCTTTCCCCAATTTCTCACTTGTTTTTCGTGAACAGAAAACTCACAACCCAGTGCTCTGTTATTTTCTTCTCTGAATTTCACCCTTTTTAACTTGAATGAAATCGTGTAACTTAACTTTCCCCACGACAAATATTTACTAACAAGGTCCACACAGTTCAGTTCAGACTGTGCATGGCAGTGGCTCTTTCCGCTTGTTACTGCAGACGCACATTCTTGTGACAAGCGTACAAATTGGATGTGCAACTTTTAATCGGTGCAAAAATTCATGTGAATATTTGGTCAAAAAAAATTTGGGGTGCGGCCGTTACACGATGGTAGCTGATATACAAGTAAATACGGAATTACGTGTAATGGTAATGTGTTGTTCACACTGAATATATATATATCAACCACCAGCCCTCATTTTGTTATTAAATCTAACATGGGAATCAAACCGTCATGATTACATGATTAAGTCCCAAGGAAGAAAATTTTGTGGCAGTAAACAACAAAAAGTATCAAATACATTGTATTTCATGTATTTTTAAAAACTTATATTAACATGTATGCAAATAAAATTCATATTATAAATTACTTACATTTTACAAAACACTGATTATGGAATGTACAAACATAGGATTCCTAAAATAATAACTAATGCACAAAATGTTCTGCAAGACAATATGTTTGATAAATACCGATCTAAACTACTTCCTGTAAGAGAACACATGTATTTATAAAGAGAATAGAACAAGAAGAGATTCTGTCAAATTTCTCAAAAATTATTGTATAATATGTACATCAAAATAATATGTAAATATGGTAACTACATCAACCAAGCATACCCCTTAATCAATTATTCTGAATGGTTAAACTTAAGCGTATCCAAGCAACATTACTTCAAGTGTCCATGTCATATTGGCTTCCTTTTACAGTATTTACCGGAAGTATCAATTTTACTATTCAATGTCTACCAAAACTACTCATCTACTATTAAAATATTAAACACATGGCATTTTATAAAACTGCCATAAAAATAAGTTTACAGTCTTGATTTGTGGATAGAACTTGAAAGTATTATGAATAATTTTGATAAAAAAGACGAGTATACACTGCTTTTAAATGAAAAATCTCAAATCAAAGCTTCCACTGCAATCCTTTTCTATCTAAAAGATATTCTACTGTGTTTCCTATGAAAGTTCTATAGCTAACTGTTCACTAACTGTCTTCCCGATCAACATTCACATATATAAATTCCAGCATATTTTTTCTCACATTCAGCCTGAACCACACTCAAATATATTTTCATAGCAATTATTTTCATTAAACATGAGTCACTAGCAAAAAGAAGTAATGTATGGAATCAAGAGATAGAAATATTTTGGGATGAAAGTAAGCACAGAGAAAAGTAAAACAATAGTGATGACAAAGGGAAGAAAGAGGAAAGATAAAACTGAACGGTAAAATTCTGGAAGTGGTTAAAAGTTTCAAGTACTTGGGAAGTGTGATCACAGAAGATTGAAAGATAACCAAGGAAATTGGGAAAATAATACAAGCAAACAGCTTCTATCAGAGTATAAGGGGTATTTTGTGGAACCAAGATGTCCCGAAGAAATGTAAGAAAGTTATGTTCAACCTATTATGAACCCATACTAATCTTTGCAGCAGGATCGTGGATTACAACAAAACAAGATGAGAGTAGAATGCAGACAGGGGAGATGAATAAGAGGTATCGAGGGCAAGACCAGAAAGGATAGAATTCGAAATGAAGAGATAAGGAAAAGGACAGGAACCTTCAAGACAGGATAGAAACAACAAAGCTAAAGTGGTATGAGCATATGAGAATGGGAGAAGAAGAGAGAGTACCAAAAACTTTTTCATAGAAGTTAACAGAAAGGAGACCTCGAGGCAAGTTGCTTTTACGTCGACAATGGGATAGGAAGGGGCTAGGAGTGGGAAGGAAGCGCCTGTGACCTTAATTAAGGTACAGGTGAATATGGGAAACCATGGAAAACCATCTTCAGGGCTGCCGACAGTGGGATTCGAACCCACTATCTCCCGATTACTGGATACTGGCCACAGTTAAGCGAATGCAGCTATCGAGCTTGGTGAGGCCACGAGGAAGACCTCGAAAGAGGTGGACAGATTCAGTGTGGGAGTGCATAGAGAAGAGGGGAGCAAAACCAGAAGATGTACTTAAAAAAGGAGAAGAGTGGTGGAGAGACAGCCAGCGATGGAGGTCCTTGATTCACAACCTGACCCGGGAAGCTAGAAACGGGAAGTGAAGATGATGATTATCCTTCCAACGAGAACGCTTTCACTGATGCATCGTTATTACGAGTGCTTTAGCAAGACCGGTTCCAATATTCAGACCTTAATACTACTCACGACTGTTCCAAGATGGCGATTTTATGGGTAGTTGTCGGCGATGCATTTTCATATAAATGCAACCGTGACTTTTCCTTTTGAAGTTAAATTACTGCTATTGCTGTAATACGTACATAAAATTTTTGTGTTAGACAGCCTGCCTGGCAGCCATTGTTGTTAAGGTGTCAAGTCTATATGTTAACTGGTTCCAGTACTGTTGATTGAAAAAAAATCACCGTCAAAATGTTGGCTGACAGGGGAGGAGAGGTGGTGATGTACAATTTCTAATCATTAGATTGTGTGCCAAAAGCCTGGATTCAATTATAAACCTCTCCGCAGGGTTTGTATGGAGCGAGGGCGTATGGAACTGTTTATGGCAATTCAGCTATCGGATGGAGACATTAAGATTTGAGCAGACCCCTTGATGTTATCCAACAGGAGTAGGCTATGTGCAGGCACCAAGTTTCACCCTCTCACTACTATCATATATCGCATCATTCATTTCATCTCCTTAACTCCTCTGATGAGGCTGATGTCAGGAAACGCATCAGGTTGTAAAAACTTGACTATTCATCTTGCTTCATACCTAACCTTGTACAGCAACAGGAGAAGAGTTGGACACATTTTCCTGTTAGCAAAAAGAATTACTGCTCACCATAAAACAGAGGAAAACGCAATATCTAGGACATATCATGAGAGGTGAGAGGTATCAGTTATTACAGCTTATTATCGAAGGGAAGATACAGGGGAAGAGATCTGTTGGGAGAAGAAGAAATTCATGGCTGAAAGACCTTCGAAGATGGCACTGCTGTACTTCAGAAATGGCATTCCATTTTGCGCTGTCAAGATCAGAGCTAGTTACGTGGATCGCCAACCTCCGCTCGGAGACGGCGTCTTAAGAAGAATACTAGCAGTCGGGCTTCCACGGCCACCATATTTTTTCTACGTTATGGTCTGAGTATTGAACCTGTCTTGGCTTTAGTGTGCATTATTTCTTTCCATTATCGATATTCATGCACTCCAGCAATTATACTGAATGCGAGTTTTGAACAAACCGACTGTTGGTTCATACCCATTTTAATGTGTGTGGGTTTTATTTTTGTCTTTTCAGACTATTATGAAAACTCATATTTTTGCAGTTATGAATTCTCGCTATTACAGAACTCTACTGTATTTAAATAAAAGTACATTAACAGAAAATGTGCATCCAGGCAGAAGAAAAAGTTGAAAGAAAACCCTGAGAATAAAAGAAAGTTCTCCATTTAAATTATTACAAACCAAAAGCACTTATGAAAATATGAGGGAAGCCTTCTTTGGTTGAATGGTTGCCTGCATTTACAACAAATGTATCTTCAAACTCAAGATTATCCTGCTCTGTAACTAACTCCACAGATTAATCTTTAGCAGAATACTGAAGACACCTTGAAGTACCCATCCAGAGTTATTAGAGCTTCTTACAATATTCACTGAAGGAAAAATGTGCACAAGAATGTAAGTAAAAAGCACAAGAATGTAAGTCAAAAGCACAGATTTTGTTAATGTTCTTACGAGAGCAAAATAAAGTAAAATATATACAATAAGTACAATAGAAGCAACACAGAGACTAGACTCACCATATAATGGTTTTTACACAAAAGTATGTGGTTCCCAGAAAACATGCACAACCATTCCACCACAATTTAATTTCATAGTTATTAATAAAACACCCACACCATTTATCACAAACAATAAAAACAAGTGAGGAACTATGACAAAGGTAGCAAGCCCAATACATGCATCACATTTGGTACAGGATTTGAATTTAGTTCCCCACCCTCACAAGCTTCTTTTTTTTAAAAAAAACTTAACAATTACACTTTCTTCAGAGATGCAAATGAAATAAAATATGACATAAATCTCAAGCAATGTGATAAATTATGATTAATTTAAACTGAAGAAATATGTGCACAATTTAAAAAATGCATCAAGCTTGGGAACAAAAAGAATCCAGGAATGAGAGAGGAATTTTTACTTGGGAGACAAAAAGGGGTTGAGTTTTCATTAACACAAGATCATTTTTATCTGGCCCGCAATCTAGATTTCCTGTTCATCTGGACTGTTTTTCTTTATCAATTAAAAATCACAATAAGTGATGGGAAAGACAGGAGAACTGGTTGACTTCATGATAGAAAAAGATATAGCCATACTTGGACTGTGCGAGACCAATAAGAGGGGTACAGGGGAGATCCCTCTGAGAGAACGATACAGGCTGTATTACAGCGGAGGACCTGAAGCAAAAAGTGGAGTGGCCATCATACTTAGAAGAGAAATCCAAGAATATCTGGAATATACAAAATACGCCAGCGATAGGATGATGATGAGACTCCAGTTTGAAAATGGTGTGAAAGATCTATTTCAGTTGTATGCCCCACAAACTGGTTGCATAGATTAACATCTAGAGAGACAGATAGAAGATAAGGAAGTACTATTGATGGGAGATCTAAATGCACAAGTTGGAATGGAAAGACAAGGAAAAGATGTTGTAGAGCCCTTTGGATATGGAAATGTAAATCCAGAAGGCGAGTTGTTGGTGGATTTTTGCATGAGGAATCAAATGATTGTTGGAAACACCTGGTTTAGGAAGAAGAACAGTCAGAAGATTACAAGGTATGGTTGGGGAGACAGACAAACACAGACCATGATTGATTATATAATCATAGAGAAAGAACACCGGAAGAACCTTGTAGATGTAACAGCCATACCTGAAGAAGCCTTTGGTGGAGATCATAGAGTTGTGATAGGAAAATTGAAAGTTGGAAAGATTGAAAAACCCCAATTAAGAAGAGAAAAGAATTAAAGTATGGAAGTTGAAGGAGAAAAGCATACAAGAAGAATTTCAAAGGGAAATAATAACCTTGGTACCCAGGACAGAGGTGGGGAATGTTGAAGAGGAATGGAAAAGATTTAAGGAAGCACTGGTTGGATGTGCAGAAAAGGTGTGTGGTAGAACATCAGGAAATGTGAAAGACAAAGAAACACACTGGTGGAATGATAGGGTAAAGATTAAAGTGAAAGAAAAGACAATGGCATGGAAAGCATGGAAAACATGTAAGACTGAAGAAAGTAGAAGAAAATATGTGGAGGCAAAGAATTTGGCCAAGAAAGTAGTGGAGGAAGAAAAGAGGTAAAGCTGGGTGAGAGATGATACGCAGGGCAGCAAGAAATTACTGTATGGTATCTTAAGAAACAACATCAGATTTGTGAAGGATGAAGGTGGCATAATTTTAACAAAGCCAGAAGAAATAAGAAATAGATGGAGAGAGTATTTTCAGAAGCTGCTGAACATAAGAACGGATGACAGTCATTCAATGGACAACCAGGAAAGGCAATTAGTTGACGAAGAAATGGATAAAGAAATTACAATGAATGAAATTGAAATGACAGTAAGAAAGATGAAGAATGGAAAAACTGCTGGAACAGATGAAATTTCAGTGGAGATGATAAAGGCAGCTGGAGCTGTAGGCCCGCAGTGGACATATCGGGTTCTCAGGAATGTCTGGGAGAATAAGGTCGTCCCTCAGGATTGGCAAAAAGGAATAATCATCCCAATTTTCAAGAAAGGTGATAAGAAAGTTTTCAAGAACTACAGGGGAATTACTCTAATATCCCATGTTGCTAAGATAATGGAAAGGATACTGGAAAGTAGAATAAGGTTGAGGGTTGAGAAGCAGATACAGGAAAATCAGTTTGGTTTCAGAAGTGGAAGGTCAACAATAGAGCCCATTTTTATCATGAGACAACTAATGGAAAAGCATTGGGAGTACGGGAATGATATGGTGATGACATTCATTGATATTGAAAAGGACGAAAGTTTCTTGAAAACTTTTGCAGTCTGGTGCAAAAAGGAATTGGACAGGGATTAATAAAAATGATCATGGTATTGTATAAGGAATGTTGTAGTTGCATGCAAACACAAGTTGGCAGGACAAGTTTGTTCAAAATAACTAGTGGGCTGAGACAGGGAAGTGTTCTATCACCAATCCTGTTTACAATAGTAATGGATGACATCATGAGAACAGCAAAAGCAGCATATGGAGGAAGAGAAATGAACATGATGTTATTTGCAGATGATATTGTGATTTGGGGAGAAGACGACAGGAAGGTTCAAGAACAGTTGAATGTGGTGAATGGGAAGATTGAAGAATGTGGATTGAAAATAAGTGTAGAAAAGAGTAAAACTCTTGTTATGACTAGAGGGGAGAAAGAAGGGAAAGGTCAGATTAGACTTGCAGACAAGCCCCTGGAAGTAGTGGAAACGTTTAAATACCTGGGGAGTGAATTAATGGAGAATGCTCGACTGGATGCTGAGATTAGTAAAAGGATTCAAGCTGGAAGTTGTTTCTATCATAGTGTAAGAAACATGTTATGGGACAAAGATGTGCCAACGGAAGCAAAGGATACTATGTACAAGATGTATTACGTACCCATAACAACTTACGGAGCAGAAACTTGGACAATGACAAAGGATGAGAGTCCAATACAGGCAGCTGAAATGAAATTCTTGAGGAGTATGATACAGAAGAGTAGAAGAGACAAAATAAGGAATGAGAAAATCCAGGAAGAAATTGGAGTGGAAAAAATGAATGATAGAATAGAGAAGAGCCGACTAAGATGGTTTGGGCACAAAGCGAATAAGCGACGAAAGAATGCCAAAAAAAGTGATGGAAATGCAAATCCAAGGAAGGAGAGGCCGTGGACGACCACGATTGACATGGAAGGATACCATCCAACGCAGCATAACAGAAAGAAACCTGGACTGGGACACAGTGTTGGAGGAGTGGTGGAAAGACCGAAGAAAGTGGAGAGGAACCATATTTGCCCCTACCCGGCTACAGCTGGATAAAGGGAAATGATGATGATGATGATGAATAAGTGTCTACACACTACTTAGTTGGGCATAATGAATCAAAAAAAGCAAATGTCAAGATATGCACATTCTTTGAATAATACGTACTAAATTGCCATTAATCAAGTTCATGAAACTGTCACCCCTTCTGAGATTCTTTTTTAACATCTGCAAACATTTCTGGTTGTTCGGATGTAGATGGTAGTGACTGGCTGATTGCGAAATTACGACGACTATGGCATGATATAGGATGATGAAATGATAGTCACTTCTTCTCAAGGCAGCCACGATGAAGTGGAAAACTAAAGTGGCGCTCCAGTAGAGAAATGACTCGTGCAGAGGCATAGTTGAAAAAACTAGTGGTTTACTTAGAACATCAGATGAAAACAAATCCAGCCAAAGTGATACGGGTGAAACGCCTACATGATCATGCTGTGCTCAAATGTTGCACAAATTTAAAACAAAAGAAACTTGCACATTACATCAGTTAATAAAAATTAGAACAGTATTGAGATTAAGTTCCTAAAAATGCTTTATTTCTTGTTTGTGTCAAAATGAAGAATAGTATAGATTATGTAGCTAATATTCACATATTTTACTTCCAGCTACAGTCCCATCTAGTTTGGACAATCAATTTCTACGGTACTATGCAGTGTAGCAGGTCCTAGTTAAGGAGTGGAGCACGTTGTAAAAGGAGTAAGGATACTAGTAAATACCATACTTGAAACTGGAACGTACTATCTGAACCGATGTAAAAATATGAATTGCTTAGCATCGTATCTTCTCTGCGAGTAGTAATATCCAATTAGGACATTTGTGCTGACAGGAGTGGTGAAAACTTGATGCATTCGAAGGTAACAATGTTACCATGCTTTTAAGAAAATGCAAGGTGGTAAGGAAGATTTCTAACAAAATGATTGTCAAACACAAAGAAAAATAAAGGTCATGCAAGAAGGTTACAAAAACCAACCACCTCCCTTGGATCAAATACAGTAAATGGTAGACATCCAAAATATTTTAGTACAATTATAGATAATCATATTTTACACAATTAATTGGACGTAAAATATATAGTACTGACTAGGAGGATTAAAACAGTTTTGTACAATTTTATTTTTGTAAATTCAACCATCAATACGGATTTAACATGAGATTCACAGTCTCTAATTTGCACAATGTGTCGAGCTACATAGACACACACATTGGGTGCTAACCACAAAGCCTACGGAATTAATAACAGACAGGTAGTATCAACGGATAGTTTCTACTTAACCCGTTCGCTTACCTAAATGCTGAACTGATGGTGCACACAATGTTGCACTTGGCTTACTTAACCTTGAATCAATGGTGTAGAGTCCAAATTTATCAGCAATATAGAGAAGATGAGGTACGACAATGACTACTCCAGTAGAAAGAGGATTCGGCATGTTTGGATGTAAAATCAGTCAAACCAAAACAGGATGCATAGTGATAAGAAGAGGAACCATGGCAGTTGAGTTGAGAATTGAACAGCATGAAATTAAAATGATTCAGTACTTAAAATACCTTGACTATTACGTACAAAATTAGGCGCAGTTTGCTTCGTAACTCTTATGGTACAAAAGCTTTCCTCTAAAAGCAAAAGTGCCATTTTGTAACACCTACTTGTTACCTATTTTGACTTAACAGACTGGAAGATGCAACCCAGACAAGTAGGGACAACACTCTACTAAAAGCAACAGAAATTAAGTTCCTCTTAATTACTTACTTCAAGTTACTCTTTTACAGCACATGTATCGTCAATAAAACTATGTCCAGAAACAGATTTAACCAAATCCTAAAAATCTGGATCACATCACTAAATTCTATCCACCAGTTTTTTTACGATATGAAAGTTCAAACGTCACCTTGGGGGAGAAAAAAAAAACTGACTAAAATGGCTGGTAGTTGATTTTATAAAGGTCCTAAGTATCAATTTAAGAGGAAATCAGATTAAGCAAAATATAGCTTACGAGGGTGGTTTTAAAAGTTCTCGGAATGTACTAGAATTAAGTATCTTAACTCTGTGGAACTGCTTTTGTTTTTCAACATAGTCTCCCTGTAGACTAATGCATTTGGTCCAGCGATATTCCAATGCCTTGATCCCATGTCGAAAGTGAGATTCCTCCAGGCCTGCAAAATACCTCTCCAATTCGGCTGTCATTTCTTCCCTTGTAGAAAATCTCCGTCCACTGAGGAAAATTTTCAGCTTGGGGGATAGATGAAAGTCTGATGGTGCCAAATCAGGTGAATAAGGTGGATGTGGCAACAATTCGTACCCCAGTTCATGAAGTTTTGCCATGGCAATAACACTTGTGTGCGGAGGAGCGTTGTCCTGATGAAAGATAACCTTTTTCCTTGCCAAACTAGGCCTTGTTTCGCATATCTTTTCCTGTAATTGGTCTAGGAAGTTTGCATAGTATTGCCCCGTAATTATTTGGCCAGTAGGAAGATAATCTATCGGCAGAATGCCTTTTGCATCCCAGAAAACTGAGGCCATGACCTTTCTGGCCGAATGCACTGCCTTTGCTTTCTTTGGGTGGTGGTGGTGGTGGTGAATCAGCATGTTTCCACTGCTTTGACTGCTGTTTTGTCTTTGGGGTATAGTAGTGGACCCAAGTTTCATCTGTAGTCAAAAACCAGCGCAAAAAATCTTGTTGGTTGCACTGAAAACAGGCCAGACTTTGTTCGGGCATTTCCAATCTGGTGCATTTATTGTCCAATGTCAAGAGCCGCGGCACCCATCTTGCGGATAATTTTTTCATACCCAATTCTTCGGTTAAAATATAACATACCCGTTCAGAAGACATCCCTACAGCTTCAGCAATCTCCTGCACTTTCAGTCGACGATCCTCCATGACCATTTTATGCACTTTTGCGATAAATTCTGGGGTCGTAACACTTTTTGGCCGTCCACTACGCGGATCATCATCCAAGCTCTCCTGACCAAATTTAAACTCGTAGGTCCACTTGGCAACAGTTGAAAATGAAGGAGCAGAGTCCCCCAGTGTGTTCTGAAAGTCGGCATGAATTTTCTTTGTTTTCATACCTCTCTTTACAAAGTATTTAATCACTGCGCGAATCTCAGTTTTTTTCCATTGTCACAAATCACTACGCGGGAACAACAACAAAGAGTTGTCACTACCACACTCCTGCAGCTAGAACACTGACGCGCCACGTGTTCACTCACAAAGTATGTGCGATTATTGTGCGGGAACCGCGTTACTCTAGCACTGATATCTAGTGGCGATTCCGAGAACATTTCAAACCGCCTACGTAGAAAAGAGCTGAAAATGTTGGACTCTGGTCATACCCTCAGTTGTTACGATAGCTACAGATATATCTCTATATAGAAACATAAAATTAAAAGGGAAGCAGATGGGTTAAGCACAATATTCAATATATGAAAGAACTGAAAATGTTGAAACTTGGACTTACATTGAATCCCCTCCTAAGTATTTAGATAGTTACAAATAACCTTCTATCCACACAAAGAAAGGTATTTTCAGTATGGCTGGTAGAATATGAGTGCTCTTGGTACAGTCATGCCTTTTACAAGTTGAAGGCGTAGGCTTCTTACATATTAGCCCCAAGTACAATGGTCTTTGATTTAGTGAACAAAACAGGAAGATGATGGTTCATGTCCTGAAGATACGCCAACATTTAACCTTTTCTGCTCAAAAGTGCCAAAGCTACTTTTTCTGCAGTATAAAACTTACATCTACAATTGGAATGCAGATTCTTGCAATACCCGTCTGATTTACATTATCAACTCTTGGGAATTTTCCAATACCCACAAATAAAGCTAAGCAAAATTACCAAAAAATTTCTAACTTTCATAAAAACTACAGTATCACAAAAATGGAAATTATTAGTTCTTGTACATGTATGAATTGCATCACACTAGTTAATTACATTTATACATATGCTAAAGGGTTAACACATTGCACTTTTATCACAACCTGAATTTCTTCATGCTGCTGAAGATTCACCCACTAGTCTTAATGTTCTATTCTTATCAGTATTGAAAAATGAACTTAAAACTACCTTTTCAATACTAAGGTAGAAATACAATTACACATTTCACCGGAACTGACTAGATGGTACTGAGTGAGAACAACTGTCAATACAAATTAATATCACATACTGAAGATATCTATATACATTTCAAGGGATATTCAACAATGAATTATCAAATAAATACACGAATTGACACTCCCAGAAGATAAACATTTCCATTGTGTCCTAAATAAAAATTCCTAAACAAATCAAAGTACAGAGATCATAACAAAAGATTTCTTCTGGATGGAGGCAACAGAGAGGAATTATTACTGCATTCAGCATTTACATCCATACATCAGAATGATGGAGCAAGTAATTACAATCTGAAAGAAACAGTGATTGCCCAAAATGAACAAGTACTAGAGGTAGAATCCATGGAAGTGTAAGACTCATCTGTAAAAACCTGAAGGATTGTATTACCATTACTAGATTATTTCTAAATAATCTAAGTAATCCTGTTTGGTGGTGGTGGTGGTGGTGGTGGTGGTGGTGGTGGTGGTGGATATTGCTTTAAGAATGAAGTTCAACTTGGTTACCACACTCTTAAATAAATGAAGAAAAGAAAACTCAAATACTGTATTACTGCTTTGAAAATTCATGAAGTATCTGCTTATCAGGGTTGAAACATGTCAAGGTTTCTGAAATTATTTCATCATTTAAAACAGGAATCTATTGCTGTTCTCATTTCATAATACTGTAATTGCTGTTGGAAAATATTTTCTTGTTTGATGAAATAAGACAACTGTATCACAATATAATGACAGGAGAAGAGTATTTTCACCCCAAAGTCAGATTGATGCAGATATCGCTGAAGTGATTTAAATAGGAACTAAATATTTCCTTATCACCAGAAGGCTTCTCTGGAGTAGATAAAGCTCAGTAAGTTATTAACGATACAGTCGCAACTGGCTAAGACATCCCTCCCCTGGTTATTACGCCATTATTCCAAAGTCCCTGTCCATGTCCTATTAAATATATGCTAGAGAAATCTGGATAGCACATTTACAACACACTTCAATACGTTCATAACTCCAACCATAAGAAATTTGAAGTAGTGGTTCCAGCCATGTTGCAAACACGACGCACCAGTGACAACTGACCTAGGTAAGGGTTTGGTAGAAAACTTAATTTCATAGCCCCAGAGAGCGGTAGCGTGTTAGCCTACAGCTGCAAGGAGAGTCAGTCCCAAACCAGTCTTTACTGTGGGCCTGTGGTTCTTTGGATCGTGCAAAAGTAGCTCGTTTGACATGTTGGTGCTTAATTTTACGTTCCAAAGTGAATTGTGTAAAACGTACATAAATTAACACATTGCGGACGGGAGACGAGTTAACTCGTGTTTGGCTGGGCGAGCATTGCGGACGGAAGACGAGTTAACTCGTCTTCACGAGACTCGTACGTTCGGTGACATGTCTAAACTTCTAAAACTAGCTGGCGGTCAAGGTTACTAGAATCTGTGTTGAAGCTTTTGTCTATTCCACGTTAGCTTTGCTTTACGTTCATCTGTTTTATGATTCATTTGCTAAGTTTTCTGACCTCATGTTTACATCGTTCAAGGAGCCATGAGGTGGGTAAGATGGCGCTTCCTAGACTGAACACGAGCTTAGACGCAGACGAGATAATGAATTATACGTGGATAAGTATTCGGATTGCCCCAGTGATGCTATAGTCGAAATTCCAGCTACAGGAATGAAACAAAATCCAACCAGAAAGTGCAGAGTCTGTTCCAGCAACGGCAAACGAAGTGAAAGAAGGTACACTTGCAAAAGTCGTTGCATGCTACGACTTTGCTACACAGTCTAACACACCAGGAAACATGCGCTGTAGCAATTAATAAGTTACACAGAAAAGGGCCGGCCCCAGGGGCTGAGCAGTGTGATGAGCATCCGGTCCGCAATGTGTTAAGCCTACTGCACTTACGCATAATGATTTGCAGGAAATTCAATTATGGAGGAGAAGAAAGCCAGACATTTTACAAATGATGAAAAATTAAAGCTTATGGAGAAAATAGATGCTAATCCACACATGAAAAGTGTGCAAATTGCCCAGATATTGGACATTCCTACAATAACCTTAAACATAATTGTAAGCAACATGTACAGTTTGCATTTCTAAAAACATTTTTCCTTGATGTTTTACTATGTTGGTGTTCTTAAACGCATTATTTCTTTATTTCATAAATTATAATTGTAAACACTTGTTTCTTTGTTTTCATCGTAATTATTTTTAATGTTCAAACCTAACCTTATATTTGATGATGATTATGCTTGTTTTAAGGGGCCTAACATCGAAGGTCATCGGCCCCAACCTTATATTTAACAGCATAATTGTTTTGTTTTTTAATTTTTTAGCACATTCCCCTTTTATAACTTCTATTTTTTCCCCTGATCCTCACAAAAATGTCCTACCCAGTTTTGCCTGTAGTCAGTTACAAACCGCCAAATACATCCTTCAACACTGCCATCCCTACCTCAGTGTTAAAAATAGAAGGGTGGCATCCAGAATGACTTGCAATGCATAGCTTTTAGTAAGAAATCACATTAATCCATGGGCAAACCCATGAAAGATAAAAGGATACAATACAATGATGCAAGAAAATATTTTCTGCAGTTGTGGTCACAAACAAAGCTATAACATAATGGAAGAACCTGATAGTAAAGAAAAAGACAAGTTCTACCAAAGGTTTAAGGACACCTGCATATTTCATAAACTTGATTCCTGATTCCTGCCCTTAAACATTTGGTCTCAGGTATACGATTTCTTTTTTTACACGGAACTAGTACAGTAGAACCTTGATGCATCGTTCCCACAACTGTCGTTTTCCCGTATTCACCCTTCAATTTATTCGATCCCAAAAATGTTCCATATAAATCAGTGCTAAATTTCCCTGCATATATCATTCCTCGAACTATCGTTTTATTGCATTGATCGTCTAAATGTATTACTCTGCCAGAATTTTCCCCACATGGATGATCGTAAGAAAAATACACACAAAAGTTTTTTTTTAATTTAAAGAGACTACTGATTACTCTAGCATATAACAGCAGCTCATGGAAGAATGTACGAGCAATTCCGAGTTGCTATAACCTATCTCAAACTACCTAGGAAACTAGTCCGGCCACGTGCGTGTTGTAGTACTAGTAACATAAAAACATCAGTCAAGAAATCGCTAGATCGGAAACTAGTTCAAATAATCTTTAACAAACATGTTATAAGAAGAATACAACATTTATACAATCACCAGAATGAATCAAGTTGATATTCAATACAATTCTGAAAATCAATGTACTCAACAATGACACCTGCGGAAGAAAGATAGGTTACTCAATTCCTTCCATATCGTCGTCATCTCCGTCGGAGTCGTTCACATTCATCACTATCGTTCAATGCCATCGTCTGACTAGTCTATATCCCACAGTTTTCCTACCATCTCGATGACGTGTTTTACACGTATTTCATAATGTTGAGACTAGTTCAATCCCTTCCAGCAGCAGTTTTCTTACTTCTGCAAGGGTGAAAGTTTTGTTGTTCCTAGCCACATGGCCCTTAACTTGGCTCCATGCATTTTGAATTGGATTTAAACAACAATGGTATGGAGGTAACCCTAAAACTTGCCTTCCCGATTGCAATGTGGTATCGTCTACTTGATATGCACCTCACGAGTCCTATAACTCCGCACATTTTCGAGAGTACTACCAAGATTTAAGTTGTCACTGAACTTCTTAAAAACATTGAAAACACACTGTTTTTCTCCACTTCTCAATGCTTTTCCCTTCTTACGCTTTACGTGAGCATGGATGGGCTCGCCCATCTCCACTCCACACAAAACTTTAACAAAGGTTATGTGAACCTAAATTAAAACAGTTAACTGCATCTTTAATACCAAGACAAAGACCGACTACCAACTTTATGATATATTATTAAATATTAGCACGAAAGGAACTCTTAATAATATGCAAAGTCACCTGCGCGCCAATAACACTCGGAACACAGCGGTAAACAGAAAGCACATCGGTTGTATGTTAGCTAAATGAACCGCTACTGAATACTGCAATGGCTGTCGTGCTGTTGACACATCGCCCCTCTCAAAAGGCACTTTAATGCACGAGTATCAATCATAAATTGAAACTAAACAGCTTTTTAAAAGTGAAAATAAACAGATTTAGATAACGTACATAACTTTTACGCAGAAATAACTTAATGAAAATTATGATTCCCATAGGGAACCTGGTATATTTGTTCGGAATGAGTAAATTTTTAATACCAAAATAGTTGGTCCATTATTGGTCGTTATAAATGTTCCAGCTAACTCATTTCTGGTTGCCAGCATTTCACACCAGTGTGCCAAGTTGGGTTCCTCATAGTTTCTCCTAGTGCAATGGCACTCCCAGTGGCTCCAGGTAGCCTACGCAGTGGCCTCCACGGTATGCACTAGCCATTTGTCTGGGTGGATGTGCCATTTAACAACCGAGGAGCCCAACTTGGCACACTGGGGCAAAACTCTGGCAACCAGGAATGAGTTAGCTGGAAAATGTATAATGTCCAATAACGGACGAACTATATTGGTATTAGAAATAACACATGTAAAGTATTTTTAACACCTTACTAAAAGATAAGAGAGTACCGCCGCATTTATCACGTCTTTTTGGTGTTTACCGTATCTTGCAGGTTATTTGAGATAGGGAATAGTCTTGAGCAAGGAGCTTGTAGGCTGTAGTGTTGTGCGCAGGTTATTCAAGTGCAACCTTCCTACGAGCCTCCTGGTGCCAACACTTCTCCTCGACCCACTAACTGATCCCTAGAAGTATTATTTACAAGAATTAAAACTGAGGCACTGTAAAACTCATTTGCCACCATTTTCTGCGTTGCTATTGGCTGGCTAGGGTTGCCACCTTTGTTGAAAATGAGAAAATCGTGCAGTTTTAAAATAGCACAGAGATGAGTTATTTATAAGGTTCAACCTATTCAATACTAATTACATGTTGTATAGATGTTATTCACAACATTTATTTAACATGGGACTGTGCCAGCTTTATTATGCCATTGCTCCTTTGTTCTGATGATTTGTTTGACACATGGTGTGAATGGACATATAAAGACTTATATACATATTTCAATGTGTAACTACACCAGTTCTAATTAATATGTCCTTGCACATTTGTTTGTGATTTGTTTTACGGCTGATGACGACATTTAAATGTCGAAACCAGTCCCATGCTATTAGTCCTATGTTAAATAAATGTTGTGAATAACATCTATACAACACGTAATTAGAACTGAATAGGTTGAACCTTATAAATAACTCATCTCTGATCTCAGTTCAATACGGAAACCATAATGAAACTCATATCTTTGTTTAAAATAGTCACGGCGTGCGCTGGGTATGTTTTAATTAATCACAGGGTTATTAATCGCGTCATACCTTGTGGAGTGTGTGGGATGCTAGAGGGCTGTCGACTACTTTGTTGCCCCCTGCCCAATTGTAATGTTACAAGCCAGACCAATAATCTTTTCACCAGCCCGGTCTTGAAACTAATTCCTAAGTTGGCAGCCTCGTCTAGCCCGCTGTGACATCGTCCGAGCCGTGCCATGTGGTATCTCTAATCTATCGCTCGCGAAGGATCTATGGAGTCTTTACCAAAATACAGGCTAACGCTTTAATATCCACGTATATCATTAATTTGCAATAAGAGAACTGATCTTAAAGGTTTTCAATTATTATAAGAGATGCCAACTTTCAAGAAAGGCAATTTGTAATGCAGCCGTTCAGGCACGGGGGGGGGGAGGTGCGCGTAGAATTTCTTTTTCGAGATCTTACTAACTTACATATCACTGAAAAATCCATGAACATATAATTCAACCAGATCTTCAAAGACTGGCATATAAAGAGTGCATGATTCTTACCTGCTAAAGTAACATGAGATTAGCAGTACATATCTGAGTGGAGGATGAAGGATCATTTCTTTTGTTGAGTACTATTATAGTTGCTCCCTTAGCAACTTGTCGTTTCTGTCTGGTAAACGTACACTGCTGACATGCTTTTCCTTTTGATATCATGTGCATCCTCTGCACTAACAGAGCACTCGGTGTTCATATTAGCACGGAACTCAGTCTTGTTCCTACTCACTATGCGCAACTGAAAAATCGCGGCTACACACACTACTAATCACATGTGAATGAAATATTGAACGCAGTAAACAGGGCCGTTCCTTCGAGTACTCCTCCCTAAATTTTTGAACTTTTTTTGTTTATTACTTAGCGTCACTAATCACGGTAACGTCACCACACATATTTTAGTGCACAATAAATCGCGCCATTATTTCAAACCTTTCGCATGTTGTAACACACGAATAGCTTATATCCTAGAAGAGCAATATATGTAAATTTGGCAACCAAAATCGCAATAAATACTTCAGTCACACACGGAGTATCCAAAATGAAACTGAGTTTGTCACCACTTTGCCGCCAAAAGAAAGACAAAAGAACTCTTACTTGCATGGAAGTCTGGTCATGTGATGAACAAAGACAACAACTCCCCAAGATATACCACTTAACGGGTGCCTATTTTTCCCGTACTAGAAGCACACACTGCGTTCGGCGCGTGAAAACTTGAAATATTCTTACATGAGGGACAGGAAAGGGGTATAAATTCCTGAGAACTCTGAAAATAATATTCTGAGAATTCAAGCTGTAATGGAATTCCTTGTGTATCCTTTTCAACCCTTCATACACCGAAGATTTAAAAATAAAAAAATCTCAATTTGGGGTGTGCGATTCGTAAAGGCGTAATTGTGACAGGTAATTCATAATTATGATTGAATTGTAATAGTAGGAATCTCTGTATTATGAGATGTAAAGAAAAGCGAAGCGGCATAAAAGTTACACTTTTAGTTTCACTGTGTATATCATGGTTGCAATATTTTGATACCATCCGGCTCCAAGGTTAAATGGTTTGCATGTGTTGGCCTTCGGTTCAAAGGGTCTCAATCAGGTCGGGGATTTTAATTTTCCTTGGTTAATTCCGATAGTTCGAGGGATGTGTATGTGCGCCGACTTACACATTAGGATTGATCTTAGGTAGGGCCGCATGGCGCGTAGGCTGTATCATCCGGCTTTGGAGGCCACACGCCATTATTATTATTATTATTATTATTATTATTATTATTATTATTATTCCTTTGCTGGCAGGACGTAGCGTTTACAGTGCACTATGTCTTCTGGTATGGGCTAGAGCAATATTGTTACTTTCATTGATCTGTCTAAACTTTATCCTTGGCTTTGACAAGATGAAAGTGACTGAGGTATGAGTGATGCTAGTAATGTCATTCCTTATGCAGCCAGTCCCTGCTATGAATGGTGTGAAAATGTTGCTCATAGGGTCAGTTGGTGCATGCATTTCAGTGGGCTTGGCAGACTGATATGTAATAGCAACTTCTGGCTCGGTGAGGAAAGCAATGGGAAACTACCTCACTCCTCATTTTCCTAGTACACCTCTTCAGTGATGCCTAGGCCATTTATGACAGCTGATGGCGGAGCTGTTGAGAATCCAACCAGCCTTCGGGCTGAGGACTAAACATACATACATTATTATTATTATTATTATTATTATTATTATTATTATTATTATATTTACATTACAAAACTGCCCAAATAAAGTATCTGTAGTTCATTATTTTGCTTTCCCCCTAATTTTTTTAAATGACACCCACATTTATAGTCTTCTTGCACCTATCGTAGTTTTCTCTCTCCCTCTTGAAAAAAACGATGCATCGAGGTTTTACTCTACATATTTATAGAAATATTTGCTTAAATTTTCATAAAAATATCACCCTTTGTTTAGAAGTTAAATTTTTTGTTCATCAGAAAGAAAATAGCTATTTTTTAATACTTGTGGAGATCTGAATAGTACAATATGGGGATTTCATTAATTTCTTAAATGGAGAAACACAGATACCTGTAGAATCTTTACAATTGTTACAGACCGACAGAATATGTTTCCATTATAAAAATACGACAATTTTATAGCTTGCAACAGAACCACAGAAAGAGGTCATAAAACAATCATTCCTTGACCTTGGCTGGACAGGAGAACCCTTCAGCTACCAAGATTGTTTGTGTTACACTGTAGTATGAATATCCCACTATAATAAAATACAGAAATGAGGCATCTCCTATTCAGCCAAGGTCAAAGAAGATTTGTTTTAGGACCTCTTTCTGTTGGTTTATAGCAAGCTATAAAACTGGCGATTCTTTTTAAAAGAAAACATATTTCGTTACTCTATTACATTTATGAATATTCTACAGGTATTCGTGCTACTCCATTACAAAAATTATTACTGTAATTCCCATATTGTACTGTCCAGCTCTCCTGAAGTATTAAAAAATAGCTGTTTTCTGTCCGATTAATATAAACAAAAATGAAATAACTTCAAAACAAAAGAGATATTTTAATGAAAATTTCAGCAAGTGTTTCTCTAAAAATGTACTAGTACCCTGTACAAAATCATATGTCTTGGGACCAAAAGTTCAAGGACTGAATCGTGTTCATGAAACATGCAGGTATCCCCTAACTTTTGGTAGAACCTGTAGCTGAAGAAAACAAAAAGGAATTTATTTTTTAAGAAGGTAGGAAATGAAAAATTTCTAAAAGAGTGCCAAGGATAAATGAAGTATCGCAAATATTGGTTCCGAAAGTCTCTCTTATCCACCTTCTCTGAGGAAGAGGTAATATAACCTTTCTTCCACTGAAACACGTTACCATATGTCCTAAGCTTTCCAACTTACAGGAAAAACTACCAGTGCCTGGAATCTGCCTTGGTTTAATGGTTTTGTGAAGGAAAAGTTAATGTCTCAAGTTCAGAATATACCTAATAAAAGCAATCCACCAAAGGTTATGCCTGTGTCTAGCAGGCAGCTGCCTTATACGCTGCACAAAACGAAGCAATCCGTAACGACGATGTAAATACCTGAACACAAAACTCAATACAGGTCCCGACATTAGCTCTAACCACAGCCAATGGAAAAGGAAGCAGCTGCAGCAGGGAAAAGAACACATGGTAATTATATTACATTCATTGCGATTCATTAATGCTGAAGCAGAATTATGGGATATTTCTACATCTTGTGTAGAATTTTCACTGACAGGGCAGGAATCAATATCCAGAACACAAAACAGAGAATCAACAGGAAAAAGGAATGACTTTTCGAGAATTATAGGAGACGGGTTAGTATCTTCCAAGTCCAGCAAAGTCACTGGAGCAGATACACATGCAAACTTGCATTCAGGTACAACACTGGGACTTTCACATGCAAAAGATGCCAACAAATGTTCCCACGCTGAAGAACTTCTGCAATTATTCAAAACCTCAAGGACATAAACCAAATTTTCATTAAGTTTCTCAAATGAGCGAACCGGAGTTCTGTATTCTAGAATATGAGAACCACAATAAGAATCCCCAAAATTAGGCAAATTATTACAGGACAAATACAAGATTGCATTGTTTAAGAAAGAAAAGTTGGTTAAAGAGCTATTAAGAGAATCTGGCAAGCATCTACATGTGTAAGGGGTGCTAGTAACTGTATAGGAGGAGTGCAGCTTGTTGTATGTTACAGCATCGCTAGTATCAGACCAACTGGCTTGAAAAATATCAGTAACAGCATCTTGTTCCTTGGTTTCATTAGGCGTTGATGTAACAGTCACAAGCTGCTCAGACGGGCTATTAACAGAATCTGGCAAGCATCTACATATGTTAGGGGTGCTAGTAACTGCATAGGCGGTGTGCTGTTTGTTATATGTTAAAGCATCGCTAGCATCAGACCAACTGGCTTGAAAAATATCGTTAACAGCACCTTGTTCCTTGGTTGCATTAGGCGTTGATGTTTTGACAGTCAGAGGTTGCTCTTCAGCTGACAAAACCTTCTTTGGAGTTTCCTTGAGCTCAGTCTGAAAGAATATATAATTAAGTATTAATGTCCCTCTTTTTTACCAGTACACATGGAATCTCACAATATTAATGAAATCATAGAAAATCTGGTAACTATTTACCAGATCTCCTCAAGTAATCAATATTTTAAAACCCTAGATAGATAGAACCGATTTTATATCAGACTATTCAACCTTCACATTTTATAACAAAATGCAAGACAATCCAGCTGAGAAGAAATGGATGGAGGACAACTGGAATTGAAGTAACTGTCCATCTACTAGGAGACAGCAGTGTATCAAGATGAGGAAATAGTCCTTGTAGTTTCGTTTTCCTTCCCACATTGGCAGCACAGTCTGTATGAAAAGTTTCACTCACAGTTTTACTTCTATCAATCAAGATTTAACAATCCTCCATAAAGTGCAAAAAGGTACTTTAATGAACATTTACCTTCTACTAGATCAAAAAAATAATCCTAGCAGTAATCTAAATAAAATTCCTGAATGCACTAATATCGTTTTCAAAGTACTATCTAAAATATTTAAGAACACAAAAAATAATTACTAGTGATTTTATATTACATAACAGAACACAAGCCGGCCCCGTGGTGTACGGGGTAGCATGCCTGCCTATCACCCGGAGGCCCCGGGTTCGATTCGCGGCCAGGTCAGGGATTTTTACCTGGACCTGAGAGCTGGTTCGAGGTCCACTCAGCCTACGTGATTACAATTGAGGAGCTATCTGACGGTGAGATAGCGGCCCCAGTCTAGAAAGCCAAGAATAACGACCGAGAGGATTCGTCATGCTGACCACACGACACCTCGTAATCTGCAGGCCTTCGGGCTGAGCAGCGGTCGCTTGGTAGGCCAAAGCCCTTCAAGGGCTGTAGTGCCATAGGGTTTGGTTTGGTTTTTAACAGAACACAATCCCTTCTACTTGACTCCCCCCTTCCTTTTTGCTACTTGATCACCTTAATCCAACACCACACTTTCTTAGCAGTCTTGCAGTTTCTATTAAGCTTTAAAAAGGCCATATGAAAGGCACATTCCCTTTCTAAAGAATATCAAACGAACATCTCTTCGGAATCAATTTCTTTCTTTATTCAAAAAATGTTTAAATTCATAATTATCAACAGATTTCTCGTACTCTTTATATATGTTCCATAACATAACAGGAGGTCAAATAATGGCCAGAAAGTTTCCTGTTATATGTAATTAGAACTTGTAAAGTACTGAAAGGTGGAAAATATATATATTCTATTTAAAGAAATAATTATTTTATTGTTAACAATGATGCTTTCATGGTCCATACTTGTAGACATGATGTAGGCTTTGGGGCTTATGCCGTGTCAAGAAAACATTGTGAAATTCTTTGCGCATAGCAGAGAACTTAGCTCCGCATCTTCAGAAGAAAATCTCATCTGTTCCCGAGGAAGACTTCTCGAATAACGAGGGTTTGAATTTAAGAATGCTTTACCGTTGATCATAGCAAGTGGTACCATCACCAGATGACTTCAGCTTTGTTCTATTTTGATATCCTGGATGTCTTGCGTTGCACTTTATTTTATTATTTTTATTTCTATTTATTTCTCTTATCACAATAGTCCCCAATTTGTCCGATGACCTTTTGGATACTTCGCCAAGCATGTACGGTGTAACTAGCAATGTCTTAATTGGAGCTTAGATGGTGTCGTCAGCTACCGCTTTGAATGCTAGTACTGTGCTAGCATACAGTGAGCAATCCAGCAATGAATGAGCGTATCACTTACTATGACCAATGGTAAAGCATTCTTAAGGCAATGCATCTGTGAAAATACTAAAATCTACAGTTTTCATCCTACCTTAGAATTTTGATCATTTAATATCAGTATCAGTATGTTTCTATCTATAACAGTTTTTGCGATATTCATAAATTTATCAATATTTTTAACACTTTTTGATATTTATAAAATGCTCCTCATGCCAAACGGCTGAACAGATCTGGCTTAAAATTTAATCTTGGTTTTAAACGACCAATATAAAAGAAGTGATGTGTGGGTTTTGACAAATTTTAATTACACTGAAAGGAACGAATTATTTCACATAGGCATAACTTTTAAAATATATTTTATGATTATCATGATAGAAAAAACTAGATTGCCACTGAACTATTGCATGTATTTTAAAATTTGCATATCAGTTTGTTATTATGTTGTATCTGAAATTAGCCCAGAAGTTTCAAGTAGATTGGTTGAAAATTGTGGCATGAGGAGCATTTTGAATCTTCAAAATTGCTAGAAAATAAATTCTGAAAAAAAAAAAAAAAAAGACTGAAATTTTATAGGTGAACAATCGTCCAGTATCTGAATCTAGTTGACATAACTCCCCAGCACCATATGTTGGACCCTCTGCTGCCTTCTTCCTGACCTCACTAGCAGTTTTTGAGAGTTTTGGTTTCCTTTGGCCTGTTTAGAACCCTTGTTGCCCCGACACTCCACTGGGGTCAATTCTACGCTTGTCCCTCATTTCAGTAATTTTCTGTCCTGAGCTGCTAACTTAAACACCCCTAACACTAGCTTTTAGTTTCTCACTTGCTTCACAACCCATGCTGAATTCAGCAATTGCTGGTGTTACAGCAATCTCCAGTTTTTGTTTGACACAAACACTTCTTTCAGACACTTAACCCAAATTACACTATGCAATGATTTATTGGCATTCTGTGTTTTACCTACTGTGCAGCGCTCTAAAACCTCATTTGAAGCAATTCTTTGATGCACAGGTATCATTTTACATACTACCTGTGGAGACAGTATAGTCTTCATATTGCTACTGTCATATTTTGGCGGGTCTCCTCCAGCAGCTACAGCTTGGTTATAGAAGCACCATGACTCTTTGCTGAAGGGGCACTTGAAATGCTGAGGCTTCTCATCGGTGGATATGCAGTGGTACAGTGTGGCATAAACAGCTGATTTCATCTGCTGTACATTAGGAATATTTTTTTTTGTAGCATTAGTTAGTAGTTACCTAGCTTTACTATTGTTTCTTCTTTGATACTTTCAGGCTTTTTACCACCCAGTGTCACCCCTTTCAACCTCCACTCACTCACAATGTTTTTTAAGCCAGTCTTCAATCTTTTAGAAATATGATTTAGGCACTCTTCCTTTTGAATAGAAATGTCTGGACCATGCACTGCCAGTTTGTGGAGATGATTGTGGGTTTTGGCATCGCCATCTGACAAAACTGTATGTACCTGAACTTCTGCATATCCACAGAACCTCAGCAGCTGCCATCTCCATACCATTAGAAGAGCCCATAAAATTACATTCACATTCCCCATCTGAAGAATGATTTTCCTGCCACAGCCTGAATTCCCCACTTCCCTCTCCCAGGATTTTTCTATTCTGGTCACATACACTACAAGACCTGGACAAAATATGAAAATCTATCACAAGGCCTGTCAACACATCAATGACAATTCCAAGTCCATATGTGATGTACGGCCATGCTTGTGCCATGTTCCATCATAGGAGACAGAAATATTTATAATTTCCTCATCTACAAGACTGGGATTTAGTCCAAGATGGGCTTGTCTCACAGCTGTGTAAGACAGCTTTAGGACTTCTTTAATTTTTATATTTTCCAGTGATTGGCTTTTTGCATGAGCACTGTACAAAGAGGAACTCATTGCTGGCAAACCCATAAACATAGCAAACTGTTCAATTGCTGCGAGTCCCCTACCTATATGCAGAAATGCACTGACCATCTTATGGTTTATTTTAAAGGGGGGCCTACTAGACTCATCAAACTGAACCCTAGGGCTGGTGTATAATTCACTACAAATGACAGCACAGTTACCACATTTAATCACAAGTTTCTGAGCAAATCCCATTGAATGTTTTATCTCTATGGACAAGTCTCCTTGTCCACATGTAGCACACCCATACACAGCCCTTGAATATGTCTTTCCAGACTACTGTGGACCATTGTATGTATGTTCACTTACCAAAACATCATCTGCACCCTGTAGGAGACTGCTGAACAGTGACTACTTTCTACTGCTGGAGGAAGAGGATTCTTTAGTGGAGGAATTAGGTGCACATTCATCAGGCAAATATTTGGTGTGGGGATTTTAACTTCCCCTACTTGATCTTGCAAACTAGTACTGACATTCTTATTCCTGTTAGAAATGGCATTTTTCACTTAATCCAACACTTTACTAGGAAGTTTCTTCCCACAACAAGTCTCAATACTTCTTCCCATTATGTACACTGATAATTACATGACCTCACAAATTTTCAGCTGCCTGCACTAAGTAGATCCTGTTACTGTTTATGGATCATTTATAACACTTATTACAAATATAACATTTAAGAAATTACAGAAAAGCAGAGTAGGCCTAAAACACTAATGATAAACTCGAAACAGGGAGATCACAATTCTTTGTTTACATTCAACGCAGGGACAAGCTCCATCACTGAAATAAGCGCCAATTCCACTCGATATATCGATAGTCCGTCAGAACAACCAACAAAGATTCACACGAACAAAATTTCTTACATTCAACTCGCGTGCTCAATTCAAAATCTTCGAAAATCAAAAAAAATATTCACAAGAATAGTGTCAATGAGCGGCAACGCCCACTTGCACCGGGTCATTTAAATGGCCATTAAGGGCTTTAAATGGCTGATGTTTAAATAAAACAAAGCGCAAAAAAAGTACAAGGTATAAACATTATAAGAACGTAAAAAACTAAAAATGGAGTTTTTGCATAATTTTCACCAAATTTCACTGATAAATTGCCTTAGCCTTTTCCAAGCAGAACAAGGATATATTCGGGTGTAGCTTTTATTAAAAAATGGTGCCGATTTTCACTGTAGTAGTTAATGCAACACTCAGAAGATGACACCACTATGCACACAAGTTTGATAATTAACATATCACTGCTAGACACCTCTGTGACTTCACAAATAATTGCAGTCAGCTGCTGATTCAGATGTGCGCATGTGATTCGTAAGTGTTGGTGTATTACTTTTTCTGGTATTCGTTCAATGCTTTTCAAATAATGTCTCGAAAAAGATTACGAACTGATGAGGAAATAGTATCTGCTTTGGATGCGAGTGATTATCGTGTTTCAGATACAGTAGAACCTTGATAATTCGAAATCTGTTCATTCAAAATCTGGCCTATTTCGAAGAAGCTCTCTTTTCCAGAATCATGAGATACAGTTTTGCATGTTATTTAAATTGTTTAATTCAAAATACGGATTAATCTGCAATTCGAAGTACAATGTCTGCTCCATTACCGAAATTCAGACTTAATTCGAAACTGCCTTTATATTTTAAAACAATAGTATGTTACAGAGTAATTTAAATTGAAATTTATCCGCATCATGATGGAACACATGTTCCGGAACGTGGAGAGGTAGCTTTCCGCACTTACACTCACTTCGGTATATCTACAGTGTGCTTCATAAGTTGAATGAAATCGGAATTCTTTTTTATTGAACCTTTTAACCCTCAGCCCTCCTTTTTATCTGAACACTCCTGCCTCTCCAGTTCCATTTAAGAATCTGCCTGCAGAGGGATACGAGACAGTACAGACATACTGACAGCATATTTATAAAAATGAACTAAAGCAAACAAAATAAATATAATACAAGAACAAAACAGTATTCAGGTGCAATGTTCAGCATTTTCAAACCTGAAATTATCTCCATCACTTTTTGTCTAATAGCGCATTGTGTGGAACTTCCCAGAACACTGGCCAGGATGTAATCTAGGCTTCTTTCTGCAAGTATTGCTGAAAAACACAGTCTCGCGTCGTAATTCAAGCTTGCTGTTCATTGCCATATTTAGGATTGAGCCTAAAAATGCTTTAAATTTAGCAAGAGTAACATCTATCCACGACCTCCTAATAGACCACGTGTGAGGGGCGTAACCTTTTGAATGATTACACTAGCATACCATTTAGTCTTGCGCACAATTTCCGACAGTAACTCTGTCAGTCATGAAAAATTGGAAAAAGTCAAGTTCACTCTCAAACTTGCGGTGGTTTATAAACTGGTGAATGGGTTTTTGAAGTCCAAGTCAGTGTCACGGTATTTCCTCAAGCCATCAGTAGAGGTACCAGCACTGCCATCTGGCGTAATTTTCTCATCAGGATTTTAATCACTCAACTCGCCAACAAAGTCTCATTCCGCAATATCTTCCTCACCACTTAATTGAAAATCACTATCTCTGAAATAAACGTCCTTCACCTAAAAGTCTGGCTATTTCTTTATCATGGTTCTCGAATGACACCATGTTGCTAAGCAATCTCTGTTTACAAACTCATGGTCTTCAATGAATGCGCAAAAAGCCTGACTTCAAAGAGATTATAGCTATACATGGCTTCAAATTAACGTCGAAGGATGGCAGTAGCTTATTGTACCCGTAATTCATGCACGCGTAACCTGACAAAGGAGTTATACAGGGGGAAAAAATCATAGGATCTATGCGGGATATTCTCACTGTCGGGCATGGCCCGCTGTGTGAATGCTAAGGGTTAATGAACGCCGTAATATCATGCAGCAAGCAGTGTGCAGAAGAACAGAATCCGCAAACACTGGTGATGCCGACAGTTGACGAAAAAGCGTGGCTCATATAATCAATTCGTAGGGACCTAACAATATTGTCATTGCTGGTGAAACTGCATTGCTGTGCCGAGCCCAAATGGTCTTATGGTTCTAAAGGAGAAAGTGCCTGCCGGAGAATCTTAGAAGGGTGGGGCTCATTGTACTGTGTTGCAATGCACACGGAAACGAGAAACTTTATCCCTTCGTCATAGGAAAGTTCGATAAGCTACAATGTTTTAATGGCGCCAGGCACTTTCCATACAAGTACGAGGCATCTAAAACTGTAACAGGTACAGTAATCGAAAAAATAACGCATTTGCAGGGGAACAAGCATAATTTATCGTTGTCTTTGAAGTGTGTTCTTTTTCTTCCTCGTTGCGTGAGGTTATGTTTGTCAGCGAGTTATCCAAGTGCATTATTTTAATACTGCAAATGCACCTTCTTGCATACATTTTGGAAATAGTTTCTTTTTCATGGCATTTGAAAGGTTTAAACTGTGAATCAAGCTCAACTGCTTAGAATATTTTGTAATGCAGCAAGGATTGGCACTTCCGAATTACGAATTGGCGGTCAATTCAAAATCACGTAATTCGAAGTCCGATTTTTGAGTCCCAACGACTCCGAATTAACGAGGTTTTACTGTATTAGTTTTTCTGACAGTGATATACACAAGAACCTCATTTATCCGGCCCTCATTAATCCGGATCGAAAATAAATAAAAAATTTACTTGTACAGTATTTCCTTTACGGGGTCGACTTCTTGAATGTCCCATCCGCCAAGAGCAGTTAAGGACAGGAATTGCAAGTAATTCGGCCATGGTCTATCAAAGGTACCGTCCTGGAATTCGCCTAGAATTAAGAATGGGAAACCGTGGGAAACCATTTCCAGGACGCCCGAGGTGGGATTGGAACCCACACTCTTCTGAATGCAATGCACTACCAATTCACTGATTTGAATTTGAAAATGAAACAGGCACTCCATCAGAAGCAACAATGACTCAGAGGCAACAATGCAGCTGGACAATATGATGGCCTATTTAGAATCCTAGACTGAAACCACACCGGCAGAATTGATGTTAGTAAAACGCCTTTGTGATCATGCTGCGCGCAAACGCTATACAAATGTAAAACAGAAAAAACTTACATTATATTAGTGCATAAAACAGTCCTAAATGTAAGAAAAGTGTTCTTATATTTTTTTGTACAATTCAAAAAAGGTATTACTGGCAAGTTATGTCAAATTATATAACATGTATTGTATTTGTTTTTTTAGCTTTTTCTGGATTATCGATAATCCGGATCAGTTCCAGTACCACTTAATCTGTATAAACAAGGAGAGCAAGAACAGCACAAGTGACAGTGTGGCTTCTGGCTGCGGCATTGACTCGAGAGTGGACAGAGATGTCCAATAGGGATCTGGGGCCTAGTCATAGGGTTCCTTTGTTAGGTTTAAACCCTCGTCCAGTCCTTCCGTCTAGTTTTGACAGTAACACAGAGCCTGTAGAGTATTTTGAGCTCTTTTTTGACAATGACTTCATAAATATAATTTGTGAAGAAACCTGTCTCTACGGTGACAAAAAAAGAACACCCCCCGCCCCTCACACAGAAGTCGAAGCTTAATGAATGGAAACATCCTCTAAACTCAGACATAAAGGCACTTTTAGGAGCTGTGATAAACATGGGACTACAAACACACACCCCCCCCCCCCCCCTTCTAGGATATTACTGAGTATTTCTCGAAGGCATGGGTTAGTCAGGTACCATTCTTTATGAACTTATTTCCCCATGATGAATTTTTACTCCTGTTTTGGAATTACATTTTGCGCGCACCAACCCCCCCCCCCCCAAAATCAAGATCGCCTCAGAAAAATTCAGTATGTAGAGCCTGTCATTAATAAAATCAGAGAAAAGTTTATGCTTTGTTATACCCTCTATGAAAATATTTCTGTTGATGAGAGTATGATATCCTTCAAGGGGAGAGTCATTTAAAGTTGATAACCCAATGAAGCCCACAAAATTTGGACTGAAAAGGTTTGTTCTGTCTGACAGTAGTAACGGGTATGTGTACTATTTCAAATGGAAACTAGTTCAGACCTTCTAAAAACCATTCAAATTGTTACTGCTCTCTGCTTCTCTCGCCAAAAATCCCAACAACCCTCCTCCTGGCTATCATGTATATACTGACAGGTATTATTCGTCACCACAATTACTGACCAACTCTTATCCAGGAATATACTAACAGGTACAGTCATGCCATCCCATAAGGACGTGCCACATCAGCTCCAAAAGAAGAATCGTAGCAAAATGAAACAAGGAGACATAATTTCTTTTCATAAAGATTCTAAAATTTCTCTAGCATGGAAAGATACAAGGACAGTTTTCATGCTGAGCACTAGCCACAAAGGATCAAAGACGGATGTTACATCAGTCCCCAGCAAATACCCAAAGAAGCCCCCCGATAGACAAACCCAATATGACGGTAGACTACACGAAACACATGGGTGGTGTGGATCGTAGTGATCACTGTATAGCCTCTTACCACTTCATACGTAGGACAATAAAGTGGTATAGAAAATGTTCTTCAGGCTCCTTGAGATAAGCATTGTCAACTCATATCTGCTGGATGTCATGGTCCAGAAAAACTAACTCCAAACCAATTACACGTAGAAAGTTCAGGCAACGACTTGTTAAGTCACTGGTCCTCGAACGGCTGACTTCCAAGTAAAAAGAGGGGTGTTTGAAAAGGGGAAAGCCCTCTCTTGGTCCCCCAGAGAACACCACTTTATGGCTAGGAGGGAGAAAGGTTCCATAGCTTGCATCGTGTATTAAAAAAAAAAAAAATTTTTTTAAATAAAAATAAAATAAAAAAGGGGGGAGGGGGGAGGGCGGCAGCTGCAAAACCAGCAGCCAGAAGCCTTTTCTGCATCCCGATAGATGCTTTGAGGTGTACCAATCTTCACGACATTTCTAAAAAGCCGTGAAAGTGTTGTGTGTTTGGTAGCAAAATTGTAGTGCATACATGTAAATTGCAGTGACTTGTGCCGTTAATGCACTAAATGCAACGATATAAAAAAAGAAAACTGAACTTCATAACAACCAACACATGCTGTTCAACCTTCCAATACCAACAGGTGAGCGTAATTCAGATTTGGTACAATTAACTTAGTGCACGAAAAATATATTCTACACATTTTAAAATTCGGAAAAAAATATTCCGCTCAAGAGCCAAAAAAGCTTCCGCTTGAGAAGGGTTAAATTCAAACACTCGCTATTGGAGAAGACTTCCTCGGGAACAGTCAAGATTTTCTTCTGGATATGCAGAGCAAAGTTCTCTGCAAAACGTTAAGAATTTCGCCTTGTTTTCTTGACATGGCGTAAGCCCAAAAGCCTACATCATGGCTACAATTATTTTATTATTTAAAGTCAATACAGAACCAATATGATATTCATCAATTGTTGTTTCCAAATAAGTCTGAACGAGGGATGGAATCATTTGCAGTGATTTCAACCAGTTCATAGAATGATGAAAATTCAACCCTTGATACTCAGTTAAAATGGGAATGAAACAGTTAAAATTATAATTAAATGGAATGTACATCGTTATTTGAAAATACCTTAGCTTTCTCTACAGCTTCCTTGAAGGATTGAGCCACTTCCTTGCTCACAAATCTTATAGCAAATCTTTCTTGCTGCAGCTCTCCTTCTGAGAAGTCTGATGCATTCCAAAGCCAGCTCTTCTCGTCCTTCTCAAGGAAGTTCATTTCAGGTGTGAGAAGATGGTTAAGGCACAGCTTCAGTACCTGTTCTCGCCTCATCAGTAGCCTGAAGCAAACAGATCATCATGTATTAGCTTGCTTAATACTAGATAGTTATGACTGATCCTAACAAAAACATCAATAATAATGAAATGCAGATTGGAACACAGAATTAAGAATGGGTCATGTCATTATGGTGCCTAACCTAAATTATAAATAATTACCACTGAAAAACCTGTTCTTTATGATACTTGGCTATTACAATTGTTATAATACATCAAGAGTACAACGGAACGAGAAATATATATTCTGTACAAGAAAGCACTCTCTTTGTGGTTTAGTAAAAAGGCAGTAACAAAGGCACCATTTTAAATCTCTATTATCCATTTATTCCAAAACCAGCAACCCACCTTAACTTTGCATTAATTAATGGCAATAGGTCTCAGTTTTCTCCCCAGAAAGTTTTGCCAGCCGGTGGCAGAAATGAGCAGCAGGGCAGGAAATACTATGTAAAAAATTAATATGATCAAATTTCAGTTTTATTCACCTCGGTGCATGAACAATATCAGACAGGTAAATTAGCGTTATTATCATGAACAAGACAAGAGTATTTTGAACTTCTTGTGTTCTACTGCTTGTTCATCATCATCACGTAACACCAGGACTTACTGCTCGGTTGCTGTGGAGTGCCATGCGGTTCCATGCTAATCCATATACTGTTCGCGCACGATACTATGCGACAGTCAAGCTGAACATTTGTACTCTGTTGTAACTGATCCAATTATGCTGACAATAATGAAGATTTACCTTTGAAATAAACGGTTTTACAGTATTTACATTTTAATTTGGAACACCCAGTGAATCTAATATGTATTAATGTTATGAAACTAACACATATCTAGGTTATGTTAGCCAGGCGGTCTGTAAAAACGGCAGGGCCTATTAAAAAGGTCCTAGGAAGAACACTGGTCTTTTAAGAATTCCTTATAAATGACAGTCACTTCCCTTCTGGTGTACATACAAAGCTGAGTGTGATGTTTTTCTAATGCCCTCCCAGCCACCTGCCTGTTAGCTTGAATCTTTCTCCCTGTGAGATACTTAAACCAGCCCTGCGCTTTCATTAAATGATGATTAATCCCAAACTGTTTGTGCAAATTATACATTTATTTACATATTTTATGGACAATGGTGGATAGTGCCAAATGCAAAGTGATGTACGGTATAGAGAACTGGAGCCCATCACAGGTATTATACGGAAGAAGAGGATCTCTTTTTTTGGTCACGTGACGACACCATCAACCAGATTACCAAGAAAAATGATAGAGAAACTCTGGAATCTGAAGCAACAAGTAGGATTAAGGAAATTAGAGGATATGTAAGAACTAGAAATGACTCTGGACAATTTGCAAAACACGACAGAAAATTTAAAGAAACTGAAAATGTAACCTATTTAAACCAAAAACAAGACAGACGACATACAATGAGGAATGACAGAAAAGATCAGAACGAATGAAAAGCTACTGGGCAACTCTAAGAATACGTATCAAAGAAGATGACCAGAAAAGAATTGACAGAAGTGGTGCAATGAGGTTGTAAAAACATAAATATATTTTATGGCTGTCACTGGACCTCTTTACTCATTAAATGGGGGTAAGAGGGGGCCCACCTATTCAATACACAATTATCAATGACAATATAACTATATTACCATTAAAAAAAATCATTGGATATATATTCTCATTAAAAATTAATTGGACTAGTTTCGCCCTGAAGTATAGGTCATCCTCAGCCATAACATTAAACCAAAATTGGCAAATTTTTAAGAAGACTGAAAAACATCTAAAATATGTAATGAAACAAGTCACTTTAAAAGTTCAAAGGTGGTTTTTTTTTGTTTTTTTTTTTTGGTGACACCAATGTCCAAGTTACTATATAATGTATATGTTATTTAATAAAGATAATGTTTTATTAAGTTAGATGGCACTTTGTCAAATTGTAAGCACAGAAACCAGTCAGTCTTGACTAGTGAATGTGATGTTTAACAATCTTAAAAGTTGACTGAGGGGGACATCTACAAAACCAGAACTGTTGAATTCAGTGGCCTAGTAGATGTTTGTAGGTGGTTGTCAGTATGGATAGATTGAATATTATGAAGAATATATATCTGGAAAAGAAAAAGAGATTCAAACCACTATTTGATGAAAAAAAGGAAAGATAAACGATTAATGTAATCTTTCCTTTTCTTTCCCATACATACATCCAGGATGCAGTGAAAGTAAACTAACAATGACTACTGAGGTTGTATGATGTTCTTATGTGAAACAGAAACGCTGTGACTAACAAGAGAAATAAAATCTACCACAAAATGCCCGATCAGTTTGCCAGATCAATTTCAAACACTAGCAATTAAAGTTAAGTGTTGAGCAGGTTGGCAGTTGTGAGATCCTGTGTTCTAACATCAACACCCCCCCCCCCCCCCCCCCCATGCTTAAATTGTTTATTAGCAATATATGACACAAACATGGTAAAATGAGAAATAAGAAGACAACATTTCAGTCAAATGGGACTTAAGCTGACATATTTCAACACCAGAGATGGAGAAAATATTTCAATACATTTTTTTTTTCTTTCAATATTATAGTAGTGAATTACCTACCTGATTTTGTGTGTCGTACGGTTTTTCAAAATCTTGACATCTCCCACACCACGCTCCTTCCATTCTCCACCCAAGAAACGGAACAGTTTGGCTCTATGACAGTATAATATATCTTCATCCTCTTCTCCAGTGTGAAGAGGGACTTTGTCAGGCATTGGAATGACAGGCTGTAAAGTGAAGAACATGTATTCCAACAGAGTCAATACTAAAATCTGTATGAAACGGCAATTGGTTTGTTCAAAACTTGCATTTCCGCGGATGATATCCACACTGGGGCTTACTTGTTTGTTATTTTTCAAAATCCGTTACTACGTGGAACTGTGTGTTTAATTTCATTCTGAAAAAATTACAGTACCGTATTTCTCCAAATCCAAGACGAACCCCACTTTATTCTTCAAAGGATTTAAATCAGGCTCTAAAACTGCTTTGTAAAATCATATGAATGCCTTTGTTGTACAGTCCACATTTTGAGACTATTTTGAGATGCCGAACATTGGCTTTTGTTATGGCGCATTTTTTTTTGCGGCTGCACAATTATTCTTTATTTCTGCGGGTTTAATGAGCATTAACTTAAAATTGTCATCAAAATACCGAAGACAACCCATTGAAAATTTTACGGCAATACCTATTCCATGCATCTTTACAATACGGCAATCCGTCAGGAATTTATTCTTGCTGTCTATAAAACTGTTACGGTATGGTACTTTTACTCAGTGTCAGATACAACCGGCTATCGCTACACGCACATCTCGCTTGAAGGGTTCGGCCAACTTCAGCGGCTAGCGATGTACGGGCCTACCGCTGAAGGCCAATGAACGAGTTCACTGCACCACGGTGTTCCCATTCCGCCCTTGTGTTTTTCGTGTACATATCTCACAATTTCATCTTCGACTTCTTTAAAGCGTCCTTGTTGCGGACCACTGAGTGCATTTTTTGTACAGTACACCATTTTTTAGCTATCTTTGCGTTCACGCAGACACCAAATATTCGCTTTAGTTAAGCCTATGGCAAATTTTCTTGTGGCTGCACAATTATTCTACATTTCCGAGTGTTTAATAACCGTTAACATAAAATTGGCCTCATAGTATCGATGAGAACCCTTTGAAAATTTGCCAGCAATACCTGTTCCACGTATCTTTAAGACTTTCCATCACGATAATATTCTTGTTGTCTATAAAACTTAATTTTACTAAGAGTCAGGTACAGTAGACTCATTATAACTGCCACTGAGTAGCCGTGGTCTTTCGAAGAATTCAAAGGCTTGCATGTTTTGATGCCATTTTGCAGATTTGAGAAACGATTTTGTAGAGGCTAACAGAATGTCAGTCTATCTTCACTATTTCCCAAGACCCAGTGACGTTAACGCACTGGCACTGTACAACCAGTTCTCGTGGCTAGCAATGTATAATAAAGAGGCGGTTATTTGTCAATAAGTTTTGTGTTTGTGTGCGCGTGCGGGGGTAAAAAGAAACAGCGTGATTACGCGAGAGTTGCCAGTGGTATTCAATACTGTTAGGCCGCAAATGCAAGATGACCCTTGATTTTTCGCATGAGATTCTGAGGGGAAAAAACGTTGTCTTGGATTCGGAGAAATACGGTATCAGTCCAGAGTTTTCTTCTTCAAAGGTGTCACCTAACCTATGTGTGCCATGAAAACATATTTGAAACGCATGTAGAGAAACTAGTTATCCTCGCTAAAAATTTACATGTGAATAGCCTTTCTGAAATTTAACTAGACACGAGAAAATATGAACTATCCTCTGAAATCAGTGATGTACTCTGCCATATCTTGGGGGGTATCACATTCTTAATTTCAGTACCGGTATATAACATTAAAATTAAGAGAGAGTTTACTTCAGCCGTTATTTTTAACTAGTGAACAACAGCTATCACCCACAAAAACTTATCTTCTTTCATTTAGAATTTTCTTTAGAGAACAGCAGTCGATGGGTATTACTAATCGACTCCAACATTGCTTTTGAATGTCAACGACGCAAATGCACATAGTGAGAAAACTATACTGTACCAAAGAAAATCAATCGCATTTTGTGGCGAACGTTTCAGTTTCCTTATTCAAACTGCGTCACCTATCCTAACTTAACCGTACTATACATATGATGAAAACATACTTCAAGCGTCAGTAGAGAAATGGTAACCTTCTCGCAATAAATTTACATTTCCATAATTTAACCAGATGTGAGAAAATGTAAACTAACCTGTGAAATCAATTATGCACTCTTATTAAAGTTTAAAGAATGAATCAGAATATGCATATTCATATACTATCGGAATTAGAAAACTAAGAAGTAAGATACAGCATGGAAATTATCCATGAAAACTAACTAAATGCTATTTCATACCGGTTTTAATGTCTTTATGGCATCTTTTCACACTTTATGAAAAATTTAATATAACGACAATCTGCTATAGCAAATTAACATTTTGCTGCTGGGAATTAATACTTAAAGCTATATAATTAGAGAATACATTTTTCAAAAGTTCCCTTCCTAAAATTAACGTATCCAGGAAATGAAATTCATGGTAACCAGTACGCAGATAATAACCATGTTAACACTCTGGACAGAAAGATCATTGTAGAGGTAACATTTACATTTCAAGTACCATGAATAAGATTCTGACAAAGAAACAATAAGTAAAATTGGCATCACAAACTGTGTTTTTTCAGAAATTAAAACATCCAAACCAACTGATTATGAATTTGAGAGCATTGGTGGAAAAATATCAAATTCCCTCCTCCATTGTGGAGTTTTATGTCCTGTATGCAGTTATCAGACTGTGCCTCTTATATAGCACTTCTGATAAGTTCGCCTGCATACACCCCAGCGTCAGTGGGTAGGGTCTGCCACAACCCACCCTGATGAGTCTAGTGTCAGACCTAAGACGAAACGCTGGTTAATAGAGCTAACGCCTAAAAAGCCTTACATCTGACTTTTTAGAAAGAAAGTCGACGTTTTGAAACTACATCAAAGAATAAAAGAAGGTTGTGAATAAAAGGAAAGTGGCACATAAACATCTATTTATTATACTCAATGTGCAAGTACGAAATAGTTCAATATATGGTCAAGAGATGTCACAGGGAGACCGAAAATGATGTCGTTATTACAACAGATTTCTCGGGGCCCGTCACCCACCACTGGTGGGCATAAGAGATTTCTCAGGGCCCGTCACCCATGTGGTAAGTTGGATTTAATTGTGTTAATGTATAGAGTTTTGTTCACGATTCCAGTCATGGCAAATTGTCTGGAAAGGAAAGTAGTTATCACATCAATTAAATATAGGAGAGAGAGATGACAAATTTCCAACTGCGGTTTTTACGCAAGGTAAAACGTACCATGATGATTTTTCTTAGTAATATATTGCGTGGGTGGAAAGACAAGGAAAAGTTTAAGAATGCTGGCACAGTAGTACTCAGAGGATCAAAGGGGGAAATTCAATGAAATTGACACTTGTTACTGGATTCGTAGAGAAGAAAGAAAACCGGAGTTATCCATTTGTCACAAAGCTGCTACGAGATTTACTTGAGGGCTCCTTAAATAATCTTAGTTTGATTATGTCAAAACTTCATTTTCTTGTAATTTTTTTCAAGGTAATTCAGGGTTTCCTATATGCAGGACAATACAGTACTTGCAACATCCTTTAACTTAAAACTTACCGTCCAGTTCTACAGAAATCAACAATGTTTTATGTTTTCAAGAGAAATCATACCCTGAGCGATGTAAAACATACTTGAAAGTAAATGTGCTCTCCTTCATCATCATCTTGTTCACTGCCACTCTCGTCTTCACCACCAGACCCAACCACTACACCTGGAGACTTGGGAGATTTTACTGGAGATTTTGGACGTATACCACTGAAGTTAAATTTGAAGTCGCCAGAACTTCCAAATACAAAGTTAGGTTCTGAAACAAAGTTCAAAGATATTAAAGGAATGTGTCCATGCGAGGAAGATCAAACAAACAAACTGAAGAATAAATGCAATCCTTATCTGCAGATTCTATGATTTAGTTATTAATAACCAATTTAGCAAAGGAATAAAAGTTCTTGGTTAGTCTAAATTACAAAATTATTAATGTTGTATAGTCCACCTTTTTCAATACTATGTTATGCAGTATTACTGAATTACATTACTAAAGTAGGGACTAGTTTCAGCCTTGGATGGCCATCTTCAGCCTTAATGAAATACATCTAATAACTAAAGAAATGTAAAAACACACAACTGACATGAAAACTAATGTACAAATGTACAAAACACACAATTAACATTAATATCTGGGATGAATTAAGTGTAAAATCTGAAAAATAAATAAGGTTCAAAATTGGGAACGTGCATGATCCGGGGTTTTAATTAAAAATATGCTAATCTGATTCAAAATTTCATGCAGAATTCAAAAATGTGATCAGAAGGTACGAATAATAACTCCAAATATGATAAAAATCTAAATCAATGTACGGAACTGTCACATGACGCAAGTACGCGATCTCATTGGTCTGACGTCATCGTACAGGTTGACTGAATTAGCAGACGAAATAACAGTGTAATGTGAGAAGCAGGGTACACTTCGCGTATTTATACTTTATGTTAGTGTCTGGTATGGTTAAATTCAAGGTCTATACATTGGTTAATAATCTGAGTGGTATATTTTAGACTTAAAATGAATCCTGCGCAGACAGTGAGGCAGAAAACGTAAGAAATGATGTAGAGTTCCGATGTGCAATTGTACATCGCATACATCCCAAACAGATTGTTTATAAATGTTCCAAAGACGACAAAACTAGGGAGAAATGGATTTTGGCGAGCCGGAGAAATGCTGGTGATATATCGGAAAAGTCTACAGTTTATTATTTTCATTTTAACGTAAGATGAATTTGTTTGAATTTTCAATCACTTTTCCATGTCAGCTGTTCTAGTGGTAAGACTAACTTTTAATGTATGATGCTTTATTTAAATGTTTCAATTACATCTTGGAATATGAAAGTAATAAACAGTGCATTAATTAATGCTGATTATTGAAGTATTCTCCAAACCTAACCTACGTTTTGGGTGATCCATGTCAAGATAATAAATCAAAGGGGTTATGAACCATTTTGACAGCTCTAAATCTACCAATTTATCTTGGCACGTGACAGTTATTTATGTCTTTATTGAAGAGCTTAATTTGTAAAGAAATTTAGGCTATAGCTAAATACTCTATAATATAACAAAGAATAGGCGTGTACATCATGAAAGGAAACAACGTGAATTTAACAAATGTATAACTCTACACAAAACCAATGCTTGTCTGTTGGGGTCTTATAAGTTAACAATGCTCAATTATAATAATTATCATAATATTAATGAAATAAATAACATAATTGCACACAGGTGAAAATAGTGATGTTGGTGTTTAAAATATTATCCAACTTAGCCTAAGTTTTAGGTTATACAAGCTAAGTCAATAAACTGAAGGGTAAAAATACCGGGCGAGTTGGCCGTGCGGTTACATCAATGGTATGGCCCTATCCCCACAGAGGCCACACACGATTATTATTATTATTATTATTATTATTATTATTATTATTATTATTATAGCAAATGCATAGATTGCATCATGAGCCTGCGCGAATATGCGAAGTGCAATGTATTTTTTTAATTTTGCCAGAATTTTCTCCAAATGGCTCCTAAAATCTCTAGAAAAGTCACGAGCTGGTATCTTTGAAATTCTGTCACTAAATTACTAAAATAGACTCCAAACCTAGCAACTAGTCTCTAGAATCAACTAGACTGATGTGAACAAACACAAATATATCACGTGAGAACGAGAGATTTACAATCGATATACGTGTCGTCATATACAGGTTTCAATAAACATCGCACGCATTTCTCGTATTAATAAAAGTAGACATTTCATTTGAAGGCTGCCAATGAACGAAGGACTTCCGGCCACCGGTGTACAATGTTGAAAGTTGGGATTTGAAAACAAATGTTTGAAGCTCACTTAAATATATGCTAAAATCGGGAGGCAGGAAAAACTGTACAATCGGGAGTCTCCTGCCCAAATCGGGGAAGTCTACAGGTATGATACTATGTATGTATTGATTAGGTGGAAGAATAAAGTTTGTAAAACGTAAGGCCAGAGAGGTGTGAGAAGATCCAGGTGGGTATCTGAACCTACGAACAGGTGAATCTTCAAAATCCTGTTGCAAAGCGGCATCTCAAGAAGACCAGGCCGAAGTAGTCATAAATGTACTTCTATGACGATGGCGGACAATTGTACTGTGCACAATGAAAATAAATATTCAACACTAAGATTAAATTAGTTAGTCATATCTGTACACACTAAAGAAGAAAAGAAAATAATAATAATAATAATAATAATGCCGGGATGTCGCCGTCAACATACTTTTCTAATACAATATATTGTATACATTGTATTGAAAAGGTCGACCCTCTTGTCAATTTATTTCTTACAATTGCACTTCAATACAGAACAAAAATGAAATTTATAGCTTATAATTATAAGTCGACACATACATTGAGGAAATCAATCATCGACTACGATGCTTGTTTAAAGGGGCCTAACATCTAGGTCATCAGTCCCCAATGGTATGAAATGAGACAAAAAGCAATGAAAATTTAGAAGTCCAAAATTCATCCAATGACTAGATTTCAAAACGTGATTATGAAGAATGAAAGGGTAATAATATGTATTTAAAATAATCAGCAGAGCCAACTCACAAGATGACGAACAATCATGTGAACTTAAAAACAATCAGTTGATCAGACCCACAATGCCTCGCATTCCCAGAAACTATATTGAAAAATTAGTATTACCGACCAAGGGACTGCTTCCAAAGCACAATTCTGAATCTATGATGCTTGTCTGAAAGGGTTCAAAATCCAGGTCAACGGCCCCTCATAACGGTACTTATCACTAGAAAAGTAGAACCATGCTATTTCTCAAGTTGCGGTACTAAGTAGCGTAGACCGACGGTGTTCCAAACATTATAGTACTATGATATAGATGTCGATTCCTATTGGGAACCTCAAATATTTGTCCCGAATAAGTAAATTTGTAATACCAATATAAATGGTCCATTATTGGACATTATACATTTTCCAGCTAACTCATTCCTGGTTGCCAGCATTTCGCCCCAGTGTGCTAAGTAGGGCTCATCAGTTGGTAAATAGCACACCTACCAAGACTCATGGCTAGTCCATACGGTGGAGCCCAACTTAGCACGTCATCATCATCGTTGACCAATTCCAGTTTCCCAGTTGTGGTATACAAGCCCCTTCCATTTTGTTCTGTCCATGAACCATTCTTCGTTCACAATCCTCTCCCAATCCTGACCTCTCTCCTCTACATCCTTCTTCACTAAGTCTGTCCATTTTTCTCTAGGTCTGCCCACTGGTCTCTTTCCCCTAATTTCTCTTTCATACTCCTTTCTTGCAGACCTGTTGGCACTCATTCTTTTCACATGACCAAACAAATTCAGTCTTGCCTTTTGGATCTTCTGGAGTAATAAGTCTTCTAGTCCTACGTCTTCTCTTTTTCATTCCTGATTTTATCCCTCCTGGTCTTCTGGATCATTGTGCGTAGGAACTTCATTTCTGTTGCTTGGAGTTTCGAGTTGTCCTTTCTTGTTAATGTAGCGGTTTCCAGGCGGTATGTGAGGATAGGGGTGTAGTATGATTTATACAGTGTCATCTTGGTTTTGAGTGGTACATGTTTATCCCATAGTAGCTGTCTTACTTGGATGTAAAAATGTATTGCTTTGCTGATTCGACTATTTACTTCATATTTAGCTAAGTTATCCTTGGACATTATACTACCCAAGTACTTAAATTCTGTGCCATTTAGCATGATTTCTGGCTGATTATCACCCTTCTATACCTTCAACACCACCGTTTTAGCCTTGTTGATGTTTAATCCATATCTCTCAAACTCCTGACTCCACCCCTGCAGTCTCTTCTACATCTTTCTCTGAGTTACCCCCAAATCTGCAAATGCGAATGCTTTTAAGTCTTGCTGCCCCTTTTCTTTTAGCACCTTTAATATGGTATCCATTACAATGATAAATAATAGGAACGACAAAGCACTACCTTGCTGTACTCCCCTTTTTGTCTCAAACAAGTCTGACAGTCCAGAACCGACTTGTACACAACTTCTGTTTTTCTCGTAAAGCACCTTAACTTTTGAAATTAGACTGTCTCGAACTTCAAGCTTTCTCAGGTACTCCCAAATAAGCTCCCTTGGTATGCTGGCATAGGCTTTTTCAATGTCAAGGAACAGTAGATATAAAGGCTTCTCTTTCTCCCAATGTTTTTCCATTAGCATCCTGACAGCAAGTATAAGATCTGTTGTTGATCTTCCAGGCCTAAAACCATATTGATCCTCTTCTAAAACTGGTTCTACAATTTCTCGTAGTCTATTCTCTTTAATTTTTTCCAGAATTTTTAGTCCATGAGAGAGTAGAGTGATGCCATGGTAGTTGGTACATTTCCGTCTACTGCCTTTCTTGAATATAGGTACAATATACCTTTCTTCCAGTCTTCTGGGATGGCATTTTTCTGCCATACTACATTTAGGAGTCTATATAGCCACTGGATTGCTGGGGTTCCTCCTGCTCTTAACATGTCGACACTTAACTCATCTATTCCTGCAGCTTTCCCTTTCTTCATCAGTGTTCTCCCTAGGACCATTTTAATGGGCGCTCTGCCCTGTTGCTTTTACAGACCACCCGGCTAACACAACCTAGATACGTGCTAGTCACATATTAATACATACGAGTCACTGGGTGCTCCAAATTAAAATGTAAATACTGTACAATTTTTTTATTTAAATGATAAATCTTCATTTTTGTCAGCAAAATTGCATCAATTACATCAGAAAGTGTTTAGCTTGACTATCACGTAATGTGCGCGAGCGATGTCTGAATTAACATGAAATCACATGCGAACTCCATTCCTTTTACAATTTGCTTTACGTCGCACGGACACAGATAGGTCCTACGGCGACGATGGGATAGGAAAGGACTAGGAGTGGGAAGGAAGCGGCCGTGGCCTCAGTTAAGGTACAGCCCCAGCATTTGCCTGCTGTGCATCTCTTTGCTTTTCTTTGTCTAGCATCATTTTTGCCCAATTTATCTTTTTTATAGCCAATTTGACTGTCATTCCACCAAGGGGTGTCTTTTTCTTTCATGGTCGATCCTGTTACTCCACACATGTCTTCAGCTTCACCCACCAAAGTATCCTTAAAAAATTTCTATTCTTCTTCTACTGTATTCATTTCTCCTTTTGGTAAGTGTCTCTGTATCATTTTATATTCTTCCTTCAGCTTGGCTTCTTCTAATTTCCAAGTTTTCACTTTACGTTTTCTTTTTCTTTTCTTCGGGGTTGTGTTAGCCACATGATTTAGGTCTGCAATCAATCATCTATGATCACTGTCCATGCTCACTGGGTTGAAATGCTGGCAACAGGAATGAGTTAGCTGGATAATTTATATTGATGTTATGGTACTTTTCGCAGGTAATGCAGACCTATGGCGTGTCTCGCATAATAACACCACTCTTAGGCAACGCAAACCCATGGTGCTCACATAGGTGTTCCTCACACAGTGGGTACTGATCACAGGCAACACCCTGACCCATGGTGTTTTACACACTGGTACTAATCACAGGCAACATAAGCCCGTGATGTTGCGCATATAGTGGTACTAAGAAGATGTAAAATATTATCTTATTTCTCTATTCAATACGGAACAATCATGAAGTTTTTAACTTTAAATTATAGTGGTACTAATCAGAGGTACTGTAAACCCATAGGGACCCACCCACTATTGCTACTAATCACAAATCACTAATCACTAATCACCCATGGTGTTCCCCGCATGATGGTACTAATAACAAGTAGTTTCATTGTTCTAATTCAATCATCCCTTGGTCGCCCCTTTTAGTCACATCTTACGACAGGCAGGAAATACCGTGGGTGTGTTTATCTGCGCCTCCCACCCACAGGGGGTGACATCAATCATCATATAGTCAAATATAGTAAGTCAACTCACTCCACCACTTGAGCTCATGTTGCCTACTGATCTACATTACTGTTTACTTTTACCAACCTGTATACAACTGAAATCTCAAGTACAGAGAAACTTCTACTTATGGACACTAGTCAAATATGTACTGATTTTTATGTTCCAATTGAAATAATTATTTATTTTTATATTTTGTTTTGCTAGATGATTTACGTTGCACTGACACACATAGGTCTTATGGCGACGATGGGACAGGAAAGGGCTAGGAATAGGAAGGAAGCGGCCGTGGCCTTAATTAAGGGACAGCCCCAGCATTTGCCTGGTGTGAAAATTGGAAACTACAGAAAACCATCTTCAGGGCTGCCGACAGTGGGGTTCGAACGCACTATCTCCCGGATGCGAGCTCAAAGCCGCACGCTCCTAACCGCACGGCCAACTCTCCTGGTAATTATTAAATTAATTCTCGTTCAAGGACACACTCGAGTATAGGTAAGACAAGCTCTTTGATAGTCCTACAACTTTATTTTTGAAACCTTGATTTTGAGACTTAACCAAGTTAAAAAGTGAAGGAAAAAAGTTTTGAGGACTTTACAGAATTGTGTTGTATTGGCAATGAGAGTTCCATGCTGAATTGTACCTGCTAGCTCTCCAATACTGTTAGCTGCAAGTGAGTGAATATAAAAGTCATAAAATTACATCTGACCTTTGGTCCAACGTCCACTTACCACGATTAGTACCACACATACTCTAACAAATTACTTTTCCCTTCACTCATCAGTTTTATCTGAAGTGCCATGTCACTCACCTAAAGGTAAAGGTTTGACAATCTGAATTTTTTTTTGTTAGTGGCTTTACTATAAATATAACTAGTTACAAATTATTTTATTCCACCTATTCAATACTACACATTATTTGCAATGCCTACCCTTATATCATAATGCGTTGCTAGGTACTCGTTTCGAACTCAATTTAGCTCATCAGCATAAAATAATTACACTTTTCTATCAGATGTCCTGGAACATTACCCTCTTATGAAATAATATGAACTAATAGAGTAAACTATATGTACACTGTGATAACATTTATTATAAATGTATTCAACCACATGAATGAGATCAAAATAGTTCATGATGCCGATGATTAGATAAAAACAGTCTATGATAATGTGTAAGTTTAAAGTACAAAATATTGTCTATTAATCTGTAAATTCAAATGTACATTGTCAATTTTATGATGATATTAGGATATTACATAAACATTAAGTATTGCACAAAGATGAAAGCATAGAAATTTCATGGCATTCTGATTACGATGTCCAGGTTATTCTGGTGAGTTCTATGGCTATTACACTTTCTTACAAAATTGTGGCTCAATTGTACATTACATCAATTTTATGATGATGATCGGATATTACGTAGACATGGGTATTGTGCAAATGTAAAGGCATAAGAAATTTTCATAGCGTTCTGATTACGATGTCCAGACTTTCTAGCAAGTTCTATGATTTAAATATGCACATTCCTATCTATGATTACAAGTTTTAATTTTGTACATACTGGCACAGAGGGTATGTATAACTTGCTTAGAATCCAATATTACTCATTTTAACAGTTCATGTAAAAATACGTAGACCGTATATAAACTACTTCTTGAAAAACTACCTCAGCCGGGTTGAATCCGCTATCTTGTGATCCGGAGGCAGACACACTTACCACTGATCCAAAGAGGCGGCTTTAGTAAGATTAAAACTGACAGTAAAACGTAGGAAATAATTTAAAGAACAGTGAATATTTCCAGAATTCATACCATGTGTAAGATTGGAAATTTTGTTCTCTAAATCTTCTGTTATGTACTCTTTGATAAAAACCAGTATCTACAGAGAGATCTGAGAATTAATTTTTAGACCTTCCCGTAAACTACCATTTCACCCAGCGTGAACATTATTATTACAGTCAAAATCGTCATGTCTTCTCTGAGCTTACATATCTAAATTAAATTTTGTACAGCCATTTCTTCGTGATGTACATACATATGAACACAACTGAAATTTAAAAATTGCATTTCTGATTTTGGATGCAAGACAAAAACTTAAGTTTTAATATTTCTGGCTGCAGTGTGAATTATCAACACGGATATGAAGCTTATAAATTACGAAAAGTACGGTTAGCCGCTGGGACAGAGGGTGAAGCCACCTCAAAGCAGTTTGGCAGAGGTCCAAGATTTGCAGCGCTCGGGGAGACAAGCCACGCCTGTCACATTTGACAAGATGCAGTGTGCTTATGTGCTCATTCCGAGAACGACTCTGCAGTTGGTGTGGGAGCTGTCAATCAGCAAAGGAAGTGGGGTGTAACATCAGTGTTCTTGATTAGCAAAAAAGTTCACGAGGTCTTCATGGCATCTTATGGAAGAATGCAAAACTCTAAGAAAAAACATTTCTTCTGATTTGCTGCACCGTTTTGAGCTGAGTGGGAAGCATTCCTGTCCCAGATTGTGACAGGTGATGAAACCTGGGTTCACAATTTTGAACCCAAAATGAAACTGCCATCGATGGAATAGCACCATCCTGACCATACATACATACATACATACATACATAATCATCCCTTTCAGAGTTCAGTCTGCAAGCCTCTGTGAAGTTACTCCAAAATCCTCTATTTCCAAATAGTGCTGTCTGAGTAACCATCGCCACCTTGGTCACCCTCTACTATTCTTACCCTCCATAACAGGGTCCATTATTCCCCTAGGTAACCTATCCTTCATTCGCCTCACATGACCGAACCACCGAAGCCGGTTTATGTGTACAGCTTCATCCACAGAGTTTATTCCTAACTTAGCCTTTATCTCTTCATGCTGAATACCCTCCGGCCAATGTTCCCACCTGTTTGTACCAGCAATCATTCCTGCTACTTTCATGTCTGTTACTTCTAACTTATAAGATACCCCGAGTCCACCCAGCTTTCGCTCCCGTAAAGCGAAGTTGGTCTGAAAGCAGACCGAAGTTAAGGTAGTTTCGTCCGGGAGCAGATTTCCTCCTTACAGAATACTGTCGATTGGAACCGCGAGCTCACTGCATTAGCTTTACTGCACCTTAATTCAATCTTATTTACCATATATTACCATCCTGGGAGAACACACATCCTAAATACTTGAAATTATCTACCTGTTCCAGCTTTGTATCACCAATCTGACATCGAATTCTGTTGAATTTCTCACCTACTGACATCAATTTAGTCTTCAAAAGGCTATTTTCAAGTTCCAAGATATTAGACTGCAGGCTTTCAGCACAATCTGCCAAGACCAAATTGTCATCATAGGCCAGACTGCTTACTACATTTCCACTGAACTGAATCTTCCCTGCCATTTTAACCTTTCAGCAGATGATCAATGCGAACTACAAACAACAAAGGTGAAAGATTATAGACTTGTCTAACCCCTGTAAGTACTCTGAACCAAGAACTCTTTCTACCATCAATTCTCACTGAAGCCCAATTGTCAACATAAATGCCTTTGATTGATTGATTTTAATAATCCACCCTTGATCCTGTAGTCCACCAGTATGGTGAACATCCTTTCCCTCTGTTCCCTGTCACATGCTTCCCCTAGATCTACGAAACAAACACAAGCATGACAATCAACAAAAGAAAATTGAAAGCAACGGTTTCTGTTGGTGAGGTCATGATTACGGTGTTTTGGGACTGTGATGGTATTATACTCATTGATGTGATGCCCAGAGGCACCATCATTATTTCCGAGACATATGCGAACAAATGAACCAAATTCAAGAAGCGCTTTCAGTAACTTGGACGCCATAACAAGCCAGGTGATTGATTGCTTCAACACAACGTCCGAACAGGGTTTGACAGTGTTACCCCATCCACTCTATAGCCGTGACCTGTCTCCCTGAGACTTGAACTTGTTTGGGCCACTGAAGAGTGCCATTCGTGAGAGACATTTTGAGGATGCCGAAGAGGTGATTCGCAGTGAAGAAATGGCTTCATGAATAGAACAAGGAGCGGTACCGAAAGGGCATACACGCCCTTGTGTCTCGCTGCAGGAAGGCCATAGAATGAGAAGGGGATTACGTGGAAAAATAGAGAGTCTGAACCCCACTGCCGGCAGCCCCGAAGATGGTTTTTCCCATTTTCTCATCAGGCTAATACTGGGGTTGTATTTTAAGGCCACGGTCGCTTCTTTTCCGCTCCTATCCCATCGTTGCCGTAAGACCTATCAGTGACGGTGCGACGTAGCGCAAATTATAAAAGATATAATATTGCATATTACTAATTAACAAACCACACCCGGGCGACTGGAGTGGAACAATGATGATGAATTAACATTCAGACCAGGCAACCTCCCTCCCAATAAAAAGACAACATCTCCCAGAAGTGGATACACTGTTATGTACCTTCATTGCCTAAATGAAGTTTCACTGTACAACTATCTGGGAAACTATAATCTGTAAGGAATAACATTTCTGAAGAATCATACTTACGAGATCCATCTGGCTGACCACTCTCCTTGGATGAAGGACCAAAGTTGAATGAAGTCTTAGTATTTCCTTCATTAGCTGAAGGTCCGAAAGAACCAAACTGGAAGGGAGTAGTAGTTTTGTGATCGAAAACAAAAGGTTTCGCTGGCATCTTGGAGGAATCAATCTCTGGAGCAGCTGTGGTAGTGGTGACTGTGGTATTAGCAGTTGTGGTAGTTGTAGTTGTTTTAGATGCAGTAGATACTGTTGGTGTAACACTTGGCATTCCAAAAATTAACTCCTTTGTGGTGGGAGTTGAGAAAACACCAGTTGACACAGTGGAGGTACTAGTCGGTGTAGCATTGGTAGCAGTTGACTGTGGGATACCAAATTTGAACCCTCCAGAATCTCCAGAACCTGTGGGAATACCAAAGGAGAAACCACAACCTGACCCTGGTTGAATACCAAATGTCAGGCTTCCTGGAGAAGCTTCTCTAGCTGCAACAGTTGCTTCATGACCTGGTTTGGGAGTTGTACATGCGGCACATGTTATGGTATGAGAACCATTCCTAATGTAACAAGTCTTACACTCCCAAGTACCAGCTGAAGGTTTGAACATTTCAGATAAAGGCTTAAGAGATGCATTACTCTGTTTACTTGACAAAGCTTTCTTGGAGCCATCTGCCCGGTCAGCAGAACATGAATCACAATTTTGAAGAGAGTCTTCATTTTTAAAGTTACACTTACTGCATTTCCATGCGTTTGATTTTGGAGAACTCGTGATTTCGATTTTAGGACTATTTTCTGTAGATGTCTGACTAGTGTTGGGAGTACCACACGAAACACATTTGTTTGCTCCAGCAGAATTTTGAGTATAACAAGCACTACATTCCCAAGATCCTGGTGGTGGTCGAAATAACTCTGACAACTTTGGCTGCTCCTTTACAGATTCCGTATCATACCTGGGTTCTGAACATGACTGACACTTGCTAATACTTGCTGCATTTGAAAACAAACATTTTTCACAATGCCAGTTATTAGTGGGCACTATCTTTTCTTGGGTAGCTGATGCACCATCTTTCATACTAAGTTGACATTTATCAATTATATCCTTGAAACTCTTAGCTTGTTCCACTGTTTTGAATCTTATTGCCAATGTCTCCCTTTTCACCTCTCCCTCAGAGTAATCCTGTGCACACCATGTCCAAGCTTTGTCAGATGTAGCAAGTGACTTAAACTGCATGGACTTCAACAACTGATGATTACAACAGACTTTTAAAACCTGTTCTCTGCGCATTAACAATCGTATTCTTTCAGTTTTGGGATCTTTCAACACTTTCATCTGGCCAGTTCCACGTTCCTTCCACTCTTTAGCATCACTATCAAACCGGAGAAGCTTTGCCCTCTCCTGATACAAGACCTCTTCATCTTCCTCTCCAGTCCTAACCTCCACAAGTTCAGGAAGAGGTACAACTGGTTTGAACTCTGCAGTAGGAACGAAGTCTTCTGCAGAACCATCTTCACCAGTTTCAGCACTTTTGGGACTGACTGCTGTACGAGGCAATTGAGAACCACCAAAAACAGGCTGCCCTGCTCCTTCAAAGCCCTTAAATGGTGCATCAGTCTTGAAAGGACTTTCCTTTGCAGCAGACGCCAAAGTCGAAAAGGACACATCGACTGGTGTGCTAAACATCAGCCTCCCAGTAGCACCGTCAACAGTCTTATTTTTCTCCGTTTGTGAGGAAGTTACTTCACTAGTACTAGAGTCTGGTTTACTGCCAAGTAAGCTGGGTTTAGAAGACCCATCATTTCCTTCCTTGGCGACAGCATCAGTGGTTGACTGCAATTTTGAGGGTGTAGTACCGAAGAAACATGAAGCAAAGGGACTTGGTTTTGGAGATGCAACTTTCTTCTCCTCCTTCATACTATCTTTAGCAATCTGGCTAGTGCTAAAGATGGGTGGAGCTGCAAATGTGAAACCACCCACAACTATTTTGTCAGAAGGAGTACTAGATGTACTTGAAGTAGTAGTACTTGAAACTTTATCTGAAGGAGCTGAAGATGAAGGAATACGGTCTTTCTGTGCCACTGAAGGTTTTGGTCCAGGGGAAGACTTTGCATTTCGTGCTAGTTCACGTCCCTGGTTGAAAGCATCACGGAAATTCGCAGCCTCCTCGGCAGTCTTGAACCGAGCGCATAATTTTTCGAGTTGCATCTTCTCATCAGCAAAGTCGTTAACAGCCCACATCCATGCTCTATCACCCATAGGAGTAAGTTCGATGTCTGGAGACAGAATGTGATTGGCACATACTTTCAAAACTTGTTCTCGTCTCATCAGAATACGGACCTTGCCGGTCTCCTTGTGGTGCAAGAGTTTGAGGAGTCCTACACCTCGTTCTTTCCACTCCTTCTCCACAAACCTGGAAATAATAAAATAAAAAGCAATGTTATATTATTTTATACAAGTAACATTAAAAATTTAAAAAAATGTACCACAATGCATATTGGTGGCTTGTTTTACCATCTACTGGTAACTTCTCTAAAATGGCAATTATTTATCATTTGACTTTTACATGCAGAACTACAGTACTGATTGAAAGATGACAAAAAGTGCTATAGGCTATACAATATATACAGAGCTATTCTAAATTAGCTACCTGAAAATGTCAATTTATTCAGACGCATGACAAACCTCATGCCATATCAAGTTTTTGAGGTAGCCAAGAGACTTCGCTCCATGCACTCTCCTCTCTCGTGTAGCAAGAAACATGATGCAGTCATGATGGAGGTGTATAACAGTGCGGATCGCGCAGTGTTGTCTGTGGTTTCATGAAACAAACTCTCAAATTACCATACAAAGACGTTTCAGAGCAGAGTATCGGAAAGCTCCACCACAGGAGAATTAAGCATAGTACGATCGATTTGAAGAAACAGATCGTGTGACACATCCAGAGAATGCACAGGTACATCCATGTGTAGAGACTGCGTTGTAGAAGCCGCGAGAGGAAGTATGCATAAAGTCCAAAGAAGTCTACGTCTAGTGTAAGTTTGCAGCTAGCCAATCCACAACCTACGATATGGAGAATTTTACGACTGCAGAATACCAGGTACAGTTTGGCAACTGGGTCGGGCTTTGCAAATGATTCCCACAGAATGGCTCTAGTACAACCAATCAACACTACAAGGTCGTGTGTTTTACACTGACATGCAAATAATCAAATATCACTCAATTCCTTACACTTATGAATAATATTGACAGAGAGGTTTTTTTATTATTTTATGAAATACTTTCATGCCTTGTGACAAAGTATAATTTTATATTCATTTTTAGAAGATAAATATTCTTCAGAAATTTTGATCGTAACCTAATTGTAACAATGGTTTCTTAGAATTATCAATGAACCCCTTAACTCAGAGTGCCAAGGGATAATTTTTCATTCCTCGGTGAACTCGCCGAAAATGCCAGGAACGATATTTCATCCCTCATGCAGACTTGTTTAGAAACCATCTTAGTTCTTCCTTTTCAGTTAGATGGTAGCACATATCAGTATATTCTTATCAAGGAAGGTGTCTAGTCTACATATTTACCACTAGGAGCCATTTAAAATTATTTGTTTTCATGTGACAAACATTTAAAAATGTGAAGGCTGTGTCCGCACATCTTGTGCATATGTCAACAGTAATACCGGACTTACGGGACGACGTATTTACAAATAATGATGATCTAGCAGACTACATACATAGTTTAGGGAATGATGATTATACCGAGTCAGAAAGTGAACTGGACTTCATAATAGTGTTGAAAACACTTCTAGTGAGATTATTGTCGAGCGATTCTAAAATATTCCTCTTCTCGAGGTTAACATCTGAGGGCTGTGATTTACGGCTTAGAGCGAACCGTGGGGTCGATGATGTAACCTCTCATGTTTGAACGCAATGATGTCGATCCTTCTCTGGTTTCTGCTGACCGCTGAGCTATGAACCTCTTCAAATACCTTGAAGCTATGGTCTTTCGGCGTTGTCACAATCAACAAGCAGATGTTATGATGACTCATATTCCTTAAAAGTTCACCATGAGGACAATATCCCAGAATACGCGCAAGAGTTTCAGTCTCCTTGAAACGGCGCCTACAAAGGGAATCATAGGATATAAACTTCATGGTTCTGATCCATAATGAATTGTAATTACTACAAATTACATTAATTAGGGATTAGTTTCGGCCAGGGCTGGCCATCTTCAGCCTTATTGTAAAACATCTAATAACTAAACAAATGTACATGCACACAATCGACATAAATCAAAGGAAACAAATATACACAAAATGACATTTCATTTTATTTATGTCAATTGTGTGCATGTACATTTGTTTAGTTATTAGATGTTTTACATTAAGGCTGAAGATGGCCAGCCCCAGCCGAAACTAGTCCCTAAGTAATGCAATTTAGAATATTACATATTGCAGTATTCAAAAGGTGGACCATTACGACATTAATTTTAATAATTATATTATACAAAGGGAATCGTTCTGAGATCTTCCTGGTTCCGATCTGACTGCTGAAATATTTGCCGTCATCTTAATTGTCTTACACCATTCACTACATGACAAGCCTTCATTGTCTCGAATCCAGGAGATGGCAAAAGTATATTCATTGTATAAACAGACCTCTTCCTTTCTGCTGCCAGTTACACAATTCACCGAGTGCCCTTTCTCTCAGTACACTTCTCACCTTTCTGGCATCAGTTATTTCTAAGCGAGGATGTAGCAAATTGTCAGATGGAGAAACGCTGAGCGATTGTAGTGAGAGTTATTTCTTCTTTCAGATTTCTTGTACCATGGATGTGTTCGTCATCTGAGCTTAATAGTACCTCACAGATGTTAATGCTGAAAATGCGCTTCCCAAGAGTCCCAACCCCTTATATTTTTTCTCAGTATTGACTATAGGAATGTCTGCAGGTGTTTGAAGAATTTCCTTAAGAGCAGTTCGTGTTAGTACGTCTGTATCAGCAAGTAACTTTTTCAGAATTTTCTCTGGCTTGATAGCTAGGAATGGGTATATGAGAGACTGGCATATAACTGTGTTCATTACTTTAAATTTCTGATCAGCATGTAATAGCGGACAAGAAATCAATTTCTCCATTTTATTTTGTAACTTTTTAAGTTCCTGTGTAGGTTGAAAAATTATTTCATTCAAAAAGTTAACTCCCAGATAGCAGATTGTTTCTCCATGTTGCAAACTTGATATATCGTAGCTCTTAAATTCAGCTGGGTCTTCGATTAACTTTCCGCGTTCGATGCAGATTGCCGTAGATTTCATTGGGTTGATGTCAAGCACTATTTCATGAAATCTCCTTGCGACAATTTTCGAGAACTCCATGAAATCTCCTTGCGACAATTTTCGAGAACTCAAGTGTTGCTGTTCAACTATTGCCTATGACAAGCAAGTCATCAGAGAAACCCATGATCGTTAAAGGTGGAAGATGTGGTACTAAAGAATATCCATAGTGGCTTGTGAGAGAGTCTTCGGTTAGTTCGTCTAAAATATGACCTGTTGATAGATTGTAGAGACAGGTAGAAAGAGGCGAGCCCTGCATAACACCCCTTTTTAGACTTAAGGTTGCTGTCTTTTCAGTTAGTTTCTATTTTTGTAGTGTCTCCTGTCTGGAGATTAACTATAAATTCCTTTAATTTCTCAGGAACTCCTAATGTCCTCAATGTCTCGTGTAAATGATGGTGCCCAACATCGTCAAGCACCTTTCTGACATCTACAAAAATCACTGTTACATCACTTGTTCAGTTTCGCGGAATTTAAAACCGAATCGAGGGTAGAAGTATTTATGTGTGTACCGGTTGTGGATTAAGAAGCAACATATTCTTTTAGGTGTTTATCAAGAGCTATTTCGATTACTCTCCGAACAATACAAAAGATTGTGATTGGTCTCCAGTTTGCAATGTCATCAATAGCACCTCCCTTGTGTACAAAAACGGTCTGGCCTTTCTAAAACACTGTGGTACCTGTCCTGTTTGAAGCATACGAGTGGCTATTGTAGCGATTATCGCGGAAGCTATGTCACTTAATAGCTCTAATGATGGCAAAATCAGGTCCAGGTGAAGTGTCGACCACAATTCTACTTGTTGCAAGCTGTATTTCATCTTTAGATATAACAACATTGAACGTGTCATTGTGAACCGTTTGAGTACTTTCGCTAACTTTTGGGGGGTAATTTTCTCTCACTGAATTATGTCCGTACCCTAATATTTCATGGAAATAGCCATATACATGTTGAGAATTAATCAGACACTGTTCATTGTTTTCGTGAAGGACCGTTCTAACTGCTGTCCTACATTGATTGTGGAACTGAAATTGAGTTAATTGATATAAATATTCACTTCGTCTTTTTTCTCTATCCCTATTAGCCGACTGTTGCGGATTTGAATTTTGTTTATATCCTTTTTCTGTATTAACATAAGATTTTTTATGCACCTCATAATATTTCTGGGTGTTTAGGCCCAGGCAAAAAATCAATAGCAGTGGACAGAAACGTTAGAAAGTCTTCTATAAATAAGAAAAAATTCAGAATCATGTCACTTTGTAGCTTTCCCCTCCATATCACCATTTGCTCTTTTTAGTATGAGTTGCGTGTGTTTTGTTGTTTTATTTCTTTTCTACAGGGTTATTCACCTAAGATGTTACCGAGAAAATAAAACATTAAACATACACCAGACTGCAAATAACACTGACAATTTCCTCAAATAAAGTAAATGAGTTAAATTACCCACCAAAACTAGTTTGAAACCACTCCTGATAGTATACGAGTAGACTTAGCAGATTGTTGACCTTGAAGATCTCTGAATAAAAGCCGGCACTTTAAATAGTGGTAGACCAGTTTTGGAATAATGTCTGAAGTGTATTCAATACAACAGCCAGCTCCTGATGGCGTAACTGAAATAGCTTCAATCGAGTCAAGACACTCCAGTCTTTGTTTAGCGGTGTTTAAGATTTAGTTAACTGCTTTTATTTACCGTTACATTAACTTTGTTAAGTTCTATGTGAAGTTAAGTGGAGATTCTCACTTAAAGCATAAGAGAAAAGCACTGAGAAATGGAGAAAAGCAATGTTCTGTTTTTAAGAAGTTTAGTGACGCAAATTCTGGTAGTCTCAAGAATGTGGCAAGGTTAGTAGCCGCTACTACTGGCATTCCTAGGACTAGAATTTATTGTGCTAGAAAAGTAACTTGCAACTGTAGGAACAGTCGTTATACTGGGGGTAAGTGAAGTTATCAGACAAATATGATTGTTTTACACAGGACGCAATTTGGTGAAAAGTTCTTAGGTTTTTCTTTAGAAATGAAATACCAACAACTGACAAAATTTTAACTGTCTGTGACCAGTGATGAAACCATTCCCTCTTTCTCACATGCAACTCTCCACAGTTTTGTAGCAAAGACGTTATTTCCATCAAATTATAAAGTTTCGGGAGGAGGAAAGACCAATTTAGTACTTGGATGAGACGTTTGTAAATTCAGGACACACCCGTGAGATAATATGGAGTGATACAAATAACAAATTTGGTATGGACGACTTCTTGAAGGGATAGTAGCTTAAAGAATCCTTGGGTGAAGGGGAAAAGCTTGATTATTACGCACACTGGCAACAAGAAAGGTTTTGTGGAAGGAGTATTATTAAGTTTCAAATCTAACTCCACTAAAGACTATGACAAGGAAATGGAGATATATTCAAAGAATGGTTTACGAGGGTACTAACTCGTCTTGAAGCCAATGCAGTTACTGTTACGGACGTGCTTTACCATTTGGTTAGAAATGGTAAACTGCCCGATCAATCGTGGAGAAAGGGTGATATAATCAAGTTCTGTACAAGAAGGGAAACCCTTATGAATGAACGGTGTCAAGTTGGAACTTCTTAAGGTAATCCCACAGGATAGTAAGGACTCGTGTGGCATATATGGGGTAGATGATAACGCATTGCACACAGGAAGGCAAGTTTTAAGATTACCACTGTACCATTGTTCTTTGAATCCATTTAAGTGTGTGGAGCCCAGCAATGGGTCACGTGGCGCGGAACAAGAAAACTTTCATCCTTGCGGAAGGAAGAAAACTGGTGCTGGAAGGGATGGATCTAGTGACTCAACGTTGCAAAATGTGAGAAACACGTCACTGAGATGGAAGAAACGAGAACGTGGGACATATACTGATTAATAGTGGATGCCATTGAACAGATAGTAATAAACGTGTACGACTCAGTAATATATAACATTAAAAGGACATTTAAGGATGAATGTCCGCCTTGTCAACATTAATATGAAATTCATTACATTTTCAATACACCAAATATGTTTGAAGAGCCAAAGTTCTCTTCTTCAGTGGCTTCAAATACCATCACAAATCCCAGACCTTTTATTGAAATTGTAACAAATTTCATATTAGTGTTAAGGTGGACTTTCATATTTAGTTACCTGTTAGTGATATATTGGCTGCCAATATGGATATATTTACTAGTGACCATTATGATTAAGATAATTACAGACAGTAATAACTCTACGGAGGGGATCGAGTAACCCATCTTTCTTCCACCGGTTACATTGGTGAGTACATCAATCTTCAGAATTATATTGAATATTACGTTGGTTGATTCATTCATTCATTCATTCATTCTGGTGATTGTGTAAATAGCGTTTTCTTCTTAGAACGTGTTAGCTACAGGTTGTTTGAATGTGCATAGTACTGCAAAGCTCACATGGGTTGATTTGCTTTTGTTGATTGACGTAATCTGAAATGGGGTATAGGTTGTGTGCATGGCCCTCAAGAAATACTTCTTAGTATAAGTTTACCCGACCCTTGAAGTGCCCAATAATTTATTCTTCAGCTAACAAAAGATTTATGTTGCCGTTAGCATTACCCAGATGTCGGACAGAAATAGCCTTTCACATGGCTGGTAATTTACCTGCGTCTTTACCAGCAGCTGGTAGAACCATCTCTGGGAAAGTAAATTCATGAAACAGTGCAGCCCCTCTTCAATCATCAGCCACTGGGTGACACGATTGGTAAAGAGTTTACTTCAGTGTTCAAAGAAAATTTAGAAGTATTTAAATGTACAATATCCAATCATATTATAGAATCTCTTTAGAAAGTGAATTTGTTCATTTTACACCACCAAAGATAAATACTTTCTTTTTTTTAATGTAACATATGTTATTCTTATCATTTCAGTTTATTTGGCAGGAGTGATTTCACTTGTCAATAAGAACCTCTACTTTTCATATTAGACTTTTTTTCTTTCAAAAGAATAGGTTGTTGATATTTAGTTAGCAATGAAACAACCAAAAAGAAGATGCACTGGGTGTTCAAAATATTGCATTGTTCTCTATCCTGAAATAGTTTGCTGAACCTACAATACTATTGGCAACTTCTGCGGTGCTCGACAACGCAAATGTGTTCGAGAGCCACTGTTGACACACAACACAGGTAGAGTGCTGGTTTCGATAAGATGATTGGGTATGTAACACAGTGCAAGATACATGACAAAATCTGCCAACACATAACAGGTCTTGTAAAAATTCAATTTTGGGCCCATAACGTAAACAAAATCTGTTCTTTCTCCAAAGTGAATTAGATGAACCGAACAATCTTGTATCCAAAGTGAAAGTAAGCTCACTAAATATGAGGAAACAAACATGTATTTATAATTTTTTAGAAGGAAGAATGGGGATAATTTGGATAAAGTGAAGTTGTTACTAATTCCAATTGTAATAAGATCAAGTATGTGGTTTAAATATGTTCTGGATGTTGATGAATATTATCAGGATTTCATGGAGTTGCTTAAAGAACTGATAGAAAATAACTCAAGAATGAAGTTCCTTGAAAATATGACAAAGACTAAAGTAAAGACTGTTTAAAGAGCCAGTAATGTTTGTCTCCAACTGCAGTACAAAAAAAATAAAACTGATAAATTTCTTAGAAGGTTCTTCCTACCCCACAATACATCAGCTACTTGAAAAATTTGGAGTTTATTTGGAAGAACTGAAAACCAGACTTACAACACTGTCATCACTGTAATGTGGGTAGCAAACATCAATGTTCAGAAACACAGTGCAGTTACGTATCTGCAAAACGAAGGTTCTTGCCAAAGATCAAGAAAAAAAAACATTACTGGAAGGATGTGGTTTCCTTTTCAACCCTTGGAACACAATAAGGACAAGAGATAATTCTCTTAAGGTGCGTCCACACCAAAATGTTTCCATTAACTTTGTTAATGAACACTTAATGTTCATGAACATTTCTGTATGTTAATAGAAAGAATAGTGTGTTCAATAACTTTCTGAGCACGTTGATAAAATTTCTTTAACTTTTGTGAATGAAACTTTTCATTAACTTTGTGTTTTCGTCACACATGCACAAGGACGCAATTAGAGCACGCAGATTCGTAGCACGGAATACGATGATTTATTTCTTCTATGTTGTTGTTTGAGTCATTGGTCCATAGACTGGTTTGATGCAGCTCTCCATGATACCCTATCCTGTGCTAACCTTTTCATTTCTACGCAACTACTGCATCCTACATCTGCTGTAATCTGCTCGTCATATTCATACCTTGGTCTACCCCTACCATTCTTATCACCTACACTTCCTTCAAAAACTAACTGAACAAGTCCTGTGTGTCTTAAGATGTGTCCTATCATTCTATCTCTTCTTCTCGTCAAATTTAGCCAAATCGATCTCCTCTCACCAATTCGATTCAGTATCTCTTCATTTGTGATTCTATCTATCCGTCTCACCTTCAGCATTCTTCTGTAACACCACATTTCAAAAGCTTCTATTATCTTTCTTTCTGAGCTAGTTATCGTCCATGATTCACTTCGATACATAAATGCATTATCAAGAGAATTTTGATGGCTGCTGCATCATGAATTAAAGGGCCTGATATAGGTGTTCTTTCCAAACTTAAATTCTACTTGACTTTCCAGCACTTTTCTTTGCCACACTTCGCGTCTGCCCTATTCTCTAATTGTACTAGCTAAAATAATGAAAGCTGTTGCTGCTGCAGGTATTTCCTTCTTCCTGACCCTATGAACTGTAACCTCGCAAACAGCTATTTTGGTGTGGACAAAATGTTGAAGTTTGTTAACAAAAGCTTACTAACATGTTGAGAAATGTTTTCATTAACATTGTTTATTAACTTTGTTTCGTTATCATCATCATCATCATCATCATCATCAATGTCCCACTCCAGTCGCCTGGGTGTGGTTAATAAGCCTCTTTCACTCCTTTCTGTCCTTCCACTTTTCCTGCTCCATTACTTCTGCCACATCCAATCCGGCTTCTCTAATGTCCTTCCAAATCTGATCCACCCACTTTCTCCTCGGTATTCAAACTGGTCACTTTCCATTAACTTTCTTTCCAATTCCCTTCTTGCTACCCGTTCCTTTCCCATTATTTTTACATGTCCGAACCGTCTTAAGTCTTGCTTTCTGTATCTTCTGTACCAACGGTTCTATATTTAGCTCTTCTCTGATTTTAATATTTTGAATTCTATCCGTTCTGTTTTTTTAACCGATGTTCTTAAACATTTCATCTCTACTGTTTGGATCTTATTATCTCGTCTCTTATTAGTTACCAGTGTTTCTAGTCCATATGTTACAACTGGTATGAAATACTGTTTATATAATGTTAATTTTGTTCTCTTGGATACTTTGTCATCCCATGAAAGCTCTCTGACCTGATAAAATGTTGTACCTTTACTTAGTCTGTTATTAATTTCAGGGTTGATTTCATTACTTCCATTAATAATGCTACCCAGATATGTAAACGGTTCTACATTCTCTAACCGTTCTCCGCCTATGTTCACTTGGCTTCTCTTTTTCTCTTTTCCACAGTGCATGACTACTGTTTTGCTTTTTACTAATAACCATTACAATCTTCTCCAGATTTTCATTCCAAAAGTCCAGTCTCCTTTGTACTTTTCTCCCTTTCCCCAAATCACCACATCATCTGCAAATACCAAAGCATTCACTTCATCACTACTGATACTCTGTTTTACACATTTTATGACTTCATCCATCAGTAAAATAAACAATAATGGTGACAGTGCACTTCCTTGCTTGAGACTTTCTTTTGTATAAAATGTTTTGCCACCACTCCCCATTTGTACACTGCTTTTACTCTCATGATACAACATTTTTATCTTGTTAATTAACAATTTTGGTACATTCCTTTTCAGCAGGCATTCCCACATGTTTTCTCTAAACTGTATATTAAGCTTTTTCCAAATCCAAAAATATGAATATGATTTTCTTGTTCCTTTCCATATGATTTTCCATTATCGTTCGCACTGTAAATATGACGTCTATTGATTATTTATTCGGTCTAAAGCCATATTGTTCCTCCTCTGTGTGTATTATATCCCTCAGTCTTTTGTCTACGATTTTCTCCATTACTTTTAGACCATCTGATAAGAGGGTTAAAGCTCTATAATTTTCACATTTCTTCCTATTTCCTTTTTTGTAGTGGTACAATGCTTCCTTGCTGCCAATCTTCAGGTATCCTTTCATCCTTTCATATGACATTCAGGGCTCTGTATAGCCACTGTAGTCCAGTGCTTCCTGCTGTTTCGTTAACGTTGTTTATTAATTTTGGTGTGGACTAACCATTACAGTATACCAAAAAAAAAAAAAAAAACTGCCTTCCAAACAAACTGAGCAAGGCTTAATTCCTGGAAGGCTGCATGCACACATGCACAGCTGTGAGGGATAGCAGAAGCATTGACCAGCCGTGTTCACTCTTCTGGGGCATGATAGCACGTGAGGTGCACCAAGTCTTGGTCGCCATTGATCTATTTTAATTAGAGCCTCAACTCTGTTAAGAGTGCATAAATAAACTTAAAAATTATGAATGAATGAATGAATTAAAATGAATACAAATAGTCTAAATTGGCCAATTTATTTCCTATATCACCTTACCTGTAGAGCTTGCAACGGTTCTCGAAGATCACTTTCTCATCTTCTTCTCCAGTGTTAACTTCCACTTCTGCGGGCAAAGGAATAACAGGCTGGAAATCTGGGCAAGGATCATGATCATTTTCTACCCCTTCTTCTTCTTCACCAGTGGCAGAGCCAGTTGAGACCCTGTGCTGCTTAGGAGTAGCTTCCTTACTGGCTGGGCTTCTATCGGGAACCACTGCCGAGTAAACAGGTGAAGGTACAGATGACAACAACGTCTGTGTTGAGATGGGAAGCACTGGGCTAAGAGCTGCAGCACCTTTTTCCAGCCTGGACGCAATTGGTAGCTGAGCTTGAGGTGGCATAGAAATCTGGAATGCATGAGGCACACCTGAAGCACTAGAAGTGGGGGCAGTCACTGTCGGAGCTATGGAGGGTACAGGCTGTGGGTATGCAGCTTGTTGGGTGGCTGCAAGGCTCATCACAACTGGAGGTGGTGGTGGTGGAGGCAAGACTGGGGGTCCAAGCACAGGTACTGTATGGACCAGGGGAGTACCTAGCCTATGCTGTGGAGGTATTGTTACACTCAGAGTTGGTTGGGTCAATGGTGCAGTCGTAGGAAGAGTATCGGAAGACGTTATCACAACATTCACTGGTGCCACTGGAGTTTGAGCTAACTTGTGGAGATTGGGGGAATCTGCTGCAGGTGCTGCCGCTCCCAATCTTGAAAACCCTGGAGCTCCACGGAAATCTGGTAACTGCTGACCCTCCGAAAAAGGAAGAGCACCCTGACTGTAATATCCCAAAGTCTGTGGATACATTAGAGCTGGGTCCATATTCCGGAAGAAACCACCCATTGCTGATCCAGGTGGTAAGAGTGGCGGTGGACCCGCTCCAGCTTCTCCTGGTGGAGGAGGCCCGTAAGCTACGGTGCTGCCGCCCAGCATTCCTGACATTGGTCGGTATCCCGGGTAATTCGGATAAGGAGGGAATGGCTGATACTGATTCAGATGGCTTGTGGCAGCGTTCACATCTTCAGGGTAATCATCATCAAATACATACAAATCGTCCTCATTGTCCACCTGCGGAAAAGAAATTCAGCAAAATGAAATAAAAACAGTTTGCTTTTTCATCATGTAGATTAAACGAAAGGAATGATTATACAAACTGACTATTTTATCCATCAGAAACCTTCAGGAACATCAGATAAAAATCCTGTTTACCTGGAACCCATTAATCTGCCAATCAGGATCAATAAAGTAGATATTTCTACATTAACCCCTCAGCGCCGACCTCTATACGTGGTATAGACCCATACATGGTTTCACATTTACGGCTATAGCGCGAAGAGTTTTGGAGTTACTGATATGCAAATTGTTTTGTTTCCAAGAAGACATTTTCGGGTTTATCAGTGTTGTAAATAAGAATTGAAAAATCGTTATAATGCAGTTGTTTTTGCAAGGATAATTATTTGTCAAATAAGTCTGAGCACTAATCTCTTTCTTTTTTAAAAGTCTGTTTGCTTCATTCTTTCCCACAGAATAAAATAAAGAAATGATGATCTGAGAAGTTTGTCTTTCGTGTGATGTTCTTTGCTCTATTTGTACATTGGGAGTGCGGTTTATTTATTATATTTGTCTTTATTTCTCGGCTTGTAATATTTTCATAACTCTCCACGAGCGCTCTGTATAGGCATCAGTTAGTGCTGCTTTCTGTCATACGATACGAGAACCAGTTGTTCATGGTATATATCTCGCTTGAAAGACGATGTCTAGACCTTTTATCTGAAATATGTATCGAGTTGGTTTGTTTCGTCATAAATGTTATTCCCCTCATTCAGTTTCGTCCTGTTGCTTTCGGTCTCGATGCAGCTTCATCAGTCCGTGTGACGCGCCGCGCTCAAGCCGTGGTATGACTGACAGTAACGTGCTTGAAATATTGTATAATTCAGATGAAAGTTTAGTCGGAAGTAGTAGTGACAGTATAAGCAGCAGTGATAATGAAATAGATGATGTAGCAGTGGTAAATGATGAGAGTGGCGATGAGGAGGAAACAGTACTTGGAAAGTTCGTGTAAGAGACTATAGATAATTATACAGGTCAAAGAGAAGTTTTCAACGGTGAATTCTGATTGCTAAAATCTCTAATAATACTCACACAGGTCACAGAGACAAATAGGTTTGTTTACAAAATACGCTCACTCGGGAGCGGAAAGAAATATTCAAGGCCGGCGCGCAAAAGATAATACAATTCCAAGGTTGCAGGAAAGATATTTTATCAGGAAATTAGCACCCAAGAGCTGGAAATCCAAACCTCAGAGACATTGTATCCTGTGCTCAAAACACTGCGAAAAGAAGGTGTCAGTGTATTGCTGCCAGGAGTGTGACTTGAGTCCCTGTCTCAAAGAGTGCTTCGAACTCTATCACACGGAACTAAATTACTAAGGAAATGTGAAACAATTATGTAATTATCTGCATGTACATAGTTCTGTCATAAGAAATTCCAAATTTCGTGAAAATCGGGCTACTCTTATACTTGCAGTAACGCTTTAAGTGAATCGATGTATTTCAGTCGCGCGTAGTTGAAATCTCATCCGGCCGCGGGGTAGGAAGCTATTTAAATGGCTGCGACGCTGAGGGGTTAAACTGAATTGTAAAAAAATAATTATTCTGAACCCAAGATGGATGAAATAGGATTTTAATGAAAAATAAAAATTATTTCAATCAAAAAACAAATGTCCTGAAATGATCTTCAGTTGTTAATAAAAATGAATGATGAACATTAACCCCTAGCACCCACGCGGCGAGCCATGCCCGACAACGAGAGTATCCTGCGTAGATCCTATGCCGGGCAATGTTAGCCAAGATTTTCTTCCCTGTATAACTCAGTCGCATTACGCACCCATGAATTAAAGGTTCCGTAAACTACTGCCATCTTTCGACAATAATTTGAAGCCATGTATAGCTATTATTTCTTTGAAATCAGGCTTTGTGCGAATTCTTTGAAGACCATGCGAGTTTGTAAACAGACGTTGCTTAGCAACATGGCGTCGCCCTTGCTCAGCAACATGGCGTCGTTTGAGCAGCATGAGAAGGAAATAGCACTTTTAGATGAAAGTGACTTTTATTTCAACGATAATGAGATTTTCAATTAAGTGGTGAGGAAAATATTGCAGAACGAGATTGTGCTGGTGAGTTGAGTGAAGTTCCCGATAATGAGAAAAGTATGCTAAATGGCAGTGCTGGTACCTCTACTGGGTGGCTGGAGGGAATACCGTGACAAGGACTTGGAATTTAAAAGAACCCCATTCGAAGGTATGTCAGGTTATAAGCCACCGCAAGGGACTAAACCTAACAGTGAACTTGACTTCTACCAATTATTCATGACTGACGAGACATTTGTCTCAAATATTATTACAATATTATAAGTCCACCTGCTCAATACAATACAATATGATCCATATGGTCAATTTTTTTTTTTTTTTTTTAACATAATACATAAAAGTCAATGGTACATGTTTCACCCTCCTTACGGGCATCATCAGCCTATATCAATCTTAAAAAAATACATATGGAGTCATCCTAATCTTATAAATTATAGGTTAAAATGTTGAAAAATGATTTCGTAAAACATTATACAATAACATCTAAAACAACGATAATGCACCAAAGTATGTTAAAAAAGAGTAAATTAACTGTTTTTGAAGATTAAAACGTGGTTAAACATGAATTTTGAGAGTTCAAAACTAAAATGGATCCTTTTTTTTATAATATCATTAAGACTGTGATGGCGTTGAATGTAAACACAATCATCAAAGGGGGATGTTACTTCAATTCCCGTAGTTTGAATCCAAGATGGTAAAATCACTGTCCGTTATTTAAAACGGAAGTGTGAACGTAATAAACATGTTAAAATGTATACGGTTGGTATATCTGAAAGTAGAAAAGAAAATGGAACTTCTTGTAGAGGCGTTGCTAATGATAAAACGTATGTCAAAGCTAGCGGATGTCAGTAATTATGTTGATAGTCGATTGGATTTAAAAGACAGTGAAGTTGATGTTAGAATTCCGTTGAAACATAAGTAGGAAGAAATGATCAAGTATTTTCGTACGGTGCGTATTAAGTACGTCGGGTTGTTTCAGCAACGCTAGTGGATCATATTGTATTGTATCGTATTGAACAGGTGGACTTATAATATTGTAATAATATTTGAGACATACGTCAACTTCAATACGGAACCAAAATGAGAATAGTTACGTGTGACGAGACATTGTCGTACAATTTGCACGAGACTAACTGGTATGCCAGTGTAAACATTCAAAAGGTGACGCCCCTCAGACGTGAGTCTAATTGGAGGCCATGTATAGATGTTACTCTTCCTGAATTCAAGGCATTTTTAGGCGTAATCCTAAATATGGCAATGAACAGTAAGCCTGAATTAGGGGGGTGAGACAGTGTTTTTCCGCAATACTTGCAGAAAAAAGCCTGGATTACATCCCAGCGAGTGCTTTGATAAGTTCCACACAATGCACTATTACAGATAAAAAGTGACTTGCGATAATTTCAGGCTTAAAAATACCGACCATTGCACCTGAATATTGTATTGTGCCCGTATTATATTTATTTTGTGTTTGCTTTAGTTACGTACATACATACATAATCATTAGAGACCGTTATGCCTTTCAGCGTTCTGTCTGCAAGCCTCTGTGAATTTACTAAACGTCGCCTAAATCCTCTATTTGCAACTAGTGCTGTGGCCTCATTTAGTTCTATACCTCTTATCTTTAAATCGTTAGCAACCGTGTCTAACCATCGTCGTCCTGGTCTCCCTCTGCTTCTCTTACCCTCCATAACAGTCCATTATTCTCCTAGGTAATCTATCCTCCTCCATTCGCCTCACATTACCCCACCACCAAAGCCAGTTTATGCATACAGCTACATCCATCGAGTTCATTCCTAACTTAGCATTTATCTCCTCATTCCGAGTACCCTCCTGCCATTGTTCCCACCTGTTCGTACCAGCAATCATTCTTGCTACTTTCACGTCTGTTACTTCTAACTTATAAGACATCCCGAGTCCACACAGCTTTCGCTCCCGTAAAGCAAAGTTGGTCTGAAAACCGACCGATGTAAAGATAGTTTTGTCTGGGAGCTGACTTCCTTCTTACAGAATACTGTTGATCGCAACTGCAAGCTCACTGCATTAGCTTTACTACACCTTGATTCAATCTCGCTTACGGTACTATATTACCATCCCGGGAGAACACACAACCTAAATACTTGAAATTATCGCCCTGTTCTAGCTTTTTATCACCAATCTGACATTCAATTCTGTTGAATTTATTACCTACTGACATCAATTTAGTCTTCGAAAGGCTAATTTTCGTACCATACTCATTGCACCCATTTTCAAGATATTATCCTGCAGGCTTTCAGGACAATCTGCCATTAAGACCAAGTCGTCAGCATAGGCCGGACTGCTTACTACATTTCCACCCAACTGAATCCCTCCCTTGCCATTTTGTACCTTTCAGCAGATTATCCATGTAGACTACGAATAGCAAAGGTAAATGATTACAGCCTTGTCTGACCCCTGTAAGTACCCTGAACAAGAACTCATTCTGCCATCAATTCTCACTGAAGCCCAACTGTCAACATAAATGCTTTTGATTGATTTTAATAACCTACCTTTAATTCTATACTCCCCCAATATGGCAAACATATTTTCCCTTGGTACCCTATCATATGCTTTCTCTAGATCTACGAAACAAACACAACTGCCTATTCCTCTCGATCCATTTTTCAATTATATGGCGCATACTGAAAATCTGACCCTGACAGCCGCTCTGTGGTTTGAAACCACATCGGTTTTCATCAAACTTCCTCTCAACTACTGATCGCACCCTCCCTTCCAAGATGCCAGTGAATACTTTGCCTGGTACAGTAATCAATGAGATACCTCGATAGTTGTTGCAATCCTTCCTGTTCCTTTGCTTAATTTTTTATAAATATGTCATCCATTTGTTTGTGCTGTCTCATATCCCTCTGCAAGCAGGTTCTTAAATGGAGCTGTAGAGGCAGGGGTGTTCAGAAAAAAGAGAGGGCTAAGAGTTAATACATGAATTAATGAACATACATACATAATCATTATAGACTGTTATACCTTTCAGCATTCAGTCTGCAAGCAAGAATTAATGAATGTTAATAAAAATAAATCATGAATAGTTTTGCTGGTGAAATCCTCTTAATGGAAAACAATTGTGTTAAAGAGTGCTATTTCATAGTGCTTTTCTATGAAACATAGGTGTGGGTACACGAATCAAATTTACTTCGAAAAAAAAAATTTCCTTTCAGGGAAAGTTGTTTTTTTTTTTTTTTTTTTTAAATCAACAAATGCCCTTCCTTATGCCAACTCTATGTGAAGGGAAGTATATTCGCTATTGTGGGTTTCTATGGTTGCTGGTTGTGTGGTGCACTGTATGAATATGAATAGTAATCTGTTCTTCCCTACTGCTTTACCAAATGAAATGGACAGTACTGTAACTAAGATTGAATATGAACTGTATTTGCATTTATTGTTAAATTTTGGTATGACTTTAGCTTAGTACTGTTAATATTAGTGTTGAAAAAGTACATAAGAACTGCAAAGAAATCTAGACTGCTTCAATTAAGTTGTTAAATTTTCCATCATTTCAATCCAATTGATCTAGTTGAGACAGATAAATTGAGTTCTTCTGTACCTCATAAGTGACTACAAATAAGGAGCATGCCGTTGTATATAAGTGATACATGGATGATAAGCTCAGAAAGAAAGAGAATAGAAGCTTTTGAAATTTAGTGTTACAGAAGAATGCTGAAGGTGAGATGGGTAGATTGAATCACAAATGAAGAGGTACAGAATGAAACTGATGAGAGGAGAATGATTTGGCAAAATATGACCATAAGAGACAATGATAGGGCACATCGTAAGTCACCCAGGTCTTGTTCAGTTAGTTTTTGAGCAAAGTGCAGGCGGTAAAAAACGGCAGGTGTAGACCATGATATTAATATAACAAACAGATTGAAGTACATGTAGGATGTTGTTGTTATGCAGAAATGAAAAGTTAGCACAGCAAGGATAGAATGCTGCATCAAATCAGTCAATGGACTGTTCACCCAAACAACAACAACAACAACCACCACCACCACCACCACCACCACCACCACCACCACCACCACCACCACCACCACCACCACCACCAAACAACAAAGCAATGCATACAATACATCCTAAGGGGAAAATACCTTTTGATCAAATACTGTATAATTACACAATTCACATTTATACAGGACAAAGGCTTTGAACTTGCGGCCTGAGGAGAGATCCTCACTTGGACTGTGTGAGTAGGGTAGCATCCTGCTTTATGAATTTACCGAACTCTCAACATTTCAAGCAAGCCTCGCACCTAAGGGAGTAACGGAGTCCCACTCCCATTTGACAGGTGAGGGACTCATTGGAAACTAGAGATGGGAGTTACATATCATAACATGATACTGTATCTTAATCCATAACAGTAAGCCGTTCCAGATATACTGTATTATGTTCCTCCGAAGACCCTAATACTAAAGTAAATGTCTCAGCGAAACCGAGGGAAGGGTAGGGAATTTCTGATTGGCTGTATTAGGGAGCATAGCAGATCGCTTTAAGCGTGCACTCCTGCGCAGGTGCGAGCGATACTTTTGTAACAGTTTAGTGGCAGTACTGATATTCCTATTCTTTTACTTGCTGGAGGGTTACAGATCTTTAGTTATTCGAAGTGCTTTGTATTAGGCTTATTGGTGGTAATACATACAGTAGCTTAATTCCTCAGAATAGTTAAGCATGGTCTTCCCACCTTGCATCTTGAGTTTCACTCCGTGTCCTGGACAATGAGTGGATGCAATATTAAATCCGATATGATTTACGTGGACAGAAAGTCAATGACAGGAAAACAGTTTCTTAGAAATGCGTTTAAATAAGGTACCCAATTATAATATTAATTTTTTTTTAAACTAAAAATTTTACCAGTTCATACAGTTCTGATAATATACACGGTACTCAAATATTAGGTCCTGAAAAGCTATTGCAAGTCCCATCACTTGATCTATGCATCCTGAAATTTCGCCATCGACTGCAACCTGTAAGGCAGTGCAGCTAGAGAGAGCGAGAAAATCTGGGCAAGCCACTTGCACTGATGTTTGCCAAATATCTACAACCTTCCATATATGACGAAAGACGATTTTGGAGCCCTTTATACTGGATTTACAGAGCGAGTTGGAGACACGGTTTGTGTTACGAGCTGTTAGCTTGTATTCGGGAGATGGTGGATTCGAACCCCACTGCCGGCAGTCCTCAAGATGGTTTTCGGTCGTTTCCCCATTTCCACAACAAGCAAATGCTGGAACTGTTCCTCAGTTAAAGCCATGGTTGCTTCCATCCTAGTCCTGTCCTATCCTCTCCTATCGTCACCGTAAGATCAGTCTGTGTCGGTGTAACGTAAAAGAACAAAAAAGTACTGGATTAAACTCTGCTTAAGTCTTGCCTGGTAAGGCTATTTCCTCATGACCCATTCCGCAGCATCTGAAGTGTATATGGCACTCGTTCATCAACATATTTTATAAAATTTGGTCCTAATGTCTGTTTAACTACAGATCCTTGGACATCTACAAATGCACACAGCAGCTTTTTATGCATGGAGGTTTTGAGGTTGGTTCTCGGAATGTAAATGGGTCATTGCAAACATTTATCTACGAATAGTTAAGAATGTGAGTGACAAGCTGGTGAAAGGGACACTGGGAGATAAGTACTTACTAAGGTGTGGTTAGGGGCTACAAGAGACAATAGGTATAAGGAATGTTCATTCCAAAAGTTGACTTGCAACTTGTATTGTTACTTTTATATCCTAATACTCTAACCTAATACTACAAACAGGAACATGATACTGGAAAGTAACCATTTGCCCCATCCCTATTGGAAACAACTTTGCGAACGAAATGGAATTCGATAGGGAGCTATCAATACTAATACAGCTTATGGAAGAAAGAACTGGCTGAGTCAGCAAGGAGAATGCATCTGGATGTGCTAGGAGTAAGTGATATTCGGGTAAGGGGAGATAACGAGGAAGAGATAGGAAATTATAAAGTGTACTTGAGGGGTGTTCAAAAGGGAAGGGCAGAGAATGGAGTAAAACTGATCATCAGGAATACTATTGCAAACAACAGTTTCTGTTAGACACCTAGATGAGTGAATGATGTGGGTAGATTTGGCAATTGGAGGAAAAGAGAACTGTCTCAGTGACATCGTAGCCAGCGTCAACAGCAAGGATGATAGTGCTAATGGGAGATTTCAATGCGAAAGTTGGAAATAGGAAGGAAAGATACAAAAGGTTGATTGGTAAGTATGGGGAAGATATGGAAGCTGATGGGAACGGGAAGCATTTGCTGGACTTCTATGCTAGTATGGGTTTGGCAGTTACGAATACATTCCTCAAGCATAAGGCTACACATGGCAAGGTAGGGGTACCAGATCCATAATAGACTATATCTTAACCGACTTCGAATTCAGGAAATTTGTTAGGAATGTAAGAGTTTTCCGGGGATTTTTCGATGATACAGACACCTATCTGATCTGTAGTGAACTATCTCTCGGCCTAGGGTAGAGAAAGTGAAATCTGTCTGCAAAGAAATGAGTAGAAAATCTCCACGACAAGGAAATTAGACAAGTACATGGGCACGATTAGCGAGAAGTTCCAAACAGTGGACAGTAAGCAGGTTCAGGATATAAGAAAAGAATGGGTGGCACACAGGGATGCTCTAGTGGAAACAGCAAGGGAATGCCTAGGAACAACCGTGTGTAAATATGGGGTAAAAGCAAACATTTTTATGGAACGATGAAGTGAGAGCACCTTGTAAACGTAAAAAGAAGGCTTATAAGAAATGGCTCCTAACAAGGGCTTATGGTGACATAATTGTACATAGATGAAACAGAGCAAAACAAATAGTTGAATAAAAAATAAGAAAAGTCCTGTAAAGATTTTGGTAATAACCTGGAAAGGCTAGGTCTAGCAGCAGGGAAACCTTTCTGGACAGTAATAAAGAATCTTAGGAAGGGACAGAAAAAGGTAATGAACAGTGTTTTGGGTAATTCAGATGAACTCTCAATAGATCCCAGGGAATCACTGGACAGGTGGAGGGAAAATTTTGAAAATCTTCTCAACGTAAAAGGAAATCTCCATGGTGGTGTCGCAAATAACGGAGCTCGTGGGGAGAAGGAAAATAACGATTGTGAATTTACGCTTGAGGAAGTGGAAAGGATGGCAAAATAAACTCCATTGTCATAAAGCAGCAGGAATAGATGAAATTAGACCTGAAAAGGTGAAGTATAGTGGGAAGGCAGAATAAAATTGCTTCACAGATTAGTAAGATTAGCAAGGGAACAGGAAGGATTGCAACAACTATCAAGGTATTGTAACAACATATTACAGTCGAGGCGCTCATACGAAAGGAAAAGGGGCAGACAAAATGGTGCGCGGCAACTTCAGGCAGTACAAATACATATAAACAGATCAATCTAAGTCTAGAAGGTGCAGAATCATAAAAACCATGCGAAGGAACTTTGGAACAGGTATTGTTTTAAAAAAATTACTGAAACTAATTCATTCTTTACACTTGAAGAAAAAGATCGTACAGGAAAAATCATCGCAGAAGCAATCTATCTTTGTTCTGGAATGAAATAACAATTTAAATAAGAAGATTAGAGTAATATTCCGACCTAGATAATAGCTGAACAGCAGTCAAGATACGGAAAAGATCGGAGATCTTTCGATTCTAAATATTAAAGAAGGGAGATATTGACGGAGTATGAAGCTAATAGATTACCGGTATAGCCGAAAGAAGAGGCGAAAAGGCAAAGTTCCGTGCTACAAGCAATTGGAATCCGTAATTAGCCTCAGGAAGATATATTTATTATAAGGAAACCACATCTGCATAATTATAGAGAAGCAGTTTCACAGAGACAATACATAGATATATTGAGAGGCTAAAAATGAACAACTCAACTGTATATACTGCCAGTATGTCATTTTCTACTTTCATGAGCGACTGACATCATGAGCAGATTGCCTGGGATACCATAGCGAGGTCAAGCAGCATCATGTATTAGGACCTGAGATGACGTCTCGAGAGGTGGAATTCAACCGCATGGAGCACGCATAACGTCCAAGCAGAAGGCAGCAGTTCCCAGAGGAGAGACGAGTTTCCTGTGTAAAGGTATTTGTAATATTTCGTAGAAATAATTTATATTGGTGAAATATTTAGCTTCGATGACTGATATGTGCCAAATTCTAAATGTTAGTGGCAGGTCTTGATCATATAACTGCGAATACTAATTATTTTATGTAACATATATATTCAAATGTGAAGTGATATGGTTATGTTGATATACGTAATGAGTGTATATTGAGTTAACATACCAATCTACACGGAAAGGCTATTCAGTTATGAACCTGGAGACATTGGGAAGAATGCATGTTATTATAAAACATAGATAAACTCTAAGAGGAAATCAAATTGACAAACATGACCGCACCTACTTAAAATAGAAGAAGAGATGGATCCTACTTCGATTATAAGAATATTATAGAAGAAATACCATCGAGGGATAGTAGTATTGTAACTAATGTGATATTATAAGGAAGAATAATGAAATGTTGTATGTGAAGAATGATTATTAAGAAGAGATGGATTTGAATATGTGTTAATAGAGATGTTGAGATTTAATGTTTAAATCATCGAGAGGTCATATGAAAGAAGACGCTACGAATTCGTATGATACATGTTGATACAGGATCGTATTCGGAATGGCTATTGTAGGGTTAGGTCATGTTGAGATCAACGTAATAGCAAGAGACCAGCTGATTCAATGTCTATTTGTGACACATTGTGACAGAATATGCGTAGTTATTAGACTCCATATGATTAATGCTGAACATGTAGGGATTTATGTCAAGAATTATTGTTGTATTTAGAATCATTCTTTCCCAAGCCAGCAGTAGATTGATACATTGAGTTAATTTAAATTAATGGCACAGCGGTATATGAAATAAGATTAAATTATGACTGATGGTAGTAGAATATATGAATATTTGACGCATCTTTTCGGTAGAAAGACTAACGCAATGATTTAATGAAAAGTATATTTGGCTTGTTTATGATTACTATCGTTGCAAATGAGTTAATATAGGAGTGATAAATAAATATTTCATTTTTAACGATATTTTAAGGGTATGGCAATAATCTCTAGCCATAGTAAGGAAACTTATTGAATATCTCAACTCTCATGAGTCAAATATGTCTAGGAGACCCAATATGAAAATTTTCCCCATAAATAATAATAAAGATTAAAACCTTGTACATGGACAATACGAACATCAATTATGAATTTACGTGCAAATTAACTTGTGAGCATTATATTTTCAGTGAGGCATGTTGTTGACATCAATTCAGTAAAACGACTTTTGGCATGTAATGAAAGTATTAGCATACAAGAAGAGACCCCATTTCAGTTATGTCATTACCAGAAAGAAATGTAAATATGTGGTGATTATTTCTTAGTCATCCTTTTTCTTTTCTCAGGATTACACTATTTTCATTTTATTCAGATTAGCATGCTAATAAACTAATGTTAGAATTATTTTTGACTTATTTCTTCCAGTAGCGAGAAGGTAATACAATCACTGATGGTAATTTAATTCACATTGAATGTCGAATGGAGACGTCCACCGGCAGAATCCGTCTAGTAAGCGACTTAGAGGACTTGCCTAATCCTCTTCGGAACCTACGATAAATGAACAAATTGACGAAATGAATAAATTCTTTTCTGAGACGCTACTGGGATTTATCCATACTCTTACTTGGATGCAGGTGGGGTGGAGTATCTCATTGATTAATATACCAGGCAAAGTATTCACTGGCATCTTGGAAGGGAGGGTGCGATCAGTCATTGAGAGGAAGTTCAATGAAAACCATCGTGATTTCAGACCACAGAGGGGCTGTCAGGATCAGATTTTCGGTATGCGCCAGGTAATTGAAAAATGCTACGAGAGGAATAGACAGTTGTGTTTATGTTTCGTAGATCTAGAGAAAGTAAATGACAGGGTGCCAAGGGAAAAGATGTTAACCATACTGGGGGATTATGGGATTAAGGGTAGATTATTAAAATAAATCAAAGGCAATTGGGCTGCAGTGAGAATTGATGGTGGAATGAGTTCTTGGTTCCGGGTACTTACAGGGGTTAGACAAGGCTAATCTTTCACCTTTGTTGTTTGTACATTACATGGATCATGGATTCAGTTAGGTGGAAATGTAGCAAGCAGTCTGGCATATGCTGACGACTGTCTTAATGGCAGTTTGTGCCGAAAACCTGCAGTCTAATATCTTGGAACTTGAAAATAGGGGCAATGAGTATGGTATGAAAATTAGCTTTCCAAAGACTAAATTGATGTCAGTAGGTAAGACATTCAGCAGAATTGAATGTCAAATTGGCGATACAAAGCTGAAACAGGTAGATAGTTTCAAGTATTTAGGATGTGTGCTCTCCCATGATGGTAATATAGTAAATGAGATTGAATCAAGGTGCAGTAAAGCTAATGCAGCGAGCTCACAGTTGCGATCAACAGTGTTCTGTAAGAAGGAAGTCAGCTCCCGGAGAAAACTATCTTTACATCTGTTTTCATACCAACTTTGCATTAAGGGAGTGAAAAATGGGTGGACTCAGGGTATCTTACTAATAAGTCAGAAGTAACAGACATGAAAGTAGCGAGAATGATTGCTGGTACAAAGACGTGGGAACTCGGAATGAGGAGATAAAGGCTATTTTAGGAATGAACTCTATGGATGAAGCTGTATGCATAAACCGGCTTCGTTGGTGGGGTCAGATGAGGCGAATGGAGGAAGATAGGTTAACTAGGAGAATAGTGGACACTGTTATGGAGGGTAAGAGAAGTATAGGGAGACTTAAGAAGACTATGGTTAAACTATGTTTCTACTGATTTCAAGATAAGAGGTATAAAACTAAACAAGGCCACAGCAAATAGAGGATTGTGGCGACGTTAAGTAAATTCAGAAAGGCTTGCAGACTGAACGTTGAAAGGCATAATGGTCTATAATGTATGTATGTATGTATGCTTCAAGTGTTCTACCAAGAGACAGCACGACATGTTACACAGTATTCAAAATAGGAGGAACTGCTCTTTATCACAACAAAAACTGCATTCTAATATCTCAACTAGTTCATGTTCCATATGAAACGGAGTGTAAAACCTTGCTGCACCTGGCTCCATCTCACCCAAGCCAGTTAGTAACAATTACATTGCAAAGAAGCTAGAGATACTTTTAAATTTCGAGCAGAAGTAGGAGTAAAAATGTCAGAAATGTTAATATCAGGCAGTGAAATTGTAAAAATAATGAAAGTAATGTTGCATGACCAGGGGTAGATTAAAAATCTAAAAAGTAAATTATTGAACTGATGAAGCGAAGGTGGCAACAAATTTCACTTTCTAGGGCTACTGAACATTCAATATTATTCAGGCAACTTTGTGGCCCATGAAAGTCCCATATTTAGCTGGTATGAATGTAAAGTCTCTTGATTTTGCAAATCCCTACTAACTGATAGTTTTCTACACCTTGAAACCCTAATAAAATGTCAAAGACATTCCAAAGTAAGATGTAGGATTCATATAGTTTATTTAAAAAAGTTTGTTGGAGAACCTACACATTGCTCCAGTTCGTAAACTGAAGTTCCCATGATAACCTACGAATAGCTGTGATTCATTAAAATTAAGTATCGATTCTGACCAAATGAAGGACTAGAAAATTAATATGCCAGAGTTTTCTAAGGCCCATGAAAAATTTATATTTCCACTATATGCATGTTACCCCAACACTTGACATGAAGCTGGGAACTTCTCAATATAGTGATTTTCATTTGAATATAAAAATGACTGATTTTACCTGAGGTAGATCGCTTGTGTTGTGAGTATCGTGCCTCTTAGATTCTTTCCTGACAAGCTCTTGAATAAGATTCTGCAACAGAAATTTAAAAAACATAACATTACACATCTGCTGTTTGAATGGTTGAGAAAACAAGAAGGAAATAAGTTTTTTATTAACATATCATGGAAGTTTCCTTGCTATATCTTCAATAACTTGAAAACTAATCAATTAATCTGATGTCTATTACATAAATTAATAGATTTATTACTTATGAATAGCTTTATCATATCAGAGATTACCAACTGACTAGCATAAAAAATTTAAACCCAATTTAAGAAAACTCTTATTTCTTGTTATATACAAAGGGCACTAGGGAAGTTTTGCAATGTGAGTGAACGCTTTACACCTTTTCAAAATAATTTCCACCACACTCAATACACTTCTCCATACGTTGAAACCAGTCACTGAACCAACTTCGCCACTTTGCTTCGGTTACATTTTCACACTCTTGATCCCATGCTGCCAGAAGCTACTCGTTGGATGCAAAACGCCGCCCTTTTAGCTTCATCTTCACTTCTGGGAAGAGTGCAAAGCCACAAGGGGCAAGATCAGGACTGTATGGAGGGTGATCAAGCACAGTCAACTCTTATCTGGCAAGAAAAGCCATTGTTACATTTGCTGGAGCATTGTCGTGATGCAACAGGCAAGTGCTGAGCCGTAACCTTGGACGGAGCTACACGAGAACCTGGATGACCTGAGGCAGACAAGTCTCACTGTACCACTTCGGAGTAACTGTTCTTTGTGTTTCTAGCACAACCCATGTCAGGATAACCCGTTTAGTGAAGAATACTGCAATCATCCTTTTCTTCACACTGATCTTTGACTTTCACAATCACAGGAGTACCCTCATCTTCAAACAGCCACACCTTGTTCTGGGATTTTGTTGGGACATCGTAATAATAAAGCCAAATTTCGTCACCTGTAACGATGCTATTGACGTTACGCGAAGTCCCATTTTCAAACTGTTTTAGCATTTTTCAGCACCATTTCACTTGATGTGCCCTTTGTTCCTCTGAAAGTGAATGGGGTACCCAAAGGGAACAAACCTTTCTAACATGGAGATGGTCGTGTAGAAGTGAATGAATAGCTGGTGCAGGGATGTGGAGGGTCTCTTCTACTTGCCGATATGTCAACCGCCCCTCTTGCTGCAACATTTTCCTCACAGCTTCAATGTTTTCCTCAGTTACTGATTGAGACTGTGGCCCGGAACGAAGATCGCCTCAACCCCAAAATTTCCCCTCTTAAACTCTTTGCAACAGCGGAAAATTGTTGTCTGATGTGGACAGTCTTTCCCCAGCACAGGAGTCCTTTCCTACAAGCAGTGGTCAACAGTTAATCCACAAGCAAAATTGTAGCGGATAATTGCGCTATGTTCACCTATAGACCACAGTGACATCTTAACTTGCTTTCATTCCCACTGCTTCGTAACAACTGGTGTGAAGGTTGCGCCTTGCTGTCTTCTACACCGGTTTTCACCCCTCTTTTCATCCCTCACCATGACAGGGGTGTCCAACCAACCGTATTTGGGTATTACAAAACTTTCCTAGTGCCCTTTGTATTATGCAGCATAGTGATATTTTAATGACTTTTTAAATTAAAATACTAACACAGGCATCCATTATACACAAACTGACAAACTAGGCAATTTATGCTTTGAGTAATGGGAAACAGTCTCTCAGAGCTTCACTATTGAAATTCAAAGCTCGTCTGTATGTTCCCCTTTTGCTCTAATTACTGCTCGAGAAATATATATAATTCCTCTCGTTAATTTTTCCAACATTTTGGTAGTTAACAAATCCCTAGAAGGCATTGGCAAAGGTCTTCACAACAACTGACAAAAGACTGTTTTGCCATAGGGTCAATATCATCCCACAACTCTAATGGTGATAAATCAGGTGACTGAGCAGGCCAGATTGTTACTTGTAGAACTCCCTTGAGATTCTTCGTTTCTTACAGACTTCTTGCACAGTTCTGAAGTGTGTTTTTGGTAATCATTTGGCAGCAAAACAAACCCTCTTCGAATGAGCCGAGTTCCAAATGGTACTTCAATGCTTGATAGAATGCAATGGTGCTGCTCCTTTCAAGATATCTTCCACTTTCACTACGTATTCCCTTATTACAACAAACAACTCCAAACAATAACGCTATCAACCCCCCGAGCTTCACAGTCAGTGTTAAGGCCGGTCTCCACTGGTTAACATTTAACACCAAAATGTTAAATTTAATATGTTACAATTGACATGTATATTGTGATTGTATCTTCCAACTGACTTTGCATGTTAACTCAGAATGTTGAGGTTAACACTTAACATGTTGGCGTGTTTTCTGCTCCAAGTGGAAAACACGTCAAGTCAATTCGTTGTTCGTGAGATGTCGGCACAGCTTCGGCAACTTCCTTGCTGTTTCCATGTCAACAGATAGCCAAACGACGTACTTTTCGTGAAGTAGGATTGTAGTTGCACTCATTCTCTTTGTTGTAAGCTACAAACACAGTACCACTACGCACACGTGTCGTTCTCTCCGCACTATACTAAAATTGATAGTCAGAAATGGAGTGGAGCAAGGAGATTACTCTGGACTTAATGATGTAATAGAAAGGGCTTGTTTGTGGGATGTCTCGAAGGAATACACAGACAAAGCGAAGAAAGCCGACAGTTTCCAGGAACTCTTAAATTATCCATAATATTGTTCCCACGAATGCATCGGGGAAAAAAATCTAGTGTCCCTCCACTCCCAGTACAGTCAAGAACTGAAAAAAAAAAAAAAAAAATATATATATATCAGAAAAGTCAGAAGTCGGGGGCGGGAGCGGACGAAGTTTATACTTCAAAGTGGTTTGCTTTTGAAGCAATGAACAGGGTGAGGGGAGAAAGGTGCCCAATAAAAGTGCATTTCTAAATTGTAACAAGAAGCAACAGTAGCAATAACAAAGGCCAAAACCTCTTCATCTGAGTGCACTGTCCTTGTCTGAAAATACTAGACACCACTTGAATGTATTACCACAAATTAATTTGATGAACTACCTATATATAAACAAAGAAAGTAAAGTTTAACATGTGTATTAAGTGTGGTTACAATGTTAAATGAAGCAGTATTTAACATTTCACATGTTTATGATGTTGAAAGGGGCCTAACATCTAGGTTATTGGCCCCTAATGGTACAAAATGAAATGACAAATTAAAAGTTCAAAATCATCCACTGACCAAAATAAAGAATGTCATGAAGAATGAATGGATGGATATGAATTTAAAACAATCAGTGGATCCGACCCAAAAACTATCATAAAAATAGTATTACTGACCAAGGGACCACTTGTAAAGCACAATCCTGAATGGAGGATGCTTGTTGTCTGAAGGTGTCCAAAATCCAGGTCAATGGCTCCTCATAATGGTACTTGACGCTAGTGAAGTAGAACTATGGTGTTTGTCATGTTGGGGTACTAATCAAAAGCAGCGTAGACTCACGGTGTTCCACACATGATAGTACTACTCACAAGTATTCTATGTCGTACAGGTAACGCAGACCTATGGTGTTTCTCACATAATGGCGCCACTCATAGGCGACGCAAACCGATGGTGTTCCTCACCTAGGTGTACTAATCACGGGCACCGGTATTCCCATGGTGTTCCTCATATAGTGGGTACAAATCACAGGCAACGCAGACCCAGGGTGTCGCTCATACAGTGGTACTAATCACAGGCAACGCCCAGACCCGTGGTGTTTCTCACAATGGTACTAATCACAGGTACTGGTAACCCACAGTGAATCACTCTCTGCTGCTACTAATCACAAACCTATTGTGTACCTAATATAGTGGTACTACTCGCAAGTAAAGGCGACCCATGGTGTTCCCCGCGTGATGGTACAAATCCAAAGTAGTTTCATGGTTCTAATACAATCATCCCTTGGTTGCCCCTTTTAGTCTCCTCTCACGACAGGCAGGGAATACCGCGTGTGTATTCTTTGTCTGCATCCCCCACTCACAGGGAGTAGACAAGAGAGAAAAAAAGAATAAAGAAGGGATCCATCACTTCGAAAAATGAAGTAACGGATGAAGAAAGGCAAGGGCCATGAAGGGCGTGAAAATGAAAGATGCCCTAGGCCTCGATTGCTCTAATACCGCCGGGGTCAGAAAAGAACACGAGTTGACCAAGGGAGGTCGGACAGGATAGACTTGTAATAGGATAGATTAACACCTTGTTGGCCATATGAGACCAACGTTGACTCACTGAGCTTAATGCCATTTGGGCCGCGTGAGTCCGCTGTGGACTCGCGCACTCTGCAAGTCTCATGCCCCGTAGTGCCATACTGTCATCACACCTGATGTAAACGTATGTTAAATGAAAGTAGGTGGCCAGTACCTTATGAATCTATTTTTGGCCTGTTCATTTGCGAGTCCGATGTGGCACAATGTGCCCTGTATGTCACTGTAATATATCAACCACAATAAATAATGACATTATTTATTGTTTTCAGATCGTGTCATGTGTACAAAAAACAAAAGATTGTACTGTATAGTGTACTCATTGTTCATTGTCTCATATCAGGGTCTATAGACGAATTGAAAACATAGGACAAACATTACATGAACTTTCTAGAAAAAATATTTGTAACTTTGTATCATTCTCAATCACACCTCAAATTGGTACACTTTTTGCATATGAATTTGGAGTATAACAAATGAGACTTTCTAAAGAAATATAATTCAAACTGTGTTTCACAATCACACTACAAATCTGTGCACTTTGAAGAAACAGTCCAAACAGAAGAAATTTTCAGAGACTGGCCATTTGAACTTAGACTGTGGAGTTTTCTTTATGGCATATTGCCTTCCTGATTCCCGATGGATCTCCTCATAACACTTACTGCATCTCTGTCTTCCCTGCCGGCCTACATCCTCGAGTCAGTGGGGTAATACCTGTTTTTTGGTACTTGTGGGGGAATGTGAAGATTTTTTATACTGGTACCTGTCAACTGTTCAACAACGCCTCTTTGAATTGGGTAACAGATATACTCTCATTCCCAAGTTGATTGTAAAAATAGATGGCATTTACTATACTTGTGCCAATCAATATCTCTATAGCTATTTTTCTGTACCATTTTACTCCCTGTCTCAGGGAAGTAGCAAAGCTCTTTTCATGATCTGATAAATCAATGTATGGTATGCATTTGTTATACTCTATAACACTCCGTGGATTTTGCACTTCACCATCCCTCCTCTGAATAGTGACCATCTCATCAGTGTGTTTAGTTGTCAAAATTAACACGTCCCTTTTATCAAGCCATTTCTGAACTACACGACCAGTGTTACTTTCACGGGCTATTGTCTCTCTTCTTGCTAACTTCCTTTTAGTAACATCGGTTCGATTATACTTCCGATTAGATTTCAGTGTTCCAAAGATACGAGTTTTATTCTTTAGTAATTCACGAGCTAATGAGACAAGACTTATACCAGTGTGTCAGGAAGGTGAGAACTGTGCTAGGATACGTGGTGACACATTCGTCTCACGCTGCCACTGACACTACCTTCCAGTTGTATAGGCCGCGTGAGACCAATGTGTCACCACAATTTCAACACAATGTTATGACTACAATTTTGGCCCAAGATGACTAAAAGGCACATTTCTATAATAAGATGCACTATTTTTACTCTATAGTAAAATAAAAAATAAAAAAAGAATGGCCTGGATGGATTTTCTTTCTTTTTTTTTTTTTTTTTACTGCATATGTGGCACTTAAGGTGTTGATGTAAGAAGCCTGGCACAAGTAAGTGGAAACAATGCCAGGACTCAGCTAAGGGCCCCATGGTCGCCACCCCACGCTCCCAAGTTGAGAGCCCCTTGGGCCCCTTTTAGTCGCCTCTTACGACAGGCAGGGGATACTGTGGGTGTATTCATCTGCGTCCCCCACCCACAGGGGGTCATTTAACCTGTTGATGGTGTCACCAGTTAACATTTAACACTGAACATTTGACATGTTAAATATAATCAGTGGAGGCCAGCCTTTAAGCAGCCGTGTAAAGCCGCGTATACACTTGAGCAATCGTCCCGAATGAACATGCGTTTGCCCAGTTTTGCTCAGATGAGTACAGGGCGAACCGAATGGATCCGCATGCCTCAGCCCGATCCGAATGTTGTCAGTACCTCAAAGTGAGCACGTGCTCTGTTTGTGCTCAGTGTGGACGGTTAATGATGGGAGGGGTAGTCCGAACAGTATGAGCAGACTGCTTCCGCTATGCATATGCGATCTCGCTCGTGCAAATGAAGTGAATTGAAGGAAGTGTGTGAAAGATGATTTCAAGTTGAAATGTAATTATCCGAGGATAATTCTCTTATCCTCCTGGGGTACTAGGGTCTACCACAAGTATCCCATTCTGTGGAACCCCAAGGACGAGTTCTATTACAATACCTTAAAAAAGGACGATGCTTGGAGTGAAATTGCTGTCCTCATGCAATATTTCCAAAAGATGAGTGCCGCACGAAAATTAACATGTAAACACCTGCAGTTTAATCAATACTTAGTAAACACCTGCAGTTTAATCAATACTTAAAAGTATTTTTTCTCTGTATTTGCTATAAAAAATTATTCTTCATACACTATTTTTTAATTTAATTATTATTTTGCTCACCCTCACATAATCCTTTACGATGGCTTGACACACTTCATGTATGATTCTGCCAATGGCTTGTTTCGAAATTTTGAAGAGGTACTGCAAACTCGTGTAAGAGTCTTCTGTAGTCAGAAATCGCAATGTCACAGCTAGGCGTTCGTCGGCAGATATGACTTTCCTAAATGTATTGTCCTCTCTCTCAATCGTAGCCCCGATACTATGCAATATCCGTTCAATATCCTCGGATGACATTCTCGTAAAAATTTTAAAATTGCCATCTGTTTCATGTCCGATCGTTTTTAACAATTGAGCATTGCATCTCTCTTCATACAGTTTTCTTTGCCACCACCGCTTTCTCTGTTTTGTTTTCAAGGAATGCAATAAATACATATAACAATAACGGGCGACTATCAATTTTCGATTCACAATTGTAGCCTCAGATCAGGCAAAACACTACACTACACTTAAACACAGAGGGTATTCTCGGTCCGCACGAGGTCCGAACACAGTGGAAACTTGCTCAACAGATTGGCATGCGGGTCGTGCTTCGGCAATGCATGCTCATTTGGGGTGAATGCTCAAGTGTATACGCGGCTTAACATTCATTCTTCTGGAAAATGGCTGACCTACTAATGACTATTCGACCCAAACTTCTCCAATATTGATTCCTCAGTCCATAACCCATTTGAAATAAAGGTCTCAACTACTCTGGTATCAGCCTTCCTATTGCAAAACCAGGCATTCCTAATACCTGGCAATGTGCTTTTATCAGCCGGTAGGAAATATCACTGCACTAGTTCAGTGAGTGAATCAGCGCAGAAGTGACTAGTGGCGCTCTATTGCAGACAGGTACAAACTTATTTTACGAGTATCCTCGGAAACGGGACATGCGTTTTATGTGATCTCAAAATTGTTTTGTTAGTCCACAGTGAGCAAGAATTCAAATAATTCTGCATCATATAAACTTGCAGTGATCACTTACGCCGAAACATGCAGGCATAGGGCAGCGGGCCGCAAGTATGCAGTGTCCGAATGCAACGTGCACTACGGCGGTAACAGAGAAGTGCTCTTCTAGCGACTAACAAGTCTCGCTAAGTATTTCGCAAACCAAAAGGCGGCAAGTTTCCGAAAGTAGAGGAGGATGTGCTTTAATATACGTTCGAAATGCTGTATTTTAAAGAACGAGAAACAGCTGCTGCACATAGAATCGGTATCTCAGATTTGAAGGTTAACCAAGACTTTATTACTTTCGACGAAGAACAACATTATGCCAAAAAATGCCAAATGATTTCAATCAAAAAGGAATAGATTTTCATCGCTCTGTCATTGAGAAGCGTGAAGTGAAGGAATATTTGCTCTCCCAAACAGGAACTGCAGGTCAGACGCCATTCAGTTTCCATATACCACAAAGTGGAACAATCTATAAGAAGACAGCGAGTGTTATCGTACGCACTACTGGAAGCGAAAAACAAGGAACTGCAATGCTTGCTGTAACAGGTGATGGCAGAAAGCTTGCAACTTATATTGTTATAGAACGGAAAACAATGCCTGAAGTAAAATTTCTGCAAGGGATCCACATTCAGATCCAAGAAAAAAGGGTGGATGGACACGTCACTCGTACAGGATTGAATACAAACAGTTTGGGGAAATCTAGCAGGGTCCCTCCTTCAATGCCCAGCCCTCCGTGTCGGAGGTATGTCATGATTATGCACTTACATGAATTGTACTTTTATGAGTTCATGTTTATTTAACTACAGGTCGTACTGCCAGCACGTAACGGGAAGAATATTTTCCAGTGTCGATACTTCAAACCCACGTGTCCTACCTACCTGATGTATCCTTATTACTTATATAGTATCCTACCCTACCTGACTTTTCAGAACAAAAACCTCACATCAGATTTTTATGCCAAACGATGATAACCAAAGATGAGTTTAACAAATTGTGTATTATATTTGATGTATCTTTTAAATGTAAATGAATTGTAAATAAATTCTTTGAATAATTTACGCATCCAAAGTTCTCGCCTGTATTTTTCGTTTTAAAAAAACTGCGTTAATTATGTGAGAAAATACGGTAATAATGGCCTTGGTTAATGTGTTGCAGACATTTTGATTTGGTGTCATTTAGGCTGTCAGCGTGTAAATTTTGACATTCATCCTTACTATGCCAGATGACACAGAAACCAGAACACTGTTAGGCAAGTTATGGCAGTTTTAAATGATTCTGTTGCAAAACACCAAATGTGTCAACCAAAGAACTTTTACACAATGACGTAAGACATGGAGTGTCAAATGGACAACCCATGATCTTTCCAAATTTGACTACCTCTGCCAAACTTGAACCAGTGATCTTTGAACCCTCTCACTACTAGGTACTGATCCATGGAAGGAGAATGAAATCATTGAACTGACAATAGGACAGCGATCAAAGGGAAGTTCCCGCATATGACAAGAGCGGAGAAGGGAAGATAGGGAGTCTTGTATATTTTATTTTCTTCTGATATGTCCAATTGCAACAACTCAAACTGTTTCATTGCCTTTCATCTAGAAGTACAGTATAACCTTGATTATACATTCCTGGAAACTAAGTTTTGCCGGATTACCCGTTCAAATTACGTGGTACCATGAGCATTCCAATTGAATCAAGTTGTAAAAATCCCACATTATCCGCTCCTCGAAGAAACTATTTCCCGGATAAACAGTCCGGAAATTTCAGTCCCATCAATGCTAAATCCTTGATAAAGCATACTTCAAGAAACTATCTCACGAAAGGATGGCTATGGCATACTAATGGATCTTGGTGTTAAAGTCTCGTCATTGCGATAATTAGAGCTAATACAGTACTGTACTGGAAAAGCGATCGGCGGTGAACTTGCATAAGGGACCATCTTACCATCGCATTCGGGTCGTATTGTTTACAGAAACCTCGGAAATCATAAAGCAGAGAACTGCCAACACAATTAGGAGACACAGCGCATTTCGACAGCTCTACGTGAAAAAGGAAAGAGTTTCGTCAAATGTTTGTACTTGTTAAACGTCTACATTATGTTCAGGGTTAACATTTTCTTTCTTAAGGTTCCCCTTCCCCCCCCCGATTGCATCGCCGAACAGGTTTTCGGCACTTCCCTCAAGCACTGTATAGCCACTGGTCATTCAGGAAGGAATCAGAACTGCTGCTTCTAAACGCAAATTTAATATTTTAATATTATCGTATATGATTATGTTATAGAGACCAGAAGGGATGTTGCACTTTACATACATAAAGCCATGGAAAGTCTTGGGATTGACTGTTCCTGTTTTGGTCCTAAAACTGAATTTTACGTTTTTGCAAAAATGTCATAAAAACGAGTAGTTTTATTTCTGCACGTTACGTTTAAAAAGTTTATATCTTTTCCTACTCATACTCCAGCTGAGCACAAGGTCACAAATAACAGTAATTTCTCAAGTTTTGATATTTTTTCTCTTTCCACTTTGATTGTGATTAGTGATGAGCAGAATTGAATATAATGTAATGGAGAACTTTTGAGAATCTATACCTGCACTCAAAACCATATTCTCGAGTTCACTTACCTTAAAAAGTCGATGTAGACCTAATTTACGCAGTACAAGATTTCCAGAAATGAACCGGTGACCAAATGACAATGGAAGATAAAAAAAAGAAAGATTTTGCCATCATGTTGGGCGCTTTTGTATCTAATGTGCTTTATTTTATTAGATTAGAGAATTAAAAACTACTTGTGGTCAATCGTTTGGCTTCAATTTTTCGAAGAGGTTGCCTGATCAAAGGTTCAAGATTTTTAACTCTCGTACCAGTAATTAATGTCTGAAGCCGGTCTTGCGGTCCAATTCGCCTGCCTCTCACCCGACTCGGGTTTGATTCCCAACCACCAGGTTAGGCATTTTAACCTTGATATGAGGGCTGGTTCTAGGTCCGCTCAGCCTACGTGATTACATTCAATTGAGGAGCTATTGAATGCCGAGATGGTGACCTCAGTCTAAAGAGCCAGGAATAACGCTGAGATGATTCATCACAATGACCGTGCGTTACCTCGTAATCTGCAGTCCTTCGGGCTGAGCAGCAGTCGCTTTGTAGGCGAAGACCCATTGGGGCTGTAGTTTGATTTGCTTTAGGAGTGTCTGTAAGATTATAATTAAACATATTTCATTTTTGTGATGTTTAGACAAATTGTTGATGGTTTTAATTTATTCCCTGATTTTCCATTTTCCCGTGTTGTAGGTTTTTTCCCGGGTCCCTCCAAAAGTGGAGAATCGAGGTTTCACTGTACATCGCCATCGCGCCCTGCTAGCTTCCTGTTTTGGATATATAAACTTGAATCACTAATATATTAAAAGATAATTGATTTAGGATTGTTTTGTAAGTTTTTGCTGAAATTCACAGTTCACAGGCAACCCAAGCATACTGAAGCAGTTAGCAGCATTTCTCTTTTAAATCTAGAAGACACTGTATTTTTCAGCAAAACTGAACTGTAGATAAATTAGCCATTAAAACTGATAACATCTGTAGAACTATTCTCTGAAATGTAAAATCATCTAAGAGTGATGTAATTTTGTGATTAAGCATTCACAAAAGTCAGTACGATTCAATTAAAGAAAATATTTCTGAAATATTTCGACAATCATTTTATTTCACGAACTAAAAGAAAACCTCTGTACTAACTTCCAAATGGGAGTAAACCTAGCAAATGCATAAAGTTATGGAAAGAGTTAAACACACATGAAACTCACCTTAATTTCATCAAAACCCTCCGCTATCTTCGACATACTTGTGGCCACATCCCTGATAGATTCTAAAATGGCCTTGTTCTGCTGAACAAGAGTCTGCATGTGGGAGTCACGGCCGTGCATAATTTGCCGAATTTGAGCCTCAAGGCGCTCAGGACTGGGTCTAGCCTCCTATGGAAAAAAATAAAAAAATACAACATCAACACTTCAATATAAACAATATACAGCACACAAGACACTAGGAATGTTCTGCAATACATCAATGCAATACACCGAAACATTTGGTTCGACAAACCCATTTTTGTGAGGGATGGAAAGGTAAAACTCATCCAATAAGCAGCAGGGCCACAACCTTCACACCATTTGTTGCAGAGCAGTGCCACTGAAAGTGTATGGCAACATTGAAGCATCATGAAAAATTGGATACAAAGAAGACCAGGCACATCAGAGAAACATCTGAGGAAACTGAGGAGACTGTAACATATGTCCTTACAAATACTTAAAAGTTGTAATGACTTAAATCTAATGCCAACAAAACAGAAGATTGATTCCAGCCAGAAAGTAAAGTGGCTATCAAAGAATTACTGATGTATGCTTGAAATCTGTCACTGGGACACATGTAACTTGAGTAGTATCTAACAGTTACCTCGATGGAACACACTCAAATAGCACCTTCAAAATACAGCATCCTAAGGAACCTGGGGTTCAATGACAACCATCCTTCAGTGCACGACTCTAGGGCTCGTGTGTAACTGCAGAGTACTGTGTCCCCGTCTGGCTAAATAGCCCTCACACTCATTGATTATTTATAATCTTGACCATATTGGCCAGTGATGGGTCCATACTGACTTGATCACATCTGCCTAATCAATACTGTCTCAAATTAATTGTGTAAAAGATGTAATTCATTATACACCTAAGAACATCATCGCTATATTCCTATGTGATAAAAACATTATCTATCCTGATATGCTTTACTTTGTCCATTGTGGCAACCCGTAATTGCGGGAAGTCGTTTATTCGTTCAATGAATATATATATATAGAATATAGTCGAACGTGCCCTAACGGACACCTCCCTATACAGACAGTTTTCATCGGAACCGATTTTATTTTACACAAGACATGTGTTAAATTGGCCTCATTTAAGCGGACACCTCAAACTCCGGACAGTGGACATTGCCATTTGTCCTGTTCACTTGACTTAAGTGGACACTTTACACGTTGCAGGAAAATTTATTACGCTGGACCACATGTCATCCTTTCTTTTAAAAGGATTCTCAGACATAAGGAAATCCCTTTTGAATATTTGTACTATTTCGAGTGCGAGGGGAGAAAGTGTACATCAGAATGCAGTTCTACCTAGTGGTGTATAAGACCTATTCAGAAAATTCTAATTGCCCAGAAATACTGCCAGAGACTTGACTCACAAGTTACCTGGAAATTTTCTTCCCTTCTTGCATCATTCTATTCATAACTAATTGTCGCTGATAAGGTCGAGCTCAGGTAGTCAACTTGAGAAGTAAAAGACAGTAAAGGCGCTAATTACTGAGACAAATACCATAGCATTTCAGTTGTCTGTCAAACATGAGTAACAAGGGGCGATCGTGTTTAGATCTCGAGGCAAGAAGAAATATGATTATAGAAAGTGACAATGGACTTTCAGTGAGAAAGCTTGCCAAAAAATTCAACTGCAGGAAAACACTAACACTATTGTGAGAAATGGAACTGAAATTTTGAAGGAGTGAGCGGAAAATAGGAATCGAGGAGTGAAAAGAAAGTGGGAGTCAGTTTATTCAGAAGCGAACGTTGCCGTATATGAGTGGTTCAAGTGTGCGTGAGTGAAGAAACTTCGTGTGAGTGGACCAATGTTACAAGAAAAAGCTTGAGAAATCGCTAACAATCTGAAAGTTGAGAATTTTGTAGCTAGCAATGGTTGGTTAGATCGTTTCAGAAAACGTCATAACGTTAGTATCAAAACAGTCTTTGGAGAAGGTGGTGATGTGTCTGCGACTGAAGAAGTGGATTGGAAACATACGTTACGAGACATTTTGAATGTTGATGAAACTGGTCTGTTTATTAGGGCGATCCCAAAGAAGTTTCTAACTTTGCCGAATGAAAGTTGCAAGGGTCAAAAGAAAGAATCACCATCATGTTTTGTTGTAACGCTTTTGGTGAAGAGGAAAATCCTCTAATAATCAGTAAATCCTTAAGACCCAGGTGCTTTAAAAGCATGGACTTAAATTGTCTTGGTGTCGAATGGCATGCGAATAAAATGGCATGGATGACGTCAGCAATACTCAAGAATTGGCTCCTAGCTTTGGATTCCAAGATGACGGCCAAGAACCGTAACGTGATCTTACTGCTAGATAATGCTTCATGTCATCCAGAAATACGGCTTTCAAATGTAAAACTCTTGTTCCTTCCACCCAATACCACTTGTCTTCAGCCATTGCAGCAAGGAATCATTCAAGCATTCAAATTAGACTAACGTAAGAGGGTTTTACGGTCGTTACTGGCACACATGGATGAAGCATACTCAGCTTTTGATTTGATAAAGATCAATGTTGGCGATGCAGTTTCGTGGACAGAGGCAGCCTGGGATGCAGTCAGCGAAACCACAATCAGGAAATGCTTTGCAAAATGTGGCATCACTAATTCTACTATTGAAGAACAAGCAGAGGTAAAGGTTCGAAATGAATATGATGAACTTGAGACTTTAGCAACGACAGCTGGACTAACGTATGATATTGAAGCCGAAGAAGAGAATATTCCTTGCTGTGACGATCTCAAGAGCAAGTGGCAGTCCCGACCCCAGGACACACTTTACGGTAAGCTTTCTGTGTTATCAAGTTATACAGTAATTGCGTGTTGCATATATCGTAAGGTCCACGCCTGCACCTCAACTCCTCATTCATCATCATCTTTAATACTTTTAAGCTAAATTTTTAACTTTAATTTACTGCACTTCGTAAATATTTCTAGCTATCCATAGCAGCCTTCATTAGTCATACAAAAGGACCATTATGAATAAAAACATCATTTTAACAGAGCCCGAATCAGGAACAAAAAGTGACAATGACGATGAGATGGAAGAAGAACAAGAAGTTCTGTCAATGAAGCAGGGACTAAATATGCTTAAACAGATAAAAAGAATGTGTGCGTCACGCTGGACCGCGAGTACGGCGAGAACACTATGGAACCATTTAACAGACTTTATTCTGTTTTTGAGAATATTGCAGTTAAGAGTGGTAAATTTACACAGGCGAAGCTTTACGATTACTTCATGAAGCTGCAATGTTTGTAAATATCAAATCACTTATAATTAAGAAATACCAACACAGAAATGTCACAGAAAATTAAAAATAGATATATATGCTTATATTTAAGGTGGATGTTCTTTGCTGTTAACATGTCCAATTATTTTTACAAACTTGTTTTAGGGGACACCTCTTGTAACGGACATTTTTCCTCGGAACCAACGGTGTCTGCAGAAGGGAGGTTCGACTGTATATGGAATCTCTTCTTCAGATACACAGGTAAAATCACATATGTCAAGGCTTTATAGGAAAAGGAGGGGCTTTTAAAAGTTAAGATTGTAAAGATGTATAATAATGAAAGCAAGTAAGCGGTACTATGCTCCCCTCCATACATTTCCCCCTCCCAATCCAAGTCCACTTTACTCATAGATCCACTCAGTTGATTCACTATCCCACTGTGTTGTGTGGAATGTACCTAACCCAACGGCTGCCAAGATCCGATGTAAGCTGATGATCTGTGAATCATAAAACTGCCGTGATCCGATAAGATCCAATGCTGTAAAGGCCGCTTTTCAAATGCCATTGTTCAGGTTTAATGCTACAGATGACTCGCATATGCATGTTGGTGGATCCATGTAATTTCTAACTACAAGATAACATTCTTATTTTCTATTTCTCCGAGTGGTTGGCACGTGCTGGCCATGTCATGTGCATGACGAACATTACGTGGCAAGTTTGACGCGAGGTATTGCTTTTATCATATTTTTGCGTATTATACTGCAAAGTCTTAAAAATATATTCAAGCTATGTTGTTAGGAAGTCATGATCATTTCCCCAACTCCAGTTTCCCGGGTGGGTGTACAAGCGCTCGGCATCTCCTCCTGTCTTCATACATCTTCCGTTCCAGTACATCCTCCCATTTGTGTCCTCTCTCCTCCACATCTGATCTTGCAATCTATCCAGCATTTTCTTGATCTTCCCTGCGGTCGTCTTCCTATGAAATAAAGGTCAAAATATTTTCTGGCAGGTCTTTCCCTGTTCATTCTCATTATGTGCCCATACCACTGAAGTGTTTCTTTGTGACACTGGTAATAGAAACCTTGATACCAGCTACTTCCCTATTCACTTCATTTCTAATCTTGTCCTTTCTGGTAGTTCAGTTCATGGTTCTAATGAATCTCATTTCAGTTGCTTGGATTCTACTGAAGTCTTTGTATAGTAGGGTACAAGTCTCTCAACCGTATGTGAGCATTGGTACGAAGTAAGTGTGGTACATGATTGTTCTTGCTTTTTGTGGTAATTTGCAGTCCCAGAGAAAATTTCTGACTTACTGTAGAAGTTTGATGCTTTCTGTGTCCTGCTGAGTATTTCCTGCCTAGCAAGGTTGTCTTTCGAGATTGTGCTTCCGAGGTACTTGAAGAGGGAAACTAATTCGATTTTCCTCCTCCCAGAAATAAATACAGGGAGAATATCTTAAGTGTTCCGACTTCTTCTCGCATGCCGTGGGAAGTCCCGAGCGAGCGCCGTATGGCTTCTGTCAACACGGCGAGATAAGAAGTGTTCACTGCAATGCGCAGCTGTTTAGCACTCTGTCCCTCAGTTAGTTAGAAAATATTGGACTTTTAAGGTGTGTTGTGAGGTTATTATCACGATGCTTAAATACACTATAGTATAGAGCAAAGAATATTTTTGGTCGAGTGTTATTTGCACAAGAAGAAGAAACCAGTTAAAAGGTGCCTTCGAAAATTCTGTAGACAATTTCTCGGTGCGACAGTACCATCAAAACGTTACGTGCATCAGCTCGTTTACAAGTGGCGTAGTACTGGTTCCGTAAGCAATAAGAAAAAGAAGCGAAGGAGAACAAGCTTTCACACAAGAGAGGTTAGAAGATATACAGGCAAGACTCCAGGTCAGTCCACATAAGTCGCTTCGGAGATTAGCTCAGGAAAGTGGTATTTCACCTTCTTCAGCACGTAATTCAACAAAATTGTTACGTTTACGATCTTATCGGACTCCTTCAGTCCATAACATACTGCCTACAGATTTCAATGCAAAAATACGATTTTGCAATTGGCTAATAAATAGTGTCCACGACGGTGTTGTGGATCCGAACTTTCTTTTTATGAGCGACGAAGCCTGGTTTCATTTGAGTGGATATGTCAATTCACAGAACAATAGAATCTGGGATACAGACAACCCGCACATTTTACAGCCAAGACCTCTGCACGATGTGAAGGTGGGTGTATGGTGCGCAATCAGTACCCGACGAATTATCGGTCCGATATTTTTTCAGGACACGATTAACTTACTTCTGACCGTTATATTCACAACATTCTGGAACCATTTTTTGCTGAACTGAATGAAGAAGAGAAAAGGTACGGCTATTTCCGGCAGGATAGTGCAACGGCCCATGCGGCGCGTAGCTCTATGCGACGGTTACGGGAAATGTTCGATGATGGATCAGGTTATCAGTAAAGGCTTATGGCCCCCTCGTTCGCCTGATTTAAGCACATGTGATTTTTATCTATGGGGAAATCTTAAAGGTAAGGTTTACGGGAATAATCCTCGAACTACAGAATAATTAAAAACTGAAATTAGGAACATTGTGCGTTCTATCGGTGTCCATGAACTACAAACTGTGTTTCGAAATCTCATTACAAGATGTGAAGCTTGCACTGCAGCTGAAGGAGATCACTTTCAACATTGTCTGTAAATATTGGCGAGTTCAGTTTAATTTCCTAGTTGATTTATTTATTTATTTGTATACATATTTATTTATTACTGACGAATTCAGTTTAATTTCCTAGTTGACTTATTTGTTTACTCATTTACTTATTTGTCCAGAGCATCTATGTAGCCGGCGAGTTAAGTTTCGTTTAGTTTCTAGAGGCGTAATCATACCGCTTCTTTGAGCCGACTATGCCTGCTTGTCATGGCGGGCACTGCGCTTGCTGTCTCCGCTTCCCAGCGCGCCTAATCCTCGGCACTCCGCGCTGTATTTTCAAATTAATCACCCTGTATGACCTTGTTCCTTCCCTGTTAATGGCCATTTCCACTGTCTTTGTTTTGCTCGTCTTCAGTCCAAAATTTTTGAATGTATTATTCCATTCATTAAGTTTCTTGTGAACTTTAGCTTCTGTCTCTCCCCATCTGTGTTGTTAGGAAGTGACAGTGATATATCTTCTACTGATGAAAACAGTTAAACAGACAATAACAGTCCATGTGACATTAGGCTCAATGGTGTTATCCCTCCTCAAATTAGTATTACTACTACTACTACTACTACTACTACTGTTGAAAGTAAAGATGACAATGACAACCAGCAAAATACAAATCACCATGACGAACCTAACCTCAATTTTCAATTTCAAAAACTAAAATTATTTGAAAATTTTTGAAGAGAGATTTACAACATTTAACATTAAAAGACAACACCGTTTATTGATTCTAATAATAACATTAACATGTTAAATAATTATTACTATGCCAAATACTAATTCAAATTTGTAAAATTACAGAAAGTGGAAATTAATAATTTATTAATTTTTTCAACATGAAGACATAAGCGCCAACAAACTAAATCACAGGAGACATACAAGGATATACCATGAATCATCGAAAAAAATTCGTCTATATACCTTCAAAACTGAGGCGAGTACAAAATTTTCAATTAGATATTACATTTTTCTTTACTTGAAGTTGGCAGTTTTAGCAGTACTATAGTATTTTTAGCTTGGGAGGGAAAGGATTAACTCCATTGCCTTCATATCATTGGTAAGTCTAAAATTCTTATTTTCACGCACGAGTTCCCATTACACTTCAAGCATTCACACCCAGATATCTTTTTTCATTCTTCTTACAGAAGATGATTGGTTTTATTCATCCTGGCAGAATAACCCTCGACTTACCAGTCTTCAATTGGGGACGTATTGACAATAGCCTACTTTTCCAGCTTACTAGATCTGAGATCTGGACAAGTGTGTTTTCGCTACAAGGAGGACACATGACACCACACAATAACTGCAGAATTATCAAGTAACAACGTAGATTTTATATGAACACCACAAGATTGAAAACATCATCCAAGACATTACAATCCAATTTGTGTTGTTATACATAGGAGTTCAGAAGGTGAATATTGTACTGTTCAATTTTTTTAAGCTTCTTATATTGAAATATTGGATACACAATATGAAGACTGAAGATTATTATGAATGTTAAAATTTGTTCTCAGCTCCTGTTTCCATTGCGTCCTTTCCCCACACTGAGCAGCTATCATATTGAATGTTCTTTTATTTTTATTTTCAAGCACATCTTGACCTATGTGAAGAATAAAACAAAAGTCTGATAAACTCCACAAAACTGAGACACAAAGAGCAAAAATGTTTACACATACGGAGAAAGATGAGGAAGAGGAGCACATGCAGGAAAGAAAAAAAAGAAAGAAAGAAAAGGAAAAAAAATCAAATATCCCTATGGGAAAATCAAATGATCATAAATATGTCCGATAAGTGTCAGTTTCTAGGTAACACTGTCTGACCATCCATCCATACCTTACAACACAGCATGGACGGTTGTTATGTTATACTTTGATCACTCATTTTGTTACACGACACTATAATATTACACAAATTTTCTGACGACCACCAGTTTTAAGACATATTTACTGTATTTTTTCGCAAAATTTCCCGTGTATGAATTTTAGAAAAATTTGATAACAACCATAATCACATATTCCCCCCCTCCCCCCTTGTTTTATCTACGGTTTCCACTAGTCACTAACCACAGACTTATCTTGATTTATTGATTCGTGCCAATGTATGGAAAACTGGAACTAGTTTGAAAATTCCACTTCATGTTTCCCATGGTAGGAGAGGAGGAAATGACTGTTTACTAAAAATTCCAGTGCCTGGGGCCAGAACATACCCATCACTGCTAGCCACAACTCGGCCGTGTTATCAGCTGTGACTCGCACACATACAGTAATCTTCTTCAACGGTGTTCTTACGTGTGAATTGTAGTGCTAAGTTTTTGTAAGTGATGTGACGGGAAAGAGTGGTGGTGGTGATTATTGTTTTAAGAGGAAGTACAACTAGGCAACCATCTATATATATGAAATAAGAGTTTTGTCTGTACATTGCTCAGAATTTGAAATGAATGGTATTTCTGTATCTGTCATGTCCACAGTAACAATGAAATGCATTTTTACTTTTCCGTAATATCTGTCTGTCTATCAGTCTGTATGTATGTATGTATGTACACGCATCACGAGAAAACGGCTGAAGAGAATTTAGTGAAAATCTGAACGTAAAGTCGGGCGATGAACCACTACAATCTAGGCTATAAATTATTTTATTCACGCTAAGTGAAATAGTAGTTTAGGGGAATGCCTGAAATGTAATTCTCAAATAAGTTATTTATTTCTCAAATAAGGTTCTCAAGGGATACCTGGTAGGAAGGTATCGATAAATACTACATAACATAATTTTAGTTAATACCAATATAATGGTCCGTTATTGGACATTATAAATTTTCCAGCTAACTCATTCTTGGTTGCCAGGCAGGCATCTATTTTTGGAAATGAGACATAGCTCTCATAGTGCATTGGCACTGCTGGTGGCTTCAAATAGCCTATGCAGTGGCCTCCACGGTATGCACTAGCCTTGCGTCTTGGGTGGTGTGCTAAGTCCCAACTGACGAGCCTAACTTAGCACATGAGGGCGAAACGCAGGCAACCAAGAAAGAGTTAGCTGGAAAATTTATAATGTCCAATAACGGACCATTATATTGGTATTATAAATTTATTCATTCAGGACAAATATTTTAGGTTCCCTATGGGAATCAACATCTACATTATATAATCTTAGTTATGTCGTAATTTAGTAGTAGTTATGTAGGAAGTTATTAAATATCCGATCACTTGTCTTATACATTGTTACCGTACCGCATATAATCACAGAGATATTTAATGAATTTATATTTTTGTTACTAAGTCATATCAGCGCCGAGTCACGAGAAAATGGGTAAACAGAATTTAGTGAAAATAGGTATGTAAAGTCTGAGAATAAATAACTACAGTCTATGATATAAATAATTTTCTTGGACGCCCTAAATGTGAAGGACTGCAATATAGAAAGGTCAAACTTTATCAACAATAACATTACATTGACCATTGTTTGTTGTGATGTGCTTTTTGTCTTCTGTTTCCACTCATCCCTGCTAGATAGGATTACTACAGCGCACCGAGGTTTTAAAAATTTGATTTACGTCGCACCGACACAGGTAGGTCCTATGGCGACGATGGGAAAGGAATAGGGGTGTGAAGGAAGCGGCCTAGGCTTTAATTAAGGTACAGTCTGGTGTGACTGGTGAGAAATGGGAAACCACGGAATACCACCTTCAGGGATGCCAGCAGTGGGGTTCGAATCCACTAACTCCTGGATGCAAGCTCACAGCTGCGCGCCTCTTACCACTCGGCCAACTCGCCTGGTGCAACAGCCTGCCTGTATATTGGCGGGAAGTAGCTGGGGTGTAAGATAACTTTCTTCTTTAGGATGCAATTCCTCTAGTTCATACATTTTCTGATATATCTGGTACGTAATACACTGGTTCATCATAGCATTCGAGCTATTCAATCCCTAATCTGAGGCACTGGTTGGAATGAGTAGTGTGAATATTTAACGGAATAATGACAGAGGAGTGTTCACGGCAGTCTGCGACCTGGTTATTCCAGCTCTGGAACTTTGGACTCTTAAGATCGGCACCGTAGTACTGTTCGTTGAAAGTGAGAAAGTGTGCAGTTTTTCATTTGATCGAGTATTTTATATGATAACATTGCTTTCAATCGCTACATTGCTACTGACGTTTTTGTAATGACCCATGTTGAATTCAGTTAGGAAAACCACTAAGCCAGTCTTCCTGAGAATCCCGTAGCGAAGCACGGGTACATCAGCTAGTCCTCTACATAACACTAATCAGAGGGAAAAAGTGGAAGGGATCCGACACTTCGAAAAATGAAGGTATCGGCCAAAGGAAGACAAGGGCCACGAAGGGCGTGAAAATTAGACTCCCTAGCCCTCGCAAAGCTAATAGCGTCGGGGTCAGAAAAGAACACGAGTTGACCAAGGAAGGTCGGATAGGATAGGTGAAAGTGAGGAGCCTGGCACGAGTAAGTGGAAGCAATGCCAGGACTCAGCTAAGGGCCCCGCAGTCGCCAACCCACGCTCCACAATTCAGAGCCCCTGGGGACCCTTTTAGTCACCCCTTACGACAGGCAGGGGATACCGTGGGTGTTATTCTACCGCCCCCACCCACGAGGGATGACAGGAAAGAAAAACAGTAGTTTAAATTAAATTTAAACAGGCAGTAACAGAATTTGCTGAAAATAATGGCAATCGTGCTGCATCTTGTGAATTTCCCGTAGCACAATCACACTGGGAAGATAAAGAAACCTTCACTAGAATTAATATGCAAGGGGATTCTTCATGCGTGGGAACTGATTTCACAAAACACTGTTGTGAAAAGTTTCAAGAAAACTGGCAATTCCAAAGAACTAGATGGAACTGAAGATGACTGCATCTGGGAGATGGAAAAGAATGGGAGCGATTCATTGCAGACGACTGTGGAAGAAAGCGACAAAGAATGACATGGTGTATCTCTTTCAAGCAAAATACACATCAGCATAGGTAATTTCACAGATTTTACCGATACAGTATTCTAATTTATTTCATGTATCTAGCTCCTATCTTCAGCAAATTTCCCCGTGACATTTCCGTATAATTATTGCTTTCGATTTTTTTCAAAACAAATTGTGTTCTACATATTTTCAATTATTTTGTACTAATTTAAGCCTAAATAAATTTCGTAACTTAAGGTAAATATGTTTGATTTTTTCATTTCCAATTTAGATTTGCATAATTTTCCCTCTCAGTTTTTAACGTTACAAAAAGTAAAGGGGGGGAAATACGCGAGTAAATACTGTATGTCAAAATAATAGTCGAACTGGATTGTATTCAGGTTGACAGTATGTAATAAAGTTAAGCTGGATCATCGTTCACAAATATAGACAAAGAAGAAGGGTTGAGAAACTTACTGTTCTACGAGTTAAGTCTTGAGCTGGAGAATCCCACTCAGGCCGGTTCGAACTACGGTAAGGTGTACCATTCATTCGAGTGCCATTAAGAAGTTTTGGAGTCATATGCATGTATGAGGAATGGTTGATATAGCCAGAGAAGGAATTGATGTTTTCTCCACCAGAATGTTCGGAACATACACTGCCGTCAGAGAGAACATCCAAGTCATTGCGGTTCACTGTAAAAAAAAAAAAAAAAAAATAATGGACAATGACAGTTAGAACCAAACAGGAAAACTGAGGACTGCACCCAGCCATATATAGCAACATTCTTTTCTAATATCAATCATTTTATAACTCCCTCCAAAAAGGTCGTCTGAGAGTTTTAACAAAAGCAAGAAAAACAAATATGCACAAAATATTTTGGACTGGATAACTTCATGCTTTGTAATCTATAATATATTTAGCCATTTCCATAAAATACAACATATACCTGAAAATGCTATATTCATTTTGATAAAATACATAGCTACTTTGTTTCCTACAAAACAAGTTCCGCTCTTTTTCTTAACCAGTCAGCGTGGACTGCCGAGCACTGCTCGCCGTGCAGTGAGCACTGCGCACTCTACTTAGATCAAACGGTTATGATCAAACCTGTTTGTGTTTTAACTAATTTCTCCTTGAAGCGGAAGGTTTGAGCTTGTATTAAATAACACTTGTATGTTTTATTATTCATCGACCTATTCAATACAATACAATTTTTAAAATTAGGACATTGTCCTTATTAAAGTTGTTAACATGAAATTAATATATTAGATGGTACATGTTTCGCCTATCAATAGTAGGCATCAGCCACATTTTTCACCTTAGGATAGATCAGGTACCTGATTGGAAATAATTTATGAATGCTGTTAAAAACTGTCATTTAAAATGTATTGGAGATTGTTAAACAACTATTATAATATAAAATTTAGTATGCTGTTACTTAACAATATTTGTGATAATATTGGAGTCTAAAAACATGATAATTATTTGACAATTATGACATTAAAAGATATTGCAATAAAGATAAAAATCAGAAAACACATTCCATTTAGTTGTCAGATGGCGCATTGTTAAAACTTGTGGAAAGTTGAGCAATGGTAATGGTCGATGGTTCTGGAAGTTAATAAATATTGATTTTCATTTATTAGCTTATAAATTTTGAAGAATTTTCATATGGCCTGGTTCTTTTTGAGATAATAGTAGTTGGAAATGTTGGTGCCACAGGCTATATTGAAGTCTTTGTAGGCGTCATTAGACCATCATCTTTGATGCGGTAAGAGTTTGTAATGGGTATGGCTCTTTGCTGTTGGGTGTGTTGAGGCGAGCGTATTAATTGGAAGGGAATATTGTAGTCATTCAGTGGTTAGCCTAAGATATGACGAGTTCTGTATTTAAAGTTAATTGAAAATTTAATGAATAACCATAATTGAAATTAAGGAGCTGAATAGTGGAAGTTAAATGAAGAGTGTTTACACTTACCCCTTCAACCGCTGAGATGTTAGCTTACGTTGAGAGTTTTAGAGTAACTGGCAGTCGCCAAGCTCTTACTACGCGTGTTGTATTTGTGAAGTCTTGATGGAGGGGGTTGAGCTTGAGAAGGCGTGGCTGAGGGCCCATTCGCTGCGTGTGAGGAGGAGTTGTCGGCAGTGGGAGGAGGTGGTGTGTGTGTATTGGACTGGTGGGCGTGTTTACTGATTTGGTGGTAAATATTTTGCAAAACTTATTATTCAGAAGGAGTGGTTTTTGTAATAGAATTGAAATCTGTAAATAAAGAGGACTTTTGTTACATTACATCATTTAAATTCTTGTCTTTGTTAAACTGTTGATCTAAGAAGATGTATAAGTTTTCGTATTCTGTCATGAGCTTACCTTTTTCAATTCTTTTTAAAATTTGTAAATCCTGATCTATTGTAGTAAATTTGTGACCTGTTTCTTTCATGTTGTTACTCATCGCAGAGAATTTATGTTTTTGGGCGTTATAATGTTCTGCATATCTAGTTGAAAAACAGCAGCCAGTTTGACCAACATAAGAAAAATTACATACTGAGCATTTGAGTCTATATATACCCGAGCTTGAATATTTATTATTGGTTGAATTGACTGAGTTATGATTAAGAAATAAATTTTGATTTGTATTCTGCGTTGTGCAAGCAATTTTTACCTCATGTTTTCTTAAAGGATTGGTGATTTGATGGATCTTTCGGGTTAGTATATGTGAATTTCGCGAAATTTGGTTTGTTGGGTTTTATTGGAGAAAGGTTTGTGGTTAATTTTAGTCTGACTTTATTAATGATTTTGTTGATCATATCTAGGTTGAATCCCTTGAATCTGGCTATTTCTTTTATGAAATGCAATTCCTTTTTTAGATTATTCGGTGAAAGAGGGATTTTTAATGCTCTGTATATTAAACTGTAATAAGTGGCTTGTTTATGGGAATTTGGGTGCAGAGATTCGTTTTTTATAGTTATTGGAGTAAATGAAGGCTTGCGGTAAATTTGAAAATCAAATTTGTTCACAACTCGCGTGATTTTGATGTCTAGAAAATTGATTGAATTGTTGTTTTAGTTTTCCTTTGTAAACTTTATATTATCGTCAATCATTTAGAAACGTTGGGATGTTAGCACTATTGTTAAGTTGTTTATCAATAATTACTAATGTGTTATTGACGTAACGGAGCCATAAACTGAGTCCATTAATGTTTTTTACTATTTTATTGTGTTCTAGATTGTCCACGCAGATGTCCGCTAGAATGCCAGAGATTGGGTCTCCCATAGCTAAGCCTTCTTGCTTATATATTTTGTTGTTGTAAGTAAAGTAATTATTGTGTAAAACTATTTCCTCCACAAATTCTTAAAAAACATTTTAAATTTCACAATGCAAATCCCATCAAAAATTCTATCGAACTTTGCGAAACTATAAATTCAATTTACAACCAAATGACTTCTTATGTTCCTTTGATGTCACGAATATGTACTCGAATATACATGTCAACGAAACTATCACCATAATAAAAAAACGACCTCTCCAAACACAGCGCATTAAGCAAAATTGAAATAGACGAATTCATAAAGTTACTAAGTTTCGTTTTACACAATAATTACTTTCAACAGTTATGGCACAATGTAATTGGAAAACATGGACTTGGCAACTGTAGTGCCAATGGTCTACTGCTCCTTGGTTTATGTGCTGAACATGAACTCTTCATCACTAATACTCAGTTCCGCCTGCCTAATTGCTACAAGACCACTTTGATGCATCCTCGCTCAAAGCACTCGCACATCCTTGATTATATCATCACCGGCAATGTGACAAGAAAGATGTCCTTGTTACAAGGGCCGCAAGAAACGTAGATGACGTAGCGTATGTGGGAACTACCGTGGTATATCGCTTTTGTCAATTGCAGGTGAAATTCTCGCAAGAATTCTATTAAACCGGCTCAGTTATCTCAGAGAGGATTTTGCCCGAGTCTCAATGTGGTTTCCGAACCTCCAGAGGCACAACACATAATTGTGCTAGACAACTCCAGGAAAAATGCTGAGAACTACAGCAACCTTGGTATTTAGCTTTCTATGATCTGGAAAAAGCCTTTTGAGTACCAAGATCTGCTAAGTGGAAAGTAGCAAGACATTTTGGATGTCCTGAACATTACGTGGAATTGGTTCAAGCTCTTCATGATGGCATGTCTAGACAGGTTCTTCATGGTAACTCGGTATCAGATTCGTTCCCAATCACTCATGGATTGAAACAAGGCTGTGTGCTTGCTCCTACACTCTTTGCACTGTACATGGCTGTCATGCTGCATGAATCATCCGCAAACAACTTAGGCTTGGAGATTAAATTTCGTTTTGACGGAGGTCTTTTGAATCTGGCAAGACTTCGCTCACAAAGACATACTCTGGTTACCCGGGTGACAGAACTGCAGTATGCTTATGACTAGAGCCCGGATTTCGATGCACTATCAAATCTCAAAATATGCATGCATTCATGCGCTATCACATAGCAAAACATGCACGATAAACTGGAAATATGCACAATCAAAGTTCACTTCCTTTTGAAACATTTGTACAACTAATTTCTCTAAATTGCCTTGATATAAGCTAGTCCGTTTATCTGTCAGCACATCCTTAAGCACAGAAGTTCTACGTCGCAAAAAGTGAGGTCAAATTGTACGTCTTTTGCATTTTCACTCCAATACGTCTTATATAAGCTTGACGAATCAAGAACAGGATTTGAACGGATCACTTTTTTCAACTTATATCTAGCTGCCGCAGCTATATTTCGCCATGCGATGATGGCAGACACATTTGAATCTCCTCAATAACTGGCACTAATTGCCTGCTGCGATAACAAAGTGACAAGTGAGAGTTCCCGGTAGGAAAATCCAGGATAACAACGGAAGAGGGTTCAGTCCAGTGCTGCTAGCTCAGTAACGCGGCGTCACAGAAATGCGATACAAGTTTCATTTTGTTCGTCTAACACAGACAAAAGAATGATCCGTCAATGAGTAATGCACAATGTATGGTTTGATTTTTAACAATGTTTAACTGGGACAATTAAATCCCAAGAATTACACAGATCGACGTGGGGTCTTCCAGCTTACGTGAATGTTTACTCAAGCAGCAGATGAGAAAGTGTTTGGTTAATTGGATTATGTACTAATTTTGGTTGTCATGTACGATGCCAGGAATACATTCTCTCCGTTTCTCAGTAATAGACATTCTGTATAACGTGGAAAAAAGGCCCGAAATTCTGGAAACCAACATTCATAAAAGGCACTATCATGCAAGTTAGCATTATATATGCGCCAAAGTCACAAGAAAAGTCATATTTAGCAATATTAAATGTCCAAATATTTGTTATTAAATCCAAAATCTTCAAAATATGCATTATGCATGAATTTTGTCCTAAAAAGGCCAAAACATGCAAACATGCACAGAAAAAGAACGGTTATTTGGAATCGTTAAGCCATAAAACGAATATTTGCAAAGTTTGAGAATTGTAACCAGCTTATTTAAAAACATGCATTTGCATGGAAATCCGGGCTCTACTTATGACGCTGCATCTCCTGCTCTAACACCAGCAGAACTACAACAGTCAACTGCTTTAAAACTGCATGTGATCGTTTTGGTCTTGCCATTAATGGGGGGGAAAAAACAAAGGTACTTGCACAACCTGCCCCAGGATTAACACTTCCAGAGTTCAGTATTTCCATCTTAAACACAACACTGGAACAGGTTAATCACTTTCCATATCTTGGAAGCATCTTGTCTAAACAGTTTGCCTGTGAACAAGACGCCGATAAAAGAATTGGAGCTGCTCAATGCAGCATTCAGACGGTTATTGCACAGTCTTCATGAAAAACTATCTAAAACTGCATAGCAATCTCATGATGTACAAAGCTGTTGTCATTTCCATGCTGCTGTATGGTTTGAAACTTGCGACACTACCGCCGTGATATCAAAAAACTTGAGCGCTTCCACCAACGGAAAGCGAGATTAATCTTGAATATTAAGCGGAAGGACTATGTGACCAACATGGCAGTTCTCGAAAAAAAATGCAGCTAAATAGCATTGAGGCAACAATCATCGCTCATCAACTGAGATCGTTAGGCCATGTTCACCACATGGGTGATAACAGGCTTCCTCGCCAAATTCTTTATAGTGAACTTTGCTCTGGCAGTAGACCTCATGGAGCCCCTCTTAAGCGTGAAGACAACTGGTATAGATATTCAGACAAGGGAAGAAAATGCTGTGGACCGCTCACTGTGGCAGAGCACTACATCCACCGCTGTCAATTTGTTTGAAAAAAAAAAAAAAAAACACCGCAGACATCAAGAGACCAAGCGACAAGCAAGAAAACTCCGCCAATTACAACCACGCCCTCCTCCATCCATTCAGTGTGATTTGTGTGAGCGTCTGTTTTATGCCAGGATTGGTCTGTTTAGTCATTGTAAACACATCCAGAAACCGAGCTAAACTGGTCAATGTATGCAGGAAGAAGTTATATATAGTCTGATCGAGTTACAGCCGCCGACGACAATCTGAATCAATTAGTACTTTTATGCATTTCAACAACGAGGCACTTGACACATATCAGGGACCCTCCAAACTTAATATATCCGATTATGTCATGTGCTACAAACAGAAAATTCGGAGAGAGTGTTTCGGTGTCCAGACTGCAAAGTAGGTCTCTGCGTTGAGGGATGCTTCAAGACGTTTCACACTAAACTCAACTAGTAAGGTATGATATATTTTCCAAAGAAATAGAGTTTTCTAAACATGCAAAGTTTTATTGAAATTCGTAAAATAGTGCCAAAGATGGGTTGCTTTAGATAAAGCCTTGCACGAGTCTTGGAAAGACTAAACACCGCGATCAGAAGTCCTCCCACAGCACAGAGACTACTGGGCATTTAAATCCACTGTGCTGAGGAGTTAAGGTACCAAATTCTATAGTAAGAACACAGAAGTTAAAACACTTTTATATTCCAAAATTTATCATGAGGTGATTGTTCTTAAAACTTGACATCAACAGGAGGGGCCTGTTCCGCATCATTTTAAACACTCAAGCCAGGAGCACGTGACTTATTTATCGAAAGATGAACGTGACTGTCACGTCGAGCGCATCACTTGATCCAAAACAGTCTAACTCTGCCAGCTCTTTGTACTATGTGACACATGAAACCTTGAGGCTTGGTTCTTTACTCTCGTGCGTGTGTGTGGGGGGGGGGGGGACTAGAACAGCAACTTTGTGATTAAAAATATCTTTGTTTCATGCAGCCAACTGCTGTTTCAAGTGGAAGCATGGCAGATCCGAGTAAGCCATTTAATCTTACATCTGATATTGTAGAATATTTAAAAGAACCGGGCGACAGTGATATTACAGTATTTGATGGTGGTAGTGAATTTACCAGAAAGTAGCCGTAAAAATAACCAAGACGGTGTAAACAGTGACAACGATAATGATTAAAATGGAAGTGTCAACATATACAAGACTGGAAATGGGATAAAGTGGATGATTCACACACCCCACAAAAAACAGCATTTACTGGAAAATGAGTTGTAAACCAGGCAGTGTGTGTTACAGAATCATTTAAACTTTTTCCGATGAGATACGGCTTACTATTGCGGACAAAAAGAAATCCATTATTATGCCAATGAATTTTGAATTAAAAAAAAATAATAACGACCGGACACCGCAGCCCAGAGTTCATGACTGGAAAAACATGGATTTTGACGAACTGTATTTTGGATCACAGAAGCTCATGGAAATTATTCAGAAGCCTTTCAACTTTAAGTAAAAATTCTATGCCTATATTCTACAATGTAATGAGACAGGACAGGTTTGAACTGAAAGAGTTCTACATTTTGTTGATAATGCACTACTTGAAAAAGTAACACACCTGAACAGAAAAACACTCTTCTATTAACTACTGTCAATATTGCCCATTATTGTTATTCTCATTAACAATATTATATTATTTAAATATATATCACCATATGTAATACTTCAGTTTATTCTAATTATTATAATTATTACTATTCTATTACCTCAAAAGTTTGTTTCATTTTATGAAAAAGTTTATCACACTGAAACCAAAATTTAAGAGAGTTACATTTCTTTCTTTTCTCTAACGAAGTAAGTACAGGTGGTGTGTATCCCTCAAAATTTGGGTTATTTATGTGCAAACACAGTATTTCTTTACAGGTATGTTATAGTGTAATAATTTCTATTGAAATTGTTTGATAGGCTTCTACACATTACATGTCATGGAACAGTTTTTATCCAGCATCTTCAGGAATAAGAGACAGCTTGTTATCACAAATTTCCTGAAATCAGAATGCCATTTCATCATCACTTTCGTAATATTATGTATGATCAGGGTGATTTTGGCAAACAATGTTACACACAGTTTCAGAAGCCTCAAACCCGTGGACATATTCAGTCCATGCAGTGTGGTCCGACGATTTATTTTCGCCAGTTGCAACTAATTTGCTTATACTGTAGTTTCGAAATTGGCTGAAAAGGAGCATTTTCTCTTGGTTCCGCTTTCTCATGAAATTGTTCAGACTTTTCTACTATCATGCGTTCATTTAGTAGTAAATCGTTCGCACGAAACTAACATAGTGCTCCAGCTTAGGTTTCTGCACAACACTGTGTCCAATGATGACCGTGGGTGAATCGGTAGTGGAAAAGGATTTCACCTATTTGTCTTTCTACTTATGTATGTCATTAGATAAGATGCCATACTCGTTCATTAATTACCGGTAATTTATTACAGTTCCTTCTTTTACTGATAATACCCCTCTTCTTTTCTTCCTCTTCTTTCTCCTACTGTTGCACGTTTGCATGATGAAACAAGACAGAACACAGTAAACACAAAGGTGTAATGGCAAAGGCAAGAGTTAACTTATGTCGCACAAACTGACACCCACAGAACTGCACGGTATTTTCAAACTCGCTGCCAATTGATGGGATTATGAACTGGAATAATAAAGAACTTGATCGACTTTCTGGTTAATGGAACTTTCCCGATGATGAAATGTCTGATCAAACAGCTTCTACTATACATGCAATACTCACCATCACCTCGACAGACATCTGGATCGATCCGTGCTAGCTGACTTTCTATCTCCTCGATGTGAGTGCTGATAACAGCATTTAATGGATGCTTAGGGTCAACTCCAGGACTTCGCAGGCGGTCGAGAGTCAGATACAGTGATTCTCTCACTTTGGCAAGAAGAATGATGTGTTGTGAACGCATCTCGCTTGTGATCAACTCGCCCCTCTTCTCCTCCACCTCCTGGGCTGCCAGTCGTTTGTAAATCTGAGCCTGATAGAAGGATGCATCAGGAGATTTGAGTTGTGCAAAGGCATCCAGAGCCTTCTCGTATTTCTCCTCTTTCATGAGCTGGCATGCCAAGAAAAAGCGACCCTCTTCAATTAATGTGTTTATCTCTGCTGTAGACAATTCCTTCCTGGAAAACAAGAACAAATCTTTACATTTCAGCATAGCAGATGTACACTTTCCAGAGGTAAAGACTGAACATTATTTAATCCTTTTACAGTCATCTAAAACTGCATGCTTCTACGAAGCGTGTTTTTAATGCAAGGTCCGTTTTGTTGCAGACACTATTAGTTTGCGCGCATATCGCAACGAGCGCGTGCGTCGTGTACCGGCATGCCTCGGGAACAAATGTGCTCAGTTTCAGCTCTGTAGCTAACCTGTACGGTTCTGTTCTGTGCTCTCAAAATGTTTAAGACTATCAACTCGCCTGCCGCATGTGAGGTTCGGTCAGTGATACAGTTTTTGTCAGCAAGGAACCTGTCTGCTGCAGCAGAAATTCACCAACAGATTTGCGAAGTGTACGGTGATACTGTTATGAGTGAAAGCAAAGTGCGTAAGTGGGTATGACAATTCAAAGATGACCGCTCCGGTCGCCCTTCTTTGATTAGACGATTTGGTGGCTTCAGTTGAAGCGAAGATTCGTGAGAATAGGCGCTTCACAATAACAGGTATCTCAAACGAATTTCCTGACGTGTTGAGATCAGTGCTTTGGAACATCATTTCTGAACACCTAAAGTTTAGGAAACTGTGCTCCTGTTGGGTCCCAAAACTCCTAACAGAGGACCGCAAAAACCAAAGATTTGAGTGGGCGATGAAGTTCTTGACTCGATATGACGACTTCTTGAATCAGATCGTAAATGGAGACTAAACATGGGCTTCGAATATCACGCCTGAATCGAAGAGAGAGAGAGAGAGACACACACACACACACACACACACACAAAATCGCCTGTAAAGGAGGCCAAACTGACTCTCTCCCAGCTCAAAATCATGGCGTCGGTGTTTTGGGATAGGCATGGTGTTTTAATGGTCGACTTCATGCAACGAGGAACCACTATCAATGCAGAAGCATACTGCCAAACCCTGAGAAAGCTACGCAGAGCAATTCAAAACAACAGACGCGGCATGCTGTCAAAGGAAATTGTTCTTCTTGACAATGCAAGACCTCACACACTGCAGGTCAGACCCGCAATTTATTGGACAGTTTTGGGTGGGAAGTTTTACACCACCCACCCTACAGTCCTGATTTTGCGCCAAGCGATTACCACCTGTTCCTCCACCTCAAACATCACCTCAGTGGCAACCATTACAATGATGACGACGTAAAAATGGCAGTGAACTCTTGGTTGTCGGAGCAGGCGGCAAGTTTCTATGAAGAGGGTATTTTAAAATTGGTTACAAAGTATGATAAGTGTTTGAACAAACTTGGCAAATATGTCGAAAAATAGAGTGATGTATGTACTTTCTGAAAATAAATTTACTTTTTTGAAATAACCTTTCGTCGTGTACTTCTTTTCAAACAGACCTTACTTAAAAAACACGCCTCGTATCTAAAGCTGCCAAGCCTATTTCCCTAAAGATGCAGTTGCAATTCAGCTTGCAAGGTGAGGGGACGTAGTGCTGAACGTGCGGAAAGTATAGGAGTGTGCTAACATGGGAGTTTCAATTGATCAATACAGGTGTACTATAGGCAGATGGCAGGGCAGATGGACGGTGAAATCATTTCAAATGGTGAAAAATAGTTTCAACATTACTCAAATATATTTTCATTAGTGGTGGTGGTGGTGGTGATGGTGCTACTAGTGATTGGTGGAATGGAGCTAAATCCTGGCCCTAGGCTGTCATGGGAAGATACCGAGAAGCTCAAGGAGGCCATGCAAGAATGCCAAGCGGAGAAGACCAAGGAAATGTTAACGGAACAAAAAAAATGAATTCAAGGATTTGAAGTCATTCATACAATCAGAACTCAAGGATATCAAAGAGAGCGTACTGCAGAATAAAAATGAAATAGATGGAATGAGAATGAAAGTATTGGAGCTAGAAGAAAGGTTAAGGAACCTCGAAGAAAAGGAAAAGACACAAGCGAAGGAAGATAAGAAGAAAAATATTATCTACGGGCTGGTAGAAAGAGAAAGACAACTTTAACAATATGTTAGAATACTTTCCCTAATCAGGGAGAGTTTGAAGGTCGAGTGCAACGAGAGTGATAACGAAAGTGCCTTTAGATTAGGAAGTAATATAGAAAAAAGACCAGTGAAAGTATGTATGGTATCTAGTTTGTGGGCTCGAAAAATTTTGGAAAAAACAAAAAACTTGAAGGGCACAAAAATAATGGATTGAGAAAGAATTGGAACAAGAAGAAATGGAAAAAATGCGAACATTACGTTTTCATCAAGGGAAGGCGCGGCACTGGGCCTAAAAGCATTTATCCGTGGAAGCAGACTTATAATAGTGGCCGATTCTTGGAGCTCGATATGGACTGTTAGTCAGCTCCGCGAGCTGGGACATTGTACTGATGCGTCAGCTATGCGGAAGGCCAGCGGTCCAGTGAGTAATGGCAGTAGATCCGAGTCAGCAGGTGTGTGTGGCAACCAACAGGGCAGGGACAGTGAACTGGATGACGCGGCGATCAAAACCAGGCATCAACAACTCAGGAGATTAACTCAAGAAGAAGAGGTGGTCCTTAGGAGGCAAGACATCACAGGGAGAAAAGAAAAGAAACGTAAGCCAATGTTAAATTTGAAAAGACATTTGGGCAAAAAAAAAAAAAAAAAGTTCACAAGATCTGAGAAAGCTAGGGGGTTAGGAGAGGAAATAGTTAACTCCCTAAGTGGATCCATTATACAGTTAGAAAAAGCAAGAATGACAAGAAGTAAGGCCTTGGCATCATCAGATATACCCACGAACAAATAACTAGACTGGGTCGTGGGATTAATAAATATCGAGGGTATATTAAGCAAACTGGGAAATGATAAATTTATAGATGTAAATGGGAGATAGTGAGATTATTGGGATAGTTGAGACTTGGTTGTCGCTTAGCAAAAATGTGCAAATACCAGGTTTTTAAGGTGTGGAGTAGAACGAAACATAAAAGGAGTCAGAAAGGGCGTTGCCTGGGAGGGATTTCAGTGATCGTAAAAGATCAAATATGCAAGCAAATATGGGAATCGGGATGTGAGGAAATGATTTGGGTAAAAGTAAAGACAGGAAACCAGAGTGGGAGAGAGATTTTCGTTGGTTTTGGTTACAACCACCCATCGAGATCCCAGTTTGAGAAGAAAAACAACTTTTAAGAGCTTATTGATGTTGTAAACCAGATTAAATTAGGAAATGAAGAAGCGGGAATAATTATAATGGGTGATTTCAACGCAAGGGTTGGCTTAAATAATCAATTATACGATAAAGAAACTAATAAAATATTAATAGAAAGAAGAAGCAAAGAAAAAGAGTAACAAAAATGGAGAGAAATGTGTGCGATAGAGGAATTGTACATCTTGAATAGGGGCTGGCCAGGGGACGAATCAGGTAACTTAACATACATTGTTAAGTCAGTTTTTTTTTTTTTTTGCTAGGGGCTTTACGTCGCACGACACAGATAGGTCTTATGGCGACGATGGGATAGGAAAGGCCTAGGAGTTGGAAGGAAGCGGCCGTGGCCTTAATTAAGGTACAGCCCCAGCATTTGCCTGGTGTGAAAATGGGAAACCACGGAAAACCATCTTCAGGGCTGCTGATAGTCACTGTTAAGTCAGGAGGCAATGTTATAGACTTGGTGTTGGCATCTAGAGAGGCCTTATACTCCGTACGGCTCTACTTCAAAATAGACGTTTTGGCAGATTTTGGCTCTGTCTGGTGGTTACGCGCTGAAGCAGAGACATCCAACCAATCCCAAGCTGTCATTCATATCCATTTATATCGGCAGAGCACGATCTCAAAACCTAGTTGCCAACTCTAATATTTACATTCACCACGTGGTTAACCTATCTCCCTCAGCGTGTATGCTATTCGGTACGGTTCGCAATCTGTTACATTTTCCTTCAGTAATTAGCATGTTTTTCATATTGTTGGAGGGTTCCAGTGACTCAGATTAGTAAAGTGTTCCCTTTGTATGCAACAACCTCCTTCCTATGCCAACCATTAACGCTGAGTGATGTGTTATTTCCTCATTCTCTTTTATTCTTAACAATATATTCTCTTAGTGTCTGATGTTGGTGAGTGTAGTTTCTGTGAATTTGTTTCCAGTCCATATTCATTAGTTTTTCCTAGTACGGTATTACATTTTATAAGGGCTGTTTACTGTGGTCTTATTGCATCAGCTGTTCTCGCAGACGTAACGCGGTGGCAACAGAGGAAAGGCGATGCTCATTTGTTTTGCGAAACTTCAATTTAGAAGTAAAGCCGTGCAGAGTATAACTTATATCAAGGACATTCAGGTAAAAAATTGGACAGGGTCTCATTTCCCAGTTGCTATTCGATTACTGAGAGATGAAGGTAAACAATATTTCAACTATGAACGGAGAAAATTAGTAAGATACAGGTGGAGTGAGGAACAGAGAGACGAATTTAGGGACTACTATAGGGGTAAAACCTTTGAAATTTTGAAGATAGGTATTGAGTATATGATAGAGGATAATAACATAGATGAAGCAATAAGAATGCTTGAAAGATCAATAGAAGTAGCTGGTAAAAAATGGTTGTAAGAGAAGGCAATATAAACAACATGTATGGTATACTGAGGAGTGTATAGAAAAGAAAAATCAAGTGATCAAGGCATTGAAAATGTACAGAAATAAGGGATCTCAGGATTTACGAGCAGATTTTTGTAAAAAGAGGAAGGAAAAATAGAAAGAAAGAAAAAAAAGGAACTGGCAGGACAAAAAGGCAGAACTATTACATAAGCACTGTAAAGAAAATGAAACTTAGAAAGTATGGAAAAGAATTAGCACAATATGTAAAGATTATAAAAGCTGTAATCAAGTAATCATATCCAATGAGGAGTGGTTAACATATTTGAAGGGGTTATTAGGGCATAAAGACACATGGGAAAGGAAGAAAAATGAGACTGGTACACCGAGACATGTGGAGTTTACTCTGCCTGTATTAGACGATATAATAACTACAGATGAGGTACTAGATAGATTGAAAAAAGGGAAGGGCAGAAAATCAGGTGCTGCTAATGTAATTGCGTATGAATTTTGGAAAGAGATAGGAAATAACAGACAGATGCTAGAAATAACTAAAATATTTAACAAAATCTTTGATGGCAGAAAAATTCCCAGATCTTGGCAGGAAGGAGTAATTTTCCCGATACATAAAAGAAAGGGGGAAAGATCGAACACGAACAACTATAGGGGTATTATCTCGTTGGATACACTCGGTAATGTTTACACCGGTATTTTACCTAAAAGAATTATGAAATGGGCAGAAGATTACTCTATACTCTCAGTGTACCAATCAGGATTCAGGAAAAGAATGAGAACTACAGACAATATATTTATAATTAAAACATTAATAGATAAATACGTAAGGAGGAAAGGTGGCTGATTATATATTGCAGCAATAGACCTACAAAAAGCTTTGGATTCAGTTAGCAGACGGGCAGTCATTGCGAAGCTGGCTGGAATAGGGATGTCAAATAAAATGATTAAAGCCATAGAAGAATTATACGCAGAAGTGATATGCTCGATTAAAGTTAAGGAAGATCTAATGGTAGGCAGGATACACTCGAATATTGGACTTAAGCAGGGATGTATAGGTGGGCCGGCACAAGGTTGCACTTGACAGTTGTAAGTCATGTTGGCACCACTACAAAAATGAAATGAAGAACGTCACCCGTCAGTCAGAATCACCAACCCACTACTTTTTATGTCAGATACAATTACGCATTTTATTAATGTTAATTCGTATTTAATTCCGTATAGTGTTCCTAATCTTTTATTTGCTTCCACAAATATGAGCATTTAAAAGATATAATAAGGTTTAAGCGAGCTACAAAATAAATACAAACTATTTTCAGCTGATTGTTGTTGGCAATATACGCAGTATAGTGGTGCCATCTATAAGTAGCTTGACTACTGTATTGAAGTGTTCCAATTTTGTCTGTCGCTGCTAGCACGTGCTCAGGTGTGATTCGCGCGTTTATGAAAGTTTTGTTTTCATTGTCAGATAATTGTGAAATTTTATTTTAATGAATGCAATGCGATGTCTCGGAAATTATAACATAGTCATGAAGCGCGAAGTGATAATCCTTTGAGCCGCGGAGTGTCCCTTAATAGTCAGGCATTAGAATTAGTGCGGAGAAAACGTGAGTTTTACGAGAGGGAGACGAAATTCGTAAGCTTGTATAGCCGTCTCTCTATTCCTCTAGATCATGTTGTAGATCATGTTAGGGCTTTCAAAGCGTACTGTCATTCAGACAGGTGTTCACCTCTAAGAACAGAAGGAAAAAGTGACCGGGGTACATAGCAGTAGCAAAAACGGGGCTGATAGTAGGGACTTGTTTCACAGCACTCCGGGAAAGAAACTAATTAAGCTGGGGTGAAGTAAAACATTACGTACGCACTTAAAACAAGTCTTTCACAGTTACTGAAGTGGAAGGACTGTTCCGGAAGAGTATTGCTCGAATGGATGCGGCTTTGTGCAGGAAGAAATTTAGCCATGTTGCAGCGTTCATTAACTCGGCAATGGCAATACATGGCATCATCAGTGACTCTCAGGAGTTGATGATCTGCCTAGACGATGACAATGACAACGAAGGCGACGGTAGTGATGGCAGTGAACTGGAGGGTATCGAGCCTCTGCCTTTGTGAATCAGGTATGAAAATAAGGTTTCTGAATTTTCGTAAATTTTACTTGAAACATTGTGTTAGCACTGGTGAATATTATTCTAACATTTATTGGTGTATTTGAAGTGAGATCGTTGTCGGCCGATTTCTGCTGTGTTTTCTAATATCGCGATAATAACTTCGTAGTATATTTATCTCGTATAATTTTGTGTAATGAATAATCGGTGAGTTGAAAGTCCAATTCTTGTCGGCAGATTTCATTTGTATTGTGTATCATCGCGATGACATTAAAAACATTTCTCCCATGTTTTGAAAAACCCATGTGTCGTGCAATCAGCTGTTGTTACGGCGGCAACATCGCTTCGTGCGCCATTGCAGTGTGACCAATATTGTGCGCAGCTGTCATGTGCAACCTTACGCCAGCCCACCTATAAACTCTCACCAATTCTGTTTTTGCCTTTTATTAATGAGGTAATGGAATGTCAAGGGAAGGAGGATAGGACAAGCCCTTGCTTAAACAAGAAAGAAATTCCTGGCCTAGTCTTCGCAGACATCCTGCTGCTCTCACTAACGACAGTCGGTATGCAAAATAGTGTTAAGAAAACGGCCGAATACTGTAGTACATGGAATTTGAAAATAAATATCAAGAAAACAAAAGCAACGGTTTGTAAAACAGGAAATAAATTAAAGAGAAACAAAAGGCGCTGGTGGTTGAAGTTGTAAATAGAGTAAATTAGAATATCTAGGCCTCATAATAACATCGAACGGGATGTGGAAGGAACAGATAAGACATGAAAAATTGAAAGGACTGGCCGCCCTATCAAGTATAAGGTCTTTAGAAAGGAAGATGCCAAATATGGAATACAAGCTACACAAAAATGTTTTTAATGCACTTGTGGCATCAAGATCACTATGGTGTAGAAATATGGGGTATCGAAGTAGATACAAATGAACTAGATGAAATAAGTAATAAATTCTGTAAAATAATAATGGGTCTACCAGAATGGACAGCAAATAGTGGAGCTAGAAGTATATGTGAAGTATCAGCATCCAACCAGATATAAGCAGGCAAGTAGTAAAATATCGATTAAGATTAAGAAGGGGAGAGGGGAGAGAAATATTGAACCCAGCATACCAACACCAGATGAAACACTTATAGGATTACTGGCTATCGAAAGTGCTAGATAAAAAAGGAATGGGAGAATATTGGGACAAAGATGAACAGTAGAGAGAACAGATTCATTAAAAAATTAATGATTAGAGTGAGAGAATAGAGAAACAGATGATTAGGACAGAATGTGAAACCAAAAGAACACTAGCAGAATTTTGCGGAGTTATTCAAAACATGCCAATAAGACAAGAAAGAACCCCAAATAGAGAACTAAGAGGTGTGGTGTGGTGGCTAATGGGGTATAGATAAGAAATGTGTTTTTCCACCATTCAATACACAATTTATTTTAATATATTAAGCTAGTACCGGTTTCGGCTCTTTAACGGCCATCATCAGCTAGTACATGTTTTGTTTAGCTATTAGACAATACACAAGTTGTTATATTAGGCATCCGGATGTCTAATGGGGGATGGAAATGTATATAATAGCATATAATTAAAATATCAGTGGTTAGGGTAAAAAGTTACAAATAGAATATGAGTATGTAAAACATATTAAAAACACACAGGCCACAATATGCACCATTTTAATGTGTTGAAACTTTTTTAAATGTTGTATATTGTGGCCTGTGTGTTTTTAATATGTTTTACATACTCATACTCTATTTGTAACTTTTTACCCTAACCACTGATATTTTAATTATATGCTATTATATACATTTCCATCCCCCATTAGACATCCGGATGCCTAATATAACAACTTGTGTATTGTCTAATGGCTAAACAAAACATGTACTAGCTGATGATGGCCGTTAAAGAGCCGAAACCGGTACTAGCTTAATATATTAAAATAAATTGTGTATTGAATGGTGGAAAAACACATTTCTTATCTATACTTTGAGTCTGTCAATACGGAAAATGAAATTTATAAATAATAAAAAAGGCTAATGGGGTTACATAAAAATAAGGGACAGAGAGAACCATAATGAAGACCACTGTTTATACATACATACATGATTAAAGACGGTTATGCCTTTCAGCGTTCAGTCTGCAAGCCTCTGAATTTACTAAACATCGCCACAATCCTCTATTTGCAACTAGTGTTGCGGCTACATTTAGTTCTATACCTCTTATCTTTAAATCGTTAGAAACCGAGTCTAACCATCGTCGTCTTGGTCTCCCTCTACTTCTCTTACCCTCCTTAGAGTCCATTATTCTCCCAGGTAACCTATCCTCCATTCGCCTCACATGACCACACCACCGAAGGCGGTTTATGCGTACAGCTTCATCCATCAAGTTCATTCCTAACTTAGCCTTTATCTCCTCATTCTGAGTACCCTCCTGCCATTGTCCCCACCTGTTTGTACCAGCAATCATTCTTGCTACTTTCATGTCTGTTACTTCTAACTTATAAGATATGCTGAGTCCACCCAGCTTTCGCTCCCGTAAAGCAAAGTTGGTCTGAAAACAGACCGATGTAAAGATAGTTTTGTCTGGGAGCTGACTTCCTTCTTACAGAATACTGTTGATCGCAACTGCGAGCTCACTCCATTAACTTTACTACACCTCGATTCAATCTTCCTTACTATATTACCATCCTGGGAGAGCACACAACCTAAATACTTGAAATTATCGATTTGTTCGAGCTTTGTATCACCAATCTGACATTCAATTCTGTTGAATTTATTACCTACTGACATCAATTTAGTCTTCGAAAGGCTAATTTTCATACCATACTCATTGCACCTATTTTCAAGTTGCAAGATATTAGATTGCAGCCTGGTCCAAACCAAAATATCTTTCGAGAAAACAAAAATCATGTTAACCAACCCACAACTCGCAAAGAAAATCGAAGTACGAGAACAGGATATCAAAATTGTACACAAATTTAAATAATTAGGTGAAATAACATACAACCTTACCGAAAAGCAAATATTGCATAATGGAACTAATTAACCAAAGCTCAATATGTCACAAAGTACACATACAACAACAAAGACCTCAATAGCCACAAAATTAAAGCATTAAAAAACAGTCCTACAACCAGAAATAACATAGGCTAGTGAAACCATTTTCAAAACAACTAACATTATAGCAATAAAAATAGAAAGAAGAAGAATCAGAACATCTATTTAAAAAAAATATACCAAGAAAATGGACAATGGAGACTAGTTTCTAACGAAACAGTCTACAAAGATATAGAACCGGTAATGAACACTATCAGAAAAATACGAATCTCATTCTTTGGTCATCTAATTAGAACACCCGAAAATAGAATCAACAGGATAATAGAAAAACTGTGGAACACTTAGGCCCGGTTGTATAAAACTTTTGATCTGAGTTTAAAGAGGAAAAATGGCTGCCAGTCAAGTTGAACTTCGATTTTCCGTTGTATAAACGCTAACCTAAGATCATCTCGTCTTGATCTAAGTTCAGATTTGACTGCCGAATATTCGTCGGTTAATCTCCTTGAACTTAGATCATTATCATTCATATTAAACATTGAACTAGACCTGAAGACTTGAGAAGTGTTTCCTTGTATCTATATGCGTAAGAATACCGTACCTTAATAATATCGAGGTGCGTTATAAATATATTGAATGCTAGTAGTTAAATAATGCTAAAGATCGCTCGATTTTTTCAGAAGTGAGGTTATGTGAATATCATATAAACAATAGCCTACTGCTATACCAACATGTTCTTACTTAGTTTTCCATTATGTTTCAAGTTTACAAAACAAAGCATATATATTTTCTTTAGCAGGGATGTCAGATGTCAGAGTTGATTTTACAATGAGCTCCTCGCGTCTTTCGGCACAGACGGAATCCGATTATTGAATTGTGTGAAATGTTCAAAATAAGATTTCGTTTATCGAAAGATGTTGTGGAACGACTGGAACTAAAGTTAAGGGACACACTACAAAAACCTAGTCAAATAAATTATCCCCTGTCACCCATGTGTATGTTCCTAACAACTCTTAGGTTTTATGCTACAGTAAGTTTTCAAATGGTTGTTGGAGAGCTCTTTAACATTGACAAGTCAACGGCTTTCTCTTTCAACTTTGATGTCACCATATAGGTTCTTTTATTTTCTATTATATGTTTGTACCTTGATAGTACAATATCCACCAGATCGCCCTTTTCTTTCTGTGTGAAGTTCCTTCCATGTTTACTTCGCGAGATCACAATATTATCTTCTTCTCCTTCTTCGACAGTCACGGCAATTTCGTATTTCATTTGTTGACAGTCACGGCCAGGTCAATCCCACTATTTAAGTATTATCCAACGGGCCGAGCTATTTCGTATTTCATTTGTTTTGCGGTGTTGCCACGTCCAATTTTTGAACTCCGATTACATTTGAACTACACATGTGTAAACCGAGTTCAGTTTTATACAACGCGATGAAGTCGTAATCTCAGTTCATTTTCAGAACTAAGTTCTTAATTGATCTCCAGTCAGATGTCTTTATACAACCGGGCCTTAGAGTAATATTAAGTGGAATACAGAAATCAAAGAAGATATGAAGGAACTACAAATCACAGTAGAGAATTTAAAAAAGAAAACCCACAGAATCAAGACACTCAAAAATATAGAGACCAGACTACAGACCAAGATCAACGAACCATGGGAGTAGTGATTTTAGATGAGAGAAAATTAAGATCCAAGAGAATGAAGTATTGGGCTGAGAGAAAATAAAAAAATCCATTGTGTAATTGACTAAAGTGGTCCCATGAAGGCCATAATATGTAAAATAAAGTAGTAAATGCAGTATCTAAAATGATTGTCATTTCTGTATGATAATTTATGTAAAATTTGCAAATATTGTTTTATGATTCTCTCAGCCTTTAAATAAAGCATTTTTTTAAACTAGCATTATTAAGTATAACAAAAATATTTAGTTATTCTGTCTCTTATGCAAACCCACTTTAAACAATTCTATCCCTACATATTGTTAAACAATCTGAATATTATGCTAGTAAATATAATATAGAAGCAGGGGGGAAAAAAAAAGGTGTAGCCTGAAGTGTCTCTCCCCACCCCAGACTAGTTCCAGACTAAGTTTTTAAGTAAGAAATCCTGGAATGGGCATACCCTTGATATTCGAACAGTCTTGTATGAGGTGATCTAATGGCCTGATTTCTCTGCAGTCTATCAAGTAAAGGCATGGCAGATGTCCAGTACAGAGAGGCTCGTGCTTCCACCGCAGTCAATTCGGCAGATGCTTCAGTCCGAGTACCCATTGACGAGGCCTGTTATAACAAAACAGGTTAATATAATACTCAAGTACGCTAAATGACTTATGAAACAATACAACCAATTAGAGAAATATCATAAATAATCTCTAGAAAAATAGCACAATAACAGATCAATATGGGCACAATGAAGGCAACAGGAAAGAAACAAAAGTGTTAAGACAATATTGTAAATAAATAAATAAATAAATAAATAAATAAATAAATAAATAAATAAATAAATAAATAAATGCAGTATAGAAATCAAAATTTCCAGAATTTTCACCCTTTCCTTCAAAGGAACAAATAAGCTCTACACGCTAGTCAACGCACATGGACCCACAAATGAGAGCAAAACAGACCCAGGGAAAGTTAAGGACATCTGGGAAGATTTGGAGGAAATAATACTCATAGTACCAACTAACAATGTGATCATACTACTTGGCGATTTTAATGCACAACTGGGAAAAAGGAGAATCAGAAACATCATTGGAGAATATCCAGCCCACAAAAGGACAAATCAAAATGGAGTGAGATTGACAGAATTATGTAAGACCTTCAATCTGGTCATGAAATAGACAGCCTTCAGACACCTCCTAAAAAAAACAGAAAACATAGATATCTCCTAACCCCAGCCTGGGAGAGTTCCAGACTGATCATGTAACAATCTCGAAACATGCAGAAAAGGAGATCCAAAACATAGAAGTCTTGAAGGGTGCAAACTTAGATTCAGATCATTTTCTCTCTAAGATCAAAGTCAACATCATCCCAAGATCCCACAACTAAGTTTGACACTGAATAGCTGACCACACACACAGATTTCACAAGAGATTTGAACAAAAGGCAGTATCACAGATGGAAAAATGTAAAAAGGCTGCAATTGATACCACAAACAAAACAAAATCCCTCTAGAAAAAAAGGAGGAAACAGTCATGGGAGGTGCTAGCTTTGGCTGCCTGCCCAACCACAGCAGCAATAACACATCAGCAACTATACACCAGAAAAGACCCACCATTCTGCATTTGACACTTACCAAATATATATATATATACTAGATCCAATACTTCTGGCAATATTTGACCACAGCTGCACATAACTACCTCTGGCCATACATCAAACTTGTTATCGACAATTGAAGAAGTCTATCAATCAAACTAATGAATAAGCACAATTTATAGTAGGACTAAAATAAGAACACCGCTCACGAATGAAATACGGACATTCTCCATTCATACTGGAAAAACAAGGAAATTCAACGAATGCAAGACGCCAAACCCAATTTAACAAAGTGTTCCTATTTATTGTAACAGATTTTAATATGAACTGTATATTTTAACATGCCATTCAACATGTACCACATTTTAAAATGATAATGTATCTGTATATTTAATAGGCCTAAAAATATTCACCCACAGTTATTTTAGATTATATATTTAGTCAGGTTTAACTTTAAGTATGCCCAATTAGAAAATAAGACATACTCTATATCATGACTTTTATAATGGACAAGGCAAATCAATAAAACTTGACTTATGTGAAGCTAATAGTGTGCAGCTGAGGATGACCGTATGTAAAAAGGTCGAAACTGGTACTGTAGATTAAATTTTTATATAAATAAATTTGTATTGAAAAGGTGGAAACTTTCTTGCCTGTAACATACGATAACTGTCAATACGGAAAATGAAACTGATAAATCAAGTTGGTGAAAAAGCGTGGCCTGTAATTAATTCGTACGCACCAAAAATTGTCAATGCCGAAGAAACAGCATTGTTTGTTTGTTTTATTTTTTTAAATGCCGAGGCCAAATGGATTTATGGTTTCAAAGGAGAGAATTGTACTGTGTTGCTATGCAGTGCACACAGAAGAGGGAGACTTCCTTCCCCAGTCATAGGAAGTTTGAAAAGCCACGATGTTTTAAGAGCGTCTGGCACTTTGCATTTTTGGACGCCTTGCACTGACATGGAAAGAGTACAGTATTCCAAAAGATAAAGCCTAATTTTTCCTCATCTTTGAATCGTGTATTTCTTCTTTCATTGTGCGAGATTCTGTTTGGCAGTGAGTTATCTAAGTTCATTATTTGAATATTGTAAATGCACCTTGTCGAATACATTTTGGAAATAGTTTTCCATGGCATTGTGAATCAAGGTTAATTGCATGCAGTACTCTTACTGAATATATTGTGACGCCGCAAGGGCTGGCATTTCCGAAGTATGTGTTGGCAGTTCATTCGAAATCAGATTTTTGCGTCCCAACGACTTCGAATTAATGAGGTTTTACTGTAGTGTTGATTAGACGGAAACATCCAACCCTTATAACTGCAAATTGTAGAATCATTGATATCGAAAAATGAAATTAACAACTTAAACCAACTACCTGCTGTCCCCTTATTCTCCACTCTAATCACACATGCATTGTTGTTTAAGACAAATATATAGGAGAATAATCTTTCACACGAGGATATTTTACTTACACGATCAGTAAAAGTTCTAGCGAGTTGAACAATGAGTCGTACATCCAATCCATGATTTCCTAGAACTCTCACAACCTCAATGCCACGTTGCAGTGTCTGACGTAGTTCACCTAGATCACCTCGTGACTGATTTGTATATACTCTGTAAGCAGCCGACCACCTGTAAACAAACATGGAAGCGAGTATTTAATATCTTAAATAAGTAATTTCATATCCCCTGAAAGTTTTAGAACCACTGACACACATTAGACTAAGACAACAAAATCAGCCAATACCTAACAACACAAACATTAAGTCACCTATTAACAAATTAGTATTGCAAAGAAATGACTTTGAATTCAATGGTGACTTTCATTGAAGAAAACAGAAATTGAACGTGCAAACTATTTTCAGTGAAAAGTCAGAATATTCAAAATCCACAGGACAACAATCTACAAGTACAGAAAACTTCCTATTATTGAGATGCGAAGCACAGAAGTTCTAAGCCTTAAGTTACTTTAAACTGAACTCTTGAAATAAAATTACATTGATTTTATTTTGCAAAGTGAATTGTTACCTGCAATACATTTCAGCTCATGCTCATTTTCAGACCTCAGCATGTGTGTGGTGTGAAAACAGGAAATCAAAGGAAACCATCTTGAGGGTACGGTTCAAACCCAACAAATGCAACATACAGCTTTGTGATCTGAACCAAGCAGCCACGTCACTAAGTTTTTCAAAACCACCACCACCACCAGTTGATTACTAATTTCTGAGTGTCATGACCCCACTGGTTTTGTCATTGTTGGTCATGCGGGGGGGGGGGGGCTGGTTTGATTATTGGTACTACCGAAGGTTTAAGAATGGCAGGGCTGGTATGGTGTCAAAATGGTACCATCTTCATAGGGAGGAAGCCTCAGAAGAGCTGCATCACCGAAGGACTAGGACATCTCTGCTGTAGCATCGGCATCCCAGACAATCTTTGCCTTTTCCCACAGGGCACATTTGGAAAGTTAAACTAGTGAGTCTCCACTTGTCCCATTAGTCTGGTTGGAGTTCTTCCCCGTGGTCTACTGCCCTCGAACTTCCCTTCCACGATCGACTTCTCCAGATTTTCTCCATGTCATCTCAGGATGTGTCTAAAGAATTTAAGTATTCTTTCATTAATATTTGAAGAAAGGCATTTCAAAATTTTCAGCTCCTGAAGAGTGGGTGAATTGTTTCTTCTCGAGGTCCAAGGTCCACATACTATTCTACAATACCAGGCCACAACATTTCAAAGGCATCTGAGTTTTCTATCTCAAGTCTTTAAGGTGCAGGTCTCCCAGCCATATAAGAAAACACAGAATAAAGGGGTTTTGAGGAGACTGATCTCTGTACCAATAATAATTCCTCTGTTCTTCAGATCTTTGTTAATTTCCTCATAACTCGTCCTAGCAAAATCCTTCTCCCTATCTCTTTCTCTGAACTCGCCGTATCAAACATTGTTGATCTGAAATATACAAAATCGTTACAGACTATCTCATGTTAAATCCATATTGACACTTATACTTCTTACAAAATTGTACAAAACTATTTTAATCCTCCTAGTCAACACACACTCTCTCTCTCACACTCTCTCTCTCTCACACTACCTCCACCTCTTTCCAACAGCCTACGAGTTCAACCTGTGCTGCTCTTATCAATACCGAGTTTGGACTTTAAATACCGTATATTTTGCTTTGGAACTATGACACATTTCTGGTCATTACCATAATTCTGAAGGTCCCTATCTCTGTATAGCTTTACCTACAGTTCACAATCCATGTGACTAATGCCTTACCTATATAGTTAGCGCTCTAATGCTGTGAGAACAGCTGATGTATGAACGTGGCACACAGCCCCCGTAATATCGTACTCTGAAAGCTAATGAATCGAAGAGGAAAATTTCACAAAAACTAAAAGGAGACACGTACACCCTTGCAACATCTGACATATAAGCAAGAAAAGTAAACAATTAAAAAAAAAAAATGAAATAAATTAATCACCACTAATGGCAGGCAGAGGAACGAGGAAGGATCTCATCACTGGAACCTTCCTACGATATATCACCGTCACGATCATCAACCCACTCAACGCAGTTCTCAACTACACCATTTTCCCACACCTCATCCATCACAGCTTCAGCTAACAGGTTTTTCTCTTCGGAAACTGAATTGCTGATCTTTGGTGATAACATAACCCATACCGATAAAAAGCAATTTGAATTGCAACTTGGGATTGGAAGGATGTCCGTTTCCACGCACAACCAGTCGACAGCGCAAATGTTGGAAAAATCAGGAAAAACCTCAATTTATACTGTACTTCAAGAAGTCCATAATGCTTTTAGATCACAACTTGGGGAGCAATGTTAAATTAAAAGCCTTAGCAAAAGAAGTTGCTTGCATTAAAATAAAAAATATGCAAGGTGGAATGAAGAATGTGATATAGCAATACTACACTGGCATAAAGCTGCGTTGAATGACCAGCAATAAAAAACTGAAAGTTCTAGGGAAGAATTAATCAATGCTAGATAGTTAACGGCCAAAGAAAACAGGAGGGTTAAAAGGAACAATCAGATGGAAACATTAAAATCTATTGATGAAGCTTTCAATTGCCATAAAACAGACTATTGTAGGTCATTTAAACAATACCAAACAAATTATACTCCCCCTACTCTTCTTCCCTACTCTGGTTCATGTTTGTGGGTTACTGTAGTCACATCCTAGTTCGTGAACCATGGGCAACGGCTGAGTGGCCTAGTAAGTGGTCCCGAGAGTCGGAATACCAGTTGCTATGGAATGGGAGTGGGCATCTCGGACATATTCTGAGTCGTGGCCCTCCTTGTGCTCAGGCGGCTAGGACTATAAAATTCACCGGTGGTCCATAACCCGTTAGAGGAGAGATCCTCACTTGGACTATGTGCAAGTAGGGCAGCATCCTGCTTCATGAATTTACCGAGCTCAGAACACTTTAAGCAAGCCTCGGACCTATGGGAGTAATGGAGTCCCACTCCCATTTGACAGGCGAGGGACTCCTTGGAAACAACTTGGCGAACGAAATGGAATTCGATGGGGAGCTATCAACATTAATGGGGCTTATGGAAGAAAGAAGGTAGAACTGGCTGAGTCAGCAAAGAGGATGCATCTGGATGTGCTAGGAGTAAGTGATATTCGGGTAAGGGGAGATAATGAGGAAGAGGTGGGAGACTATAAAGTGTACTTGATGGGTGTTAGAAAGGGAAGGGCAGAGTCTGGGGTAGGGCTCTTTATCAGGAATACCATTGCACGCAACATAGTTTCTGTTAGGCACGTAAATGAGCGAATGATGTGGGTAGATTTGTCAGTGGGAGGAATTAGGACAAGAATTGTGTCCGTGTATTCACCATGTGAGGGTGCAGATGAGGATGAAGTTGACAAGTTTTATGAAGCATTGAGTGACATCGTGGTCAGGGTCAACAGCAAGGATAGAATAGTGCTAATGGGCGATTTCAATGCGAGAGTTGGGAATAGAACTGAAGGATACGAAAGGGTGATTGGTTAATGTGGGGAAGATATGGAAGCTAATGGGAATGGGAAGCGTTTGCTGGACTTCTGTGCTGGTATGGGTTTAGCTGTTATGAATACATTCTTCAAGCATAAGGCTATTCACCGCTACACATAGGAGGCCAGGGGTACCAGATCCATAACAGACTATATCTTAACAGACTTTGAATTCAGGAAATATGTTAGGAATGTACGAGTTTTTCGCGGATTTTTCGACGATACAGACCACTATCTGATCTGTAGTGAACTAAGTATCTCTAGGCCTAGGGTAGAGAAAGTGAAATCTGTCTGCAAACGAATAAGGGTAGAAAATCTCCAGGACGAGGAAATTAGAAGTACATGGATATGATTAGTGAGAAGTTTCAAACAGACAGTAAGCAGGTTCAGGATATAGAAAGTGAATGGGTGGCATACAGGGATGCTGTAGTAGAAACAGCAAGGGAATGTCTAGGAACAACTGTGTGTAATGATGGGAAAAGAAGAACATCTTGGTGGAATGATGAAGTGAGAGCAGCTTGTAAACTTAAAAAGAAGGCTTCAGAAATGCCTCCAAACAAGGGCCAAGGCAGACAGGGATTGGTACGTAGATGAAAGAAACAGAGCGAAACAAATAGTTGTTGAATCCAAAAAGAAGTCGTGGGAAGATTTTGGTAATAACCTGGAAAGGCTAGGTCAAGCAGCAGGGAAACCTTTCTGGACAGTAATAAAGAATCTTAGGAAGGGAAGGAAAAAGGAAATGAACAGTGTTTTGAGTAATTCAGGTGAACTCATAATAGATCCCAGGGAATCACTGGAGAGGTGGAGGGAATATTTTGAACATCATCTCAATGTAAAAGGAAATCATCCTGGTGGTGTTGCAAATAGCCAAGCTCATGGGGAGGAGGAAAATGATGTTGGTGAAATTATGCTTGAGGAAGTGGAAAGAATAGTAAATAAACTCCATTGTCATAAGGCACCAGGAATAGATGAAATTAGACCTGAAATGGTGAAGTATAGTGGGAAGGCAGGGATGAAATGGCTTCATAGAGTAGTAAAATTAGCGTGGAGTGTTGGTAAGGTACCTTCAGATTGGACAAAAGCAGTAATTGCACCTATCCATAAGCAAGGGAACAGGAAGGATTGCAACAACTATCGAGGTATCTCATTGATTAATATACCAGGCAAAGTATTCACTGGCATCTTGGAAGGGAGGGTGCGATCAGTCGTTGAGAGGAGGTTGGATGAAAACCAGTATGGTTTCAGACCACAGAGAGGCTGTCAGGATCAGATTTTCAGTATGCGCCAGGTAATTGAAAAACGCTACGAGAGGAAGAGGCAGTTGTGTTTATGTTTCGTAGATCTAGAGAAAGCATATGACAGAGTACCGAGGGATAAGATGTTCGCCATACTGGGGGACTATGGAATTAAAGGTAGATTATTAAAATCAATCAAAGGCATTTATGTTGACAATTGGCCTTCAGTGAGAATTGATGCTAGAATGAGTTCTTGGTTCAGGGTACTTACAGGGGTTAGACAAGGCTGTAATCTTTCACCTTTGTTGTTCGTAGTTTACATGGATCATCTGCTGAAAGGTATAAAATGGCAGGGAGGGATTCAGTTAGGTGGAAATATAGTAAGCAGTTTGGCCTATGCTGACGACTTGGTCTTAATGGCAGACTGTGCCAAAAGCCTGCAGTCTAATATCTTGGAACTTGAAAATAGGTGCAATGAGTATGGTATGAAAATTAGCCTCTCGAAGACTAAATTGATGTCAGTAGGTAAGAAATTCAACAGAATTGAATGTCAGATTGGTGATACAAAGCTAGAACAGGTCGATAATCTCAAGTATTTAGGTTGTGTGTTCTCCCAGGATGGTAATATACTAAGTGAGATTGAATGAAGGTGTAGTAAAGCTAATGCAGTGAGCTCGCAGTTACGATCAACAGTATTCTGTAAGAAGGAAGTCAGCTCCCAGACGAAACTATCTTTACATCGGTCTGTTTTCAGACCAACTTTGCTTTACGGGAGCGAAAGCTGGGTGGACTCAGGATATCTTATTCAAAAGTTAGAAGTAACAGACATGAAAGTAGCAAGAATGATTGCTGGTACAAACAGGTGGGAACAATGGCAGGATGGTACTCGGAATGAGGAGATAAAGGCTAATTTAGGAATGAACTTGATGGATGAAGCTGTACGCATAAACCGGCTTCGGTGGTGGGGTCATGTGAGGCGAATGGAGGAGGATAGGTTACCTAGGAGAATAATGGACTCTGTTATGGAGGGTAAGAGAAGTAGAGGGAGACCAAGACTACGATGGTTAGACTTGGTTTTTAACGATTTAAAGATAAGAGGTATAGAACTAAATGAGGCCACAACACTAGTTGCAAATAGAGGATTGTGGCGACGATTAGTAAATTCTCAGAGGCTTGCAGACTGAACGCTGAAAGGCATAACAGTCTATAATGATTATGTATGTATGTATGTATGTATGTATGTATGTATGTATGTATGTATGTATTCTTCTGATGAAAGAATGGAGAGGTGGACCAAAATGATTATGACAATGCATTAATTTCTGCTGAATACTTCAAAACACTACCTAATATTGATGAACCTGAATATAATTTTGAATTTATCTGTATCCCAGAAATAAAATACCTCTGGAAAACATCATACCACCAGTTTATAAAAGGGCGTGTAGCTATTGATTCACTTTAAAATTTTAACACGGCAGGAAAGAATCAACTAGTAGCGGAACTTTAGAAGAAAGCAAATGTACAGACTATTCATAAACAAACATCTCAATGACATATGAAATACCAAAAAATTACCTGAAGAATGGAATGTTGCAATTATACACCCAATACATAAGACTATAGAACAGGTCCTAGTAATTATCGAGGAATTTCTTTCCTGGATATCAGTTATAAGATTTTTTCTGAGATTTTCTAAGATTTTATATTTGAGAATTCACAAACAACTTGATAGTGAATATCTGGGTGGTTTTCGTCCAGGACAAAGTTGTCCAGATCAAATTTTCAGTCTAGAATGGATTATAAAACATCAAATGATTATGAGAAAAATTTATAGATCACTTATGCTGATTTTCAAAAAGGTTATGAGAGTATCCATCGTGAATCATCATTGCATATCCTTACTGAATTTGGTTTACATCGGAAACTTGTTAACCTTATTGCTGTCACTCTCGGGAATACAAAATCTAGAGTTAGGTTCAAAATGAAATCTCTGAGCCATTTGAAATTCATACTGGTCTTTAAACAGGGAGATGGATTATCCCAGTTGTTTAACTGTGCGCTGGAAAAAAATTATGCGTGAATGGAATAAGGTACGTCCGACTGTTAAGATGGAAGACATATTTAAATAAATTGTCCTGCATTTGCTGATTATCTAGCATTATTAACGAATAGTGTTCATCATCAATGACCACTCCAGTTGCCCAGGTGTGGTTAACAAGCCTCCTCCACTCCTTTCTGTCCTTTCACTTTTCCTGCTCCATTACTTCCGCCACATCCAATCCAACTCCTCCGATGTCCTACCAAATCTGATCCATCCGCCTTTTTGGTCTTCCAGCTGGTCTCTTTCCCGCAACTTATCCTTCCAATTCCCTTCTTGCAACCCGTTCCTTTCCCATTATTTTTACATGTCTGAACCATCTCGGTCTTGCTTTCTGTATCTTCTGTACTAACAGTTCTATATTTAGCACTTCTGTGATTTTAGTATTTTGAATTGTGTATCTTCTTGCCTTTTAACCGATGTTCTTAAAAATTTCATTTCTACTGCTTGGATCTTATTACCTTGCCTCTTATTAGTTACCAGTGTTTCTAGTCCAAATCTTACAATGGGTATGAAACACTGTTTATATAATGTTAATTTTGTTCTCTTGGGTACTTAGTCATCCCATAAAAGCTCTCTGACTTGATGATAAAATGTTGTACCATTACTTAGTCTGTTATTAAATTCAGGGTTGATTTCATTACTTCCATTAATAATGCTACCCAGGTATGTAAAATGTTCTACATTCTCTAACCGTTCTCCCCCTAAGTTTACTTGGCTTCCCTTTTTCCTTTTCCACAGTGAATGACTACACTTTTCTTTTTACTAATTACCATTCCAAACTCCTTCAGATTTTCATTCCAAATGTCCAGTCTCCTTTGTACTTTTCTCCATTTCCCCAAATCACCAGATCAAATGCAAATACCAAAGCAATCTCTTCATCACTACTGATACTGTTTTACATGTTTTATGATTTCATCAATCAATGTAATAATAATGGTGACAGTGCACTTCCTTGCTTGAGACCTTTTTCACATAAATGTTTCAGTCACCACTCCCCACTTGTACACTGCTTTTACTCTCATGATACATTTTTATCTTGTTAATGATTTTGGTACATTCCTTTTTTTTTTTTTTTTGCTAGTTGCTTTACGTCGCACCGACACAGATAGGTCTTATGGCGACGATGGGACAGGAAAGAGCTAGGAGTGGGAAGGAAGCGGCCGTGGCCTTAAGGTACAGCCCCAGCATTTGCCTGGTGTGAAAATGGGAAACCACGGAAAACCATTTTCAGGGCTGCCGACAGTGGGATTCGAACCTACTACCTCCCGAATACTGGATACTGGCCGCAATTAAGCGACTGCAGCTATCGAGCTCAGTACATTCCTTTTTAGTAGGCATTCCCATACATGTTTTCTTTTAACTGTATCATAAGCTTTTTTTTCAAATCCAAAGATACGAAGATGATTTCCTTGTTCCTTTCCAGATGTTTTCCATTATCGTTCGCACTGTAAATATCAAGTCTATTGTTTATCTATTCGGTCTAAAGCCATATTTTTCTTCTTCTGTGTTTCTGTTATATCCCTCAGTCATTAGTCTATGACCTTCTCCATTATTTTTAGCCCATGTGATAATAGGGTTATACCTCTAAAATTCACATTTCTTCCTATTTCCTTTTTTGAACAATGGAAAAATGCTTCCTTGCTGCCAATCTTTAGGTATCCTCTAATCCTTCCATATGGCATTGAGGGCTCGGTATAGTCACTGTAAAATAATACAAATATTTGTTTTCCACCTACTCAATACATAAAATGTTTTTACTGTTAGGATTTTATCCTTGACATAATATTACAGTTGTGACATGTTTTGCAGGTCTACCGAGCATCCTCAGCCATTACAATGTCTCGAGGTTAAGTTATAATCTTGATGTACTTATAATTAATCGCACTTTTAGTCTTAACACTAAATGGATAAAAACATTTTGCTAAAATGCAGTTATGATATACAATGTATCAATTGACAATTTAGTTGTGATTGAAATACAGTGCCAAAGTTAGATTTGAAGACTTGATTCATTAACCCATTCTAGTCTGGGCCTTAATATCCCTAACAAACGTTCTGGACTCGGCATTTTTAGGATCTTTAAAATATTATATCTCTGTACCTGTAGGAGATATTGACATGATTCTTTTTTCTTTGTGCTTGTTTGAGCATCTAATTTTCAAAAGCGCTCTTTGTATCATGTCAACTATCACTTGAGATTTTAAAATTGTTTATATATTATACCATGTTTTGCGAATGGAGGAAAGGTCTGACGGATAACGAAGCAAGTACATTTTTCTGAAATACAGTAATATTTACCCTATTTCGCTAATATAAAATGTGCATTGCAATTACAAAACAACGATAATAAGCGATATAAAAATAATTTTTCAATAATATTAATAGTAATTACAATAATGAAAATGGGTGCTCTTACGAAATTTTATTTTAATTGATAAATTTTATTAAAAGTTACTCAAATGTAAAAATATTGTTCCATTTACTACAAAAGATTTCTGAGATAGGGAAAATACAGTCTTCTAAACAGACAACTTTACGAATATGTAGACAATCTTACGTATTCACGCAAATATGAAATACGCGGGAACATGAGCTAGGCCGTAAGACAAACTCCAATCATAATGAAATGCAAGAAGTTGTTTCGAATTCATGTCAATAATATGTTCATTTGCGCAAAAACTTATATCATAAAATATCGAAAATATCACTTTCGTCAAGCACATGTTTGCCGCGAGAAGCCATGTCTTAGAGCTCACTGAGTGACAACATCTACTGATGCATGCTGTTCAAATATATCGTAAATTCTCTGACAGACATATAATACTGCCATCTGCTTAAATACTCCCGTAACTAATACATTAGGAAACACGATGTAACCACCAGAATGCGTGCATAGCTCGTTCTTGATTTTTAGCGAATTGTCAAACCTTACAACGGGCTATGCCCGCAGCGCGTCCTGAGCGTAATTTCGGCCGCTGCAAGCTATGCTCGCAGTTAGACCAGAAAGAGTTAACACTGATGTCTAAAACTCAATGGTAACATGACACAATGAGATTCTGGCTAAAAAGTTTCATGCATTTGATCTTTCATTCTAATCATGAGTGAAACTGTGTACTGTAATAAATTACAATATTGTCTCAAACTTCTTTACATTTAATAGCCACTGTAGTCCAATGCTTCCTGCTGCCTTAAGGGAACCGGGTAGTGTAAACGTTAGTTCCCAATAAATCTTGAATATTTGAGCTATATTTATGAGATTTTGAAGAACTGTTACACTAACTTGAGGGTATACATGAGTTTAATTTTGTAATGAATGAAAAAACTATGAGCAGTGGCATAAAGTTAAATTTTTAAAAACTGGGCTGCTTTGTTTTTGTACCATCTTGTGAAGTACAATACTCAGAACCTTGAATATTGGAGCATGTACTTGCAAATGTGTGGTTATAGCCTGTAGCAGATTTATATTGATGGGCTTGATGGTTGATTTCTAAACAAAAATCTAATCGAGCAAACTTTGAACATTTTGTGATGGTATTTTTTGGTTATACTTCATAACTTATCTCAATAACTACTAATGGTTTCAAAGTGATTCTGCTACAGCCTATGTATAGTGCACAAAACTTTTCGTGAGCCCTGAGCTCCATAGTGCAGAACGGGAACTAGGGCTCAAGGAAAGGTTCGCGCACTGTACTGGTACTTGCACAGTATGTGATAGAAATTTCAGTATTGTACAGTTTTTGGTTCCGAAGAAAAAGGTGGTTAACTGATCAACAATTGTGTTTTGAGAAAAATGAGGATGAAGTTTGAATACAAACTTACCCAAGATTTTAAAACATTCCAGGGCAATAATCGTCTTCCTCTTCCTCAGTGCTTCTCTTTCCTTGTCTTCTCATTCTGCCTTCCTTGCATGAATATTCTGCTGCTGTGTCTGCATATTATATGCGTTCTTTATCGATTCACTGAAGAATTTTTTCAACAGTTGCCACCTGCAGTGATGCCCATTTCCACTAACACCTGGATCCTTGCCATTGCCCCATCATGAAAAGTAATAACTGCGCCTAGTACCCCAATATTCAATGCACACAGTCCCACAAACACGTCTTAAGGCTCATGTTCCCAGATACAACTATTTACGCTTTTGTTGGGTTCTGGGTCTTGCCATGTAAACATTTCTTCAAAAGATCAGGATGGCCTAAATCTCTGTATATAGGTTCGATAACTTCCATAATAGAAGAGGGGAGAGAATGTTTATGGGTATAAGTTCTGCCGTAGCTTGGGCTTGCTGGAATTTGCACCATGAATCTGGACCTTTGGGCCACAGGGAATGCTGAGGATATTCATCGGAACAGTTACGAAGGAAAGTTGCCCATACTGCTCCACGCATTGCACTGAGGTCATGAGTGTTTCTGCGTATTGCCAACCCGAAATATGTTTGCAGCAAGTCTATTTCGGCATCAGTCAATCGACCAGGACCACCAAAACTCTTTCCATCACTTTTTAGCTTCCTTAACCAACACACTAAACGTTTTTGAATGTGCCCTGCACACTAACTTCGTAAGTCACCTCATCACCATAAGGTTTATTAACCGACAACAAACAAAAGAACCCTCGGCTACTTCGCGCAGCTTGTTCCGGTTCATCCCGATGTTACCCGACGAATCAAGGACAAGCACACGCGCAGCTGGCTGACAGACATGCCGGCTGTCAAGCTGGCGTTAACACATACTGCAAGTAGCTGCAGTCAGGCTCTTCGACTGAGGTTATTCTTTCATTAAAGCCGGAAATGCAATGCAATTAAAAGAACGAAAGTAAATGTAAAGTGGCCAAAATCATTAAGCATTGAGTTAAATGGAACTACTTACAATACCCAAGTTGTAAACCATATTTTTTAAAATAAAAAATAAATGTATACTGTTCCAATAAGCGTACACACAGAGGACATAATATGAACAACACAAAATAACCGAAGATACTCTCTGCTACAGTCAAGTATCTTTTCTGATTTTAACACACGCTTCAATTTGTCCAGTGTAGGTACAGTTTTTTCATCACGTAAAATTCGCTTATTTTCCGACGTATCACATCTTTTGTGAAGTCGTCTGTTTTGATACTTTTCTTGTGGACTGTTTTCTTGCCATCAGGTGTAGAAAAATGCAAACGACCCTTGGCCATAGACGTCTTCCCTTCCGCTAAAATACGTTTCACCAGTGACTTTGAAACCCCTGTTGCTTCACTTGTTGAAGCCACTACATTATAATTCAGTTGATGAACTGTTTTCTGTTCTCGTAAGTGAGCAGCTACTTTATACTATTTCTCTGGCTTGTCCCCTTACAGGCTGTCCAGATTTGCTACCAGACTTCGAAGTAGCAGCCATAACTACTGTACACTTAAATGACACACTCACTAGAATAACATTGTACACAACACTATATAGCTGAAAGACTGGGCTGCCGTCAATTATTTTTCGCTGCTGAGCGGCTTTAAATGTGTGTGTGTGTGTGTGCGCGCGTTGGCATACCAGTTGCGCAACTGCCGATAGTTCTAATTCTGTTCTTTACACAGTCAAGAATTTAGTTTATTCACCTGGTTAATGTGCTCCGTAATGAGTAATGACCCTTGAAGGTCGCTAGGTAACACTGTTCAACACTATATACATAAAAACATTTACCAATACAGTACACGCTACACACGAAGGAATTATAGGACTATAATTAATACAACTAAAGAAAGAAATGCGAATAAAACTGACAAAACAACAAGAGCGCTAAAACAGATACTGAAGTGACACCGAAACTCTTGTGTAACCGCGCTTCACAGTGTGCAGAGTACGGTGGCCAGGCAGCATGTGACCCCCTCCACTACTCCCTATGATGTCAGACGTCCACTCGGAGAGAATGCGCGGAGAAGTGTGCTTTGCGCAGGTTCTTTTGTTAGTTGCAGGGTAATAGCCTCCTGAACTTTTGCAAAAGCTTTCGAATCACATTCTCCTAAATATCTGAAAGGTGGATCCTTCCCTATAATATTGTACATCTTCTTATACCTGACACCTGTTTCTTTTCCAGATCGACTAAAAATTTTCAATGCCCCAGCCGATTCCATACCACTACTAGTTCAGTCATAGTTTTAGGATCCACCTTCTCTCTCTAATGCCTTGATTTTTTTTTTATTTAATCTTTTTGATTTTATTACTCCGTATAGTAGTTTCTGACTTCCCTGACTATCTTCCTCAATTTTGTTCGTAAACTCTCCCCAACATTTCTCCTTTTCTTCCTTGATACTCCTCTTTACTTGTAGTTTCAATCTTTTGTATTCCACATGTAACCTTTCTACCTTTCTCATCCCTCTGATACTTTTTTGCTTTTCCTTATCCATTTCTTTCTTCGCCTTGTTCCTTTCTTATATTTCTTTTTTTTTTAAATTTTGTCTGTCAACCACCGTGTCTCCTTTCCCTCAAAATTTGCTTTTGTTTTCCCGCATACCTCAATTGCTGCTTCCATAAATGTCTGTCTTAAATTGTCCCACTCTTCTTCTCCACTTTGTATTTCCATGTTAGGCAACTTCCTTTATATCCAATCTTGGAATGCCATTCTTTTATCCTACTACTCCAATTCTCAAATCCTGATCTTTGGTTTCTTCAGTACCATTTCAGGGATTTTTACTTGTTTTAACTCCACAATTAATAATCTATGATCACCTTTCATACTTTCTCAGGGGATTATCTTCATATTCATGACGTATCTTCCCCATTCTCGGTCTGTTATTATAAAATCTATGAGTGTTCCATAATGTCCACCCCAATAGTGTTGAAGAAGCTAAACATCAAGTAGAAGAACTGGAACGATTAGCAGTGTAGGTTGCAATGAAAATTTCTTCCGAGGAAATGGAAACGATGCTATCTTTTCAAGACGACGCTTCACGTATGTTAAAAATAATACTCAGAAAATAAAGGTTGTAGACAAATTTAAATATCTTGGCGAGATTATAACTTGGAATGCTGACAAAAAAGCATCCATAGATAGAACTCAAAAACCGAGATGAGCACAACAAATTACCTGTCCGAGTTACAACAGTCTCTCTCAATTAATGCTAAATTTCAACATTATTACTCTGTCGTTAAGCCAGAAGCAACATATGCAGGTAAAACATTTAAACTGAACACCCAATCAAGAACATACAAACTGAAGAAGGTTGATAGAAGAATTCTTCGGACAATTAGTAATTTTGAAAAATCAGATTGATAGCCAGTGGAGACTTTTGCCAAATTCAATACTTTACAAGGAAAGTGAATCGATCGCTGACACGATTCAAAAACTGAAGATTGCATTCTATGGACACACATACCGCTTACAAATGCTGGACTCCTGAAACAACTTTTTGATTTCTTTTGGAATAGTAAAGCAATAAAAACACATGGTTTAAAAAAATACAAATGGATTTAGATGAATTGAAAATCACGCACTATCAAATTGAAAATACAGAAGAGAAACCGATTCTAAACAAGTACACAAGATTATCACTAAAAATATTGCAGCGTAAACAGTATGTTATATCTCCAGAAGAACGGGCTGCAAGATCATCCTGAATGAAGAAGTTTTGGGAGTAGTGAAGTGTTAAAAGCTGAACTACTACTTTCAAGACTTTGTTGATGATTTTAGTTCCTAAATAACTAAAATAAATCACCTCTGTTGTTTAACATTTACTCAGAGGCAATCTTTAAAGAAACATTGGCAGACTATGATGGGATCAAAATTACCGGGAAAATCAAAAACATCAGATATGCAGATGATACTGTTGTCATAGCTGATTACATGCCTGCCCTTCAGTGCATGATAAACTCCTTAGTTTACAGTGAAGAGTTTGGATTATATGTTAACCCCTCAAAGAAGAAACTGATTGTGTTCTCTAAGAAGACAATTCGGACAAATATCACAATAAAGGATAAAATAGTTGAACAAGTGTCTTCTCGCAAATATCTGGGAACCATCTTGGATGACCAATGTAACTCCAAATGGGAGGTATCTAAAACTGAGCAGGGCAGGAAACAATTCATTACCATGAAGAAATTCTTGGTGAGGTCAGATCTCACGTCTCCAACCACGAATTCGTATGATCTGCTGCTATATTTTCTGTTCTCCTACATGGATTTGAAAGCTGGACTTTGGATCCAATCATAGAAAAACGTATTGATGCCTTCGAAATGTTCCTGTATTGCTGTCTCTTGCGGATATCATGGGTAATGAAAATCTCATATGCCTAGGTTTTTCGTCGGATGAAAAAGCAAAAAGTACTACTGCTCACCATACAACAGAGGAAAACACTATACCTAAGACATGTGTGAGAGGTGAGTGGTATCAGTTATTACAGCTTATTATCGAAGGAAAGATACAGGGGAGGAGATCTGTTGGGAGAAGAAGAAATTCATGGCTGAAAGACCTTCAAAGATGGCACTGCTGTACTTCAGAAGTGGCATTCCATTCTGCGCTGTCAAGATCAGAGCTAGTTACGTGGATCGCCAACCTCCGCTCGGAGAAGGCGCCTTAAGAAGAAATAAATAAATTATGTATGCATGTTCATACACTCACCATTTGGCCTGGTCCACTGTACACAGCATCTCAGTGATGTTAGCTGGCAAGGTGCTAGGCCTATCATCATTAGAGAAACCTGCAGCCTGTTGTTCTTCCAGATTGGCCTTGGCACAAAATACTGAAATGAAATTCAAGGAGTACTAAATAACAAAACTGCAGATTTTTGCTGTCTCTATGCTAGTGAAGTTTCATGAATGACATCCTGGAATACCATTAATTCTTCACACATTTGTTCTTTGCTTTATTACGCCAGCTGCTTCCAGTCTAGCATCATAAGATTATCCAGTCAAGACTTGAAATGATTAGAAGATTAAAACATGTGGTTTAGGAGAAACTGTCCATTTATTTATCAGTGGTGTGCTGAAGTCAAATGTCACAAAGAACGAGACAGACTGTGTAGTCACTTATAAACAATGAAAAGAGCAAAACAAATGTCAAATTAAGTCTCACACAGAGCAGCCAATATAAAGGGTTACAAGTGAATATGTATTAAGTGAATAGATAAAACCGAATACTTTGCCTTCGAAATGTTACTGTTGGAAGGGCCCTATTAACCCATTCTGCTACAATGACTGGTACAGCCACAAATAGTTCCACATTCATTAACATGCAGTCTCTGGTACAACCGTCGCCGTGTACTAAAGTTGGAAATACATCCGACTACCGATTTCTTTCGATTGTGATGATGTACTTTAGAATTACATTCCTAGATAGTGTTAGCGTGTATACATGCTAATGTTATTACCTGAAGGCCATTGTGTCAATATTTATTTAGCTTCTAAAATTGGTCATCTTGTTCATGAAATGAATGCTACGAAACAAGATGTCTTGTAAACATTGCGAGGAGGAAGAAGAAAGAATTATGCAATATCATATGCCATATCTTCTTGACAGTGGTGAAGAAGATAACTCAATTATCTGATAGTAGTTCTAGCAGTGATAGTGCATCTGAGAACTGTGACTCCACTAGGAAAGTGATAGTGAAGATGAAGATAACTTTGTACATAACCTCACCACATCAAACAATTCGAACTGGAGTTTGGCCAGTAATGTTCCGAAAGACAACGCGTGTGCAGTTGTTGGGGAGCTAAATACTTCAGTCAGGAGGCGTCTGGGTGATAATGCTACAGAATATGACTATGCGAGTCTGTTCTTTACTGACACTTTTTGGGAGGGAATTTGCAAGGAAACCAATGCCTATGCAAATACAATTCTGGAAGATGTCATCCTTCCTGATTACACCACTAGAGGAGGTCCATCTCAAGATAGCACACCAATGAGACTACAGGGAAGGCACTGGGGTCATTTTCCTGAAAAGATTGCTCTTAGAGCAAGTAAATCAGCCCCATCAAGGAGATGTAAAGTCTGTTTTGAGCGTGGAATGCAAAGTTGCCCTCCACATGGATGGATGTTTCAAGACGTACCATATCTTAGAAGACTTCAATTAATTGTAGTAAGCTAAACTGTAACCCAAAATGTTTGATGCAGTATGCTTTTGTAACCATTTTAGCATCCATAATATAAAATGTAGAAAAAATAACTGCATTCCAAGGTACATATTTCAAGGAAAACATTTGCAGGGCAATGGGTTAAGCTGTGAAATGAGCAATATATAGGGCGGGGATCATAATTTTCAATGGAACCATGATAAAACCTTGATATTCTGGTTCCCCACAATAAACTGAGCAACTTTTAATAAAAACTCCCCAACTATGAACGGTGTGAAAATGTCGCTCAGAGTTTGTTGGCGCATGCATTTCAGTGGGCTTGGCAGAAATATGTAAAAGCACCTTCTAGCTAGGTGAGGAGAGCGACAGGCAAAATATCTCACTCCTAATTTCCCTTGAAAGCCTCTGTGACGACTGATGGCAGAGCTATTGAGGATCCGACCAGCCTTCGGGCTTAATACCATACATACATTACATAAATAAATAACTGCTTATCAAGCAGTTGTACGGTGTTTAATTTAGTTTAAGACACTTTATGAACTCCATGGAAAAATTATCAATAAAGGGCGTAAGTATTGCAGTTTCAAAGCCACCTAAACTCTCAAGATACGTAGTTGGCCATGTATATTATTTATGTGGTTCTTCCAGATTCAAAAATATGGAATATGCCACACATCCTGACTGAACACTACACTTCCTGAATAGCATGGCGGCGAGCTGGTATGACATGGGCATACAAAACTGTCACAGCATCTACAAAAATGCATCGACCGAAATGGTGATCATGTAGAAAAATAGCTAAATGTTCAAGCTGTAAAATGATGTAAACCATTATAAAAAAAATAGACCAAATTTTTGGGATTACCTTCGTAAATACTGAAGACAGCACAATTCAAATACATGGGTTCTTTCATAACCAAACTCTGTTCTTTTACTTCTATTTCATATACCACAGGGTCTATACTAATAAATCGACGAAGTCCGCAAACGTATAAAGATAGGGAAAAGTGAAAACAGACATGAATTTATGCAGCAATTCCAGCCTACCTAAAAACTTAAAACATCAATAACAAGTACCTAAAATATCCATGAAGAACCTGCAACAGAATCAGTGTTTGGTGGGGGATGGGGGGCGGAACTGTGACTCTGAAGTAAACTAGCAGAGAAAAAAAGAGAGAGGTATGAGGTACATGTGCTTAGGAATAAAAAAGTATTGACACAAAGTAATGAAATGTTAAATTAATCCAAAGATACAAAATAATTCAAGTAGATACCTGACCAAATGAACTTTATGCCTTTAATTTGAAATACAACATGGAAAAGCTTTACCAGTTCGTTAATGTTATAATGTAACAGTCCTCTTCATTGGTATTACGTATTCGTCACCAAATTTTTTCTTAAATTTCATTGTGAATTGAACATTTATCAAAGCGGACAGGTACCATTAGTATTAGACGGCAAATGCATCTTTGTAAATACTGTTTTTGTAAAGGGGCTTGGGTTATACAAGTTGTAAGGATCAAGCAAGTAAATGAGATACCTTCAATAAACTTAAATTTCTCACCTTTACCAATTTAAAATTGTTGATCCTTACCAGCAGCATAGAGAAAAGCATCTATATCCAGCCTGTTGAGAGTCTCCACTCCGCACATGATGAGGTTGTTACACGTTAGTTGGAGGGTTTCGAACACCAAGCAGCGGAAGTCAGGACCAAGTCTCCCTGCACTGCTGCCCACGCGTTTGTTGGTGAATTCTCGTAGTCCTAACCATATCATGTGATGCAAGGAGCCAGGATGCAGTTTTTGAGAGGCTACAAGAACACAAGGTTTTTAATGAAAGGGACAGTCAAATTTCTGTACCGAGATCTTTATAAATATAAAATAACTTAAGAATTTTGTCTGTACATTGCTCAGAATTTTAAAAGAATTGCATTTCTGTGTTGGCCATGTCCACAGCAACAAGGAAATCCACTTTTTAATTTTCCGTCACGTTTGTATGTATGTCTGTACGGGCATTACAAGAAAATGGCTGAAGAAAATTTAATGAAAATCGGTATATAAAGTCGGGTAATGATGCACTACAATCTAGGCCATAAATTTTATTCACACTGATTGAAATGGTAGTTTAGGGGAAGGCCTAAAATTTAAGTCTCAAATATTCATGTTATTAATTGCGCTATTGATAAAATATATATAACCAAAGTTATATAGAATTAAAATGACCCATCACTTATGTCTTACACATTTTTACCGTACCGGCTATGATAACATATTTGTTAATCCTGATTTTTGTTGCTATGCTAAGCATTGTTAAAATGGAAATATTGTTTAATCATGTTAACTGGTGATGGTTTTTGTCACGATTGGTGTCAAACCGCATGGTCACTAGTTCGTATCAACAAGGAAAAATGTGAAGATAAGAAATGAGAAAAAATCGTAACGAAACGACCGCTTGAAGAATGAGACGAAGGAGTCAGAAAGAAGGAAGGACTGCCTTTTCATTATCTGCTCTAATAGCCCAGAATCAGAAGAAAACTAAATGTGAAGGCGTACAATATCGGAAGCTCATAAAACTGATCAACAATAACATACTGACCACTGTTGCGATTTGTCTCTTTTGCTGCAACTCATCCCCGACAGATGGGATTACTGATGCGTCCTGAGTAAAATAGCCTGCCTGAATATTGGTGGAAAGTAGCTGGGGAGTTAGATAACTGCAGCTAATAGTACATGTTTGTACTTGAGTCAGCTCTATTATCCAGGCGCAGAATAACCATTCTGTGGATTAACAGCGATTTTTTTATTTTCGCAAATGTTTGTATACAAGATGTGAGCTTAGACTCCCTAAACTCTGCCCTACATCATATGTGACGCGAAGTAGCACTGCGTATGTTAAATTACCTTATACCTTGTGTGTCGGAGAAATTCATATTGTACACAATGCGAGTTTCCAATACCAGTAGTTAAAATGTCAGAACTGAAGCGGAAAATGAAAAGTTCTTAGAATTGAACAGAAAAATGAAAACTGAACAATTTGAAGATTAAAAGGCAGAACTGTTAAACAACTAGCACTAAAAACTGGAATAGGGGAACAAACAGTACAATACTTGGGAAAGAAAATTTAATTCCTTCCGTTAATCTTCGATTTCAGACAAGATAAGGAAAATCAACACATGAAGATTCAGATAAGTTCAACCAGTAGAGGGGACAGGGAGTAAAAATATCAGGAATAATCTGTGCTAAACAAGGCAAACATTTCTGTACATCTCTTGGTTTGGAAAGCTAAGAAGGTTCGAACAGCGACAAGGAATTTGCAAATTCAACATGCATGGACAGATTATCATTTTCATTGATATAAATTTAAAATAACCCTAATTTTTATGCCAAATTTCATATTAGTCATGTTTTCATTTATCCATGCAGTGGCCACCATTCAACAGAGAGGATAACAGAGTTGACAGTAGTAGTAGTAGTAGTAGTAGTAGTAGTAGTAGTAATAGTAGTAGTAATAGTAGTAGTAGTAGCAGCAGCAGCAAATGGCCTCAGCTACAGTGTGCACGCATTTAAATTTGACATCGTCTGGTGGCCAGCTCATCAATGTTTATGTTCTATCTTACTCTAGGCCTACTGTACTCCACACGGCCTTACTTCTAAATTGACGTTTCGGAGAAAAATTAGCATTGCCTTAACCTCTGTTGTGAGCGCGCTTGTGCCGCAAGAACAGCTCATACAATACGACCATGGTAAACACCCCCGTAAAATGTAATACCGTATTCAGAAAAGCGAATGAATATGGATTGGAAACAAATTCACAAAAAATACACTTACTAACAACATCCGACAGAATACCTTAGTAAGAATTAAAGAGAATAAGGAAATAACACATCACTCACCGCTACTGGCTGGCACAAGAAAGAGGTTATGAACAACAAGGGGAACACTCCACTGATCTCAGTCACATTCTTGCCACTTGTCATTCCTGAACTACACTGCGACATGCTAAACACGCACCGAACTAATTACCCTAAGTATTACACGGACATAAAACTACAGATGTTTTTATACATTGAATTATTAAACCTGTATTGTACTAACTTATGCTATGCTAAACTCTAAACTACGCTATACTGTACTATAATAGAGAGATAAAGACGAATATGAAAAACACTAATTACTGAAGAAAAAATGCAAAAGATCGCAATATAAGTTTAAATATCTTGCTTATCGCAACACAAATTTTTGCTATTACCGCTTAGTACGATCACATTTTTCTTCACCCCAAAAATGTCTGTCATCCCCCATGAAAGGACATGATTTCAAGCACAGCCAAAAGCTCTCGCCAAAGGAGGCAGGTTGGGAAGAATTGTGCGAAAATGGGGAAAGGCCTTGAATTCCTGAACTTTAGGGTAAATTACACCTCCGAACTGTTAGCCTCCGGAAAGTTCAATTTTGCTTGACGGTTTTCAGTGATACTGCTGAATAACCCAGTAATCCTGTTTGAGCCTGTATTTTGCATACAATTCAGAAGTTAGAAATTAATTTTGTAGGGAGTGATTCAGTGAAGAGTAGTGAATATTTGTCATGTGATAGCCTACCTACGGATTAGAAACATAAATCGTGTGAAGTTGACTAGCGTGGTGCATTACTGTCTTGTGGTAGCCCAGTTATCACATAATACAGCAAAGTAGCTGGGAGTTCACCTACAAGGTCACTTACATAACTGAGAAGCAGAGGCTGGCGTGGCAGGAAATATACATTACAAACTGTAGTCATGACAGGCAATGAAAAACATACATCTATTGTCTCCAGTATACATGGAAACTTGCACCTCGATTTTCAACTTTGCACTTTGCTGTAGGTATCAGAACGAGTGTCCGCCTCCGTAGCGCAACAGTGTTATTAGCTGCCGTCCTCAGGGGCCCGGGTTCGATTCCCGGTACTGTTGAAAATTTAAGAATGGGAGGAGTGGTGGTATGTATTTTAAATGGTACATTCAGCTTATCTCCAATGGGGGTGTGCCTGAAAACAGCTGCACCACCTCGGGATGAGGACAAGTTTGCATCACAACGAGTGAAGATACCAACACCACCATAAACCCAATTCCACAATTGGGTTCTTTCCAGTAGTTTAAAATTTCTGAAGACCGTATGATGACCTGTAGTTTCTTGAATACAGACTATACTCGCTGCAAAGTGATTGATTACCTAGTCTAGCTCAGTAAGATGCCTGTCATAAACATTACAGTTCCACTGGAACAGTGCCAGAGTGTGGACTCGTTTCAATTTCTTTTAGGTTATAAGCGGCAAGCCACGTTCTAATCTAAACACTGTCTCTGTCTCCCTCCAACAATGGAGATTAACAATCAATGTCCATCACTTCATCACCAGACAAGGTTTCAGAGGGGTAGAGGGTAACAGAGTTGTTCTTCAATGCTTTTTGGCAGCAGGAGGGGTTTCTCAATCTGTGCTCATACAAACCCTCTGGAGGGAGGAAGAGCCTGGGAAGGGCCAGAAAAGACACTCCAAGCAATGGTACACAATGCTACCTCCACCAGCTTTGAAGCAGCCTACACCAACCTCCTTGGGGAAGTGTTCCTACCCTGCAGAGTCAGCTCTGTCACCTTGGCCAGCATAGATTTCTTTGTGGCCGAAGGTGGATACAACCACAACTTCAGGCTTTTACACTTTACGGCGTTACTCACTGAAGGAACTACCACCTTTGGCCCAGTACTCTTAGCAGATGTTGGAACAAACTACGAACTTTACAGCCTTTGTGCTATAACACTAATCAATGTGCTTTGAAAGAGCATTCAAGAAAATTAATTTATGGCGAGCTTCCTGGTAAGAAAGACCATGCACGGTCTTAATTTCCTGGATCATCTTTTCACTGAGTAGACAGGACGATTTCCATCTCAAGGAGAATGAAGACCAAGGTAGCTCGTGCATGTTTGGAGGTAAGCACCGATCGTCCCATGAGCTTTTCAACAACAAGCACACAGATTTTGTTGGAAAAGAACAAGATACCATGTGTCAATCCCTGACAATTATAGCACCGTACTGGATGTGGAATGTACTATCGCAACGATTCGTTATTACCTTGACTTTCTCAGGTAAAAATGACAATCTGATGGAGACAACAAAGGCACTAGTGACAATATTATCAAATTTGACTTTGCACATAATGAGAAACGGGTATTTATATCTACCATGAAATAGTTTGTTCAAAATCAGGTGGCAATGAAAGATCACTGCGAATCAGAAGCAAATATCTGCCCTCTTTGACTTGGACAGGAAGACTACCACAGTGGTCGCACTTTAGCAACCCCTCAGCTTGAACCACAGTTCATGTCTTCAGTAACAACCACTGCGCATCTCCTGAAGTTCAAGTTCACCGTAGACACCTTTGTGTCATTGAAAAAAATAATCAAGACCAACTGAAGTGATTTCCATCGGTCCCGCTAGCAATCGGGAAACAAGGGAAGCTGGATCCCATGCTTTCACACTGTTCTTGTTCCCAGGGGAATTAAATATTAAAGAGAATTGGTGGCAGATGAACCTGAAGAGGTTCGATCATTTCCAAGACGTGTACAAAGTATCCTCTCTGAAAGTCACAAACTCCAATCACAGGCACTGTAGATGCCATGCAATCTAGGCAATACCCACGTGGCATGGAAGGTCCGATGTGAAACGAGGCCGTACAGGCATGTACTTTAATAGTGTTCCTCTGTAAAAACAGTTGGCCGTGCAGAAATCGTCCTCAGCAAGCTTATGACTTTTCAATAGGTTCTTAATGTCCCATAACTAAAGCGAATAGAAATAAGAGAATTTTAAAATTTCCTTAATGCTAAATGCAGGTTTTGCCCCTGCCCTATTGTGAATTACGTTACATCGAACATAAAATTGCATTGCTCTTATAGAATAATTTTCGGGACTGAAAATTTCTTCTGTTAAGTGCAGATTTACGCTAAATCGAGTCACGCAAATCGGGGTTATACTGTATTAAACATGTAAGAAAAGTGTTGTTTTGACTACAAAGCAATGCTCTGACGGAACAAAAGAAACTTATTTTTTGCTTAGAAGGGGAAATGATTAAAAGATTTATAGTACAAACTTTTCATAAAGATAAAAGTCCAAATATAACACTATTGTATTATTTTCTTTCCCCATCTTTATGTGACCCCATATTCATAGTTTCCCTGCATCCAGTCATAGTCACTTTCCCCCTTCTTCACCAGGTTTTACTGTACACACAGGAAGGAACTAGTAGCAAAAACACAATGACTGGTTAGTGATTATTATATCGAAAAGGCTTTGTTTTATCTGCTATGCAAAGCTTTCACCACAAAAATTTCATACCCTTTCCTTAGATAGGCTTGATTTTTGTGTATGTAGTCGTATACAAATATGAGGAACAGGGAAAGGGACAAAATATGATGAGCATAAAGGCATGACAGCGTGTGCAGAGGGAGGAAGAGAAAGAGGAGTCCAAGGAGAAACATAAAACTCCTCAAATCATTAAATGAAGTCCATCTCAGAAAAGATTCAAAAACCAGTTAAACGACAGCAAATAACATCTTTGCTGGTTTAAAACTTACTTTCATCATGAGGTCTAAGTTCAAGGATGGAAGGCAATTCCAGTTGTGGCTCAATAAATGAGGAATGTTTCACGAAGTGCGAAGAGCCAATAGCCTGCTGATGATCACGTGTATTGAAGATTTTCTGAAAGAAAGATTTTAAAAATATTCAAATTACCACTTCATTATTTTAAAGCTGATTATCTCTTTTAAAGATAAGATTTGCAACAAAAAATTGTAACAAAAAGAAAGCACTTATAATTTTAGATCAATTCACAGGAGGTTTTCTTGGCTTGTGTTTAAGTGTAATCCTGAGTTCTGTATGGGAGCTATTGCCTGCTTAGAGTTACAAATTTCATTGGGTTCAGTATTGAAGTGGGATTACAGTAAATTAATTAAAATTATTTCAAGGTCCACCTATTCAATACAATGACATTTTATTGTGATTTAATCACAAAGGTACAATAAACATCCCAACCCGGCAGGTTGTACAGTACATAACATTGTACACTAAAACATAAGTAAATGGAAGAATACAAAAGAACTAAGATTTTTACTTGAACTCGGCAACTCATAAGCACACTTAAATACACCTAACTGTAAGAAGAGAAAGCTACCACTGCAAACTTTGGATGACTTGTATCATGATGCGGACAAATTTTTAATTTAAATTACAAAGAAAAATACCTTGTTTTTAAATTACAGAATTTTAGATTTTAAAATCTGGATTTCGGTAATGAGACAGATGTTCTATAAATGACGAATTATCCGTATTTCAAATTAAACCACAAACAACATGCAAAACCATACCTCATGTTTTGGGGATGAGACCACCTTCAAATTTGGCGGGATTCTGAATGAACCAATTTCAAGTTTCGAAGTTCTACTGTACTGCTCAAATTATGTAGCTATAGGAATGGAACAAAAAAGAAAGGTTTTTTTTTTTCAATTGGTGTAAGTCGCACCGACACAGATACGTCTTATGACTACGATGGGATAGGGAAGGGCCGTAGTCTTAAGGTACAGCCCCAGTATTTGCCTGGTGTAAAAATGGGAAACCACAGAAAACCATATTCAGGGCTGCCAACAGTGGGGTTCAAACCCACTATCTCCCGAATCCAAGCTGACAGGTGCACACCTCTAACTGCAAGGCCAACTCTGTCATAAAAAGTGTCAAATCCAGTTCAACACACACTGTTCTTAAAATTTAATGAGGAATGATTGGGTAAGAGATTAAATGGCTATTAAGTTACAATGTTATAGTAACCATTCTCCTTCCATGTTATAAAACGAGATTACTTGGCTATTGAAGACTGAATCAATAATCTACAAAAATTGTTATAGAAATACCATACCTGATACACACGCTCCCTCCAGTTTCCAGAACAGAACTGTCTGACATGATCCTTAAACTGGGTACGATTTTCACGCTGCAGAAGGCCCAAAATTACATGCCCTATAGAAAAGGAAGGGAAAAAAGAATTTAACGAACAAATTGAAGTGAACATCAATGACATTCCAAGTAATACAATGAAAACAGATCATTGATGGAACAAAGGATTAACCAACTCTTAGGAACACAATGGTTAGCAGTTGTAACCAACTAAAAATTCCATAGAGGATGGTTGCTTAGTTGTACCTCTTAAAACAAGGACACAAAGGCCTCTGGCAGAACCCCTTGTGTTATTCCCTGATCCATATTATTTCAAACCACAACACATAATGGGCAGCCATCTAAATGGGCACAGCAACACATACACTTGTGAAATAATCTTGAACTCAGATGCAAGGAGTAACTACTAACTTCTTGACCAAAGATGGAGCATACAAATTTAAAAAATTGCCAATTGTCCAACACAATGAACAATAGACTCTCATAAAATTTGTTATGCGTTGGTAGGGGGAGGATGACTATGACGACACACAAAATTATGATGGACATAACAAGCTGTTCCGGGATGTTACTACTGGTTTTATATAAACTGACATTGTTTCACAGTGTCAAAGCAATGAGAGTATGGGAATGATATGATGACATTCATTGACATTGAAAAGGCATATAACAGTGTCCTCAGGACTATAGGTGGGCCGGCGTAAGGTTGCACATGACAGCTGCGCACAATGTTGGTCACACTGCATTGGCGCACGAAGCGATGTTGCCGCCGTAACAACAGCTGATTGCACGACACACGAGTTTTTAAAAACATGGGAGAAATGTTTTTAATGTCATCGCGACGATACACAATACAAATGAAATTGGCCGACAAAAATCGAAGTTTCAACTCACCGATTATTCATCACACAAAATTATACGAAATAAATATACTACGAATTTCTTATTAACACGATGTTAGAAAATACGGAAGAAATCGGCCGACAAGGATCTCACTTTAAATACACCAATAAATGTTAGAATAATATACACCAGTGGTAACACAAAATGTTTCAAGTAAAATCTATAAAATTTACGAACATTTAGAAACCGTATTTTCATACCTGATTCACAAAGGTAGAGGCTCGATACCCTCCAGATCACTGCCATCACTACCGTCGCCTTCGTTGTCATTGTCATCATCATCTTGGCAGATCATCAACTCCTGAGAGTCACTGATGATGCCATGTATTGCCATTGCCGAGTAAATGAATGCTGCGACATGGCTAACTTTCTTCTTCCACAAAGCCGCTTCCATTCGAGCAGTACTCTCCCGGAACAGTCCTTCCACTTCAGTAACTGTGAAGGACTTGTTATTAGTGCGTACGTAATGTTTTACTTCACCCCATATCGTACCAAGTCAATGAAGTTGAAGTGACAGTGGTACCGTGGCAACCTAATAACCTCGTGCCCTTGTCCCTTCGCTACCTCGTCGACATTTTTTTCGCGTTACGTTGCACCGACACAGATAGGTCTTATGGCGACGATGGGACAGGATAGGCCTAGGAATGGGAAGGAAGCGACTGTTGCCTTAATTAAGGTACACCCCCAGCATTTGCCTGGTGTGAAAATGGGAAACCACGGAAAACCATCTCCAGGACTGCCGACAGTGGAATTCGAACCCACTACCTTCCGGATGCGAGCTCACAGCTGCGCACCCCTAACCGCACGGCCAACTCGCCCGGTGTCGCCTAATTTAGTCATACACATATGCGCTGGGATATTGTTTTACTGCAGCCATTCCACTAACAGTTCTTTACGGGCGCTCGAAGTAGGGGTCTCGTCCATTATCACGGAGTGGTAAGGTGCATTGTCCATAATTATGACAGAAGGGACTTTGAGCTGTAATAATCGTACTCGTGTCTTTGTATTGCATCAGCCTGGAAATAATTAATTCCTGTTACAGGTGATAGCTTAATGCGTTTCTTTCCCGTAGTGCTGTGAAACAAGTCCCTACTATCAGCCCCGTTTCCGCTACTGCTATGTTCCCCAGTCACTTTTTCCTTCTGTTCTTGAAGGCGAACACCTCTCTGAAAGACCTAATGTTTGACATATGCGTTCCACGACATGATCTGCAGGAACAGAGAGACGGCTATACAAACGTACGAATTTCCTCTCCCTCTCATAAAACTCACGAGTTCTCCGCACTAATTCTAATGCCTGACTATTAAGGGACAGTCCGCGGCGCAAAGGATTATCACTTCGCGCTTCATGACTACGTTGTCATTTTCGAGACATCGCACTGCGTTCGTTAAAATAAAATTTCACACTTATCTTACAATGAAAACAAAATTTTCATAAACGCGTGAATCACTCCTGACCACGTGCTAGCGGCGATAGACAAAACGGCAACACTTTAATACGGTAGTCAAGCTAGTTGTAGATGGCACCACTATACTACCCATATTGCCAACAACAATCAACTGAAAATAGTCCGTATTTATTTTGTGGCTCGTTTAAACCTTATAATATTTTTTAAAATGCTCATATTTGTGTAAGCAAATAAAGGATTACAAGCACTGTACGGAATTAAATACGAATTAACATGAATAAAATGCGTGACTGTATCCGACATAAAAAGTAGTGGATTGGTCATTCTGATTGACGGGTGACGTTCATTTTATTTTTGTAGTTGTGCCAACATGACTTACAACTGTCAAGTGCAACCTTGTGCCGGCCCACCTATAAAGTTCGGGACAGTCTGGTGCAAAAAGGAATTGGACAGGGATTAATAAAAATGATCATGACAATGTACAAGGAATGCTGTAGTTGAATGCAAACACAAGTTGGCAAGGCTAGTTGGCTCAAAATCACTAGTGGGCTGAGCACTGATCTCTATACATGGATGGCTAGTAGCTTGGGTAGCACTAAGCCGAATAGAAGATGACTGGCGTAGTAAGATGGCAGCGAGCGCATGTTGCAGTAGACCACAAGGAGCGCGCTTGCTTTGTTTATGCTTAGTTCAGTGACGCTAGGTCTCCTGATTGTAGTTCCACGGGTGCTCTGTTCTGTTTTATTGCAATACCCCACACATTTACAAAGGAATTAAGATGAAATACATCAATCAAAAATCACTAGTCTTGATATTTCACTTGCTGAATTGAAACCACATGTTACTTCTGCATGTTAGTAAAATATAAACAAACAAGGGAGCCATGCTTGTACTACTACGATTAACACAAATACAAATTCCTAAATGTAAATAATATAAATACATAATATATTTAAACTATCAAAGTATACATGTGTGGCAGATATAAATTGAGTACTAACTGGAAGAAGTACAAGGTTCTCTCCGTCAGTTCAAATTACAATATTCCCTAACATTAAGCAGTAAGCAAGTGACTGTCAGCATGCCGAAGTGTACTTCTATGCCAAATACGCCGCAAAATACTTGAATATCAAGCGAAAAACACACAGTAAACTATCATTATGCCATTACAGGAGAAGTGAGTGTGGTTCTGGGCTTTTAAATGTCCTGCGGGCTGACATTATATGGCTTCTACAAGCTTTAAACAAGCAGGAATTACTAAAATAAAAAACATTTTATGAAAGAGGAAGAAGAACAAGCAGGAATTACTAAAATAAAAAACATTTTATGAAAGAGGAAGAAGAGGGCTACTTTTGTATAAATTTAAAAAAACAAGTTTTTGGCTCAAAATTCAGTCATACCCCTCCTGAAGAATGCATAATTTCATGGCATACATGTATAAAATTTACAGCAATGTTTCCAGAAACTGTTCTTCACTCGTATTGTATTGCCTATCGCTAACTGCATGTATTCAGCACCTAAGTTAATATTTGTCGGTCGTTATTATACACTCATTTTTATTGCTATCCCGGAGATTTACTGACCTCGGAATGACCTGTCGGTGCTCCCAATGTCCTTATGCTTTGAGTAAACATGTCCCTATATTTTTAATTATTCCAATGCGTCATTAATTGCGATTTCAAACTGATTATATTATCATTGCTTCCCCATAAGGTGAGCTCTAGGATGGGTACACCAACATGGCGGACCACGCGTTCAACTTAGCGTATTTTCTCCTGCAGCGGAGAGCTGCCATCAGCGATCCATGTATAGAGATCAGTGGGGCTGAGACAGGAATGTGTTCTATTGCCAATCCTGTTTACAATAATAATGGATGACATCATGAAAACAGCAAAAGCAGCATATGGAAGAAGAGAAATGAACACATAATTTGCAGATGATATTGTGATTTGGGGACAAGACGACATGAAGGTTCAAGAACAGTTGGATGTGATGAATGGGAAGATCAAAGAATGTGGATTGAAAATAAGTGTAGAAAACAGTAAAACTCTTGTTATGACTGGAGGGGAGAAAGAAGGGAAACGTCACAATACACTTGCGGACAAGCCCCTTGAAGTAGTGGAGACGTTCAAATACCTGGCAAGTGAATTAACGGAGAATGCTCGACTGGATGTTGAAATTAGCAAGAGGATTCAAGCTGGAAGCTGTTTCTATCATGGTGTAAGAAACAGGTTATGGGATAAAGATGTGTGAATGGAAGCAACGGAAACTATGTACAAGATGTATTACGTACCCATAACAACTTACGGAGCAGAAACTTTGACAATGACAAAGAAGGCTGAGAGTTGAATACAGGCAGCCGAAATGAAGTTCTTGAGGAGTATGATACAGAACAGTAGAGACAAAATAAGGAAAGAAATGGAAGAAATTGGAGTGGAAAAAATGAATGATAGAATAGAGAAGAGCCGACTGAGATCGTTTGGGCGCATAAAGCGAACGAGTGATGAAAGAATGCCATAAAAAGGGGCGATGGAAATGCAAATGCAGGGAAGGAGAGGCCGTGGACGACCACGATTGAGAAGGAGACAATCCAACGCAGTATTAGAGAAAGAAACCTGGGACACAGTGCTGGAGGACGAGTGGTGAAAAGACCAAAGAAAGGAGAGGAACCATATTTACCCCTACCCGGCTACAGCTGGATAATGGGGTATTATGAATGTTTCATAGTAGCAATCATTTCCAAGAAGAACATTTCTCTCTGAACCTTGATTTTTAGTGAAAGGATTTTAAGGTGCAACACCTTTCCAAAAATATAGCTATTTTCATACAGCTACGTCAATATATGTATTTGGGGACAAGAAATGAAGCAAAGTGAACCCAATTTGTTGCGCCTCGTGCACTTTTTTTTTTTTTTTTTTTTTTTTTGTAAAATTACCAGTTTTCCACCTTCTCCCTTTTATTTCATGCTTCAGCACCTTTTTCCTCCACTATTATCTGCATTTTTTAAATTTTATAGGGTACAGTATCTTTCTCTTCTTGAAGAGATTTTTAAAGTTTATTTATTGATGGAAGTAATGAAATCAACCCTGAGATTAATAACAAACTAAGATACAACATTGTATCAAGTAAGAGAGCTTTTATGGGATGACATGGTACCCAAGAGAACGAAATTATATAAACAATATTTCATACCAATTTTAACATACGGACTAGAAACGCTGGTAACTAATAAGAGACAAGATAGTAAGATTCAAGCAGTAGAAATGAAAGTTTAAGCACATCGGTTAAAAAGACAGAATTCGAAATATTAAAATCAGAGAAGAGCTAAATATAGAACCGTTAGTACAGAACATACAGAAAGCAAGATGGATGGTTCGGACATGTGAAAAGAATGGGAAAGGTATGGGTAGCAAGAAGGGAATTGGAAAGAAGTTAAGGGTAAGAGACCAGCTGGAAGACCGAGAAGAAGATGGGTGGATCAGACTTGAGAGGACATTAGAGAAGCTGGATTGGATGTGGTGGATGTAACGGAGCAGGAAAAGTGGAAGGACAGAAAGGAGTGTAGGAGGCTTGTTAACCACACCCGTGAGACTGGAGTGGGACATTGACGATGATGATGATGATGATGATGATGATGATCAATTCAATCAATAAGTATTATTTATGGAAACCATCAGTAATTCATATCCTAGCAACAATGGCCAACCTGTACCTGTGAAATCAAATCAAGATTTAAACTACGTTCACATTTAGTACCGACATGAATATAATGGTTCCACCCATCGACCGTGTACTCTCTTGTTGGCCGTCTTAGCGTTTTACCAGTCTAACCCTGAATGTATTCTTCACAACACAAAATCATGCCAAAGATTAAGAAGGAGAAGTTTTGATCCCAAGTTCAGAGGTAGTTGAGCATTAGGGAGAACCTTGATGGATTTGCTGAAGACAAATTTGAATTAAATTTTTTGAATAAGTGTAGAAAATCTCCAGGATGAGGAAATTAGACAGAAGTACAGTAAAACCTCGTTAATTCGAAGTCGTTGGGACCCAAAAATCGGACTTCAAATTACGTGATTTCGAATTAACCGCCAATTCGCAATTCAGAAGTACCAACCCTTGCCGCATTACAAAATATTCTATGGCCCGTTACTGCATGCAGTTAACCTTGATTCACAGTTTATACCCTTCAAATGCCATGAAAAAAGAACTATTTCCAAAATGTATCCAAGAAGATGCATTTAGAGTATCCAAGTAATGCATTCAGACATCTCACTGACAAACATAACCTCACGCAACGAAAGAAAGAAAAAAGAAAAAAAAAGCACGATTCAAAGATGAGGAGAAATCTATGCTTTTTATTAATTGGATTACTATACTGTATGCGTTGTAGATGCCTTGTATTTACAAAGGAAGTACCCGATGCCCTTAAAATCGAACTTTCCTATGACTCTATCCTTGTGCGATTTCTCACCATGGCACTTTTCTCGTACTTCAGAAATGTAAACACTTGCCGCGTCACAAATTGTTCTAAGACCAATTAATACATTCAATCACCTCGATTCACAGTTTAAACCTTTCAAATGCCACGGAAAAAACTATTTCCGAAATGTATCCAACAAGGTGCATTTACAATGTTCAAATAATGCACTTGGATAAATCACTGACAAAGATAACCTCACGCAACGAAAGAAAAAAAAAATCACACAATTCAAAGACTAGGATAAATTATGCCGGTCCCCCTGTGCAAATACATTATTTTTTGGATTTCTGTACCGTTTGCATTTTTAAATGCTTTGTACTGGCATGGAAAGTGCCCGACGCCCTTAAAACATTGTGGTTTATCGAACTTTCCTATGACGAGCGGATAAAGTTTCTCGCTTCCATCCCATGTGCACTGCAACGCACTACTATGACACATTTAAAACCATAAGACCGGTTGGGCTTGCATTAAAATAAAGCAATGCAGTTTCACCGGCAATGACAATATTGTTCTGTGCCTACAAATTTATTATATGAGCTACCGTACGTTTTTTCGTCAACTGTTGTCATCGCCAGTGTTCGCGGATTCCGTTTTTCCGCACACTGCCTGTGGCGTGATATTATGGCGTTCCTTAAAAGGTTGAATACAAAAGAATTCAGATTTCATTCTACTTAGCAATCATGAAGCGCACTATAGACTCACCGAAGTGGTTGTATGTGCGGAAAGCTACCCTTCCACGTTCCGGAACGTGCGTTCTATTATGACGCGGAGCAGATAAATTTCGAGTTGAAATTACTCTGCAACACTGTAACATACTATTGTTTTAAAATGTAAAGGCAGTTTCGAATTGAAAGTCTGAATTTCGGTAATGGGGCCGACATTGTACTTCGAATTACGATTTATCCGTATTTCGAATTAAACATTTAAATAACATGCAAAACTGTATCTCATGTCTCCGGGAACGAGAGCTTCTTCGAATTAGGCGGGATTTTGAATTAACTGATTTCGAATTATCGAGGTTCTACTGTACATGGATTTGATTAGTGAGAACTTTCGAACATTAGGCAGTAAGCAGGTTCAGGATATAGGAAGAGAATGGGTGGCATCCAAGCATGCTGTAGCAGAAACAGCAAGCGAATGCCTAGGAACAACTGTGTAAAGATGGGAAAAGGTGAACATCTTTGTGGAATGAAGAATTGAGAGCAGCTTGTAAACGTAAAAAAAGGCTTATCAGAAATGGCTCCAAACAAGGGCCGAGGCAGACAGCGATTTGTACGTAGATGAAAGAAAGAGCGAAACAAATAGCTGTTTAATCCAAAAAAAAGAAGTCTCAGGAAGATTTTGGTAATAACCAGAAAAGGCTAGGTCAAGCAACAGGGAATCCTTTCTGGACAGTAATAAAGAATCTTAGGGAGGGAAAAAGAAAATGAACAGTGTTTTGGGTAATTCAGGTAAACTCTTAATAGATCCCAGGGAATCACTGGAGAGGTGTAGGGAATATTTTGATCATCTCAATGCAAAAGGAAATCTTCCTGGTGGTGTTGCGAACAGCCAAGCTCATGGGGAGGAGGAAAATGATATTGGTGAAATTACGCTTAAGATGGAAAGGATGGTAAATAAACTCCATTGTCATAAAGCAGGAAGAATAGATGAAATTAGACCTGAAATGGTGAAGTATAGTGGGAAGGCAGGGATGAAATGGCTTCATAGAGTAGCAAGATTAGCATGGAGTGTTGGTAAGGTACCTTCAGATTGGACAAAAGCAGTAATTGCACCCATCTATAAGCAAGGGAACAGGAAGGATTGCAAATACTATCAAGGTAAACTCATTGATTAGTATACCAGGCAAAGTATTCACTAGCATCTTGGAAGACTGGGTGAGATTGGTGTGCGGTTAGGAGCGTGCAGCTGTGAGCTCGCAACCGGGAGATAGTGGGTTCAAACTCCACTGTCGGCAGCCCTGAAGATGGTTTTCCGTCGTTTCCCATTTTCAAATCGGGCAAATGCTGGGGATGTACCGTAAGGCCACGGCCGCTTCCTTCCCATTCCTAGGCCTTTTCTGTCCCATCGTCTCCACAGGACCTATCTGTGTTGGTGCAACGTAAAGCAAATAGAAAGGAAAAAAAAAAAAAAAAATAATAGCATCTTGGAAGGGAGGCTGCGATCAGTCGTTGAGAGGAAGTTGGATGAAAACAGTGGCTTCAGACCACAGAGAGGCTATCAGGATCAGATTTTCTGTATGCGCCAGGTAACTGAAAAATGCTACGAGAGGAATAGGCAGTTGTGTTTATGTTTTGTAGATCTAGAGAAAGAATACGACAGGGTACCGAGGGAAAAGATGTTCGCCATACTTGGGGACTATGGAATTAAAGGTAGAATTAAAATTAATCAAATGCATTTATGTTGACAGACTTCAGTGAGAGTTGATGGTAGAATGAGTTCTTGGTTCAGGGTACTTACAGGGGTTAGACAAGGCTGTAATCTTTCACCTTTGCTGTTCGTAGTTTACTGTATGTGGATTATCTGCTGTAAGGTATAAAATGGTAGGAAGGGATTCAGTTAGGTGGAAATGTAGTAAGCAGTCTGGCCTATGCTGACGACTGTCTTAATGGCAGATTGTGCCGAAAGCCTGCAGTCTTATATCTTGGAACCTGAAAATAGGTGCGATGAGTATGGTATGAAAATTAGCCTTTCAAAGACTAAACTGATGTCAGTAGGTAAGAAATTACACAGAACTGAATTTCAGATTGGTGATACAAAGCTAGAACAGGTTGATAATTTCAAGTATTTAGGTTGTGTGTTCTCCCAGGATGGTAATATAGTGAGACCGAATCAAGGTGTAGTGAAGCTAATGCAGTTAGCTCGCAGTTACGATCAACAGTATTCTGTAAGAAGCTCCCAGATGAAACTATCTTTACATCTGTCTGTTTTCAAGACCTCCTTTGCTTTACGGGAACGAAAGCTGGGTGGACTCAATATCTTGTAAGTTAGAAGTAACAGACATGAAAGTAGCAAGAATGATTGCTGGTAAAAACAGGTGGGAACAACGGCAGGAGGGTACTTGGAATGAGGAGATAAAGGCTAATTTAGAAATGAACTCTGTGGATGAAGCTGTACGCATAAACCGGCTATGGTGGTGGGGTCGTGCGAGGCGAATGGAGGAGGACAGGTTACCTAGGAGAATAATGGACTCTGTTTTGGAGAGTAAGAAACGTAGAGGACTGTGGCGACGTTTAATAAATTCACAGAGGCTTGGAGACTGAACGCTGAAAGGCATAACAGTCTATAATAATGTATGTATGTATGTATGTATGTATATGAACAGTCCAGATATGGAAACCTTTCCATCTTTTAACTCCCTTTGGGAGTTCTGACAAGATACATACTCCATTGGTTTCTGCAGATTTTGAGCAGAGTTTCTCTACGTAAGGATCTAATGAGCTCAAAGCACCAGCAACTGTTAAAAATATTGAGATAATGTGTATAATCCCGTATAACAAGTTTATTAACTATTAGAACCCAGGTAAATGGGATAAGGAAAGATCATGCCACTTGTTTAAACCTTAACATGTTTGATTTTATCACTACCTTCTCGTGTGTATTTTCAGAACCTTTCCTGCCCTCTTTTCCAACCATATCTTCCACCTTAAAATCCCTGTCCTATTGATTTTCTCCAAACCTTATTAGCAGTTTTGAACATGAGCTGCTACCTGCAGAATACTTTCTTAAGGAGATTATTTTTTTCAATTGCTCTTACGCTGCACTGATAAAGGTTGGTCTTAAGGTGGCAATGTGATAGGACAGGGCTAGGTTTCAAAAGAAAGCAACCATGGCCTCAATAAAGGTACATCCCCAGCATTTACTTGTGTGAAAATGAGAAACTAGACTAAAATTATCTGCAGGGCTCAGAGTGATGTTCCGGCCCATCCTACGTTCCCTGATCCACACAGTATATTTGCTGAGAGAGTAAAGAGTATGAAGACACTTTTGCTCAGAGCTGTTCCCAATCGATGGGAAAAGGAATGAAAAGGTACATACACAACGAACCCTGAATGTTAATACCCTGTCATAACATTTACTACATACCAGCCTGGCTGTTTCGGTAGGCACCTTCCTTCACCCACCATTCGGCAGCTTTCCGCCGTGACTTTGTTGCATGCAACAACCAGGAACCATTCTGGTCTGGAGGAGGAGACATGGCAAGCAGAAGCAACGGTGCAACCACACGACAAACATCTCGCCAGTTGCTTCGCTCCTGGTTGAAATATGAAAACCAATTAAACGCTCCACAAAAGCATGTTCATAAAATGTTGTTCAAGAAATTACTGAAATCAAAGCAAAAAAATAGACTAAAATGATCTAACTTGGGAAAGTGTTCAGATACCAATACATAAATGATGATAAAATGCTTTAAAAATTATGTCGGCAATTAAACATCTCCAAATTCATGTTTAGCCGTACCAATGCCTTTGTTTAGGGCCCTTCTATGCACCTCATCCTGCTATAAGCTACCACAATCTGAATTACGCCCAGCTCAAGAACCCGGAACTACAAAAAATTTCCCAGTGAACCATCCAATTAACCTCTAATTAAACTATCTGACCATAAATACTCACCTTCTTTGCTCTTTTCAAAAGCAAGGTCGCAAAGTGAAGACACAGTTGACCACGCTGATGGTTTAGGAAAATCTGGTACAAATCCTGTTCACTGCTAGGTGGATTTTGACCAGAAGCCTCCTCTAGTACCTGATCAAACCTGGAAAATAATATACAGAACATTAAATTAGAAGGAACACTTTCTTTAACATTCCAGTTCACTACAAAGAGGACGTTGGAAATTTTTTTTAATGTGTGGCTATTAAAATGTCAGTTTCAATGACTACTATATTTGAGTAGTCTCCTATGTGTAGTCCAGTTGTTGCCAGCTGCACGTCTGTAACTCGGCAAAGAACAAAACAATGAGATTGCAATATGCGTAAGTCATAGCACTCTGTGCACTTTGTTCAATTACTCCATCATTAAAGATTCCTTGCTAATGTGGTGCAGTATGTAAACGAAGATAAGGAAAGAAAGGACTGAAAATTACAGCCCACTATCATTAAAATCCACTGCCTGCAACTGTATGAAGCAGTTGGCAGCAAACAGTGTGTTGCAATTCTTACAGGAGAATAATTCGCTGAACATCAATTAGTATAATTTTCCCCCAGGTCCGCACAAAGGTCGCTGACAGGTTTTATTGGGAACAAGCTTATTTAAAACAAATTGATCTTACTGCGCTAGTAAAGTCCAAAACCTTTGACCAGGTGCCCCCGTAACAACTTCTGTTGAAACTACAGCAACTCGGCATAGAAGGCAATTTATTGACATGGGTGAGATCCTTCCGGAGGGTTGGACACAGTGTGTGGAGTATGGAGGTGCTTAATCACCATCTGTTCCAGTAACTTCTGAAGTAATAAAAGGTTCTGTCACTGGTCTCCTCTTCAATATCCATTTGCTCAATCTCCCATCTCATCTCAATCTCATCATCAAAAGTTCAGTATGTCAATAACCTTGCGCTACATAGAAGTGTAAAAAAAAATGCCGTTGCCAAACAAGCACTTAAAATGTGCTGCATAAATAGTCTGAATATTAACCGAATACAATAGAACCTTGATTACGTTCCTGGAAACTCCATTTGCCTGTATTATTCGTTCAAATTACGTGGTCACGCGAGCATTCTAATTTAATCACATGGTAAAAAAAAAAAAAATCAGGCATTATACGTTCATCTAAGAAACTATTTCACGGATAAACCATCCAGAAATTTCAGTCCCATCAACTCTAAATGCTCGATCACGCATTTTTCACGAAACTTTATCTTACAAAAGGACAGCTGCGGCATACTTGCCGATCTTGATGTTGACGTCCCGTCATTGCGGTAATCTGAGGATATACTGTCCTGGAATAGCAATCGGCGGTGAACTTTCATAAGGGATTATCTTAGCATCACATTTGGGTGGTTTTGTGTAGAAAATCCTGGGAAATCTTAAAGCAGAGAGTGCCCACAACAATTAGAAGGAGACAGCACATTTTGACAGCTGTATTTGAAGACGGAACGAGTTTCGTAAAATATTCGTACTTTCGAAACGTCTACATTATTCCCAGGGTTAAATGTTTATTTTTTTCGTGTGCATCGCCGAGCAGATTTTCAGCATTTCCTTCGAAGCACTCCATACTCAATGGGCTTTCAGGCAGGAATCGAAACTACTCCTTCCTAAGTAACAAATTTAGCATTTTAGTATTATTGTATACGATTATGTTATCAGAACAGATGTACCTTACATACATAAAGCCATGAGATGTTTTGAGATTGCCTATTACCATTTTCCGCCTAATATAAGACTGGGGATTTCACGTTTGTGTTAAAATGTTATAAAAACTGGCGCACGTTATTTTTATCATTCCACACTCGTACCAACTTTTACAGCGAGCGCTCTTTCAAGGTGAGCTCAAGGTCGCGAATAATCTTAATTTCTGAAGTGTTATAATATTTTTTCTCTTTCCAATTTGATTGTAATTAATGACTAGCAGTATTGAATATAATGCATTCGAGAACTTACGGATCAACACTTACGTTCGAAACCATATTCTCGAGTTCAACATAACCTTTAAAAGTCGATGCACAGTAGGCCTAATTTATGCGGTACAAGTTTCCCCGGTAAAACAATGTAAAATTTAGAGATTTTTGAGTCGCGTACCGGTAATTAACGTTTGAAGCCAGCCCCGTGGTCTAACTTGCCTGCCTCTCAACCGGAGGGCCCAGGTTCGATTACCGGCCAAACCAGGCATTTTTACCTGGATATGAGGGCTGGTTCCAGGTTCACTCATCCTACAAAAACCTTTGGAGCTATTTAATGCTGAGATGGCAACCCCGGTCTAGACAGCAAAGAGTAACGGCCGAGAGAATTCGTCACACTGACCATGCATCACCTCTTAATCCGCAGGCCTTTGGACCGAGGGTGGTCGCTTGGTAGGCGGAAGGCCCATTGGGGTTGTAGTTTGCTTTGATTTAGTGGCCTTTGTAAGATTATAAGTATTCATATTTCATTTTTGTAATGTTCGGCCAAATTGTTGATGGTTCATTCAATCCTGGATTTTCCATTTTCCCGGGTTGTACGTTTTGTTTTTTTTCTCTGTGGTCCCACCAAAAACGGAGAATCGAGGTTCCACTGTGGATAAAAAGTAGACTTGATATTTACAGTGTGAACAATATTGGATAAACATCTGGAAAGGAAGAATGAAATCATCGTATTTTTGAATTTGGAAAAAGCTTATGATACAGTTAAGGGAAAACATGTATGGGAATGCCTACAAAGAAATTCACCAAAATCATTAACAAGATTAAAATGTTCTATCATGACACTAAAAGCAGTGTACAAGTGGGGAGTGGTGACAAACGTTTTATACAAAAAATGGTCTCAAGCAACGAAGTGCACTGGCGTAATTTTGTTTATTATATTGATAAAACATGTAAAACAAAGTATCAGTGTAATGTGAAAATGGGAACTAATATTTACAGGACATAACTGAATTATTACATCAAAGCATCTAAGTGTATTTATTTATTCATCTGTCATGTCGACTTGTGTATCCAGCCGTTATCTGTATTATCGGCCATTGTTAGAACTGTTTCTTAACTGTGGAAGTTACCAGACCAATTTAATTCAAGTTATCTATCCATTATTGTCAGGCATTTGACTGAACTCTGTAGTGCGCCGAATTATCATTTGTAACTTCTGCGCATTTTCGCGGTGCACGCATTGAATTATGGGACTGCCTCTCGGCTAGCTCGGTGTGAGCTCAGTAGTCTGCTGTAGTCAGCTCCCCGTTACTCTCCAAGATGGCTGTGTTGTATGAAGCTCCCAAGCAGACGGCTTGGCGAAAAGGGAAAGCTATTATGATGGAGCTTGACTCCGGCGGTTAAGGAGTAATGTGAGGGCTAGGCCCTATTATTCCTTCAAAGTTATCCAGTGTGCTCCAACCCTTTTTTTGTTCTTAATGTAACATGTAAACTTGGTGCAGTGAGTTATCCGTTATCGGAATTCAAAGTTTCAAGTGTCTTGTAAGTTTGGATATCTTTACTCCAAGTAAGTACTGAAAATTATAATTTATTGAAGGGATCCCAGTCGTTCAGGCACCTATGTGAGTAATTTCATCTTGGACATGAGCAACATTATAAACGACTATTTTGGTATTGGTTAACCTTGTAAGCAAAATCTGATATATATTTGAAGTGAATGCATTTGAAAAAGAAAATTTAATGTAATGTAGGGAGCTCGAGGATCGCTAGTTATGCATCTATGAGGTGATATTTTGTGTAAGTGATTTTATCTTACGTTTTTGTCGGGGTGCATTTTTGCCAACTGTGTTTCTTGATATTCATTATGATGGCGATTATTATTATTATTATTATTATTATTATTATTATTACTTTTATTTTTTGGGTAATTCATTTCGGTGCGTGTTTTCTCCCTTAGTGTTGTCCTGTTTGGTTGATATTGCTGTCTAATTTTGTCCTATTGCCTTCGTGGCTGGTTATCTGTACGTAATGATTATCGCATTGTTACGGGCCTCAATTAATGACACCTCATATTCGCATCGTAGCGCATTCCACGGCCCCCTCTGTTCTAAAGTATGTAAATCGCTGGTGATTTAATTAAGTAAGGCTAATGTAAACTGGCACTATCACCTCTTGGATAAATGATAATTATTATTATTATTATTTTAATAACTTAAAATCTTAAAATTGAAATTTGCTGGTCGAAATTAAGTTTAATTGTGGGACTTTTCTTTCGTTGTCTTATTATCTTTTCTCCCATTGTTTGGGTTCCTTGCTTTTGTCTTTATTACGTCATGTCACCCCTTCTTATCTTATCTGATGATACGTTAATATTTTGGGTGGCTTTGATGATTATTAGGGGATCTTGGCTTCGCGTCGGTAACGGGTAGCTTCTGTTTGGTTTTCGGTGTCCTTTATTATTTTTATGAGTGCACCGTTAATTGTAAATTTCCTTTAATATACTTCATTTTGTTCGGATTGCTGTGCACTATTATTTTATTGTGTTTTCATCTAGCTCGTTTCTTTTGTGTAATGTTTATTCGCGGTTGGAGCCACTAAATTTTCTTCTTTTTCGTGTGTCCTTGTGTGCATCTTGTAACTTAGTATCTTGTAGTGTAGCAAATTTCAGTTTTAAAGTGATTTTATATCGCGGGCCCGCATATCGGTTGCAACCAATTTTAATGTTTCTATATGTAAGGTAATGAGTTATTAATGAATTTTCAAACCTTAATTTCGGCGGAAGCCTATGTTTATGTGAGCTCCATTTTTCCTTAATTTCTACTTTATTTTAAAATACTGTTTTCCTCGTCTAGCTTGATTGCATTTTTAAATTTCAGAAAAAGAATTTTATATATTTTTTATTGTTCTTATTTTATACCATTTTCAAATTACATTTGCTTAGTAAATTTTCTTCATTTCAAATTTATCTGGTGTGCCATTTAGTAGCTAGCAGTATTTACCTGGCAACCTGTCAAAGTTATGTAAGATCCTGGCCTTTTTAATTCTCGCTTTGCCTTCCACGCTTCATATTTTATGCTACTGCCTTTCGGTAAGTATTGTGCTTGTTTTCTTCTTGATGTTTGTGCTTTTCTTTTGAATGTTTGGTTTTCTGATTGGTAAGGTTGCAATCAGTAGTGATGAAGTGAATGCTTTGGTATTTGCAGATGATGTGGTGATTTGGGGAAAGGGACAAAAAGAAGTACAAAGTAGACTGGACATTTCGAATGAAAATCTGAAGGAGTTTGGAATGGTAATTAGTAAAAAGAAAACTGTAGTCATGTACTGTGGAAAAGAGAAAAAGAGAAGCCAAGTGAACATAGAGAATGGTTAGAGAATGTAGAACAGTTCACATATCTGGGCTGCATTATTAATGGAAGTAATGAAATCAACCCTGAAATTAATAACAGACTAAGTTAAGGTACAACATTTTATCATCAAGTCACTGCTTTTATGGGATGACAAAGTACCCATGAGAACGAAATTCACATTATATAAACAGTACTTCACACCAATTGTAACATACGGACTAGAAACGCCGGTAACTAAGAAACAAGATAGTAAGATCGAAGCAGTAGAAATAAACATTTTTGAACCGGTTAAAAAAACAAGAGATAAAATCCAAAATATTAAAAATCAGAGAAGAGCTAAATATAGAACCGTTAGCACAGAACATACAGAAAGCAAGACAGATGGTTCGGGCATGTAAAAAGAGTGGGAAAGGAACAGGTAGAAAGAAGGGAATTGGAAAGAGAAGTTACGGGAAAGAGACCAGCTGGAAGACTGAGAAGCTGGATGAATCAGATAGAGAAGCCAAATTGGATGTGGCGGAAGTAATGGAGCAGCAAAAGTGGAAGGACGGAAAGGAGTGGAGGAGGCTTGTTAACCACATCCGGGTGACTGGAGTGGGACACTGATGATGATGATGATAAACTTGAGTGTAAATAATATTTAGAGAATGAGCAAGTTCAAAAATCCAATAATGAACAGTTATAAACTAATGACATATCATTCCATAGTGCTGCCCTGAATAACAATCTGTGATAATTTAAAATGGAAAATACAGTGTGAAGATGCAAGGTACAACGCAACAAAAATCGTTAGGTATAGGAATTTAAGAGACTCAGTCCACGAATCAGCTTGGTTCAGCTCATATTAAAGTACGGTCTATCTGCTTGACACCCCACAATATTAGTAGGCTGAGGAGAAAGTGCCATGCAGAGGAATTAACCATCGCTTCCACTCCTGTCTAATATAACCAACTTCCATTTGGACAATAGCCAAACAATCTGACCTACTTCTACAGCAGAGATATGGAACCCCTTCCTTCATGTATCACTTGCTTATCGCTCGACTCAAAGGTGGAAGAGTTACGCATTCGTCGCCGTTTAACTATACCTCTGACTACAAGAACGGTTTTCGTTGGATAACGAGGGAACCGGACACACGCAATACAATTAACACAATGACAGGCCAGGGAGGAAGGAGCAAGCAACAGAAAGAGATACGAAAAAACACCAATACAACTTCCCGCATTATGACTGAAGATCTGTTAAGATGCCCCCACCTCCAATGAGTTGATGCTCGCCCTCCCGATGAAGTTGGGAAGCAGAAACAAACTCGGCAGAGATTGAGAAGAGATGGATACAGAAGAACTGGCATGAGGAGAGAGCCTATCTAACTGAAGACGGCAGTGTATGAAGATGTTGAGATTATCACTGCTCTTTAGTGTTTCCGTTTCTGTCCTTAAATCCTCTTTTTTCTGTCTGATCTATTTGTACCTTTTCATGGTCGCAACATTCTACATAAGACTTCATTTGTTACTTGTTGGACCCTTTCCATATCCTTAAATACCAGTTATTTAATACTCATCAAGCAAAAAATTTTAGGTTTAAATGCTCTTTAATCTGCAGATATATTTTTTTCATTCTTTCATTCATTTCTTCCCTCTCTGCTTCAAGCAGTCTCAAAGCAAAAAGCCTACTGGTTCATGAAGAAGCCCACTGTATAGCAGAAGGTGGAAGTAATCGTCCTGATACACGGTATAACCCCATTTTGCATGACCTTGATTTAGCATAAACCCGCATTTAACAGAAGAAATTTCAAGTCCTGAAAATTATTCCTTAAGAGCAATGCAATTTTATATTCAATTTAATGCAATTCACAATAGGGGATAACATTTAGCATTAAGGAAATGTTAAAATTCTCAACTATTTAATTCTATTCATTTTGGTTATGGGACATTAAAAACCTATGAAGAAGTCATAAGCTCGCTAAGGTTGATTCAAGGCAGAAGAGGAATTTAGAGCGTGGGCACTTAGGGCTAAAGTGAGATGTCCGACTCAAACACATCTGACCGCGGCCGCTGTAGGTACTACAGTAGAAGAGAATCCCCAGTTCAATGTCAATGTTATGCTTTTGAAAATTCATATATTTGTGCGGAACATTACACTTACTGACTTGCCATCTACAGTAAACACAACATTTGAATAGAACTGCTTATATATTCTGTACGGAACTTTACATTTTCGTTTCCTACAATGCTGTCCATAGATAAAGTAAACTCGTGTCCTCATCCCGAGGTGGTGCAGCTCTTTTCAGGCACACCCCCATTGGAGGTGAGCTGCGTGTACCATTTGAATCACATACCAGCCCTCCTGCCATTCTTAAATTTCTGGCAGTACCAGGAATCGAACCCAGGCCCCCGAGGACGGCAGCTAATAGCACTAACCGTTAAGCTACGGAGGCGGACCTGTCCATAGATGACAATATGTAGAAAGGCACTCTATGGATTTGTTTACTGTATCTTGTTTCAATAATGCTGCCATGGAAATCATAAAGATGATGAGCAGTCTACACGATTTCACCGGCGTTGCCTAGTGTGACGAGGTCCAGCTGCTGCCCTCTAGGTTCCTGTGGCGGAGGGACAACGTAGTTTCGCCACATATTCAAATGTTAAAATAACCCTTTTACTGATTCATCCGTTATTATGGGCAAATTCAGGCATGTTAGTCTTTATCCATTATCAGTACTCTTACACTACTCCAGCCTTTATACTGAATGCAATTGATCATCTTCATATCGATTCCTTGCTATGCACGAGCGAGTCAGAACTCTCTTCACAACTCCGACTGACATACACATCGGCAGTTGTTAACCCCTCAGAAAAAACGGCCTAGTAAACAATTGCTTAATTTTAATACTATAAAATAAGAATGTGATATTTCTCCAAGATACAGCGGTGTGTGTAGGTTATGTTATGTACTTTCGCATCTTGTTAAATTTCAGAAAGGATATTCCCATATAAATTTATAGTGAAAAGGTTATTATTCTACGGGGAGCTTGAAATATGTTTTCATAACACGTGCGTGGTAACCCTACGTTAGGCGACTGTCTGAAGTAAGAAAATTGAAATGTTTGCCACAAGCCTCTGGGGTGGTAATAATACAATTTGATATTACAATTTGTAAGAATGAAACCGAATACAGGTATGCATGTTCAGCTTATTGGAATCAGAAAATAAATGCTGATGAGTAAGCCGCTGCTTGGGAAACATCCGTGAAAATGTTTAAACAAATAGATTGCTGTTTCATACCGATTTTAATGTGTTTTTGTGAGACTGTATCTTTCCCGACTAATGGAAAATCAGGAATAATAGCGAACATATTCCTTACTAGTACTGAAAAGTATTTCTTAACTAAGAAACGTACAGGGAGACAAAGTTTTAAGAGGTGTGCAACTACACTCACAGCAAAATTAATGGATCACTTGAATTTTTTATGGGAAAAATAATGTTAAATTGTGAAACATGAGTTTCATTATTTACATTGATCATATTCATTAAAAATTACGCTAGTAATGTTATCTGTCTGGTATTGCTACTCTTTATTTCCTCAGATATTTTTTCGTGAAAATATCATAAGTAATAAAACAAATGTTTCACAATTTAACTTTTTTTAAGTTTGAAAATTCAAGTGGTCCATAAATGTTGACAGTCAGTGTAAAAGAAGCTACAGAGCTGGTTACAAATAGAGGATTATGGAAGTACTTAGCTAATTCGCAGATGCTTGCAGACTGAATGCTAAAAGGCATAACAGTGTACAATGAAGACGCATGTATAAGATAATCTAGCAACCACATTTCCTTTATGTTAGTGTTGTCAGCAATTCTTCAGTTGGGTTCAGCAAATAGCATAGGTCTGTTATCTGATGATAGTGCAAAGGAACAAATTTGTTAGGGCATACCCCAGCATTTATTTCATTAAATGTATTTATTTTTCAAAGAACTATCTGAGCCAAAGATACAGTAGATATATTGCAATACAGGTCACTTGCTTAGACAGCAGGAGCAGTTTAACTGCAAGAGTAATCTTCAGCACAAATCATAGAAAGTTGTAACTACAGTACAGTGTGTAGGGTACATATCGCCTCGTTTTATTGCCATCACTGTGTAAATAATGTATGATACTACAATTTATGTTAATATAGGCAGAGATCTCTGGAAAAGGTGTGCTTTCTACAGAAACCTCGATTTAAGGTAAACCCCACATTTAAGGATAAAAATATCACGTCCCTGCAAAAAACTTTAAAAGGGGTTCTGCTGTATATACACACCAACAATACTCTACTTCCAGAGAACCTACAGTGTCACGAACATACAAGAGGACTGCTTCTGGGAACTAAAGGGACTATCCAGAGAAATTCTGTCGAATGGCAGCAATCTTACAGACTGGATAGAAATATTCAAGACAAAATTGTTAACACGATTATAAAATTCTCAACGACAAATAATGCGGAACCATTTGTATGGAAAACAGATTCATATCGAGTACATCGATATTTCTTTTACGAAACCAACAATTCAATTATTTTTTCAAAGAACTTGTGAGCTATTCTGTGTTCTTTGGCAAACATATTGGTCAAAGGAATAAATAAATTAATTAGCTACTATATTGATGTTGCTCTATACAAGCAAGCATCATTTTATACATTAAGAGAAGAAATAATGAAATCAGTAACAAATATTTCAAGTAGTATTTATACAGAGATTATGTGGACACTCAGAAGAAAAAATACTGGTAAACTTAAAGCTACAGTAGGGTCCAAGAAGCAGACAAATTGTTTCCTAACTTATTGTAGGCTATAAATTCAACAATGACAGTGTTCCTATGGAGACGCTGAAGTCCAGTCACACCAGCAGATGAAGGGGGAATCACATAATCTTTACATCAACTCATACGATATCATCACTAGGAAAATGTCACAGAAAGCCAGCAAACTCAAACCAGAAAAATCAGGAAGCCACAAAAAAGGTGGCAACAACACTCAGAAGATCCCCAAAAAGACAAGACACTCACAGAATGAACCAGAACATGAACATACATCTACACAGGGTAAATACACAAAGCAACCAAATGAAACAAACGAAGAAGAACCCGAGTAATGTATCCTCCTTCAGCTGGTCTTGTTAATGAGAATCCAACCTCTTCACAGCAGAAACACTGCCAATATAACATGATTATTCACTACCTGTGTGTTCAAAATCTTGGTACAATAAGAGCAACTCTGTACTATTAAGAAATTTCTGTACTTCCTTCACCAAAATGTTATTGTAAAAGTAATAAAAAAACAAAGTATATTTAAAACTTCCATGGACACCAAGTGATAGGGAACAATTACACTGATGTTTAAAGCAATCAATGATATGGTTGTCATTAGAAGATTTTTCCTGAGAGTACTATCCTCAGAATGACCTAACATAAAAAATGTTTATGAAGTGGTTATGTACGGAAACAAGACATTTCGACCAATCCCAGCCCGCCATTTATGGCCTATATCAAGAGTGTCACATTCACCATATGGTTGAGCTATCCTGCTCGGTATGTTTGGTATGGCACGAGAATTCTTGAGTTCACAAAGGAGTCTCAAAGGGTTAATGCCTATGAGGGGCATATTCCAATCTCAAGCACATTGAAACCCTCTATTGCATGGGTTCTCAAACTCGTTTGGTTCGTGACGCACTTTTCCATCCTGTGGGATATTATGTACATGGTTTCCCCTTGTGAAATATTATGGCATGTCCCGTCCGCAGTAGGATTTCGAATTCTGGGGAGCAGTGTCAATAGATCACGGATCCTAGCGGAAAGTGTATATACCACTGGAATGTTGGGTAAAAGCGTTACAGTAAAACCTCGTTAATTCAAAGTCGTTGGGACTAAAAAATCAGACTTCAAATTACGTGATTTCGAATTAACAGCCAATTCGCAATTCAGAAGTACAAACCCTTGTCACGTTACAAAATATGCTAAGGCCCGTTACTGCATGCAGTTAACCTTGATTCACAGTTTATACTTTTCAAATGCCATGAAAAAAGAGCTTTTACTGTATTTTGGAAATAAATTTTTCCATGGCATTTGAAAGGTTTAAACTGTGAATCAATGTTAATTGCATCCGGTAACGGGTCTTAGAATATTTTATGATGCGGCAAAGGTTGGCATTTCTGAATTACGAGTTGGCGGTTATTTCGAAATCTAATTCGAAGCCACATTTTTGCGTCCCTACGACTTCGAATTAACAAGATTTTAATGTATAGCAAATCTAACAAAAGAGTCCGCAGATAAGTCCGTTTCAAGTATTTACATTGCACGAAAAGAATTATCCACCACTGGTCGTGTCACTATCAGAGTAAAGAGAGACCGTGTGAGAAGTGTTTTAGATGTGGAGTGTGACGAATTTGGAAGTAATTTAGGAGAGGATATTAGTGATGCAAGAGATAAAGAATCAAATAGAGCATACTGCAGGTTCAGATTAATTAAATACCTGTCACATAAGGAGACCTAGTGGCTAATTTTCATGGCAAATATATTTTATAGCAGTGATAATGCATTTTTATTATCTGAAATACGTTAAGGCAAAGTATCTATACCAGCCATGTTCATATTTGCGTCAAGACTACGTGGAACTCTAGGAGTGATCTGAAAAGTTTGTTTATGCCTACGTTACTCTTTCAATTGAAGGAATTTTAATTCATTTCTTTTTTTTTCAAAATGAGCCTTCCTAAAATTAGGGTGCAGGGATTATTCGCGTAAATACAGTAGTCGCTACTTCTTGAATCATATACTAATATTAATAGTGTGTGGCCTCCAAACAGGCCTTGTGCAAGTCTTTTGAGTTGACACCGTATAGGCGACCTGCGTGTCTGAGGATGGGGCCCTACCTTTGACGAGATCTAATGCTGACGACTGTAAGGGCACGCGAGCCCCCCACCACCACCACCCCCCAATCCAAACCTGGCCAGGAATAGAAGAACCTGAGACCCCCCTGGACCAAAGGCCAGCACACTATTCATTTAGTCATGGAGCCGGACAATCATACACTAACTCGTAGTTATATGGTGTAGGACATTAACGGTATCTTGAAGGGACCTGGAATAGGTAAAATTTAGTCTTCCGTAATGTTTCCAAGAAATCTAGAAGCCAGAATATGATTTACTTGAACAAAATCAGTATCATGTAAGTTTTCCACCCACTCGCTTGCCTTGACTTCACAAATACCCTTTGGATTCATTAACATACATACCTCCAGGATTTGACGGCATTTGATTTTAAAAGCCTTCACAAGATGTACTGAAATGTCCACCCTGACCCCAATGAAGATTTACAGAAGCATGAAAAGTCCATATATCATTCAAAGTGAACTTGAGCACCACATGGGGTTATCAACATGCTTCATTGTCCTTCAGTCACTTTCAAAAACTTACGAGCAGCAAGAGCCAGAAAACTAAACCTCATTAGTTACTGAGGTTGAAATTCACAATTATTTATCACGGCAAGATCTTGAGAGAAACGGAAAGGAGAGAAGAACTAGATGCCAAGTGTAGCCATCTATACCCATTAAGTGTAAAGCTTTAGAAAGTAAGTTTTCCTAGCAATAGCTATGGTGTCTGTAACACCAGTTTAACGAGCAAGCATTGTGAAAACTTGCTAATGGTTAACGAGTACACAGTGGCTCCCTCTGGGGATCAACTGTAAATTGTTCGACTCCAGATTCCCACGACTGAAAATCCGGCAGAGGTGGTATGACTTCACTCTTCAAAAAAGTCAGTTTGGTACTCCATGTTGTACAATGTCTGCATATAAAAGTTCTTTGGTGACATTTGGTGCTAACCCAATAAAATTAAACCTCCCCCATAGATTACTCAACAGAATTGTGGTTTCTCCATCTGGTGAAGTGAAACATTAAAATTAACAAGTGAGCAGTATTGACAACATCAAATCAAAATATCTCCTACAATGTACCGAACGTTAAGTGATTACAATTATCATACTACTACAATAAGGGTTTTATTTAATTTTTATATATCTCTTAAAAAACTGTATAGAAATATGAGTTTATGAAAATTCTTTATCCTGGGCAATAAAAGCTGAATCAAACATCATGCAATGATGTACGTCTAGACCAAGGTTAAGCGACATGGTTCTCAACATGGCCAACATCGGTGGCGGGTGGTGTTCGGGATTAAATGGTAATTTGAATGCTGCTTGCGGGTGAACTTATGGGATTTAATATATTAAATTCCACTCCCTCACAGTGTTAACAGAAAGTCTCAGGCTTGGCTAGAACCCCGAAGATTTGTATAATCCAACTCTGTCTCCTTTTGATATAAATTTGTGAGCCTCTGACATTTTCACACAAGAGATACTAAAACTGAAACAAGACAAAATTTCAAAATGCGTGACTTATGATCTTATATGTATACACAAACGTGCTACATTAATGAAATATTATTATAATATATTGTTCCAGCATTTGCCTGGAAGTGAAAATGGGGAAACCACAGAAAAACATTTTCAGCACAGCCTACAGTGGGATTCAAACCCACTTGTCTCCCAAATGCAAAGCTTGCCTCCATAGCCATAATGCACGTACGGGGTCTATTCTTAATGGATGTTTAAACGTAAGGAATTTCATGTTTTTATCCGTATTGAACTGAGATCACAATTAAATTAGCATATAGCGGGTTCCACCTTTTCAATACATATGGAATGTTGTTGTATGATATTTACGACATTACAAATTACAGAACATGTTTCGGTGTACAATTTTTAACACCATCAGCTGCATGGAAAGTGTGTAGAAACTTGGCGGTCAAAACAATGAACAGCATGTTGTCATACTTAACTCCCTATATACAGACAAAAGAATGTTGTTATAATTAAATATTAACATCTTATTATGCTAGATTGAAACTACAATGAGTGACAAGGAAACTCTTGAAAGTCAAAATATAAAATTCCTCATTTGGTATACGAGTGGTCTTCAATTCCTTAATGTCTATGATTTTATGCACTCGTAATATTGGCTTCACATGCGAACCTAAAATTAAAGGATTGAAGTTGAATGCAGTCTCTTTGATATTAAGATATTCATTTTTTGTATATGTTACTTTGTTGGGTTAAAAGTTCGTTATATACAGTAAGATTATTAACATTACAGTTCAACCACTACACATACAGCAATAAAAATACTACATTTTTATACTCAACAAAGATAAGACTGCTCAGTTTGAATAATCTTATTGTATATAACAAACTTTTAACCCAACAAAGTAACATATACAAAAAATGAATATCTTAATATCAAATGGATTGCATTCAACTTCAATCCTTTAATTTTAGGACCACATGAAGCCAATATTACGAGTGTATAAAATCATAGACATTCAGGAATTGAAGACCACTCATATACCAAATGAGGAATTTTATATTTTGACTTGTAAGAGTTTCCTTGTCACTCATAGTTCCAATCTAGCATAATAAGACGTTAATATTTAATTATAACAACATTCTATTGTCTGTATATAGGGAGTTAAGTATGACAACATGCTGTTCATTGTTTTGACCGCCAAGTTTCTACACACTTTCCATGCAGCTGATGGTGTTAAAAATTGTACACCGAAACATGTTCTGTAATTTGTAATAATGTCGTAAATATCATACAACAACATTCCATATGTATTGAAAAGGTGGAACCCGCCATATGCTAATTTAATTGTAGTGGATGTTTGTCCCGAGCCTTGTCCCGTTCCTCGACGGGGTCGTGTACGAGGCAAGATGAATCTGTTGTGGTGGCTTTTTATGACCGGATGCCCTTCCTGAACACAACCCCATTACAGGAGTTAATGAGATGAAATGAATGCTGTGATATATGATAGCAGGAAGTGAGAGGCCGAAATCTGGTGCCGGCACAGACTACTCCTGTCGAGTAGTACCAAAGTATCCGCTCAAGGCTTATCGTCCCCATCCGACGGACGACTCTCCATCAACAGCATCATATGCCCTCACTCCATATGAGTATTGCAGAGAGGTTTGGAACTTAATCCAGGCTTTTGGCATGCAATCTAGTGATTAGAAATTTTATACCACTATCTCTCCTACCCTGCCGGCCAACATTCTGATGGTAAAAGTTTTTCTGACCAAAGGGACTAGAACTGGCTAACCACAGTGTCAGACTGTTTAGACTTCAACGCCTGAACGATCATGGCCACCAGGCGGGCTATGGTCACTTCTTAACAGATACTATAACCAAAAATAAATACATACAAAAGGTAAGAAATTAAGAAATTATCATAAGGGCAGTGGCTACACCTATAGTAAAAAAAGTTGCCCTCATTCAAAATGTATGCATTGTTGTGTGTGCTAAGCAATATCCAGAATGCTTTCTTCTGGTTTTAACACATACTACAGTCATCGACATCCATCCCAGAGGTAATAGGCTAGACATCATACAAGGCATGAAAAGGGTTTAAAAGTACCTACCGAAAAATTGCCTGCACACAATCTGCGAAACCATGTCTTGGACCATCAAATTGTTCACGAAGATTGAGGCACGCCAACCTTTCCAACACTGAAGTATAGTGTAGATAGAACTCCCAGCCAATTTCTCCACTATTCTGTTGCTTGTATGCCTGAAAGAAAAAAAAAAGTTAATTTAAAGAATTATTCCAAAAGAACAGGATGATCAAGTTGATATTCCAATCAAAGGGATATAAAAATGTAGAGCATCAGATAGTGAGGTAATTGGAAAATTATAGAGTAATAAATAATTTTGCAACTCAATTTAAACTTTTTAAATTTTCAGGCAATTAATTTCAACATCCCTCACATCACAGATTACCTCGTCCTTTCATCAGACATTAACTGCCAAGGACATGGGAAGAAAAGAAATGGCCATCATCTTCAAAGAATGAAATAGCACAGATAAAGAGTTACAATTCCAAGGACATTATTTTAATGATGCTAGTAGGATTGCAGATTCCAGATTCTACAAGCACTGACTGTACATTTGGTACAATGGAATAACAATAAGAATGTGCTACAAAGACAAGAATGTTAACATCGTTTCCTCCATGTGCCTCTTGCAATATACATAGAACATCAATATACAGTACAACCTCCATTCTCCGTTTTCGAAGGGACCACGGAAAAAAACGTACAACACGGGAAAACAGATCATGCGGGAACGAATGAACCATCAACAATTTGGCTAAACATTTTAAAAAATGAAATATGTATACTTAATTTTTTACAAACGCCCCTAAACCAAACCGAACTACAGCCCCCGATGGGCCTTCCGCCTACCGAACAACCGCTGCTCGGTCCGAAGGCCTGCATATTACGAGTTGACCCATGGTCAGTGTGACGAATCCTCTCTGCCATTATTCCTGGCTCTCTAGACCAGGGTCGCCAACTCACTATTAAATAGCTCCTCAATTAAAGGTAATTGTAGAATGAGTGAATCTTGAACCAGCCCTCATATCCAGGTAAAAATGCCTGGCTTGGCCGCTGATCGAACCCAGGCCCTCCGGGTGAGAGGCAGGCAAGTTAGACCGTGGGGCTCGCTTCAAACATTAATTACCGGTACGCAACTTAAAAATCTCGAAACTTTACATTCAGTTTTACCGAGGAAACTTCATCAGTTTCCTCTGAAAACTTTTGTTAAATTCTTTTGAAAACTTCTTTCAGTTCAGCAACTTTGATCGGACAAACTCTTCGAAAAAACTAATACCCATAACGCCAAGCCAAACAACAATCAACCACAAGTAGATTTTAATTCGCAAATCTAATAAAATAAAACACATTAGATACAAAAGCGCCCAATATGATAGCAAAATTCTCTTTTTTTTTAATCTCCCATTGTAAATTGGTCACCGGTATACTGTTCCTAGTCAGCTTATGGAAATCTTGTACAGCGTAAATTAAGCCTACATCGACTTTTAAAGGTTATGTTGAACTCTAGAATATGTTTTCGAATGTAAGTATCGATCCTCAAGTTCACGAATGCATTACATTCAATTCTGCCCATCACTAATTACAATCAATTTGCAAAGAGAAAAAATATCATTAACACTTCCGAAATTACAATTATTCACGACCCTGAGCTCAGCTGGAAAGCATGCTCGCTGTATAGGTCGGTACGAGTGCAAAATGAAACCAAGTTTTTAAATGTAACGTGCGCCGGTTTTTATAACATTTTAACACAAAAACGTGAAATTCCCAGTCTTATATTAGGACGACAACAGTAATAGGCAGTCCCACAACCTCCCGTGGCTTTAAGTAGGGCCTAGGTATGTAAGGTGCAACATATATTCTGGTCTCTATAACTATCGTATACGATAATACTAAAATGCTAAATTTGTGTTACTTAAGAAGGAGCAGTTTCGATTCCTGCCCGAAAGCCCAGTGACTATACAGTGCCCTGATGGAAATGCCGAAAACCTGTTCGGCGATACACTCAAAAACAGTAAAAAAAACATCTAACCCTGGACATAATGTAGACGTTTTGCAAGTACGAATATTTGACGAAACTCTTTCCGTCTTCAAATAGAGCTGCCGAAATGTGCTCTGTCTCCAATTGTTGTGACCCTTCTCTGCTTTATGATTTCCAAGGATTCTCTAAACAATACCACCCGAATGCGATGCTAAGATGATCCCTTATGCAAGTTCACTGCCGATCGCTTTTCCAGTACAGGACTTACTCAAATTACCGCAATGACGGGACGTCAACATTAAGATCCGTAAGTATGCCGTAGCCGTCCTATTGTAAGATACCGTTTCATGAAAAACGTGTGATCGAAGATTTAACGTTGATGGGACTGAAATTTCTGGACGGTGGGTCCAGGAAACCATTTCGTCAAGGAACAGATAATGCGGGATTTTTACAACGTGATTTAATTAAAGTGTTTGCGGGACCACGTCATTTGAACGAATAATACGGGAAAGCGTAGTTTCCGGGAACGTATAATCAAGGTTCTACTGTACTTCATCAGATACACACTTACAAAGAAAATTTATCACAAAGGACACAATTTGTTAGAATGTAAGCAAATCATCACAATACTTGTCATTGTATACCATATTGATCTTCGCATCATTATATAGCATTTACAAACAAAAAAACACACACAATGGTAATATACATAGAAATAATTAACCCATTGGCATACTTAGACGGAACCTTCTGTCCTGCGATCGTAAGGCGGTAACAAACTTTGACGGACACTTCCATCCTAGTGCACGGAAGTTCATTATAGTGGTTAACTGGTCAGAGAGATTTATTCTGTTTGTTTTGTAGCCTACCCGATTTATGTCAGATGATACCTGAAGCTATTTCACCATCATCTTCCTTCTAATTATTGGGCCATGTGTCCCTTTATGGTTTTGCATTTTTCTTTTTGCAAGGCTTGAAAGCAATCTCTGTGTAAATAGTAACTCTGAGCTGAAATACGGAAAATAAAAAGCACCTTAGTGTGCAGCTAGTTGTAAGCAATCAAGGCGGCATCCAAGCACGGTATGGATGAGGCTATAAACTAGCATGAAAATAGTGATGTTGAAAGTGAAAATGATTTTCCGGAGAGTGAAAATACTTAACAGTGATAAAAGTGATTCAGATTTCCGTTCCAAGGTGATAGTACCAACTGAAACTACGGAACAAAACCAGAATGTAACAAGAGCGGGTGAGAACTCTAGTAATGATACTTGGAATTGGAATCTTGTTGACAATAAGCCCGTTTCTGTAACATGCAAACCCAGTTTCTAAAATTCACTCTATAGTGAGGAGGAGGTTGGGGAGTAAACCGAAAGAAATTGATGTAGTGAATTAATTTCTAATCCCACAGTTCTGCGATCATGTTGCAAATGAAACCAATGGCTATGCCTCTACATTTCTTGCTAATTTATCAGCTTCCCGTGAAACCAGTACTACTTACAAACAAAATCATTTGTTTCCTGTTACTATGGACAAGCTAAAAGCTCACTTTGCCCTGTGTATTCCTATTCCTATGTACTGTATGCGATTCGTCAAATTTATGTTAAAGTGACTGAAAAATAAATGGTATGTAAGGGAATATTTCCTTTTACAAGTAATGGTGGACCATAGGGTTAAACTGGAATGTCCAGCTTCGACAACCAGTTCACTGGACTCATCACTTTGTATGTGCAACCTGTAGTCCATCCTTAACCCATTGCCTTGCCATGACTGATAATTCCGTCATTATCGCGGGTTCCCATAAATGCAATGACGGAAATTCCCGTCCACTCTCTTTACTGCTTTTGTTGAGATTTCCATGGATTCATACAGATATTTCTTTGCAATCCCAACATGTCTAAGAGATGTTGGTAATCTTATTTCAGCTATCTTTGCCCTTCAGCTACGTATTTCACTGCCAAAGAGTCTAAATATGACCGAGTAAATTGCCGCGTAAAGCTTTAGTGAAGGTAAAGTCAACGTCATGGCCGAGTCAGATGAAGCTCGAATATTACGTTTTTTAGAGGAAAGCAATGTCAGTGACCGTTTTTCCGATAAAAGTGATACTGAATTACCTTCCAGTGACGTTAGCATTAGTAGTTCAGAAGAATTAGATGACATTATTGGAGAAAATGAAGACTGGGACGCAGGTGAACGTATGCATATGCGGTGTATTATAGATGGAGAACTGAACTCTGTGGTAGCAAAAAGATTAGGCGAGAATCCAGGGAGGGCTGAAGTGCTAGGTGAGTTTCTGACTGACGAATTCTGGGAACTTGTAAACAATGAAACTAATGCAATATTGAAAGTAACCCTACAAAAAAGAAAACTTGTGAGGAGAACTGGTTTCCTGTGACAAAGGATGAACTGAAGGCTCATTTTGCGTTATGTATATTGATGTCTCAGACTAAAAAGTCTTCGGTTCAATAATACTGGACTAAGAGAAGGGTTAGAGGAACGCCAATATTTTCAGAAACCATGTCCCATAGACGTTTCAGTATCATATCTAGATATTTGCATTTTGCCCCAGATTCTCCAGAAACCCAATGTGATAAGCTCCGGAAAGTTAGACCTGTTTTGCAGCTGCTATTGGACAAGTTTCAGAAGTTGTACGTGCCTGGAAAAAGAATAAATATTGATGAAAGTTTGACGAAGTTCAGGGGGCGTTTGGCATTCGTTCAATTCAACCCTTCAAAAAGAGCACGTTTCGGTATAAAATTCTATAAAGTCTGCTGCTCCAACACTAGCTATTGCTGGAAGTTTCGTATATATGTTGGTAAAGAACCTCAGCACGTAGATGGGACAGGTGATGCCAGACGACTACTGTGTAGTGAGGCAATTGTTCTTGAATTGTGTGACGAATTGCTAGGATCATGCAGGACTATTTATATGGACAATTGGTATATCTCACCTACTCTTTTCAGGGAATTGATAATGAAAAATACCAATGCCACTGGAACTGTACGTCCAAACCGGAAATTCATGCCACCCCATTTTGCAGCAACAAACCTCACGAAAGGAGAACTGACTTTTGCCTCAGCAAATGGCTTCCTTGCCACAAAATGGGTGGATAAAAAGAATGTACATCTTCTATCAACAGTGCATCAAAGACCAGATTTCGTGGAAACTAAAAACACAAGGGGCAAACTTGTTCTTAAACCAAAGATGGTTGTGGACTACAATTCTGGAATGGGGGTGGTGTTGATTCACATGACCAACGCCTTGCATCATACCCCCTAATGAGACGATATGCCAAAGGGTATAAGAAAATATACTTTTATGTGTTTGACATGGCAATGGCTAGCGTCGTTCATCACATGCTGAATCCTGGAAAAAGGAGGCCCAGCTTTTCCAGTTTCAGGGTTGATGTTGCAAAGCTAATTTTGGAGGGTGGTGTTCTGTCTGATTATCGAACCAGAGGCCGGCCCAGTGCAGGAAGTACACCAGCGAGGTTAGAAGGAAAACACTGCGGTCACTTCCCTATCAAAATAACAGCAACAGCAAGCAAGGCATCTCCATCCAGAAGGTGCAAGGTCTGCTATGACCGCAGAGGAAAAAATCCCAGGAGAAAGAAGGGGTGAATCCCGTTATGAATGTGATAAGTGTAAGGTGGCACTGCATGTAGGAGAGTGTTTTAAGATCTACCACACTGTTGAACTGTTGTTAGGATGTGAACCGTGTTTCACTGCGTTAACTTGCTGTAGCAAAAGTGTTCTCTTTTAAGCTAGATTAAATCGCAATCAATGTATATTTATTTTCAAAAAAAATTGCAGTTCAATGGGTTAAAGGCAGGCAATGGACAGTTCTCAACAATATGAAACACCTTGGCACCACACTCAGCACTTCCGCACTATCCCCACTTTTTCATCAAATATCGGCACCTGCCATGACCTGTTCTGATCCAACTGATTTTTGACTACACATGTTGAGGACAATGGAAATTTGGCACTTTCTTTGGATGGGCCTTGAATCGTTGGTGGGAGGACGTTTTAGCCATCACTATCTCCTTTCTCTTGTTACACTGAATGATTCAAGTGCATGCCGAACAGTCCAGAGTGCGTTCAGGGATTTTAACAGAGTCGCTGGTGGATCCCATCAGGTGTTGTACAAGAGCAAATTCCTGTGTCCTACTGTGCTACATTCAGGAGCAATGTTTGTTAAAACAGGCACACACCAAGTAGGTGTGGACCACAGTGTGCCAATAACTCTCATGGCTTCACTGTGCTCCAAGTCAGTCTTGACCGTAAGTACTATCCCCCCCCCCCACACACACACACACACACACACACACACACACACACACACACACAGGAGCACACTACTCAAACTGAGTATACAACAGAGTGAAGCAGTGCAAAGCGTTTGCATCTAGTTTATACATCTCATTTACAAACACGTATGGCCATCATGTTTGAAGATACCGTATTTACGCGAATAATCCCAGCCATCAAATAATCCCTGCACCCTAAATTTAGGAAGGCTCATTTTGAAAAAAATAAATGCTAACATTGAGGCAAATGAAACCCGCACCCCAATTTCATGCCTCAAATTTTTTTAAAAACTATGCGGGGATTATTCGCGTAAATACAGTATTTGCAGAAGTTGTGGGAGATGTCAGTTCCATTAAAAATCACAAGTAGCTTTTGATTAGCTTCCATATAATACAGGATGAACGCTTTTAGAGTGTTCTCCCCAGAAATGTTCATGAGCTAGGTGGCAGGAATGATTAGCCGGGCGGAGAATACCACGTAAAAAATACGAAAAATTCAAGGCATTAATAACACCTCAGCTACCATGTGCAAACATGGTAATTCGACAGCATCTGGGTGCTTGCTTGTCAATGTTGGCATTAGTTTCACTCTAGGCCTGCTAGATGACAAAGTAAGCCGAATCTCTCTCGGGATTCTAAGGCTGAGTTTTAATTAATTTTGTTGGGTAAACACCAAATACGTCACCAGAGATCTTTTACACGCTGACATTGTACGACATGGAAAATTGCCCTTCAAAAATCTGACTACCTCTGCCAGGTTCAAACCCACTATCTCTACCACTGATCCACGAAGGGCATTAACAATATCAGACAGGTAAACATTAACTAATTTAGTGTTATCACAAACAAGATGTTCAAGTGTTCTACTGCTTGTTCATAATCCAACACCGGGGCTTACCACTCTGTTGTTGTAGATTGCCATACCGGATTGCGATGTAATGAGGAATCCAGTGCTCTCGTGCGATTCCATGCTAATCCAGAGACCGCTCGCACAGCATGACACTACGTTACAGTCAAGCTAAACATTTAAACTTTGATGTAATTGATGCGATATGCTAACAATAATGATTTATCATTTAAATGGAAATTTTTTAACTATTCACATTTTAATTTGGAGCACGCAATGACGCGAATATGTATTAATATTACACAACTAGCATGTATCATGGTTATGTTAGCCAGGCGGTGTGTAAAAACGACAGGGCGGTGCGCCCACTAAAATGGTCCTAGGGAGAACACTGCTATTAGTTCTTTCATTAACTGGATATAGCATAAGTCTCCATTTGTGGAAACGGTTGCACATGGTAGGTAGGTTCTTTGTAAATATACCTCACAGCAAGCCAAATCCGTACTCTGAGTAGTTAAAGCTACATCATCTGCAATCTATCTTTCAAGTTATTCCTGCCATTTCATGGTTGTACAGATTGAACGGAATGGGAGCTAATACCGATCCTTGAGATGAATGTTTATGGAACTCCATCAGTTTCTTACACAATTCAGATACACAGCAAGGCAGCAGTTGAACAGTAAGCATTAAAACGTCTGACAACGGACAACTTTAACAAACTCGAGCAACAGTCCCCGTCCTAGACCTATGAAAGGTCGAAATAAGCTGTAGCAGTTTTCAGTCTTTTCAATCTCTATTGTCAGTGTTAATACCTGATTGCCACAATTGTGATTCTTTCCAAAACCCCCTTGTTCAACTGAGATGAATTAATTGCTTCCTGGATACGGTTTAGTATCATTTCTAGCATCCTGTAGATTACACTTACACTAAGTAGAAAAACCAGACGATAATGTGGTGCATCATTTTCTTCTGTTCCAAGTTTCAACACTGCAATTCAGCTGTTTTAACAATTTAAATAACTGACCAGTTCTTAAACCTTCGTTAAAGGAGATGAACTGCCACTGTTTTCTTCTGGATCCTATAACCTCCAGAAATTCAGAATAGATTTCATCAAGACCAGCAACTTTATTCATCTTGATCATGGTTAAGGCTTCATGCAGCTCTTCAGTATTGAAGTTACGGGAATACTCAAAATGTAATGTCAAGTGTGATCTTCTCATTCTTAGTTTACACTTCTTGCCTGTACCTTATCCACAGTCGCTTAAGAGATTTATGTCAGTCAGGAGGCTGTGAAGTTTATGTTCATTAGCAAACTTCTGTGCTTCGTGGAAGGGTCCTACCTATTTTCAGCCTTTACGTATAAAGTGGGTGAAACCCATCCCTGCAGAAATTCTCTGCCACTTCTCCCCTAATTTATTTAGAGCCCTAAGTAACTCACATCATTGTGAGAGTTCTTATATTCACTATAAAGTTTATTACATTCTCCTGACCATCCAGGTATATACCTCATATACAACATCCATGAGAAATTAACTTTCTAGCATTAGCTTTCTTAGCATTGATTAACAGACCGTAATTTTCAGGAACGGTACAGACGCGAAATCGGGAGGTTGTGGGTTCGGATCCCACTGGTGTCCGGCTGGCCATTTTTGTTCTGTACTTCTCTTCAACACGTACTACATGTACGTAACACGACCTAATACGTTGAAAGTCTGTTTCGATTACAATGCGGTCGTGAAAATTCAATATCCACATTTTTTCCAAAATTTTATGGCAAGAAGTCATGGTGCAGGTATTAATTGCATCGAAGTCAGTAGGCCTACAGTGGTCCTGAGATACAGAAATACGGAAGTCTGTATTCATCTGCCCACTATGTTGGTAAATCTGTTCCCACCACAAACGAGAAGTGTGCATCGTATATATCAAAGCCTAGGGAAATGACCCTGATCTTTTATTTTGCCAATGCACTCATTCTTTGAACATTCCATTTCTCCCCCAGTTAGTTTTAAAATGAACTTCCTCTTAAAACAACAACCATCACTAACATCCAACTCCTTTAGAGCCGCAGCAACATTGAAGCTGCTGAGGTATGGGTGTCATTACAAGAAAATTCACTGACCTTTAAAATTTCTTCGAGAGTAATGTACCAAGAGAGTTCCTCTCTGAAGATGGCCTTGGATTCCTGTTCAAGACCCTGGGTGAAAGCTTCATCCACACGATCTTGCTCGAGGTACAGTTTTAATAGTCTCACATGCAGCGTCACATCTGTAGGACGTGCAGCCAGTTCACCTACAACCCACAGCATAAGCTCAAATACATATTAAATTAATATCTGCAATGGAAAGAACAATCAAGTGTATGTAAATGTGTATATATATTTCAATGCTATATTTCAGCCAGCTACTAAAAGGTGAGACATCAGATAACTGGAGAAATTACACAAGCAAACAAAATTGGAGCAAAAAATTAAAGAAGAATCACATTACTTTGCCTGAAATGGAATGGGCAGTTAGTAAAATGACGAGGGGAAAAGCTGTGGGAATAGATGAAGTGTCAATAGAAATCATCAAAGCAGCAGGACCAGTGGGATTGCAAGAAACATACAGACTTCTCAGGTGTGTGTGGAGAGAAGAAAGTTCCTGAAGACTGGAAAAAGGGATATTACCAATATTCAAGGAAGAAGATAGGAAGATGTATGTGGTAACTACTGACGAATCACAATCATCCCACATATTGCCAAAGTAATGGAAAGAATACTAGAAGAAAAAATTAGAGTAAATAGAAGAACAATTTGGATTTAGAGGACGTAGGTCAACAGTGGAACCCATGTTCATACAGCGACAAAATATGGAAAAAAGTTGGGAATATGGGAAAGATATGACAATGACCTTTATCAATTTGAGAAGGCTTATGATAGCATCCCTAGAACAAAAGTTTGGGAATGCCTAATAAACAGAGGGATTGACAAGGAATTGAGAAACATGATAAATGCAAGGTACAAAGATTGCTACAGTAGTGTGAAGACTACAGTCGGTGCATCAGAATGGTTAGAATTGAGAATGGACTAAAACAAGGAAGTGTGTTGTCACCCTCATTGTGCTTAATGGTGATGGATGATAACATATAGACAGCAATGAAATTACAGGAAGAAGGTGGTGATGTTTGCAGATGATTTGGTGATTTGGGGTGAGGATGAAGTGGAGGTTCAAGAACAGACACAATAAATAAAAATATTGAAAAATGGGGATTGAAGATAAATGTGAAGAAGATTAAATCAGTCGTGATGAGCAGAGGCGAGAAGGAAAAGGAATTATCAAAGTGGGAAATAAGAAATTGAAAGTAGTGAAACACTTCCAATACGTGTGAAGTGTACTGTGCACTTATGGAAGAACAGATTTGGAAATTAACAGAATACAACTGGGGAGTGCTTTCTATCAATAGGTGAGAGGACTAGTATGGAACAAGGATATACCAATGAAGGCTAAAGAAGTTATGTATAAAGCTTATTATGTTCCTATAATGACATGCAGCAGAAACAGGGATGAAAACAGAGTACAAGCAGCTGAAAAGAAATTCATAAGAAGTATGGTACCAAAAACTAGGAGAGACGGAGTAAGAAACTAAGGTATGGAAAGAACTGGGAGTATAGAAATTAAAGGACAAACTGGAACAAAACAGATTGAAATGGTTTGGGCATGTCGAACGGATGAATGAAGTAAGAGTACTAAGACGAGCACTGGAAGGACGGATGAGAGGGAAGAGAGGACAGGGAAGACCAGGAATGCAGTGGATGGACTTGGTGAAGAGTAGCAATAGAAAAAAACCAACAGGGATCTGCCACTATCATCATCACACTGATAAATGCGTGGAAGTTACCCATTGTGACCTAAGTCATCGATTTGAGTCCATTACTGGTAAAACGTCAGGTGATAAGGATTCTGATATTGTCATGTATTGGTATCTTCAAAATCTATAACCCAGACCTCTGTTTCCCAGGACCAACAAGAGAGACCCCTGCAGAATGAAAGTGCTAGACAATTTCTCCCGAAGGCAGCACAGACCAGTTCTTCTGAAAGTCGGCATTGAAGTTCCAATTGTAAGATCAAATCCAGTGCCCAGATGGAATTTTACAAAGGGTAAATGGGATTTCTTCACCAGTGAGATGGAACACAACATCCAATAGATTCCACCAGCTCTTGAAAACCATAACCGTTTTACTGGGCTGAAGTGTTCTATAGCATAGCACATTCCCAGAGGATTTAGAAAGGAATACATCCCAGGGTGGAGCGAGAGGTGCAATGACCGGTACGAAGAATACCAACGCAGCAATCAAACGGAAGTCGCTGATGAATTACTGCATTGCTTAGACTCTGCCAGAAAGGAAAAATGGCTTACACTGACATCTAGTATTAACTTCCAACACTCCAGGAGAAAAGCATGGTCCCTCCTTAGGAAGCTGGGCAGTAGTGCCCCTAATTACCATAGCAAGAACTCTAAAATAAAGCCGGAACATATAGCAAACAATTGTTGGCTTAACCAGAGCATCAGCAAACACAAAAAGGGATAAAACAGGCAAATCCTAAACGAGCTTATTTATTTGGCGTATGATGAATAATGACAACCCATAAACTATTTACACAACCAGTGAAAGATGAGTACAAAGTAAATACAAATTATCATATCTATACAGTCAAAGAAAGCAATTTACAAAGTTTGAAAGTACAGGAAGGAAACACAATATATTTACATCGCTATCCACCTATCAACTCTGACAGTTCATATATACACACTGAGTGCGAGTGATGTACATGTCACTAAATGTCAATGTCCAAACCCGCCACCCACTTCACTGCTTCGGGTGTTGCTGTGTTGAGGTCTTCCATGGTGCCAGTGAAAGCACGGAGTGGACATTCCTGCACTACATGTTTCATTGTTTGCTAAACGAGCTTAAGATAGAACTGTCCCGAGCTGAAACAAACTCTCAGTTCTGCGAGGATTTTTCTGTTGCAGATATCTCAGCTGCTTTGAAGGGAACAAAATCAGGGAAAGCAGCAGGCTTGGATGGTATCCATCCCGAATTTCTGCAGCACAGTGGTCCTAGAACTATGGAATATCCGAGTGAAAAGCAGGCTCCCACCTCTTCTTAACCCTTTCAGTCACAATTTATCATTTCTGAACATAAAATTTTGAAATTTGGTACATGAACTAAACAAGATATTTGGAATTTTTTCTGATAATTAAAACAAATTGGAAATATCCTGAACAGAGATACAGATCGTCCACTGTAGTGGACAAGGTGACTGGCAGATAAGAGATTGTCTAAAAAAAAAAAAAAAGTCAATTTATGTTTATAATGCCCTCATAAAACATCATTGGAGAATAATTTTATCAAAATATTGTATTTGTAAAGTATTTATAATAGGACCAATAACATGAACATCTCAATAATGAATACACCCAAACAATTCATAGTCAGTCTTTGTATAAAACTGTCGAAAGCAGTTTGTCTCTTGCAATGCACAGGTGCAATCTACACTTAGCACACTTAGCAAAGTTAGCTGTGTTCTACACTGCATACAGGTTCGTATTTTCAACTATTTCCTAAAAATTCTAATTGCAATACTTTTCAAAGTAAGAAGTAGGACTGGGCAAATGGTATGTGTTACTCACTGGAGGTTGGTAGAAACTTATGGGAGGTGAAACATGGGTCCCAGGACACCAAGAGATATCCTTCTTCTGTGTCAGTTCCTGATCAATAAATTATGTCTTTGATAATTCATCAATTGTCATGCATGGTCTAAGAATACAAACATTCAATGCTAGTCACCATGTCCACTGCAGTTGACGATTTTTTTAACAAATGCTACGTGAAAATCAGTTATGCCAACCCATGAATGCCAATATTTTATGACTAATAGAAACACTCCCAAACAGAAAAAAAATACCAATCTACATTCTCAGTTATCTGGACAACTGTGTGAATGTGTGAACACACCCTAGATTGGTAACTTGGGTTTCCACTGCCAGGTAACATTATTGATATTATCAGCAGTTACAAATTTAGACAGATGAATCAGACTATGTCATAGAATGCCATGTCCACCTCAGTATACACTATGACCTCTACTTTTCCAAACTTTTAGAAAGTCATTAAACCATCGGAAAGAAATCGTCCATTACAGTGGACAAATAGACTGAAAGGGTTAAAAGAAGAAAAGTATTTGCTGTTGTGAAGCCTGGGACAAGTGGCTGTAAAGATTATCGACCTATTGCTCTACTGAGTATCTGCTACAAACTACTAGAAAGATTGATCTATAACAGAATCATCTCAGCTACAGTACTTCACCACATTGCAGTTGAATAAGCAGAATTTAGACCTAAAAGGAGCTGTTGCGATCAGGTTTCGGCACTAACCAGCCATACTGAGCAGGGCTTTTAAGAAAAAATGAAAACACTTGCTGGGTTTGTGGATTTATCACCAGGCTATGATACAGTCTGGCGAAAAGTGATGATCCTGGAGTTCCTGAAAATTATCCTTTGCAAGACCCTATCTTCCTTGCTCAACAACATGCTATGCAATCGCCTAATTCAAGTACATCTCAATGGAAACAGAAGCAGATCCTGAAGATTAAATAATGGATTGCCGTAGGGTTCTGTTCTTGATCCACTTCTCTTCAATCTCTACATGGCAGATCTTCCATCTACTGCGTGCCGAAAGTTTATATACTGGATGGTGATGACATAGCCCTAACAGCACAGTCCACAGACTTCCGAGACCGCTGAAGCCATTCTCGCACAAGATCTCCTAAAAATTGATAGATACCTCAACACCTGGCGATTGAAACCCAATGTAAAAACAGAGTAGTACCTTTCATCTACACAAGATGAGAGTCCATTACACCCTACAAGTTCAATTCAGAGGCCAACAGCTAAAATACTGTGCTCATCCAAAATACTTCGGTATTGTGCTGGATCACTCTTTGACGTATAAAGAACACCTCTGCAGAACAGCAGCAAAGGTTAAAACACACAACATCCTTCACAAACTCAGTGGTACTAGTTGGGGAGCAAATGCTAATGTCCTCCGAACAACAGCTTACCCAGTTGCAGAATATTGCAACCCTGTATGGATCAACAGCACACAAACAGGAAAAGTTGATGTCCAGCTGAATGATACCATGAGGACAGTGTCTGGCACACTCAAATCCACACCACTTAAATGGCTGTCAGTATTAACATCCATCCTCCTCACCCTCCAAGGCTAACTGCTCTGAAGAAGGAAAGGTAAAAATGTACTGCAAATACACTCTTGCCAATTCATCAAGACTGCAACCCTCAGAAGCATGGAAGATTAAAATCTCGACATCCATCATGGCAACTAGGAAAGAGGCAGGTTGAGTCACAGTACAACAATAATGTCTGGAGGGAAGAGTGGGCTGCTTCAAACCCTGATAAGCTAGGGTTGATATCTGACCCTTGTAGGAAGCTTGCTGGGTTCAACTTGCCAAGAAGAATCTAGGCTTCGTTGAACAGAGTGTGGAACGGTCTTGGAACATGCAATTTCTGGCTCCACAAGTGGGGAAAAATTTCCAGCCCTCACTGCGACTGCAGTGATATGGCTCAGACATTCCACCATGTTGTAATGATGTGCCCACTTCGGAGCTTCCAGCAAATACAGTAGAGACAGTACACGACACTTACGGATTTCGCCTTGCTAAAATGGGAGACAATTCGACGGTGGAGCTCCTAGTGACATGACCTGAACAAATCCCACTAAATTCAAATATCAATGGAAATGTATATACGGAAATGGATAAATAAATTACGTCTAGAAAGAAAGTGGTATTGAGATATTAACTTCGAAGTTGCTAAAGCAATTCTGGGTAAATGAATGAAGAATTATTTAAAAGGTTATTATTCAAAGACTGAAATTAGACATATAAACAAGGTGTGAAATGGACTGCTGTGAAATGGCTTGATCTTTCATTTATGCATTACTTTTTTAGCTTTAGCATACCTGCCTGAAATCTTACGGTTGGATTTGTCTTTTATCCTCATTTAAAAACAATGTATCATCACATTAAGACATTTGTCAAAAATATCGGCACATTCCTTACACATATCATGCAATGAATTAACATTTAATAGCTGGACAATTTTCCTCTTAACATGAAGCCTACTAACAGAAAGAAGTCGCTGGCCTGGAAATGATCTGAACAGATCTTATAATTCTTGTACAAGCGTAACGTCTCTTCTTTCTTGTACACTTTATCCAAATCGCTTCTGTGACATTTCAAAACCCACAGATCACACCTACAACAACACATCGGTATTGAAGGTTAACTGCTGCACTATACAATAAAATATGCGTATTATATTTTAAGCCCGTTAAAACATGGGTCGAGCAGGTCAGAAGATTATGAAGTACTATAAAAATCTGTCATTGGAAGAATATATATGCAAACACAATATTACTTACATGTTCTTGTCACGAGGGAACCTGAAGAACGAGCGCGCTTTTTTCTCTACTTCGTAATTACTGCAGCCAAACACAGCACATACCTTTCCCCTCATGTTGAGAGGAGATATCAAGGAATGACACACACTACTATTTAATTATGTCAACTCACTGAAAACGCATAAATAACACCAAAAACTTCACACAAAAATACACGTGCCCTTATGATAGAATCAGTATCGTTCAGGTCTATCCGCTATCTATATCTGTCTATCTATAGCTGTCCCTCGATATCTCACTCAGTGTTGTGTATTGTCTACTGTATTTGCTTCCGGGGAGGATACCACGAACTTCATGCGGCAAGTGAAGAGGCAGTGAATTGGCTAAATTATCTGGACATTAAATTATAAGTTATATTACCATCAATTGATCCTTTGTCCGATTGTTGTTCTATCAACTTTAAGTTTTAAGTGTGCATATATAGTTTCTCTGTACCTTCTATATGCCATACGAAATAAATAAAATAAAATAAAAGAGTAAAGGGAAAACTTGGGCTAGGAAGACATGAGAGTTATTATTAAAGGAAAGACTAAGCAAACAACTGATAGAGAATCTGCCACCTGAGTGATAGCGCTAAATGCAGATGAGTGTTGAATGATAGTGAAGTAATATGGCTTCCTTGCATTAGCCAATCAATTACTTAATGGTGGTGATGGTCCTTTAATTCCTCCCTTTCTCCTGATGCTTTTGACTGCAAGAACTGACTATTTCTTATAATTATTTCTCAGCAAGTTGGTGCAGGATGCTTCTTCAATGTGCTTTCCTTTTATATAGCCTGTGGAAATAACACTATATGAAAATTCATAAATAAGACTGTTGATATTTGGAAAAGTTCACACATACAGAATGAAGAGGAACAGAAAGTGAACGCAAACAGATATCACAAACTGTAGATTCTCCCAAAATGCCTTGAGTCATTATATGGAAGGCACTTTAGGATACAGAAAATTCCTGGAAGTGGATTTGAACATTTCAATTACAAAAGTCTCCATTCTCTCTTTTTAATGGCATGCAGTGACGTGGATAGAAACATTATGAAAAACTGGATATGCTGGCAGGAACAGAGATGATGGTATTTTTAAAGCATCATGAAAGTGTGAATGGGTGCTAAGAGATCTAGATTTACCAGATCCTCAGCCCTTGGTATCTGATGACAAGAATAATTCCCACATTACTTTTTTGCCAAAGAAGCTATCACATTGCAAAGGTATCTTATGAAACCAAATGCAAAGAGTACAGTCACCAACAAAAAAAAAAAAAATTTAATAATCAGTTAAGCTTAGAACTGTCAAATGTACTTTCAGCACGATCTCCCAGAAATTTAACGTTATTGGGTCTATCAAATGTGAACATAAACTATCCATTACCATGCCAAGAAACTGTACATTCTACACAATTTTGTTCGCAAAAGGGAAGGCTTACCATATAGGCCTATAACAGTGATGCAGAGCAGCGATTCCCAAACCCGTGGTCCGTTGACCCCTGAGGGCTGTAGCACTTCAAAGGCTGGAAATCGCTGACACAGAGGAAGATACTGGCGTAACGTGAGTGGAAAGATGAGAAAGCGTTTGGTTTGGTTTTTGGTCGTAAACGATCTAATGCAACAGATTTCGGCAAGTACGAGAGACCAATTGATCCGATATTTACTGTGAAACAAGTGTTGGAGAAGTGTTGGAACGGGGCATAGATGTTTATAGACTTTCAACAAGCATAAGACTATTGACAGGGATAAATTAATGGAGATATTAAGAGAGTTGAAGAGACCAGAAAAGCTGGTGCAACTAGTGGAATTAAGAGGCGGCCGGAGCTGGAACGGCCGGCCACCAGCTCAGTAGTTGTTGTAACATGGGTCAAAAGTTTGTAAGAGTTTCTATAAGGAAACGGAACAAGGTAAAATTATTTTGTTTTTATAGCGTACGGTAGTCTGTGATACACTTCTCATTAGTGTAAAAGCATTTTAAAAAGAAATGCAAGTATAGTTATAAAATGGTAGTTAAAATAACGAATCTCCATATGAAATTGAGCTCTGAACCACGGTTTTCCTAAACTTGTTTTAAGTCAAGATGGTGTTCAAATTAGAAGTAAACTATACCGTAGGGAAGTTTATTTTTTTCTCTAAGCGGCTACTTTAACATACTTCAAAATTAGGGATTCTTTATATATTTAATCGTGATTTTAATAAAGCTCTGCTTATTGACTTCCGAGTGTCGACCGAATTCTAGTGCTGGTAGTTCAGCCAGTTTCCGTCAGATGCCGCAGCGTCACAAAGCCTTGTCCTTGAAGAGGGATGATGACAGATTAGCTCTTACCCATGCAGGGATGTGGTGAGTGAGATCTTCAACTGCTATCAGTTGCTTCCTCACCCTTGCTTCATAACAAGCGGCAGTGGACACGCTGACAACACTTCGTTACGCGCTAGTTGTGGGACGACCTTTCAATAGCACGTTATATTTTTTACCGAGTGCAATGGAATGGCAAAATGCTTGATTTGTAATAAGACATTAAACTTTATTAAAACTTTTAACACTGGGCGAGATGGCCGTGCGGCTGTGAGCTTGCATCCGGGAGATAGTGGGTTCGAACCCCACTGTCGGCAGCCCTGAAGATGGTTATACCTGGTTTCCCATTTTCATACCAGGCAAATTCTGTGGCTGTACCTTAATTAAGGCCGCGGCCCCTTAATTAAGGCCACGGCCGCTTCCTTCCCACTCCTAGCCCTTCCCTCTCCCATCGTCGCCATAAGACCTATCTGTGTCGGTGCGACGTAAAGCAACTAGAAAAAAAATTGGGGGGGGGGGGGGGGGGTGTTTGGAATTGAAAGTCTTGGTAACGGAATTCAAAAGAAAAGTAACCATGTTTATGAAAATACAATGGGCAACATTAGCGCAACCATTAACATGTTTATTTCAAATACGTTATATCTGTAAATTATCAATTTCTTTATTAATCAAGGAATTTTAAAATAATTAATTCACTAAAACTGAACCCCCAGCCCCGCCAGGGCTAGAATCGCCACTGGATATGGGTTCAAATCTACGTTTGTTACTAGTGTGCACGGAAACTCACCGCTGCACTGCTTCCCTTGCTCTCGATACGAGACTTGCAGGCGAACCTCCCCTGTTTCTGCATTACAACCCTCCTTGAGGCTCCGTGCATGTGTCACAGTTTGTAATACCCTTTACAGCTGGGACAGATAGAACGCAACCGTTTCGGGAACACAACCGTTGTTGAATGAAACAATTACAAGAATATAACCGTTTTTCAGTTGCAGTGCGGTGGTGGTGATTATTGTTTGTTTTTTTGCTAGGGGCTTTACGTCGCGATTATTGTTTTAAGAGGAAGTACAACTAGGCAACCATCCGCTATATAACACTAATCAGAGAGAAAAAAATGGAAGGGATCCGACATTTCGAAAAATGAAGGTATCGGCCTAGGAAAGACAAGGGCCACAAAGGGCGTGAAAATGAAAGACTCCATAGGCCTCTTTGCGTAATACCGTCGGGGTCGGAAAAGAACAAGCGTTGACTAAATGTGGTCGGATAGGATAGATGAGAGAAGAGAATATCGTCTACTGCAGCTGGTTATTCAAGGGAAGATACAAGGCAAAAGATGACCAGGAAGAAGGCGCATTCCTTGGATTGATAATTTGAAAACTTGGTTCAACTGTTACACTACCGAGCAACATCCAAAGCAAGAATCTCTATTATGGTAGCCGATCTTCTGAAAGGAGATGAACCGAGCTCGATAGCTGCAGTCGCTTAAGTGCAGCCAGTATCCAGTATTCGGGAGATAGTAGGTTCGAACCCCACTGTCGCCCCATGTGGGTGGGGGTGGTAGAACAACACCCACGGTATCCCCTGCCTGTCGTAAGAGGCGACTAATAGGGGGCCCAGCGGCTCTGTACTTTGGAGCGTGGGCTGTTGACCATGAGGCCCTTAGCTGAGTCCTGGCATTGCTTCCACTTACTTGTACCAGGCTCCTCACTTTCATCTATCCTTTCCGACCTCCCTTGGTCTACTCTTGTTCTCTTCCGACCCCGTCGCTATTAGGTATGCGAGGGCTAGGGAGTCCTTCATTTTTGCGCCCTTCGTGGCCCTTGTCTTCCTTTGACCAATATCTTCATTTTTCGAAGTGTCGGATTCCTTCAATTTTTTCTCTCTGATTAGTTTTAATAGAGGATGGTTGCCTAGTTGTACTTCCTCTTAAAACAATAATCACCACCACCCCACTGTCGGAAGCCCTGAAAATGGTTTTCCGTGTTTTCCCATTTCACACCAGGCAAATGCTGGGGCTGTACCTTAATTGAATCGATTATTTCAGAAACCAGTCAAGCGCCAAGTTCACAAATTTTTGGGAAAATGAAAAAAACTGTCTAGCATCAGATAAAATGTTATGGTAGGGGTTTTAATATTTTAGCACGAAAGTATTATATCTCTTAATAATTTCTATCTAAGGAGAAATATTTTGTGCTTATTAACTTTGCTATAAAAAACCGGAAAATATTTCCACTTAACTGGTTTCTGAAATAAACGAGTGTTGCAAACATATTTTTAAGGGATAAACTTGAGTTTGGAAGGGATTTTGTCATAAACCCCATATTTGTTTTTAAAAAACATATTTTAATAGGTTTAGACTGTATTGCTGATACAAAAGGATGAAATCAGCGATGCCTGCTCATCATGACAAGAGGTAATCAGTCCTCATAAACAAACTCCACAGCACATTCTGTCTCTGTATTAGGCCTTGTAAAATGCTGTCATAAAAGTGTTCATATTCCATCAGGTAAGGTTTTAAGGCATTTAATTCACGTATCGTCTTGATATTGATGGGCACCTAAAACAAACAGTAACAAAGAATAATGTGGGGCTCAGACCAGGTACTTCCTTGTCTGAGTAAGAAATATAACCTTCTCCTTTTACCCTTGCATTCCGAATAATATTACGCGTGTGAGTTTGTTTGTCTACCAATCCTCGTTTCCTTTTTAGATACAGGTTCGTCTTCTGAATAATTTTTTTTGCCAGTGGCTTTACGTCGCACCGACACAGATAGGTCTTATGGCGACGACGGGATAGGAAAGGCCTAGGAGTTGGAAGGAAGCGTCCGTGGCCTTAATTAAGTTACAGCCCCAGCATTTGCCTGGTGTGAAAATGGGAAACCACGGTAAACCATCTTCAGGGCTGCCGACAGTGGGATTCGAACCCGCTTCTGAATTTTCAGACATATTACTAAGAATATAAAAAAACACTGCACTAAACGAAAGAAACATTTTTTGAATCAGTTGTTCACAAAACTAGGAACATGCGATTCCAGAAACACAACAATGGCAACAAAAACAGATGAACAGCTGGTTTTTCTGGATTCAGAACAGCAGCGCCAACCGGAAAGGTACCAGCAGTTTACTGCAGAAACCAACCAAGCGGTGTCACTTAACTGGTTTCTGAACTAAATACGAAATTCAACGTAATGCCTGACCATTATGGGACGACGTTTCTTGACTGGTTTCAGCACCAAAATGTGAGTATACCCTTTTAGTAACATATTCTGCCATTAACTCATTTTTCCAATTTTTGGCACTTGACTGCTTTCTGAAATAATCGATTCAATTAAGGCCACGGCCGCTTCCTTCCCACTCCTAGCCCTTTCCTGCCCCATCGTCACCATAAGACCTATCTGTGTCGGTGCGACGTAAAGCAACTAGCAAAAAAAAAAAAAAAAATATGACACTTGTTGAAGAGGGATATATCAAAGTGAGGATCCCGGCACAAGTAAGTGGAAATAAAGCTAGGACTCAGCTAAGGGCTTCGTGGTCGCCAACCCAGACTCCCAAGTTCAGAGCCCATGGGGCCCGCTTTAGTCGCCTCTTACGACAGGCAGGTGATACTGTGGGTGTTATTTTACTACCCCCACCTACAGAGGGAAGTTGCAGTGCCCCTCAGCTGTTGCGTTCTTTACCAGCACCGTTTCAGAGTTTCATAACGGGTAGGTATACAAAACCATCGTTTACAATCCTTGTATTTCTTGGAAATGGGGTTTTCCAGCGTAACTAGAATAACTCACAGGTCAGATAGGTCATTCCGGTGAGCAGCGTTGCTATTGGCTAAAGCGCCTGACGTCATCGAAAGCGAGAATGAAGTGGTATTCTTTTGAGCTTAGTAGTTACTCTAATTACACTCCACTCAAGTCATGAAATACAAAACTAATGGATCTTTAGATGCTGTAACATTTATTATTTAAAACTTATACGAAAACATACGACTTAAAATCCGTCTTTGTAAAGACAAAGAGACTCTCACAACGGCTCGAAGGTTGGAACGCAGGCCTTCTGCCCCTTGGCGGGTTCGATCCTGGCTCAGTGCGGTGGTATTGGAAGAAAGAACTCTTGCGGGACAACATTCCGCCACCTCTGCGTCTCCGAAAACAAGTTATTTTATCGAATTCAAATTTTAACACAATATGCAATGCGATGTTTTATACATTGTTTATATATTTCAGAACTGTTTGTTTCCAAGGGAAAAAAACTGTTATAAATTTGTAAGACTTTTTTTTTTTTTACTCAGGGTCGTTGGAAAATTCCGTTCTTGGTCGCGTTACAATCTTTATCGTATGTCCAAAGTATCACTGTGTGACTAAAAAATGCGTAAATGAATTCTTCGGTTATATCAGTTTGTATTTTCATTGGATAGAATTATATTATGTATCACTTACTGGCCGGTACAGGGAAAGACGTGAGGCGGGGACGGGGTTGATGCACTACTTCATTTCAACATCGGAAACAGTGTCCGGCGTGCTGGCCGTTGGTCACAAGGGCCCCAGGTTCGATTCCCGGCAGGGTCGGGAATTTTAACCATAATTGGTCAATTTCTCTGGCATGGGGGCTGGGTGCATGTTTCGTCTCCATCATCATTTCATCCTCATCACGACGCGCAGGTCGTCGCCTACGGGAGTTAAATCAAAAGACCTGCATCTGGCGAGCCGAACTTGTCTTCGGACACTCCCGGCACTAAAAGCCATACGCCATTTCATTTATTTTTGTCGGAAACAGTACCTTATTTTGACTGCTTTGCTCAGCACTAACCGATGCTCAATAATTTCCTGGAATGTTTCGCATTCCGTACAAATGTCAACACCATCAGCTCCGTGCAAGTACTGTATCACAACTTCCTGGTGACAGACTGTGTGACGCTGGAGGGTGAGAGGGGAATCGCTCGTTCGGCCTTGGCCTTTCGTACTGCCATCTATGCACCCGCGATGTAACTATCAGTGGAGTTAGTTGTCGACATCAACGAGACTAGTGGCGATATTTTGAAATAAAAGATGGATCTTGAGCTGACTACGGCCGCCTCTTAACTATGAGGAATACGATGGGAGTGAAAAATGAGACTGAAGTAGGCAGCTTCTTCGAAGTGAATTAGGGATTGAAGCAAGGAGATGGCTTGGCACCAATTCTATTTAACCTGGCACTAGAAACAGTGATTAGAAAGTTAAGGGTGGACCCCAGTGGAACACTTCTATACAAAAAAAGCTCAACTAGTTGGATAAGCTGATGACAATTTGATGGGTAGAAACAAGGACAATTAAAGAAGTATTTGAAGACGTGAGTAAAGAAGGCAAAGAGATTGGACTTAAAACCAATGAACAAAAGGTGAAGATAATGGTGCAGGCTTGGAGAACGAAGTATACAGATGACGAACTTGTCCCTGAAGGATCCAAAGTGGAGGTGGTGGATGAGTTTAAATATCTTCGTGTACATCTAATCAACAAGAATGAGGAAATGGTAGAAATACAGGCAAGAATTCAAGCTGCCAATACAGCATACTTCACAGTACTACCCATTTTCAGAAGTAGATGGCAGAGCCTAAAAGTTATGCTAAACAAAACCCTCATTCACAGTATAGTGATGTATGGAAGTGATACGTGGACCTTCCCAAAGAAAGCCATGGAGAAGACAGATTCCTCCGAAAGGAAAATCCTTCCCAAAGAAAGCCATGGAGAAGACAGATTCCTCCGCAAGGAAAATCCTGAGGAGAATTTATGGACACATATGTGAACAAGGGGAATGGAGAATCGGATATAACAATGACCTATATTCCCTGTATGGCGAGGCACCCCTGTCGCATGCCATTCGAATTAAGAGTTAAATGGGCAGGTCATCTAATTAGGATGGAAGAACATCAAATCCCAAATAAGGTGTTCTGAAGAGACTTTGGAGGAGGAAGGCCTGTGGGAAGGCCATGTAACAGATGGGAAGATGGTATACATCAGGACGCAGCACACATCCTCAAGATCCAGAATTTACGAGTTGCTACACGAGATCGACAAGTATGGCAGAGAGCAACTGGGGAGGCCATGAGCCGAAAATGGGCTGTCGCGCCATAGGTAAGACACATTTTGGTAGTTGGTAGACGGACATGGATACTTCACTACCACTACAAGCCTTATAAAGATGTCAGTCGTCGTGCGCAATTTAAACAAAATTGAGAAGCGGTCGTCAGGCGATCAGTTGTTTGAACATTGCACCAAGATCAAGTCGAATTCCCTTTGGTGGGAGAAGTTTGATAACAAAGCAAGTGTACAATTCCGAGGTGACTGCTAATGAACTTTCTCATCAATGAAATTTTAGTAGTGCCTCCTCAGTGCAAGAAATCTTCAGGCATTTGTTGTTTGGTCTTTCGTTATAACTGTTTTAAATACCCCATCCATTATAATAATGAATTACTGCATACATAATAATAATGAAAAGTTCAAACTTACTTGTTAGTAGCAGTCAAACATAAGTGAAAGGAATGATGAAAAAAAGCAGAGATAAAAATTGGAGGCAGATACATCGCAGAAATAGAGGGGGGGGGCAATCCCTACGAATAACACTGTTCTTTAGAAACACTTTGGGACTTACGAAATTATTCACAGAGTGAGCAGTGGCAGAATCTGTTAGAAAAATGCAAGAAATCACTCTCCCTATCGGTTAACTCTTACAACTGGTTAGTAGGGTATTCACATAAGCAACAGAAACACCAGTCTTATAAAAAAATTATCCTACGATTTCTTCACCGCGGATGTCACACCATACAGATTTTTACATTGTGGAGGGGCACATCATGTATGTCGTCATGTTCAACAGCACTCCCGTAACAATTGGTTTGTACATGCATAGAAGCATGGAGGTGGAACCAGGCTTCGTCCAAGAAGAATATTAAATGTGGGTCTATATGTACACTGAGTAAGTTTTCCAGACTCCTCACAAAATGTGTGCCTGTATACAGGATCCTCTGATTGAAGAGCAATGCCACAGTTACCGTATAATCTCGAGTACCACCCGCACTGTTGTTTCGAAAATATCGCTTATTTAAAAATATGGGAAATTTATCTTTCCGAATGCGTGTAAATCTGGCATCACCGCCGGCACGGCTTGGTAGCAATGTTCTCTCCGCTCTCGGTATATGCTACATTCGTGCTTGGTGTCAGTTTCGCACAGATTCTCGGAGTATCAACATGAATTCCACAAAGCGTTTGCGATCCTCTACTGCGAGTGAGAAACTGAAAGACCAGGAAGCCGAAATTATTGGAAATCGGGTAGCCGGTAGTAAATACGATATTGAAGAGTCGTGTATTTGCGATTGGAGAAAGAAGAAAAATGTGCTATTAACACATAGTGGTGATCGTAGAGCGTATCGTGGACCGAGTGTACAGTTTCCAGAAATTGAAAAAGAACTTTATAAATATGTGACAGAAAGGCGGAATTTGGGATATGGTGTATCAACGGAAACGTGTCAGCTAAAGGCATTTAAGATCACAAAGGAACTTTCAACGGAAGGGTTTAAGGCAAGCCAAGGATGGGTATGTAATTTTTATAAAAGAAATGGGTTGAGCACACGAAGGCGTGCCTCAATTTCACAGCGTCTTCCTAGTACCCACGATGAGAAGTTATCGTCGTTTCAGCGTCACATAATTCGGTTTCGGAAGGAACATGCATATTTGCTTTCCCAAATTGGCAATGCAGATCAGATGCCAGTCTACTGTGAAATGCCAGTGGACAGGACTGTGAATGTTAAGGGTGCAAAATTGTTACCATTAGAACAGGTGGTAATGAAAAACAACGGTGTACGGTAATGTTGTGTATTCTCGCCGACGGAACCAAATTGCCGCCGCACATTGTTCTCAAGCGAAAGACGCTTCCTAAAAATCTACCCGCTGATGTTGTCACATCTCAGAACTCCGACTGGATGGACTGTTCACTAGTGGAAGACTGGGTAAAGTGTGTCTGGCGACATTGCCCTGGTGTATTATTGGGACAAAAGAGCTTGCTTGTTCTCGACAGTTACCGCGGCCACACAACAGACGCTGTGAAGAAACATATCAAGGATGGGAAAACCGATCTAGGAATCATTCCGGGCGGGATGACGTCTATGCTACAGCCGCTGGATGTCTGCGTGAACCGTCCATCTAAAGCAGCCTTGAGACAGCTCTATACAGAATGGATAGCGGCTGATAATCACACTCTGACGCCAACTGGTCGCATTCAGCACCCTGAAGTTCAGCTGCTGTGTTCGTGGATTTTGACGGCATGGAATCGTATCCCTGGAGACTTCATACGGAAGAGCTTCAGGAAATGTAGCATTTCTAATGCTATGGATGGCAGCGATGACATTTTGTGGGAAGGTGATGGTGAAAGTTCCCAAGTTGGTACTGATGATGAATTAACACGTTGGATATCGTTCTGGTAATGTTCGCTAACTTTTATTTGTATTTTCTAATCATTTGATGTGCGTTAGTAAAGATTGTAAATAATTTTGACTTCACTTTCTTTTTAAATTTTGTTCTTTCAAAATCAGGGTGCGGGTCTTATTCAGTGGCGGGTGGTATTCGAGATTATACGGTATTTCATACAGCTTTAAGTGTGACGACAGTAAGTGTTATAAGTTATTAGCCTCTTGTACAGACCCACATGAAATTCCCCAGTTTTCTGAAGATGACAAACTAATTTCTTCCAAGAATTTTCAAAACGATGACTAATGTCATCTAATTCTCCTTTGGTAAGAACACTGGACTGCTTTTTTTATGTCTTAGCCTGGATACTTCAAGTTCCCTGTTGGGTTGGTTTTTTTTTTGGTAAAGGTTTGCACTGATCTACAACTAGAAACATCCACGTCTAGAACTCTTTCTTGAAAGAGTCTTCGAACTTCATGAGCTGACCGAGTTAACACATATGAGTAGTACATAAAAGCATACTGCCGCTGAAAACGCACAAGCCATAACACCCTCTCCGACTAATTACAGACAGAATCAGACCCACATACGCTTAGAAACAGCTAAAATAAGACGACATCGGGCATGTGTGCACGCACCAAATGAAGGCCAGGGTCCAGGAACAAAACATGTTGGCATACCGTGCCATCTCCTTGCACGCACTGGAGTAAAGCGTATCTGATCAGTCAGTAATAGAAGTCTAATCAATAATCCCCGCCACCAAAAAGCTGCACAAGCTACATCCAACAATACTTCTATAGCATTAACTTATCTACAGTGCATCAAAGTCCTGTCAGACATTCCACAAGATTTTACTATACCTGTTATACCCCTCACTCACCAGCAATAAGATTTTCTAGTTCCGCAGAGTTTGTTTCTCCCTCACACTTGAGCAGCTTCTCCTTCAGCTTGAAGACCACTGGGTTGTGTGGGAAGAGCTGTTCTGCTTGATCACACCAGTACTGGCCAGTTCCTTTGTCCGTGATCTCACCTTCTGACATCAACTCGCATACTGCAGAGAAGAATAACATGATTAAGAATGACATGAAAGCCAAAGTAAAGGTGCTTCTTACAGTTTATGCAGTATCTGTAAATGTCATGCTCATTAACCTGGTTGTTTTTTTGAGAAGAGACTAAAAATTGCATGAAAATTTAAACAATGTAGGCACATAATCAAATCATGACATTTCTTATACCAAAAGAATGGTCCCCCTTCATGGCAGAAGACCACAGTACACAAATACATTCATCCTTAAGTTAAAGCTTAACTTAAGTATAAAAACATCCCCTTTTTAGTGAACACTCAGAATATGTTTTTCATTTAGGCAATAGCACACTGTCACCATAACGCAGCAGTGGGTTCGTCACCAGCTGTTCACCTTTTACCACGACCAATGATCCCAGTAACAGTAAGCCATCTCCCTGATAACATCGTGTTAACATTTCAAGTCCTTATCTTGTGATGACATTCTGGTTTAGTGGACAGTCAAATAAATTAACCAATATTCCCACATGACAAATTACTGACAAAGATAATTCATATACAGTGGAACCTCTATCTTGAATCACCTCGGGAGCTAAATTTTATTTCGAGTTATCAAAATTTTGAGATATAGAGAATACAGGTTTTGACCATGTAAAGAACATATTTGAATCATATGTATCTATAGGCTTATATTGAATACATTAGTTTTTACAATATTTTAAAATATACATAGAAACTATTTTACGGCATCACTTTAATTATAACCCTTATTATAGTAACGTTTTAGAAGACAATACAGTACATACAGTAGTGAAACAAGAAACATACCTCGATTAACACCTATGGAAAAAATCCGTTAGCCTCTCCTGTTTGTTACTGTTAACATTTCCTCTTTCACGTTAAAACTTCCCGCCAATATCACGCAGCCGAGATTTGTAAATGGAGCTTGCAATCTGCGACTTTGGGGGTTGCTTTCATACATGACTGATAATTCACACCCGATAAACAGCGAGGCTTCCCGATTTCCAATCTTCAGAAGTTTTAGTTTTTCAATTCCCGTCATATTAGCTCCCAGCATCACTATAAACCTTTCTCTACTTGTAAACTGTTCCTCACAAACCACAAATGCCGTATTGCACAATTGATGTTGCACAATATTTGAGTTAGAGAGTACTTTTTGCTTCAAGGGAGAAAATTGAGAAATTCGTGTAACTGAATTTTGAGTAATAGAGAAATAAATACACGTGAACAATAGACAAATGGCTGGGAAATTTAAGTTACTTCAAGATACTGAAAATTCCAAGTAATGGAGGTTCAAGATATCGAGGTTCAACTGCAGGTTTTCATGAAAGTTTAACCGTTCCTAATATTTTAGTTCATTCACTGCACACCTCAGGGAACACTGTATATACTCACATCAAATAGTCAGTTATTCACTACCAGTACTGTTGATTAAGGCCAGGGGATGTTCGAGGTTACTAAAATTACATGTTGCTAATCCAACTATGCTGGAATCAAGGGGCATTAGCTGTAAGAATGGAAAGTGTTCTAATGGTACGACTTTATAACACCACGGAACCAAGGCAATTACCTTCAGGAATGCCACTTATGCTGTCATTTTAGCCATTACCCATATGCCTCAAACACCTGAGCTTGTTGGCTTTGCTGCAGAATCAGCTGTACACAGCAAAACGAACAAGTATAAGGAAGTAACGGAGAATTACGTCTTTGTGATGTTCGATGTGGAAATAACAGAACTGAAGTGCAAGGGAAGCCAAAAATCATTCTTGAGATATTGCAAACAACTGGCCTCTGGCAAGAGACCCACATTCCACTGGATTCCTGTAACAGGGCATTGGAATAGATAAACGGCAATGTGACTAGAGTGGTGGGTACCTTCCCTGGAACTGCCCAGTAGAGAAACCAAAAAAATTCAACCCTCACACACACTCTCCACTTTTTTAATGAAACCATTGAAAAAATGGAAATTGGTTAAAATGGCACTTTTCGAAATAAAATACTTCTGGTGGTGGTAGTTTAAAAATATGAAATTTATAAACAATATGCTTGTTTAAAGGAGCCTAACATCTAAGGTCATTGTCCCTCACAAACAAAGAATATGACTGGTATAGTTAAAATTCTGAGTTTGGCTATATATGTAAATAGATTATGTGATGTATTATATGTAAATTAATACAAATTGATTACATAACTTACTGGAGTAATTCTGAAGTAAGTATATCACTATTCACTGCCTGCAAGTCTGTGCATGTCTAGCTCTCCAAGTTGGAACATGCCCAGATATTTAAGAGAACCAGGAATTGTCTTAACTTTATTAGTCTGCTAGCTGCTCTGATACAGGAAGGGTGACTTGTGTTTACAGTGTAATTAAAATATGAATACCGTAAGTTCAAGAATTTTATAATAATCTAAGGCATGTAACTCTTAAGTAAATACCATTTATGAAATTTTAAGTTCCCAAGTGATTTAAACACTTTAAATGTCTTTGAAAGTGGTTAAACAACATCCACGTCTTCCATCAATTCCCCTTCATCTTCGGCTTCGGACGGAGTAGCTTCATTAGTGTCGCTATTAACAATGTCATTATAGAACTTGAGGTCCTGATTTGACTCCTGCATAGATAAATCTTTACTTCAAAACACTGCTGACATGTGTATAATTCGGCATGGGTGGTAGTCTCTTCTGAGCATAGAGTTTTCGTTTCTCAACGTTTTTCCTCCACTCCTCATTCCTAGTACGTTTTCTCTCTTTTCTCAAGGGAGCAGGAACTACTACACTGTTTTTCACAGTATCTTTATTTGACTGTTTTTCTGCCTCTATTTTGCGTGGAAACAAATGTACCAGTGAACACCTGACAAAGTATGTCCAAACTTACTAAATATACCAAACAATGTATGTAAAAGCACTATAACTTAGGAGAAAACGCACACGAAGCAGAAGGACTTGAATGTATTATTAACCATAACCTGTAGTTAAATTGTTTTCCTTCACTTCATAGTCATGCAACAATGTCACCACTACGCAATTATTAACGTATTTGTAAAGAAATTGCATAAAATGCTCATTTTGCATTGCCTTTGTATCTAATTGTAATGGAGGATAAGAGACAGTTTCGAAACAATAATGGCAGTCCTTGTTATACAGTATAGAGGAGAAGAGACATTTTGCAAACATAACTGGGATGCACTCCAGTCAGCCAAATTGCTGTAGAGAAGAGACTCTTCGAAAACACAGCTCATATTTAACCGTTTTTTGTGCTTATAAAAAGGACATTCTGCCTCAAAAACTAATCACCATTCCACGGAGAAAGAGATGTATCAATGTACCCATTAGGGTTGGGCACTATGTCCCTGTTTCAGCAAACTGTGCCGGCGCACAGTTATGTTCCGCTGTTCCAGAACACCCGAGCGTCAATTGTTCCGAAACATTCTCAAGCGAGCCGGAGACACCGACTCTCTGTCCCGTCAGAAGCGCCACTATGCACTGCCCTTCGCCTACTAGCTGAACTGTGCAGCGGGCGCACGGGACGCGGGACTGTAACTGCGCAGTGTAGAGAGAACTTAGAGAGGCATGACATGACATAACAGGCTTCAATACCCACGAAAAATGGCAAAGCTGGAGCTCTGCTCGTGTGAATAAAGCATCCATGACGCCCACAACTGGACTCCCAGGACTTCACCTGAAGAGACACCAATGGTCTAAACTCAACCGTTTAAGAACAAACCACGCTAGATGTAATGCCAAGCTACATAAGTGGACTTCGAAAATCCCCTGCCTGTGACTGCGGAGCTCCTTTCCAGTCAGTGCAGCACATTGAGGAGTGTCCAAGGAACTATGATGGACCAGCCCAAGATGTTATCAGTGCTACACATCCCTTCTTAGAATGGCTACAGACACTGGACAATGATTTGTAAATGTGAACACTATTAACATCCTTGTTCTTGTACATATTGTAAATTTTCCTTTTCCTTTGTATACTTGCCACATGATAAATAATACAATTTTAACTACACAGCACTATAACTAAGATATTTAAAAAAACCTCACTGCATAATTTTAAGGATAACTATTCTTATTCTGCAAGCAGATATTGCAATGAAACACTGGAAATCTTCAAACCTTTTTTTTCTCATAAGATTTTTGCCTTAAATGTGTTTTGCGTATAAACTCAATATTATTTGGGTTTTCATGTTTATATAAGTTCTAAATTGCATTTTATGGAAATGTGACTCCTAGAACATAAAAGCTAGGCATGCCTTTACCAACACAAATTACAATATTTAACATCATGAGTTTTTCAACTCGTGGAGCCAATATTTGAGCTTTGCTGAATTTAGTTGTTTCAGTTATTTGCAAGGCTACTGTTTTCCCCTCTCACTCACATCCAGGCACCTTCACATCCTTTCCCAAACAATTTCATTGTGGTTGCACTAAATTGATCACTTTTGGAAATAATAATACGTACCAGTTATGTACGAAATTTTCCTCTAAGGTGCTATTATACAGGCTAGAACCACAAGCAGATCCACAAATAGGGGAATACCAGGCAGGCTTCAGAAAAGGGAGATCATGCATCGAACAGATCTGGAACTTGAGAACACTTGAAAGTCAAACAAGAAACACTGTATTTTCCTTTGTGGACTTAGAAAAAGCATACGACTCCATAGACAGACAGACAGACGCTCTTTGACGTACTGGAAGAATATGGCATTGACAAATAAACCAGAACACATACAACAGACGCTTACAGACACCACCTCCAAGATAAAGGTCATGGGAGAAATTTCAGAACACTTCCAGATACACACAGGTGTCCAACATGGTGTTAGCAAAATTATCAAGCAGTGGAAGAAACAAGTTAAAGGAATACAGCTGGGAAGAATATTTGAAAATAAAACAATTTTAAAATGTGCATTTGCAGATGACAAAGCCATACTCATGAATAATACACAGGAGGCAAAGGAAGCACTGGGACGCTTGCATGAAATAGCTGCCAATACAGGTCTACAGATATCTTACGAGATATCTTACATGTCATTTTTCAGTAAGGGCAGTAACAAACACCAGGATAAGACAGCAACATTCCTCAGCTGTTTGCAGCACCTTGAACATTAGAAGTACTTGTAGGGGTAGCTGAACTAGGACCAAAATGTAACAGGCTATGCTCAACAGATGAGACCTGTCATCCAAGTTGAAGACCTCACAAATTCAGCAGACCAGCCTCGCCATCTGGGACGAATGGGTTAACTATAATTTTTTTATTTTTTACATGTTGCTTTACGTTGCAACGACGCAGATAGGTCTTATGACAATGATGGTATAGGAAAGGGCTAGGAGTGGAAAGGAAACAGCCATGGCCTTAATTTACCTGGTGTGAAAATGGGAAACCATGGAAAACCATCTTCAGGACTACCGACAGTGGGGTTTGAACCCACTATCCCCCGAAAGCTGGATATTAGCCGCACTTAGGCGAATGCGCTATCAAGCTCGTTTAACTATTACTTAGTCTAAATATTCAGAGATACATTTTAATCATCCTGTCAGGGATGAAGATTTTCTCTTAATGCCAATACTGAAGTGTGCGACATTGTCCCCGTATTATGCTGAAAGTTTTCTATGAATTTCCACTCCTGCTATACCCTCAGGCCACAAAAAAGATTACAGAACACTGTACTGATCTGGTAACGCTGAAACCTACCACAGACGTAGACAACAGTGCCATTAGCAGCTGGTGACCACACGACAGAGCCAACCTACAGACAATTAAGAGCAAAATGGCAGATACATATTGACTTGCCCTTAGGTTTCTGAGAGCTACTGCAGAAGGGATGGCATACTGCAGAGGCATTACAGGGTATTGGCACCTTCCTACAATCCTTTCTCCTTCTCACTACCGTGTTTGTCCAGAACGCTGTATTCTGTTGCAGCGAGCGACAGCTTCTAACTGAGAAGCCGGAAACTCGAAGTAACTCCACACGAATAGCAGGCAACTGCAGTGGGTCTGCCCACGTTTCCATGTCAACCATACCCCTACTTCCCTCTGTCCAGTCACGCAGGCAGTCAACGGCCCCTCCCTTTGCTAGTTGTCGAACGAGTCGTTTAATATTATGACTAGTAAGAGTTAATTTCAGAAACATTCTTCTTGCAATTCCGATTCTGATTTGTACTTCCAGATCCAATTTTTGTGTTAGCCATCATCCCGGTGCCTGAAATGCTCAAGATAGATCCCTTCTCCTATCCACAAATCTCACTCCAGGACGAAGAGAGCAACAAAAAAGGAATCTTTATTCAGCTGTCCTAGACGGTACTACCTTTAAGGGTTCTCAGCCAAGGTTGGAGTAAAGGGCTTAATGGTACAGCAGTAACAGCAGAGCAGACACTCAGTATGGTGCAGTTAATAGAGATGAAAAGCACAGCTACATTTAAAACAAAAACCCTGCTTTAATGATCTTCAAAGGGGAATAATTCCTACACGAAAATCTGGAAAGAAGGCAAGAGCGTCACTTTGGCCAAACAGGAAGAAATTTTCTAACCCGTTATAAAGAACACATAAATGCCAAAAAAAATAACAGATTTCCAGCTATGAGTGAATATGAGTGATTTCAATCACTTAAATCTATAAACCAGGATTTAGAAATTCTAAAGTTAGCCAACAAGGGCATGTTGCTCAACATATATGAACACATCCACATACAACTTGACCAAATATTTAACCTCAACTTAAATAAAATTTCATAACGAATTAATTCTCATCAGCAAATTAATTAACCTTAAGTCAAATATTACGACAAATAAAACATTTTCTACAAGTCCTGCACAAGCAAACGCACACTCCTCACCTGCACGCCCACTAATCCTCACCACAATAACAGTCCTCCCTCACTGCCTGGAAGCAATCCAACGACTACAAGACAGAACAAGGACGAAGCCCACTTAGAAGGGACCGAAGGATGTAGGAGTAAGTATCAGCAATTCATTTGATATTCAACAGTATAAACTCAGTTTTTGCTCCCAGTCACAAACCTTTTTTAACAGCTCAAGCCAGCTCGATGTGTACCTGTATCGACTAGGCTAGCAATGTTTTAGATGTACATCTGCGTGGTATCTGTTGGTTGCAACATGAACTTTTACCTCAGCTCACCGCACAGGGTATCTTTCTATGCAGGGGAGTATCTTCTATCGTAATGTGGCATAGTCTTGGCGTAAAAAGAATTTGTTTCATCAACGTCAATCGTTGTAAACATGGCGGCCTCGTCACATGGTCTGTACTTATCTCATGCAGCTCTCGAATGCATACTAAAAAGTATTGATGAGAATAATCAGAGTGATAATGAAAGTGTTAGTGGTGGTGATTATGCACAGCAGGAAACTATGTGTGATGTACATAATGATAGTAATATAAGTGAATGCTCACCCAAATGACTATGGACATTGTTTTCAAATTTTATTCCCACAAGAAGGTAATTAACAATTTTTTTTCACTTTGGATGCCACCTGTTTGTATGTAGATACATCTGCATGATATGAACTCAGTATCCACTTGTTTTGAACAAAATCAAACAAGTTGTTTAGAAGTTATAGCAATGTTTGTGACACTGTAAAATTGTGCTATTTTTCTAAGATTGATTACCGGTGTAGGGTAAAACTTTTGCAACTTTTAATACCAGCTAGAAGGGTTAATCTCTTTTTTAGACTCCAAATAGAAAATCAACAAGTCAAGCCTTTCTAGCATTTGGCATCTCACCACATAAGCTTTGTCCCAAGTTAAACACGAGAAAAACAAGGGGTTTCCTTCAGTCTTACTTGAATGTCAGTCCATCAACCATTATGCAATGCCATAGGAATGCAATAAGGCAACCTCAAGTTCGTTCAAGCAACAAAATGCTGTATATTAAAAACATTAAACTTGAAAACAGAGGGCATCACGATTGACGCTTCATAATTTAAAACTTATGTGAAAAAGTGTTTAGTATTAAGACAACACAAGTTTTTTTATTTCGTAGCACCAGACTAATGTACATTTTCTAACACATCATCTATTTGTGGTTTGTGAGGAAGAGTTAACAAGTAAAGAAATGTTTACAGTGATTCTGGGAGCTAATATAACGGGAACCGAAAAACTAAAACTTCTAATAATAGGAAAATTGGCGAATCCTCGCTGTTTCTCGGGTGTGAATTACTGGTCACGTACATAAACAACCGCCAAAGTCACGGATGACAAGCTCTATTTACGAACTTCGGCCGAGTGGTATAGACAAGAAGTTTCAACGTAAAGAAACAAAAGGTTAACAGTAACAAACAGAAGAAACTAACAGATTTTTTTCCAAAGGTGTTAAACAAGGTATGTTTCTTTCACTACTGTATGTATTGTATTGTATTGTGTCTTCTAAAAAATGTACTATAATTAAAGTGATGCCGTAAAATATTGCTTGTATATTTTTAAATACTGTTAAATATAATGTATTCAGTGTAAGCCTGTAGATACAAATGATTCAATTATATGCTATACGTGCTCAAAATCTGTATTCTCTATATCTCGATAGCCAAGTAAAATTTAGCTCCCGAGGTGATTCGAGATTTCGAGGTTCCCCTGCATTTGTTTTCAGTAATTTTATGGAATGCCTTTAATCAATGTTATCGTGAACCAGCTGAGGATGACCCCATAGACGTCGAAACATGTACTGGTGTAATAAAAGAAAATACTTTTCCATTATGTATCAATAATGTAAAGTGTTCTTTAAAATGTACAGTAGAAGACCGATAGTCCGGAGGGTTCGGGACCGGCCCAGTGCCGGATTATCGAAAATGCCAGACTACTACGATATAGGTTAAGGCGTACAGCGAAAACAGCTGTAAGACGGCGTTTTGCAGTAAAATGTTTATCAGTAGAATCATTAGTTTAATAACACACTCCTCTTTTCAAACTTCTTGTTTCTTATTGCCATTCCATAACCCTTTCAGATCATGTACGCACAATTGTGAGGGTTCGTATTTTATTAATGTCTGAGCTTATTTGACGTTTTCTTGGCGCTAGACCGGACTGTAGTGCTTGTGCGGGACACGTAGCATGTACTTCAGCTGTTTTTAATTAGTACTTGACCACTAGGGGCAGGAAGGAGAGTTTAAAAACACAGTTCATTAGCAAGATGGCGGGAAGCAGTAATGCCTAAAGTAAGTATTTATTTATTGCATTCATATTAATCTAGAAGCCTTACTGAATATCAGAATATAATCAATGAAGTGTGTAAATTGTGTAGCAAATGTAAATTGTGAACTTACAGCATCGTGCATAATACCATGAGGTTTCGAATGTCTATACGCACATATGTGCGGGCTAGGTTTCCTTACAAGCAATGCATGCAGGAGTGCTGGGTGCTGTCACAAAAAGGACTGTGAAAGCAAAACCCAAGCAAAAAAAAAACTTGTACTCTACATGAGAAATGTAATGTATAAGATTTTAATTGTTTAAAATCATTCCACACTGTAAAATAGAACATTTGATCATGTGCATGTGCATATTCACATGTACTGAGTTGAATTTTTTAACTTTTTTTATTTTTTTGCAAGTAGTGAATGAAGTCCTGACACGCACAATTGTGTGGGTTCTGTTTTTCAGCCAATAGTTCTTATTTTGAAAAATAAACTGTAAAAACATGTATTTGAGAGCATTTTAGTCAGTTTTTGACATACAAACAAAAATTCACATCTCCAGTTTTCTTTCAGGTCTGAAAGGGATAATAATGCCGGAGTTCATAGATGTTTTAATCTTAAGTCTTCCTTTAACATTCAGAGTCTTTCCATCTACAACTTATTTTTCCTTCTGTCCGCTTCCATTTTTGAAGGCATGTTCCCATCCGTTTTTGAACGTGGCCCACGCATTCAATTTTTGTAATATTTTTTTTAACCATATGGTTGGCTTTCCAGTACTCACTCAGTATAGCACACAGCCTTCTAGGATGAATATTTTCAGAGATACTGTAGAGATATTTAAGTAAGTCAATGCATAACAAATGCATTGTATCATATACATTCGCAGTATTGACTTTGAAATATTAAAAAATACACTTTGAATGGTTTTGACAAATAATGCATCAAATTGTTCACGAGAGATCATTATTAAGAGATAACATTTAGAAAATCCTGGAATGGTGCCGAACCATCGGGCGTACCGGACTGTTGAATGCCAGACTAATGGAATTCTACTGTATTAAAAGGTGGAGCAAGTAAATTATTCTTTTAGAAGCAAACAGTTTGTAAGTTAATACAGAAAAAATTTAAGATTTATTAGATGTTCATCAGGCGATTGCAGAGCTAATTTACCAGTACTGCTCACATAAACTCACCTTTCAACACCAGATCTGATTGTTTTCTGTCCAACATCAGGGAACACTTGTATTGAGCCAGTGCTTTATCCTTCTGGCCCAGAGCTTCCAAAGCTTGACCGAGTAGTTTGTGGCCACATGCTGAGTTATCTCGTACAGACAAGAAACCAGTTGCATAGCGACGAGCTGACTCATAGTCGCCCACCTGGTAGTATAGCTTGGCCAGGTTGTAGTATTTTAATATTCTCTGGAAAAAAAAGGAAGTGAGAAAAGAATAGGATTATTAAATCACACCTAAAATATGCACGAACAGGACAGTAAAAATCAACTTCTGGGCATTGCACAAGTATTCAAATATAAAGAACTTTAATAAGAGCACACTGCCTAAAACTTTGAATCCAAATAAACCTACCACAGTGTGAAAAATTACATACAGTAAAACACCAGTTTTGGAAAATTCCACTTCCGGCAACAGGAAAAGGGAATGTCATGTAAAACAACTACTGTAACACATACACATATGCTCTTAATTGGACAGGGACTTCATTTCCCTCATATATAAATTCACCACTAAACCACAGAAATTTCTTTTCAGGCAATTCGAAAATTCAATAGCACAAGAGTAAAATCAGTAACTTTGTTCTCTGCACATTTCACATATTCAAAATATTGCACACCCTCTTACCCATCCTTTGTTCAAAGTGTTCACAAATGGGACTGTTCAGGATAGAGCTCCATTGTGTTCCTTCCTCTTCCTGTATTTTCTCACTTTTCAAATGAAAAACCTCAGTTTTGGGGTGTTATTTTTTATAGTTCAAGAGGTAGCCTACAATAAACATTGCAGAGAGGATTAGGAAAGTTCTCTTCCTTGCTGCTGCAGTCTTTATAGATTCAGAGTACAGTTTGAATCTGCAGAGCGCGAGTGCATTTTTCGAAGTTTTGTAATTTGATTGCTTGTAAAAGACTGCAAAAGACTGACAGAGAGAAAGTGGTAGTAATAGAATATTCAGGAAGAAAAATACGAGAATTCGTGAAGTAGCGGATTGTTTTGGAATAAGGAGAACTGAAACAGCTGGTATTTTAAAGAAGCACTAACAAATATGCAAATTGAAAATGTTCATGACAATAAGTGCAAATTTTAATGAAGTGACACCAAAGGTGTGTATGTTCGCAAGTGTTTTTTGTTTTGTTTTTTATGATACTGTAGAATACATAGAATGTTTCAATAAATGTGTGCAAGAAAAACGGCAGTTTCCAGAAAATAATCCATTGCAATCCGTACCCTGTAAATATGCCTTTCCAAAACAGACACCTCCATATTAAGGAGGAAAGCAACTCCCCTTAGGTGTCCGTGCAAGAGGTTTTTCTGTTATCTATTGCAAGCCTGGACAACATGTCCATCACCAACCCTTTTTGAGTGAGAAATATTGAAAGTACCTGCTCTGCTACTTAGCTTGCTAGTGAAATTCATCAGAAATACTAAGTTCTCAATCTAGAACCCCAAGGAAGACAGGGTGACACGATTGACTTTATTTCCACCTAACAAAATCAATTTCAACTTACGATTATGGACCTTTCACAATACAATTTCAATCATTTACCAAACTTGCAGGATAAAGATATGCTTAACACTGTCCGGTAGATTTTCATTATGGATGTAGCAAGCAAAGGCGGTTTGTTGTTGATCAAAACCTTCTTTTAAACAGGAACTACTCTGAGGGTTCCTAATTCCAAACTAAGTTTCACCAAACTGTTTCCTTATCTTATTTATTTTATATTATATGCTTTCAATGGAAAAGCATTGCTGGCGAACAAGTAGGACAAGATTACTGGCTTCTTGACAATGTCGTATTGCACAAACGATAAAATTAACTGCTAACTTGAATGCAAACATTTGACCATCCCCGAGAGAGGGCCAAGCTGGGTTGCAAGATCTTTGTTTCACTACGAGAAAAAACAAAGTTTCAACTCCATTTTTGGAAGTATTCTGGCAGCAACTGGTGAACTGTAAAGGGGAGATCAAGTTTGAACAATGAAAAAAAGACCTGATAAGCCAACAGTCTGGGAGCGTGGAAGATCAAACTTTTTAACGAAGAGAAAGTTCATAAAGGCTTAAAAAGTTGCTGCTTTAGTGACTGGCTTAGCAAGATGAAAATGAAAATACACAGCCTGCTTCCAGTCATTTGACCAGGTCAGTAATGAAATGAAGCCCCCATCTAGCGAAGAGGATAGGATCTGTGCCAGCTGCCGAAGCCTCTCACACTCGTCTGGGGGCAATGATTAATGACCGACAGATGAAATGAAATTATACTGGAGAGTGTTGCTGGAATGAAAGATAACAGAAAAACCGAAGTACCCGAAGAAGGAAAAAAAAAAAAAAAAAAAACCCTATCCGCCTAGACTCTGTCCAGCAAAAATCTCACATGGAGTGACTGATTTGAACCATGGAACCCGCGGTGAGAGGCTGCCGCCTCAACCACGGAGGATTCTGACTTAGCAAGATACAAAACAAATGGGTATACACTGACTGAGGGTCCCATACTTGAAATAAAATTGAGCGACATTTTCCAAGTAGCTGGCTGAAAGAACTCTGCTAATGGCTGAAATCACTTCCAGAATTCAACACAGACTTCATTATCAATTACGGAACAATGAAAAATAACCAATTAGACCAATGGTGTGCAACACAGCAATAGCCTTGCTCTGAACGGCTACATTCCCTTCGACAGGCTCTATGCTAAGCACCCCTGATGCGCTAGACCAAAAGGGTTTGCACTAGCCAGGATGTGTGCAGACCAACAAACTCCCAGTATTTACGACAACAGTTGGTAGCACCGAGTAAAGCAGGCTGGGAACAGTATTGTCCTCCATACTTTCCGTACCACAATATTACTGTGTTTGCCCAGGACCTTTACCGAACTTGTACTGCATTGAAGCCTTTGGTTCAGAGGGTTCTGGTTTCCTCTTACGCCTAATATTCCTGTTCTAGCTGCACCCCAAAGTTTCCAGTATCTTATCACTAGGATATGAAAACAAGCCCACCTTGAGAAGAGTCAGTGTCGGCTGTGGAGTTGGATAGCAACATTGCAGCTGTCATCAGACTTGTTCTTGAAGTGAACACAACGAAGAGTAATGTTGATTCTTGTCATTTTAAGGGGCCTGACATCTAGGTCATCGGCCCAAAGCGTAACGTTAAAGTGCGGCCGATGTTTAGTAGTGCTGAGGAAACCCCTGTGTAGAACAGCCACGTTCACAGATGACTGAACTGAGATAAGTGAATTAACTGTGTTGACTGTTTGAGTTACCAAACTCATCTGGAGTTGAGCCAAGTGAACAGCAGTCGTGCGTTGTTAGTCAAGAGCCGTATGTTGAAACCTGTCTGTGTGTAGCTGCTGTGTGAAATGACCGAGCATGTGAAATGAAAATAAAGAGAGCCTTCCATTAGGATCATCACCATCCAGGTAATACCAGCAAAACAGACTACCTACTGTGAGGAAGACACAGACTTAGTAAGTCAAATTAGGGAACTGATGTCATTCATTCACAAATATAATTGTGTTTGTATACAGTGTGGTACTACTTGGGTCATTCTGAATTCAACTGGTAAAACAGCATTTTATTTTTAATGGTATATTAAAGCAGCTGTTACCCGCAGCTTCGCTTGCGTGGATTTTGTAATTTGATAAAAGTAATCATTCCTCCATACTGCAGTAAGATAGTATCGGAAACTCCATAAAGTATAAAAAATCACCGAAACACTGAGTCTCTTTTACCCCAGAACCTCATAAACCACGTTTGTGGTATTGCATTTTGAGGGTAAGATGACCAGGCTACTGGCAGAGCTAACTCTGGAACATGCAACATAGAACTGTATATGTGAGAAACAGTCCACTCTCAAGTCGAAAAGAAAAAAGTGTATTTTTAAAGGAGGTTCCAAATACCTATTTCCACGTCTGTAATATCAGTTTTTAAGAAATAAGCACTTTCATAAAAAGAATCCAACTTCACTTCTTTCCAACCCCAACCCTTATGTGGATTTTCCAAAAACAAAAATGCGTGCTTCTTTACTTTTAACCTTTAATTACTCGCGCGGGGTCTTTGAGGCCCCACTCCCTTTTTAAATTGTTATATTTTCCCGAAGTGACTACGTGTGACCTTGACACTTGCAGTAGCTTCATGTAGTGGGGAGGGGGGCTCAGTTCAGTAGATGGCTCACTGTTGCCAAGTAAGGTACTCAGTGGAGAGCAGTGACCAGGCGTGGAAGACCCCACGCGAGTAATTACGTATGAAAATAAAATATGTTCATATTCTTGCACATATTGCTTATAACTAACTATTTGTTTAGTTTTGATGATGTGAACGTGTAATACACATATTTTGGCCAGTATCTAAACCTCTTGTAAAGTCTGTGAATTGCTAATATACAAAAGTAAGCCTATAACCTACAGTATAAGGCGCTTCTACTTTGACATGAGATACAGTGCAGCAAATAGAGTGGGTTACTTCGATTTGTATTTCGCTTTCAGATGAATACGGTTGGAAGGCACAGTCGTCAAGTACAGGATATTGAACAGTGGCTTTTAGAAGAAGAAGAAGAAGTCTATTATGATGATGATGATGATGTCCCAGTTGCTTCTGATTCTGATCCAGACTGTGAAATATTGAGCAATCATAAAGCGGTAATACTGATCTCCAGAATCCATCATGATAGCTATTGAAGAGGTTGAGAAGGAGAAATCGGAAATAGTTCTGCTTTATAAAAGCACGAAAGGTGGTGTAGACACAAATAACAAGTTATGCCAAACTTACAACGTAGCACGACGAACCAACAAATGGACACTCGTTGTTTTCTATCATCTCTTCAATGTGGTTGGTATCAACGCTTTCGTTGTATGTGAATTCAATTCAAGCCACGAGAAAAACATCCCAAGGAGAGTATTTTTGAAAGAGCTGGCGAAAGAACTTATGAAACCATGGCTGTTGGTACGTGCTGCTATACCTAGCCTGCCTAGAAATCTCAAGAAAAGACTACGTATAGATGATGGTGACAGGGAAAATGTAGAGGAGCCAGACAATTCAAGAAAGAGTTGCGTGATTTGCCTTAGGTCAAATGAGAGGAAAATAAAAACTAGATGTGTAAAATGCAAGGAACATGTCTGTGGGGAGCACATGAAGAAAATATGTGAGAATTGTGTGTAATATGAGAAAAATACTATTTTCATGAACTTAATGTCACTTAATGTGTATTGATTTCTTGTAAACATCCTTTTTAATGTTATGCAGTGTTTGCAGTAAAATAAGATGCAATTGTATTGTAATTAGGGTATTTTTTCAATGCATACTGTCCCGGAGGCCTTAAAGACCCCACGCGAGTAATAAAGGGGGGAAAATGAGCGCAAGTACCTAAGGGTTAAAGTAGATTCCAAATACCCATTTTTACGTCTGTAACACATTAAGTTTTCGAGATACACTCATTTTTAAAACTCTCCGCCCTTTTTCACTCTTCACCTCACCTGAAGTGATTTTTTCAAAAACAAAAAAATACTTTATTTTTAAAGGAGATTCCATGCACAATTTTTTACGTCTGTAAAATCGCCAGTTACTGAGATATAAATATACTCGTAAAAAGGATTCAACTCCTCTTTCACTTATTTTTAACCACTTTCCGAAAACAAAAAAAATACATATTTATTTATAAAGGAGATTCCGAATACCGATTCTCAAGTCTTTAAACTGTTAAAAGTTTTCGAGATATAGATATACTCATTCTAAAAATCCATCCTGTTCACCCCCTTAGCGACGGAATATCAAATTCCTTCCTTAGTGAGCACCTACACTGTAATGTAAATGTATCCCCAACATTTCATTATGACCAGTGGTTTTGGCTCGGCGATGATGAATCAGTCAGGACATGTTATTTAATGTGCAGATTGAAAATTATACACTTTTTATATAGAACTAACATCTGAGGGAAAAAAACCTATTTGGAAGTTTGTTTTTAAAAAATGTTATTTGGCTTTTCGTCTCACGAACTACTTTCACGATTTTCGGAGACGCGGAGGTGCCGGAATTTTAATCCCGCAGGAGTTCCGTGCCAGTAAATCTACTCACATGAGGCTGACGAATTTAAGCACCTTCACATACCACCTGATTGAGCCAAGATCGAACCTGTCACGTTGGGTTGAGAAGCAAAGACGATAATATGAGAACGCCAGCGCCCGAACCGCCCGAGCCACTCATCCCGGCTATAAAAAATAATTTGTATTAATCGCAAATATCTCAAGTAATTCTACGCACTGTAAAATTCCATAAAACATAAAGGATAGAAAATTATATGTTTATGTTTGTTATATACAGTTTTAGGAAGAGTTAATATTAACGGAAAATTTGGACATTTCCGGTTTTGATGTTCCTAGGCTATCTTGGGAAAATTTCCATTAAATGCATTCAATATTCCACTTCCTCAGTCTGACAATAGCTTACATTCAATAAGATTAAATTCCTGAACCCGAAAATACATGTGCCTAACGATTTTAACCAAAATAGATAATGCCACAGAATGACCACAGAAATGCATAAACAGATTGCATTAAATGGAGAAAAGATGTGCATACCATTATTATTAGCTGTTGCTGAACAATTTCCAACTCCATTTTCTATTTTTTTAAATGCGAACGACGCTTCTGTGTCATTATACACGCAATAAATTGAAACCGCCCATAATTTTTATAACCTCTTTCAGAAGCTACAACGTCAAATATGAAACTAACACGTTTCAAGATCAAAACCAAGTAGAGTATGTCGAAAGTGACAACACTCGCTTGAAGATAGTGACTAAGCGCTGACAGGCCTATGCAAGGGTGCCAACTTGTAGGTAGCTGCAAAGCAAGGGAAATCTAGGAGGTTTTACGTGAAGAAGTGACTTCCTATTCCAAAAACTTCAGGTCGTCGGCATATGAAATACAGTCCAGCTTGTTGAGAAGCGAAGGAGAATATTTCTGTTCTACAGTTACAGGCATTATAGAAATGTTTATTCACAATAAAGCAGCTAGCCTGTCCGTCAATTTACATAAAACGTACATGTCTAACGTTAAATAAAATCGCATTCCAGATTTTGTTGATTAAAAAATGTCGTAAAATACGAGAAGCTCTCGTCAAATCAGTTGAGGTTTTCCAGTATAATAATAATAATAACGGATTTAAGGGGTCAAGGAGGATATGGAGGAAAATAATATATCACAGCAGGTAGTATACAACAGACAGGAATACAGAAAAATCATCAACAAAATTAAGGGATTCCAAGATCAAAGTAGCAAAAAACGGACCGGCAACAACTGGTCACGAGAACGTAAAGAAGCCCACTCCGAAAGGATGAAGAAGTACTGGGCCGATCGAAAGAGGAAGAATCGTAAATGAATGATGCTTAACGTGGTCCATAGTAGACCCATTCGAAAACAAGAAGAATGACGGATTTACGCCCAATAAAATGATAGAAGTTCTTCCAGCACACATCCATTTCTTTAACCACTAACGCCCGGTTTGAGTGACCATGGCAGGAAAATAAACCACTGCAGTCCTTTTCCTGACATCCCTCTTTGCTCATTTGTGATACGCCCGTTCCGAGGGGCCAAAAGTCCATGGAGACAAGTGAGGACAAAGACCGATAATAAAGTACTTCTCTCACACAAACAATCTAGATATGTGGATTTAGAGCTCAAAATTACGCTACTCTACAGGCACAAACGCGCCAAAGTTAAAATGATAAAATCTGTGTGTGCTACGTAAAGCAAATTGCAAAAAAAGTGATAAAATATGATACTTGCGTTCATGAAGGAGTTACGTGTTTATATTGCAGCATCTGCCGCGCGGCTATCGTCAGCATATAACCGTCTCTGGAAGATGAGCTCACGTGTAAACTATCGCTCAGCGGCTGGCTGAAGTCCTTTAATTAAAAATAAGAATTACAGCCATCTGTGTAGTATAACGAAACGAATATACCAGCCCCTGCATTCTGACACTGCAGAACCTATTTACAGAAAGAGAAAGCAGGGTGAAAAAAATCGAAACAGGGAAAAGTAAACTGATCAAAATAATGTGTTCCTAAAATACAACAAAACTCTTTCATTGGTTTTCTCCGCAAGTACAGAAGTGCTTGTTTTCCATAAGGAGCTAATATCTTTCAAAGGACAGGATGATATTTATGTCAATACTCCTCCAAACTCGGAATATCAAACTATTTTCGTTAAAGCTGCATATCGAGAGTTTCCCATTACAAACAATTTGTTCTATATTCTACAGCTGACAAACCCTTCAACTCAAAGTAAAGAAGGGAAGAGACCGATATAAGCGTTCGAAACAAATTTGTACTGTGTCAATGGAATTGATTCTAATAGGTCGCAAACACAAAAAGCACGCTTAGGTCAAGCTATTATAGTAGTTTCACTGCTTTGCCTTTTTCCAAATTGCAAGGGGTCGGTACTTCGTCTGGTTTAACTGAAACCTAGTTTTACGGCCGAATACCTTTCCTGACGCCAACCCTATGCAGAAGGATGTATTCACTACTGCACGTTTCTGTAATAGCTGGTGGTGTAGTGTGGCCTATGTAAATTAATATGCGTATATTAAGACAAAAAAAACCTCAGCCCTCCAGCCAGAATTGCCTAGCCGGTTAAAACCCCCGACGCGATTGGTAATCGAGCCCGCTGAAAACCGAAGGGCAGTATTTCAAACTTCAGTTTCCGCGAGTCCATGTTTACTGGAAACGTTGCTAGCTAAGAGAATAACGCTAAGAGAATACGAGTTTTCGTAGTTCCACCTTATGAGACTCTTATTCTCCTCATTCAAATGGTCGGGCCTACACAATTGCCTTCTCATTCAAACAACTATTTCCATGTCGGCGATGCTCAAGAGGTTTTTTTTTAAAATGATATTTGTTCGTGGTATCGACCTCTGTAGATCTTTTGACACTACTTTCACCATATGATAGGAACCTGCGTGTAAGTGGAATTGCGGAAGTGCAGAGTGTCGAATGTGAGGAAAGGAACGTTAAGGACGACACTAACACCCAGTCCCCAGGCCAGGGGTATTAATTATTTACAATTAAAAACACCTGACCCAGCCGGGAATCGAATCCGGGGCCGCCAGGTGACAGGCGGACGCGTTGCAAGTTAATAAATTAGTTCCGAATCGCCTGAAACTGAGGAGGGAGCACTCTTATCGCAATTCAGTAAGTCTGATACATGCATTATATTTTCCTCATATTTGATTATTACTACACTAAATAAATTTATTTTGTCCTAGACGTTAACAATGCAATATAGTCTAGGACAATATTTATCTTCCCTTTCCTTAGCTTATGTAATGTTTACTTTTGTGTCATTACGTCTTTTGGAGTATCCTACCATTAACAGCATGCCTTATGACAGAAAATTAGTGAATAAATCCGTTATAGAACCTGCGGTACACTATTAACATGACCTCAAAGATTTCTTACGTACAAGACCAACAGAACTTCACTGCCGGAATATTGATTTTCCGAAAAGTAATTTACAAATGCGTTCATTACAATTAAATATGTACATGTATTACAATGTGTGTCCTGCTCCTTGGATGAAATGGTCGGCATTATTGCCTTCGATTTAGAAGGTCCCGGTTTCGATTCGTGGCCGAATGAGGAATTTTAACTACTCCTGGCTAACTCCTCCGACTTGGGGACTGGAGGTTCGTGTTTGTCCCTATACGCACCTCTTCCTATAAATATATTTATAAAACACTACACTACCACCACAAAAACGAGCAACACTGAATGCATACCTCCACATATAGTAGTATCAGGAAAAGAATCCTGCTGTAAAACAGGTCCAAGACCACTTTCGCAACACAGATTGCAACTGTGACCCTATCAACGTGTGGGGAAAGCGAAAGATAATTTATTGTATTTTATAATTTAATTTTGGGTTCATTAAATTCATATTGCAGAGCATCCAAGTTTTGCGTATTTTTTGGCCGGCAGTGTAATATTTCCGGATATAAGAAACATATGCAATTGATGAAAGGAAATTATCGTTTCCTTCTGGAAACTATTTTTATTTTTTTAATATTAGGACGTTTGTGAAAAATGTAATAATCGCGAATTTATCCGAACTAACTGGTAGGAAATTATATTTTCCACAACTTTTCATTGAACAGTTTTTCGATAAAGATAATCTTAAATGGAGAAATTGCCTGTTTTGGTCGCCTTAATATTGAAACACCACTATATACTAAACAATATATAGCCCAGTAAGTAGTACTCAACCCGGCAATCCCTGAGTTACGAGAAATTATGTTCCTATGACGAGACAGAATTACATTTGGATTTACGTCGCACCGACACTTAGGTCTTACGGCGACGATTGGACAGGAAAGGGCTATGAGTGGTCGTGGCCTTAAGGTACAGCCCCAGCATTTGCCTGGAGTGAAAATGGGAAACCACGGAAAAACCATCTTCAGGGCTGCCGACAGTGGGGTTCGAACCCACTATCTCCCGAATGCAAGCTCACAGCTGCGCGCCCCTAACCGCAAGGCCAACTCACGCTGTGATGTGACAGAAAATAAACAGCCTAGCTCAATTCAGAATACATAAATTGAGTTAAAAATAGAGTATGATTCAAACAATTGAAGTGTTCAGAAAAAAATTATGTTTCTATATGTAGATAACCTGGAACGTAATTTAAAGACTGCTAACAAGGGAACGCAGAGCTGAACACTTTCAAAACTTCCAACGCTCACTGTAGTGTCAAACGTTATGAGTTGGCAATCCTGCTTCAACCGCCCAAAGCACAATAAGCGCGCAGGAGAGCCATTGCCACATGCGGGACTTCCCCTCACCCAAATCGCATCACTCAACGCCGCTCTATGTATCGAGAAGCGGCCAACGTTGATAAAGCATTCCACGCAAGAAGACTCATCACGTAGACCTATCACAAAACCAAAACTGAGTTTGATATAACTGCAAATAGAATCAAGCTTGGTCAGTTTTCTAAGAAATGACAATTCAAAATGACGGCAAGTTATTTTTCTTTCTTTCGGCGAGCAATTCCAAACCCGTAAACCGCTGTATTTGTGTCAATGGATAACCCTCGTTCTACTGATTCCGAAAGGGTTGATACAATTCAGAAACCCTAAAACTGTTAATCCTACCAAAATACACCGAAATGGTAAAAATTACTCATTTTCTGGGCTAAATAGGCTACTGCCCCTGCTTCTCCCCAACTGATTGCCGTTGGTATTTGGTATGGACTAACCCAATTTTACAGCCGAATGCGGTTCCTCACCGCTTTTCTCACACCCCGGTATGTTCCCGGAATCGATCTGCATAGCATAATGTGGACTTTACCTGTTTCACAGCCGAATTCTCTTGAATGAATTCACTATTGCGTGTTTCTGCTTATGATGCATTTTTTTTTTTTTTATCCAAGTTGCTTTACGTCCCACCGACACATATGGCGACGATGGGATGGGAAAGGGCTACGAGTGGGAAGGAAGCAGCCGTGGTCTTAAGGTACAGCCCCAGCATTTGCCTGGTATGAAAATTGGAAACTACGGAAAACCATCTTCGGGGCTGCCGACAGTTGGGCTTCGAACCCACTATCTCCCGGATGCAAGCTCACAGCTGTGCGTTCCTAACCGCACCGCCAACTAGCCCGGTACGTTCATTTTCAACGCATAGGCTTGTATTTACCGAAATAACGGCGTTCCTTCACAACCAAAAAGGAGGGAAAACTCGTGCGGTTTACTGTCATTGGAACAACGGCAATGGTTCTTAAAATGTTGTAAATTTGGGCTGAAGATTTATTTTTTCACAATGTTTAGGGAATATCTCATTCTTTTCCTCGTAGACCTTCACTCCAACACTATGCAATTACCAGTTACTAACTTCGCTAAGGAGCTTCATAAACGACTCAATTCTGAATACATCTCTCAGTGCCAACTTTTACGGTTTTAAGTGCAAACCTGCATGCATATTTTGGACAATTTTACTGCACATAAATCCTCGTTCTAGTAATATGCCTCCCATGCAAACCTTGTTATTAACAATCCGGGTTTCTTGCTACCCAGCTGCATAGCACATCCTAAACTCAGGGTAGCGGGACTGAATTCCAGCACGATCAGTTGGGATGTAAACAGTGAGTCAACGAATAAGACTCAAAACGCAACAGGCCGCTCATGGAGGTTTCTCCCAAATTGACAGAAAAGTAAAATAGATCATCAATGAGAAACTTATCGAGAGTTTTTCTTACACTTATTACAATATTTCATTTCAATATATCAATTATTTCCCCTTATCCAGCCGGATCGGGGTATTTACGGCACTTCTCTATCTTTCCTTCCACGATCTTGTCCCAGTCTAAATTTCGTCTTATGCCGCTCTTCACTGATTCAATCCACCTTATTCTACGTCTTCCTCTTGCTCCCTTGGCCACGCACTTGGCTTCCAGCATCTGTCTTTGAATTCTATTCTCCTAGATCCTCTTCACATGTCCAAACCACCTTAGTTTATTTTTTTCAACTCTCTCATTTAGCTTTCCTATTTCAACTTCCTAAATTCTTCATTTCTCACTTTGTCTTTCCTAGCATATTTCTGAGGAATTTCATCCCTATGGCTTGAATTCTACTCTCTTGCCTGCTAGCGAAAGTCCAAGTCTCAGCTGCGTAAGTCAGTATGGGTACATAATGCATTATCGTTTTACTTTTCCTTGGTATTTCTTTGCTCCAAACAATTTTTCTTACAATTTGGTGGAATGCATTACTCTGCTGTACCCTCCTTTTAATCTATATGTCCACCCTAAAATTTTGCATTAATTCATTTCCTAGGTATTCATAGAAATTCATAAATTTAACTAACACAGAATTCATGGAGTATTACATAAGGCCTCAGCTAGTGTGTGCCATCTAGGCTGCATACGTTGTCAATGTGACGTTCTCTATTATCCCAGCAAAAACTGATCCCCGATGGCTGAGTTAATTTTTTCGGTTTAAGACCAAGTGCAACATCAGAGATGCGGATATCGTACGAAGAAGTTGTGACGCTTGCACGGAGATGGAATGTGTTTATTTTTGCACTTTTCCACTTTTTCTGTCGTTCAAAAATTAGACTACATCCACCGAGTGAACTATTGAGTAAATAAAGAGAAGAGACAATAACAGCGGTCCAAGTCCAGAGTCCTAACACAAGGCATCACGCACCGTGTTCTCAGAGATCTATCTGCACTCAGAGATGAAAGGACACCTCTGATGGTGATGGACGCCAATAACCTGCCTGATTTAAACAATATGCACGATTATAGAAAATTGTGTCGAGTAGCTAGTGTCTTGGGGCAGCTCAGTGCTAAAATGCGGTATTCACATTTTAGGGACCCGACTTCGAAACCCGTTACGCACGATTGTTTTTTGGCAATCTTCCTCCTTCCTTCCACCATTCCTCTACCACGATCTTGTCCCAGTCTAAATTTCGTCTTCTTATGCCGCTCTTCACTGTTTTTATTTTTGGTTCAGAATTATTACTCCAAGTTCATTTTCAGTTTTAATAGCAATACTACTTTAACAATGAATGTATGCAGAGTAATTTTGGAGGCTTCTACATTAAAGGAATGTACCATTTGTAACACTTCTGAGATACATCAACCTGCGAGCGCATGAATCTCGCTCAATGTTTTAATTAAATGGAACCGAGCATCTACTAAAAAGAGCAGACTATGCTGATTTCTGTGAGAACTTGTACCAACAACCGAACTCCACTGTTTTTGTTTCTTATATTTAAACAGGAACAAGTGATCTTTGGCAGTTGCAGTTTGTGAAAATACATTTTTGTCCATGTTGAAGTAAAGTGACAGATCTCATCTTATGATCAGACTGACGTGGGGGAAGATGGTTGCCCAATTGTACTTCCTCTATAAATAATGATCATGTGGGTGGCCAGAACCAAAACATAAAAATGGTACAGGGTCATTTTTTGAACTATTCAGGGGACTGTCATTCGCACGGTCGCCCGCGCTGCGAGCTTGTTTCCCGCCAAGCACTTTGCCGTGATGCGCTTCTCAGCGTCACAAGCTCCCCTCCTTTGCAAGAGCCTTAAGGATCAGTTTAGTCAAGTGTTCACGTGTTCAGTGCGTAATTGTGTTGTCCCAATGCTATTTTCATTACGTTAGCGCGTAATATATGCATAATACCTTCATGAAGTACAGGAAATCTTGTGCGAAAACAGTACGACTCAATGCCTGGCGGGAGCCGCTCGCAGCGCAGGTGACCGGGCGAGCGGCAATCCCCTGCATAGATTTTTTTTAAAAATGCCCCTGTACTTATGCTGAGTACACTGTCAGATAATCTAGAAACACTGAAGATGACTCCCAGACAAATATGATCTTGTGATCTACCCTTTAAAACCAAACAGCAGCTGTGAACTTTGGAAGTTTACCTTAAGATGACTCAAAGAGAGAAAAGTTCTTGCATCACAAATGCAGAAAGATGGCACTAAAAGGAGCATTGAAATTGAAAAAAAATATCAGCAAGAGGAAGAACAATGCTCAGGAAACAATTTGCTGACACACAATTCATAAAATTAAACTGAAGAACAACATATGGTTTGTCCTTCAGATGAAAACTAGTCATTCAGAAGCAAGACATTCAAGTGAATATTAAGATATTAAGAACAGTGAGGAAGGTCATCACTCATAAGGCAGCTTTCACTCGACTATGTTGATGTTCTTACGGCCTAAAGGAAAGCTTACGAGCAAGGAAAAGCTAAAGGATATTGAATCTGTTCATTTTATACCTCAGGATGTATGGTCTTGTCATAAACTTCATTCCAGTACAAAGGCTGAAATAAACCGTACCCCATGGCGCAACAGCCCGAAAGGGCCATGGCCTACCAAGCAATCGCTGCTCAGCCCGAAGGCCTGCAGGTTGCGAGGTGTTGTGTAGTCAGCAAGACAAATCATCTCGGCCGTTATTCTTGGCTTTCTAGACCGGGGCCGACATCTCAGTCAGACAGCTCCTCAATTGTAATCACGTAGGCTGAATGGACCTCGAATCAGCCCTCAGGTCCAGGTAAAAAATCTCTGATCTGACCGAGTATGGAACCCGGGGCCTCCGGGTAAGAGTCAGGCACGCTATCCCTACACCGCGGGGCCGGCAGATAAAATAAATGGGTTTGGAAATTATGCGGACTTTGCAGTGGAAGACTGAATAAATGCTAATATGTATTAATTCAAAAGTTGTATTCATTAGTGTCAAATATGCAAATGTTAAACGAGCACATTTTTGTCTTTATTTTTACCATCCAGCAAACTTGTTGAAAAATATCATTTCAATTTATTGAAAGGGAACCAACAAGCCCTTTTCATTAACTTATGACTAGAGAAGAATATTTCGCGTGAAGTATAACGGCAAAACAGCTTAATGTTGCAATATTTTAATGAAAAAGAAGTTTTGTATTTTTAATTAAGAAAACTGTTAACAGCTGTTTCTCAGTTGTGATGGAATGGCGCTTGGCACCTTTTAAATAAAAACCATCCAACTGTGAAACTAAAACAAAAGTATAGCATTGTAACAAGGACAAGAAACGTTCGTACAAGTATACGAACGGTCTGCGAGCTAGTTAAGGCAGTATCTAGCCGTTAGTCTATAGCTGTTTGACAATTCCTACAACGTTCGTGCTCCGACTGTGAATAACATTAGCTCACTTTATTTTAGACGAAGACTTACAAACTAACAATACACATTTCTTAGTTAAACTTTCGCTTGGTGCAAGTAGTGTATTTACAATGTACTGGGACTAACAGACTACTGTAATGATATTAGTAGGAAAAGTTCCATAGAGCATGAGATCAGTGAATATTTCAAGCATTTAACTATTTTTGTCGAAAAGTATAACTGAAAACCTTACGAATGCACGTACCCCTCCACCATCCTATGACAGTCACCACGAATTCTGAACAATAAAAACACACACTTGGAAAGATCAGTGCAATTGGTCGTTCTGTCCCTATTATCTCAAATTAGGAACAATTCTAGTGTCAGAATTTCATCCTAAAGAAGTCCTTCAATTTACCAGTAAGCTTCTCATTTATTATAATAATAATAATAATAATAATAATAATAATAATAATAATAAATTATTTTGTATCTCACTAACTACTATAACGGTTTTCGGAGACGTCAAGGTGCCGGAATATTGACGAAAAAAATGAAGGTATCGGCCAAATAAAGACGAGGGCCACGAGGGGCATGAAAATGACTCCCTAGCCCCGAATGCGCTAATACCGTTGGGATCGGAAAAGAACAAGAGATGACCAAGGGATGTCTGATAGGAAAGATGAAAGCAGGGAGACTACCATACGTGGAAGCAATGTCAGGTTCAGCTAAGGGATCCGCGGTCGTTAAACCATGTTCGCAAGGTGCGAGCTCCTGGGCATCTTGTCGACAGGGATGTATTCTACCGCCTCCATCCACCGGGGTATTAACTGAAGTAGTCGGGACTTTTCAGATTTATGTATAGTACGTCCTTTTTAAAGTTTTACTTCGTAAAACGATTAGGAGCTCAAACAGCAATTTTACCATGCTTTTGCTTTTACATCGCACCTACTCAATGTAACAGGACAGAGCTATGAGGGGTGGTGGTGGTGATTATTATTTGAAGAGGAAGTACAGCTAGGCAACCATCCTCTATTAACACCAATCAGAGAGAGAAATGGAAGGGGTCCAACGCTTCGAACAGTGGAGGTATCGACCAAAGAAAGACGACGGCCACGAAGGGAGTAAAAATGAAAGATTCCATGGGCCTCCATACGTAATACCGTCGGGGTCGGAAAAGGACAAGACTTGACCAAGGGAAATCGGATGGGGTGAAAGTGATGAGATTGACACAAGTGTAAGCAATACAGTATCTCAACTAAGGGTCCCGTGGTCACCAACCCATGCACCCAAATTGAGTCCTGGGGCCCCTTTCAGTCGCCTCTTACGAGAGGCAGGGGATACACGAGTGTTACTCTACCGCCGCACCCACGGAGGGAGATAGAGCAAGGACAGGGAAGGAAGAGTCCGTGCATTTGCCTCTTTTGCAAATGGGGGCTGCCAACAGTGCAAGCAACAGCTACATGGCCTGAACCATGCAGCCAACTCGCTCGTTCTAAGTGCAGTATTTTTACTTCCGATAAGCCTGTCTAGTTAACGTACTGTAATTTCTTTAACAAGTTGCTTTACGTCGCACCGACACAATTAGGTATTATGGCGACGATGGGACAGGATAGGGCAAGGAGTGGGAAGGAAGCGGCCGTGGCCTTAAGGTACAGCCCCAGCATTTGCCTGTGTGAAAATGGGAAACCACGTTCAGCGCTACCGAGAGTGGGGTTCGAACCCACTATCTCCCGAATACTGGATGCTAGCCGACTGCAGTTATCGAGCCCGGTAATAAAAATATTTGTGTACAAATTTTTGAAATTAAATCTTATTCGAATGTGAAAGACGTATTCCTGCAGCTAGATATACAGTAAGTGAACGAATGCGTTCGGGCAGTCGTTATGTTGCCTCTCGAGAGTTTAATGTCAATTCGTGCCCCAGGATTGGATTCCGTACACGTGAGTACCTATTTAATTATCATGCTCAGTAGCTGTCTTGCGATGTCTACCACTAACACAATGGATGTGACGCTTAAAAGCTCCAATGATTCGGTAAGAAATGCGTCATAATTTTACGAGATGGCGACTTCTAATCCCATCGTTGGCAGCCGCGGAGGTGTTTTCCAGTATTTACAGAAGGTAAGTTTTAATTTACGGCTGCTACCTTCAGTTATACCCGAGTTAGTGCGACGTAGGTCTTTGGTCCCTTTTCCCGTAATTACCCGGCATTATTCTTATCCTTCATTTAACAGGTGTTGATAGCCGCAAGCTGGGAAGCACAAAACGAACTCATCGGGGGCCATACAAGGAAACGGAAGTAATTTGGAAATACAATCCAATCCAAGGGCACGCCAATCAAGGTCGTTATAGCAGAGAGTCGAACACACCAGTTCTCTTTCCCTTCCTAAAAAGGTCATAATTGCACGTTTAGGCTTCACACGTACATGGTTAAATAAAGGAATTAAGGTAAAACTACAAAAACGTAACTGAAATGCGTACTGTACTGTATTTACAGCGAGGAATTTCATTGGCTTTCGCTTGAAGAGTAGGTCCATTGATCGGCACATTATTTGTGCTTTGCTGCTTAAACCATCAAAGAAAAGATTCAATATCTTCGTGCTCAGACGATCTGGCTCGCTTAATTTTTTAAGATTTCATCTTCAAAAAGAGGCATTTTCTTATGTCCTTCCAAATTGTAGAAATCGTTAAGTGTGATACACCCACTTCGTTTGCGATGCGATCCCCATTTTCTAATCGCCACATTAGGTCTACGTGCGATATGTCTTCATTATTCATTATTAAACACATTTTCTTTTGCGTCATCTTCACAGCAATGCCTGCATTGACTATTTAAAAGACTGACTTGGAATCTACAATGGTAAGCGTTACATTTTGTCCGCAATCCCCAAATATGTAACAAACAAAAATTAACACTGGACATTATAGCCGATAATTTATCCGGAAAATGTCATCAAAATACGTAATTTTAAAGGATATGTTCACAACGGATTTTTTTAATACAGTGATTATATAGAATTTAGCCGTTATATCCAGTACGTCGTTTAACGCGATGTCCCTATAAACGGTTTCGATTGTACTGTACTGGGATTGATAAGGAGAGAGCAGTGTATAAAGAAGTGAGGATTGCCCTTGTCCTTACGTGGTTTCATATTTGAACTTCTCTCTTTTTTACACAGTTCCCTCTTTTCACACTGAACTGCCATTATGTTTATCATGTGTTCTCTTGTTCTGGTCTCTCGACATGAGAAGTTCGTGTGAAAGAGAGAGAGACGATTGCTGTTACTGTGAATTTCGTATTTGTTCATGTTAAGAATCTGTTGTGATCACATGACATGTATCAATGTTAGGAATTAGATGTCCACTGTCAGTGCCTGAATTAAAAGTCTAGTTTTAACACAGCTTCCCAGATCAGCATTTTATTGCTAGTTATAACAGAATTTCAAAATACTTAAAAATAAGGTAGCGAATGAATTGAACGTGAAACTAGTAGATGAACTAGAAGCTAGAGACGTAATAATTATTAGCTAATAAAGTTATGAAAGTTACAAAATATTAAAGATTGAACCACTCACCAAAAATTTTAAAAAACAGTGTGCGGGGAATATTTTCTTCCACAGCACATGACGAAGTGAAAGCAAACGTGATCAGAACGAGGTCATCGTCACAGAGTGATGTCATCCTGCAAGGTCGGGAATTTCACTGGGGATGGCCCTTGTAGAAACACTAAAAGAAGATCCCTAATTGTAGCTTTTTCAATTGTGCGTAAGACATTTGTGAGAAAATCAAACGACGAAGCTTTAATAACATTCAGTTCGATGGAATCGCAATAGCCACAAATTAAAATGTTGAAGAGGACAGAGGCAAGAAGTGGGGAGCCAGGCAAAAATGGAAGATATAGACACATCTGAGGGGTCACGTGCTCCCTAATCTACCTCTCCCAAGTTTTGGTCCCCTAGGGGTAGCCTCCCAAGGCCTAAAATGCGGAATATACTCTGAATTGGACGGGAGCAATACATGATCAACGGCGTTGGGATACAACTGTGAAACAGGAGCCTGGCAAACTGATGCCAGTTGTCGCCACAACACGTGCGCCCCTTGAAGGAAACTTTCATGTGGCAATTGCCAATAACTTAATTCCAGAAAATCAAAACTGACCGCAAAATCGCACCAAAAACCACCGAAATTGAAAACAAGTTCCCTCTAAAAGATTCCAACGATATTGCTTTTAAAATAATGCCTATTTCGGAGTAAATACTATACTGCCAGCCGAAAACAGCGCTAACACTTGCAACACCCCTGGTGCGGTCGCAGGTGCAGGTAGGAAAGGTGTCGTAAAAATGGCCTAGGCTCTGTTTTACGACAGAATGATTTTCTGGCGCGAACCTTATTTGGAGGGATGTATCCACCATAGCATGTTTCTATGATGGTGCATGGTGTGGTATGTGTACTATATATGAAGAGGTGTGTCATTGGGACAACACAAACAGCTAGTCCCCGAGCCAGTCGGAAATCAAACCCGGGAACCTCTGAACCGAAGAAATCGGACGTTAACCATTCAGGGCCGGTTTCATCAACGTGGGTTAAACGTTAACCCCGAGTTACACAGTTTTAACTCGGAGTTTGACTGTTCATTCCGTTTCATCAAGGATTATTATTTTTAACTCTAGGTTAAGTCCGGAGTTAAGTTAACCCCGCCTTTCACCTGGGTTAAACTGTTTACTCGAGGTTAAAAGCAATATGGCCACAGTAAATCATGCATTTGATGCAAAGTTGCTTTATTTAGATTTGTTAAACGGTGTTCCTAACAGAAATAGGCCTATAATAAGAAGGAAAGACTTTGAAAATCTATCTGAGGAATAATTTCTGAAGAGATAGACTTCAAAAACCGTCGTCAGAAAATTCGTCGATGAAGTTCGC